>NC_141153.1:56374639-57072139 GCF_053477565.2 Lygodium microphyllum | reverse complement strand
AATACATGGTGAAAAAATTCAACTTGAATACAATCACTCTTCAAGGTACCAAGTTTGGATATATGTTATGTTCCTAGAGCAATGCAACACCTTTTTGGATACACCTATACAAGGATCAAGAGATATTATGATTCTATGCAATAAAGGTCTTAGTCCTAAACTCTATATTGCTAGGTGTAATGATGAATCTTAGGAATCTCAACCAACGAAGAAAAGTAAGTTTGCAACATAAATGTTATGTATACTCCAAATAATCATGGCTACATATGCTCCAAATAGTCACAAGCAAAGGATTTATCTTAGTTACAACCACTTGAGTTAAGCGAGATGACTAACAACCTATTCATGAAAGGTTGGAATACAAAAGAAATTTGAGTAAATACATCACACATGGGATACAATATACATTCAACTAAGAATTCTACATGGTAACAACCTTGTACCTATTCTAGAAGAAGTCAAATTATTAGGGAATTCAACCATAGTGAAGCTTTTCGACAATCCACCTAACAAAAGAAACATATGGACTACTCATAGATCAAATATATTTATGTGAAGACGCATGGTGGCTCAACCACATATCAAGTTACTTCCCATGGTTTTTTAGCTTCAGTTGAATGCTACACAAACCAAAAAGATCTATAACCCTTAAAACTTGAGTTTTCTTTGCTTTCTCATGAAGAACCCAAAACCATAATTATTACTTTATCATGAACAAACCAAAAACATAATTTTTTAAGAATCCAAAGGTTGAAGTCCTCAAGAGAACTTGCAATTCATTGGGATAGGAGAATTGTTAAATTTGTACAAATTATCATAGAGCAAGTAGCTTAAAGATGAGTTATGGTTTTGTGTGGCACAATTTAAGAATGAGGTTCTTGATTCTTTGTATGGTTTTCCCCATGACTAGTTTATGCTTACCCTCTTATAAGAAGGTAAATTGTATTTGGAAAAGGGACAGGTGTCCAATATGCATGCTACAAGAGTTGTTTCTAGAATGCAATGGAGGAAGGTGGGAGACTATCCACCAATAGTGTTGTAGAAGAAAAAGCTCCATGATAGTATTTTTGAAGCTATGATGAAATGCAATGCATACATGAAGAAGCAACAAATAGCAAATTGGATATTGGTTTTCTATCTAGAATACTTGATCTTATCAAAACTTTTGAGAGGTTTGTAGTAGAGATTTCACACCCATGATAAATGAACTAATCAATTTTCAAAATATGTCAATGTGGGAGTTATTGAATTCATTTTTAAGAGGCCTATAAGATACTTTTGGAAGGACTATAGACCATTTACTTTTCTCAATGTCTCTTATAAAACCCTTACTGGTCTGGATTAAAGTTTTTCTTAATGAAATTATTGTAGTTTGAATTAGATTCTTAATGAAATTATTACTTGAAAATGGATATATCCATGGAGAGTCGATCCATGAGACCATCCACAATCTAATCCTTTCTCTTGATTGTGTTCTCTTGTGAGAGAAAGCTTGTGATAACTAATATGGATGTGGACAAAACTTGTGATAATTTAGGTGGGATCTCATTATGTTATATGCTTGTTTAAGCTTGGATTTGAGCTCACTTTTGGGGAATGGTGGGTGCCTACTTTAATGCCTATAATTCTTTTTGCTTCAATGGTTTCCTTGTGTTGTAAGGTGCTAGGTCAAGTCCAACAAAAGAGAACAACACTTGTGTTTACTTGCATTGGTAATACCTTTAGGATTCATTCATGATTAAGAGATCTATTACACAAGGTTATCCATTAGTACCCCTACTCTTTAAATTGTGCATGTTTCTCGATGGAGGAACGTAGAGTATCTTGATTCAACCTGAGTATATGCAAAATTGTATTGTTATCAACTCATTGACATTAAGTTATGAAAACAAACATAATGCTTTGTTTTCATAATGTTTAGGAAAGCATTGATAATCTATTGTAGCTATATGGCCGATTCTACTTTGTTTCAAGCTCCCAAGTCAACTTGGCTAAAATTGAAGCATCGAAATGATAATACCTTACTTGAGCAATTTAATTTTGGCCTATACAGGAGGTAATTCACTACTTTAGGTATAAACAAGAAGAGCCCTCATTCCCTTACTGGTAAGATACACAATTGCAAATAAGTGGTGGTTTGGTATTCCAAGCCTCCAAGTAGAGCTACCCAATTTTCTTAAAAGCGGCTAAAGAGCATTTCCTCTTCTACCCAACCATGGGTATTGTTGCTATTAACACTAGATAACTCAAGCCACAATAGCAAGTAAAGAGTGTCTTATTAGTAGTTCAATAGCTTATGGTCAAACATCTTGAAATCGAGATTAAGAAATCTTAGGTAGCTAGCTTAATACTAAATGGTTGGGTGGATTTGTTGAAAGAAACTAATTACAAGAATCACCTACTATAAACAATTTATGCTTTTTTAATCCTTTTATCTTTTGTTAAGCATTGTCTCTCCGTGTCCTAAGAAGATGACATTCCATGGTTCTATTCACATCCAATATGGATCTTAGCCTTTATCCAAAAGCTGTGAAAAGTTGGTAGGCCTATGGGATCCTATGGCTTTAGATTGTCTTAGTACAACTGAGGTTACAAACGGATTCAAGTGAGGAAACCCACTCACTTAAGCGTGAAATAACTACCCCACAAAAATTGGCCTTTTAAACAATCCAAAATACCACAATTCACAAGTATAACCTAAATTGAAATCCATATATTTTCGATACAAAATGTCAATATTGAAAAATGCATGATAAGCACTTGGAGTATGTCTATGCTAGTTCAAGTTTTGCAAGGTTTAGAGATCCACCTCTTACCCCAAAGTCAACTTCTTAGTTTGGAAAATCCTCATGAATAAGTTAATTGTGAGAGAAGTGGTGGTTTGGGTATTGCAAACTTGCAAGATAGAGCCATCACCTTTGCTAGGAAGTGGGTAAAGCGTGTTCACTCTTCTACTCTACTATGGGTGTTATTGTTATTACAATAGTTTTCTCAATCCTTCAGTGTGTGCAAACTATGGCTTCTCATTGGTTTGTTCAATAGACTAATGTTCCAACCTCTTAAATTAAATATTAGAGCTCATACTAGTACAAAGAGTTCCATCACATATCAAAAACCAACCTATCATTATTTAAAAATCACCTTATCATCAAACTGCACAAATCTCAACCCTGGTTCGAATCAACAGCAAGCTTCACCACTGAACCTTATAAATTCCCAAATAGGACAGTGATCCAAAAACATTGCGCATCAATGCAACCTTATAAGTTCCCAAATAGGACAGTGATCCAAAAACATTGCGCATCAATGCAACCATGCAATTACTATGCATGCAGAACCAAAAATGAACTAAACTGTAGCATGCACGACCATAAGTAAAACCTAAATCAATGTTCATTGAGGAGTGAACAAGTTTCACTCTAAAGCAAGTACACCACAAATCTCTTCCTTCCACATGGTTTGTCATTGCAATCATCATAGACAGGACACTTGAGATCTACACCTGCAGTGATAAGATCTGCTGTTATTACAAATTTTAGAATGTTCTATCATGTATCTATGTATGCATACTGATCAAGCTAGAGAAAAGTACAAAGTAGAATTGAGAACAGGCAGATGGTATGCATCCCCTTGAAAATATTTAATTAGCAGACTGCATGACACAACAGCAATGTCAATAACTGATGACACCATGATTTGCATGACAGGTGATTTTGTAGTTGCGCACAAAGACTTGCAATATACAAAAAAGGAAAGGGAAAACGCATGTCCCGAAATTTCACAGCAATGCCCGTAGAATATTTTCCAATAGGCTAACTTGTAAATCAGGCCAGGATTCTGACAGCTTTTCCTCAAACTCTTGTTTACACTTCCAAAGTTAGGGATGATGGCTCACTTCATCCAGGGCCTTCAATTACACCTATAGTAGAGGGCAAGAAATCAACCCAAAGAGAACGATCCACAATTACTTTTCCCTCACTAATCATCATGAGCACAGTGTCCCTTTTTTGAGGGTTCCTCAATTTGTTTTTTCAGCTCATCCAAGTCCTTGGGAGCCTCAGCAAGGGACCGAATCACCTCAATCATGTGGTGCCAAGTGGTTCATGATTATAAGTTTATGAATATGAGAGCATGGGTGCAACCAAGGGCTTGCTATTTCGAAGTCAATGCACATCACCTGCATAGGAAGGCAAGATTGGGCACTCTCGCTGCCCAAAAGAAGCCCATTGTTGATTATGGGTATATTCTCATTTCTAAGGCCCACACAGTAGAGGTGCAAGGAGAAGATAGAATCATACAAGGTTGCAACAATCAGCCCCAACACATAGCTCAAAGTGTCAAAGTGGGTGCCAAATGGAGGTAGGAGGACGAGACAAAAAGAGACAGAGGGCTGGCTGAACAAGAAGTGATTGACTGCAGGGGAGGCAAATAGCATATAAATAGGACAAGATCAACCAACTGGCTGACCTGCATTTAATGCAGTCGGACCATCAAAAAAGTGCCCAGAATGCATAATAAATACTCTGAAATACTGCCTGTGACTGAAAAATGGCTGCCCTTCTCAAGGCAATGGATACCTGCCTAGAACTAGGGAAAACAGGCTGCCTAGACTGAAATCCAGCTGTGGACCTCCAACTCGGATGTTTGGGACAAAGAAATGAGGGAAAAATATAAATATCAGAGCTCCAAATGTCATCGTCCAACTTAGACTCAAGCTCACAAGCAGGAATTGACCATGCATGACACATGACTACTAACACTTTTAATCCACCAGCACTTTTTACCTTCTAGTCGGAGAAGGGTTTTTTCCCTATGTGAACACCCACTTTGGGTGTGGTGTTGTAGTACCTTGGGGATTGTACTTTCATTCCATCATTCTCACAAAGGATGTAACCTTCCAGCAATCTTCCTCTCATCATTCACTATTCACTATGAGTGTTTGTGTGTGTGGATGTGCGACTGCAACTAAGCATTGACCCAACAATGGTATCAAAGCTTCCACTCAGCTCATAGCTGCTGCCTCCAATAACACTATTGAGCCTTGACCAAGATCAAAACATAGGACAACCCTGCAGATGTTCTCACTAAAAGTCTAAGCAAGGCTCAACATGAGCATTGCATACAACTAGTGGCGGTTGGTTAGAGATTCACTTCAAATCTCTGAGTGGGAGATTGTTGGGGTGTAAAGGCCCTTTTAATCACCTCTGTCATGTATTATTTAGTTGTACATGTGATGCACCCTTACGTGCCCTAAATATAGATACATTTTATTCTGTGTACAAACACATTGTTGGTACACCCAAAATCGTCTCGTACTCTCTCTCTCTCTCTCTCTCTCTCTTGGCTTGTATGCCCCCTGTTTCTTGCTGCTCTGTGAAGTATCTGATGTCCTAGAGATCTGCGGAGCATTTTTAGCTTGGCTGCCCTTGCCCTTCTACCTTGCCATAAAAGCTTGCTCAAAAGCTGTAACATCCACCCCACTATTCTTTCTGGTTTACTTTTCCTCTAAGAGCAAACTAATCAGCTGAAGGAAAGTAAGTGGCTATGGGAAAATCCTCATAGTGAGATTCAAGGCCGAAGGCCATGTGAAAGGCCAAATACGAGGGCGGCAATGAATTCAAAGTAGTGGAGATCAACTGCGCATCTGAGTAATACACATCAACATTCATAATCTACTTACACAAGTCCTGAATTTTATTTAGATGATCTTGCTTAGAATCACTCTCATCCATCTTCACAGTCTCAAGCTCTTTCTTCAAGAAAAAGATGCGTGACTCGTTTTTTTCAGCAAACATGTGCTCCATGGTCAGCCATGCTTCTCGTGAAGCTTCGGAGTGCATGTGGGGGACGATAGACCGTTGAACTACCAATGCAATCAGCAACAATGCTTAAGCGTCTAGTGTGTCCCATCTTTTTTGTGCTACTGATCTCTGGAGAAGTGGCTGAGCTGGAGGGGCTGAGTTGCCCTTTGTCCATATCCTCCTAGAGGAGGTTTAGTAAGAGCCACAACTCCAGGCGGGCTTTTCTCGGATTTGGGGACTTTAATGCAAAAGTGGACAATCTGACTCAGAAATTGCAAAATCTATGCACATTTGCCCGTGAAATTTTGGGACTTTTCACATTTCAGTGAAATTTGTGCACACCGGACCCGAGAAATTTGGAGCTTTTGCAGTATTTCATCAATTTGTGCAAGAATTGCTTGGTATATGCACTTGGGTATATGTGTTGATGCAATCTAAACGAATTATCCTCTCAAATTTTGGGGCTTTTGATCCACATTGTCAAATTTGTGCTCAGGAATGCCTTTGGAGCAGAAATTACAATGAAATTTTGGGGATTTCACATGTAACTGGTGGCTTGGTCTCTAAATGTGTCAAAAATTGCTTAAGGAGTGCAACAAACGACATCTTTTAATTCTGAAAATCTATTTGCAAATCTGAAATTTCTGCAATCTTGGGATTTTCATTGCTAGTTGGTACTCTTGTGTACTATAGTCACTTGTGTCACATTTGGGCTTGCCTTTGGTGACTGGTTAGTCAGTTTGGGATTGCAAATTATGGCTGGAAACAGTGACAGCAGTAATCTTTTGCACATTAAGAAACTTGAGGGTGCACATAATTTTGCAATTTGGCAAAAACAATCCTACAAAAACTTGGTGCAAACGAAACATGTAAAGCCCCTCAAAACAAAGGGAATCAAACCAGCAGACATGGAACAAGACGAGTGGGATGACTTGGACCAGCTTGCTCGCTCTACCTTTGAGCTCTCAGTGTTAGACAACTTGCTCTTTAACATTGAGAAGCTGAATTAAGCATATGCAATGTGGCAAAGACTTAAAGAATTGTATGCTCAGAAAAGTGCAGCCAACAAGGTTTATTAGCTGAAAAAACTGATGGACTTTCGCATGAAAGAGGGTACAGCCACGTTTGTACATTTGAATGAGTTTAACTCAATTTTCAGTCAGCCGATTGCTTTGGATT
This sequence comes from Lygodium microphyllum, assembly GCF_053477565.2. NCBI lineage: Eukaryota > Viridiplantae > Streptophyta > Polypodiopsida > Schizaeales > Lygodiaceae > Lygodium > Lygodium microphyllum. The sequence continues at coordinate 57,065,159 of NC_141153.1, read as the reverse complement.
TCCATATTGATGAAGAGTTCAAAGCTACCTTCTTGCTATGCACTCTACCTAAAAGTTTGGATACTTTCAGGACAGCTTTGAGCAATTCGAACGCTCAGCTGTTATACTCTGATGAGGAGAGCCATGTCTGTACATTTGAATGAGTTTAACTCAATTTTCAGTCAGCCGATTGCTTTGGATTTCCATATTGATGAAGAGTTCAAAGCTACCTTCTTGCTATGCACTCTACCTAAAAGTTTGGATACTTTCAAGACAACTTTGAGTAATTCGAACGCTCAGCTGTTATACTCTGATGAGGAGAGTTCTTTGCTGATGGAAGAACTCCATAGGCAGAATAACTCAGCAAACAAATTTTCAAATGCATTACACACCAGAGGCAGATTTCAACATAAGAGCAGCTCTGAAAATAGAGCATGCAGCAAATCTCGTGGAAAAAATGTGAAGTGCCATCATTGTGGCAAAAAAGGGCACTACAAATGGGATTGCTTTCAACTGAAGAAAGAGAAGGGCAAAAACAAAAACAATGAAGCCAACAAGGCTGAAAATAAGGACAGCCAGTCTGCAAAAAAAGAGCAATGTGAAAATAGAAGAGGTTAATGTAGTCACTCATGATAATGACAGTGATGGTGATGTACTTCTTGCTTCTTCTTTGGATGCACATGCATTGATTGCAAATTCTGAGGATGATGTGCACATTTGGATACTTGATTTAGGTGCGTCCTTTCATGTCACACCACATCATGAGTGATTCTCTGACTACAATGGTGATGTACGTGGTGTTGTTCACTTGGGGGATAACTATTCATGTAAAATTGCAAGCATCGGTAGTGTGAAACTAGAATTTCAGTATGGCTCCGTGTTTATTTTGCATAATGTGAGACATGTACCTCAGCTCAAGAAGAGCTTGATAAGCACAAGGCAACTAGATGATGAAGGCTATCACACCACCTTTGGGGATAGCAAATGGAAAATCTATAGGGGCTCCCGCATTGTTGCCAAGGGGTCCAAAAGTGATACATTGTATCCTTTGCATGTATCTAGTGTGCATGACCAGGTTGTCACCAAAACTGAGCAGCCAAGTGTTTCTTTGGGCATAACCAGTTGGGACACAGGAGTCAATCTGGAATGAAAGTGCTCTCTCGTTTGGGTTATTTACCGTCTTTGAGGTATGCTGATTTTGAATAGTGTGATCATTGTATTTATGGTAAACATGCTCAAACGTCACACAAAAAATCTCTCTACAGTCTTCACCCTTAGAGTTAGTACATTCAAATGTATGTCAAATGCCAGGATTATCTTTAGGGGGGAAGAAGTATTTCATTAACTTTGATGATGCCACACGCAAAGTATGGGTTTATCCAATCCGTCGCAAAGACGAGGCCTTGGATAAATTTAAAAATTTTCTAGCACTTGCTGAAAATCAAACCAGCAAGACATTAAAATGCCTTCGCTCTGACAATGGTGGGAAATATGTCTCCAAAGCCTTTCAAGACTTTTGTGACAGCAAAAGGATTAAAAGGGAGCTTACTGTCCTTCATAATCCGCCCCAAAATGGTGTTGCAGAGCGTATGAATAGGACCATTCAAGACAAGGTCCGTACAATGCTGTCACAGTAGGTGAAGATGTCTTTCGAGGCCAAGACAGAGGTTCAAGTGATCATGGACCGGAAGGTGCCCATCCTACCATCTCTTCCTTCAGATCAAAAGCTCGATGGTGAGAACTATCGCATTTGGGGTTTTGATGCTTGCCATATTGGAGTTCTATGATTTGGCGGAGCTTGTTAAGGAGGCTATCAATCATCCTTCGCGAGATGAGTCCAGACTCTCTTTCAATGAGAAGGCGAAGTTGGCAAAGGCTCAAGCACATTGGGATTGATAAACTCAATGCAAGCATTCGCTCGTTTTTTTTTCTCTCATGTACTACAACTATTATCTCTCAGATAGAGCATTTGACAGTGGCTAGGAAGATATGGCTAGAGTTGGATCAGATGTATAATCGGATGACCATCATGAAGCGAGTTTCTTTGGAAGTGCAAATGAAGACTATGAGTGTCAACAAGTCATCATCCATACGGGAGCATATCAACAAGCTAAGTGCAAGTTCAAAACGCAAGGAAGGTGATCACTTCTGAAGACATGGCGATACCTTTTCTTTCACAGTTACCACCTCACTTCACTGGTTTTTATTCCGCCTTGATTGCTTCAGGGCAGTCTGAGACTCTTCAATGGGAAGAGTTGATTCCTATAGTCTTGGACCAAGAGGAGCAACTGAAAGGAACCAATGCTTCAAAATCTGAAGGTTTGGTTGGTCTATCCTCTCAGAAGAAGGGAAAAGGCCAAAAGAAGAAGAAGGATGACAAATCTAAGAAGGACAAAGACAAGGAGTCTACTTGTCACATTTGTGGCAAAACAGGTCACTAGAAGAAGGATCGCCCCAACAAGGAGAAGAAGGAGAAGGAGAAGAAAAAATCTTCAAAGGATTCCGGAGCAGTGGCTACTTCCTCATCAGCTACTTTCCTCCATTTGGAGGTGGTTGAGGATTCGACCCCGCCGGCTTCTAATGCTGCGTTGATAGCCCCATTTACTCGGGAGTGGATTGTTGACAGTGGTGCCTCGAGACACATAACTCCTTCTTTAGCAGGTGTTACTCATTTGCGGCCTTCTCACGGTTAGTTTCTTGTTGGAGATAGTTCGTCTATTCCTATTCAGGGACGGGGCAACATCCATCTTATTCCAGATGGGCGTGGTGGTGCCCATGCATTTGAGGTACCTTATATGTTGGCTTTGGGATATCATCTTCTCTCGGTGCACAAGATTTGTGCCCTCAGCCTCTTGGTCAAATTTGATGTGGATTCTTTTCGGATTCTTGATCAAGGATCGAGAGTGGTTCTTTCTTCAAGTTATGAGGAGAATGGAGTCTACAAGTTGAGGTCTTCTTCTGCCTTGACTTCTCTTCTTCTTACCTCTCAAACTCAGTCTGAGCTTTGGCATGCTCGGTCTGGTCACCTCAAGTATGAATACCTTTGCAAGGCGTCTAAGGACCAGTTTATTTGAGGTTTTCCAGATATTGTGGTGAGTCAACAGCCTTGTGTATCCTGCATCCGTGGGAAGACTCGTGATGTTGTTCCTAGCAAGGCTTCGAGGTGGTCTTCAGCACCCTTGGAGCTTGTTTCCACCGATCTTTGTGGACCGATGAGGACAAAATCCCTTCGAGGAAGTTTGTATTTCATGCTCATTGTAGATGATTACAACAGGATGACATGGGCTCATTTCTTGAGGCTAAAGTCGGAGGCTTTCTCCAACTTAAAGGATTGATTGCTCTTTGAGGAGAACTGATTAGGGCGGAAGCTGAAAACCTTACAATCGGATAAGGGTGGAGAATTTGTTTCTAATGAGTTTGCTCGATTTTGTGCAGATCGTGGCATACACCAAGAGTTTGCCAATACAAACACCCCTCAGGAAATGGCATTATGGAGCAAAAGAATCGCAATGTGATCGAGATGGCCCATACCATGATGGAGCATCGTCGGACACCTCAATGTCTATGGGTTGAGACTATGGCTACTTCAGTTCACATCCTTAATCATTCCCTTACTTCCGCTGTTGTTAGTATGACTCTTTTTGAGGCGTACTTTGGATCAAAGCCCAATGTTTCTTACTTTAGGGTTTTTGGGTGTGAGGCTTATGTTCACATCTTGAAGACACAGCATGAAAAATTTGAAGTGGCTTCCAGAAGACAGGTGTTTGTGGGCTATAGCTCGCAATCTCAAGGCTACCGATTGTATGATCTTATTAAGCAGGATGTTTACGTGAGCCGTGATATTCTATTTGTGGAGGTTCCAACCCTAGAGGGGGGTAAGGATCACCCTGTACTTGGAGATCTCGGTGATAGTTGGGCCCCATTGACTATTCCTCTCGAGCCTGTGACTCTTGAGGACTCTTGTTTGGATGAGGAGCCTACTTCCTAGCCACCGGATTCACCGATTGGTCCTCCATTGACGATGGACCTTCTAGAAACTTCAACACATAGAGAGCACCGAGGCGAGATTCGGCCTCCTCCTTGTTGCGTTCGTGACACGCTCCGAGATTCAGGGATCGAGGGGGTCCCTGACGAGTGGCAACCACAGGATGGACCGCGGAGATCACAGCGGCACCAGGCACATACTATGGAGCTTGTTTGCTCTAACTACTATTTTTGATGTCCCGTGTTATGCAGGATAGAGAGCCTACATCAGTGAAGGAGGCTTTATAATCTAATCATTGGCGAAACGCGACGGAAGCCAAGTTGGAGGCTATTGAGCGGAATGGCACTTGGTACCTTGTGCCTCGTCCCTCTCATAAGAAGGTGATTGGTGTCTAATGGGTTTTCAAGACCAAGTACCATAGTGGTGGCTCTTTGGACAAGCACAAGGCTCGCCTTGTTGCTAAAAGTTTTTGTTCGATGACGGAGACAGATTTCAAAATAATGGAAGCACGAGTGTGATTATCCTCCCAGCCACGCCTAGATAAGTGCTGGCCCTCTAGCCTGATCCCTTTGCCAGCCGTCAACTTCCTGGAGTCCTACTATTCCTAGACTCCCTTACTCTCTAGGCTCCCCTTAACCCCGTTCGGGCGCCCAAGAGCCCGGACGGTCATTCTCGTGCATGTTCCCCTAAATTTACCTTAATGTGACATTAAATATCCCTTTTAATGTCACATTCCACACTTATGACCTTAATGTGACATTAAATATCACTTTTAATGTCACATTAATGTCACATTTCCTTCCCCTTAAGAATTGGTTTCGTCCTCGAAAACGATATTTGGAAGGTCTAACTGTAAATCGGGAAACCTTTTCTTTAAAGTACTTATTCGCTCCCATGTTGAGCTTTCTTCTGAACAATCTTTCCACTTAACCAAACATTCTTGATAAATAGTATTCCTCGTTCGTCTATTACGAACATTTAATATTTTTTCTGGTTCATGTGGATTAGATTGGTCATAGAATAACTCCTCAATATCATCATTTAAGATTAGATTGTCCAAATCACCCAGCTTCTTCCTTAGTTTGCTTACATGAAAAACTGGATGTATTTTACTACCAATAGGTAGTTGGAGCTTGTAAGCCAATTCTCCCACCCTTTTAAGTATTATGAAAGGACCACAATACCTTGGTGAAAGCTTTGGACAATGTCCCTTTTTCATAGTTTTAGTTTGTTCAGGCACCTTAAGATAGACCAATTCTCCTTCTTCAAAGGAGATGTCTCTTCGGTGAGAATCTGCATATGCTCTAGCTCGATTTTGAGCTTTTTTAATATTTTCTTGAGCAAATTTTAACATACTATTCATATCCTCCAAAAAGTCTTTAGCTGCCTGAACCTTTTCCTTATGCAGTCCTACTGCAAAAGGAGCTCTGGGCTGAAACCCATACATCAACATAAATGGACTATATCCAGTGGAAGAGTGTTTGGCACTGTTATATGCAAACTCTGCTATCGGTAAATACTCTTCCCAATTAGTTTGCCTTTTACTTACATATGCCCTAAGCATATCTTCAAGAATTTGGTTAACCCTTTCAGTTTGCCCATCTGTTTGCGGGTGATCCGCCGTACTCATGCTAAGTTTAGTATCCAATTTCCTAAATACCGCACGCCAAAAATGGCTATCAAATTTTCTATCCCGATCAGAAACTATATTTGCCGGAAGGCCATACAATCGGTATATGTTCTCTACGAACAATCTAGCCAATTCTGGTGTTTTAACATCAGTTGAAGTTGGAATAAACCTAGCCATTTTGGTTAACCTATCCACAATCACCCACACAGAGTCGTGCCCCCTCGGTGTTCTAGGTAGAGCAACAATAAAGTCCATGGAGATGCTCTCCCATTTTCCCGAAGGAATTTCTAATGGATGGAGAAGTCCTCCCATTTTTAATTTTTCAGCTTTATTAACCTGGCATTTATTACATTTGACCACATAGTCAAGGACGTCCTTATTCATTCCAGGCCAATAGAACTGCCTTTTAATAAGACTATAAGTCTTATTAACTCCTGGATGTCCCGCACTAGGGGTATCATGACACTCAAAGAGTATCTGGCGCCTTATTTCTGTATCTTTCGGGACACATACCCTACCCTTGTAGAGTAAATAACCATTATCAATGGTAAAATTCTTCCACTTGAATCCAGTTTGAGCAACCCCTGATGCTCCATTTCCTTGTTGAACATCCTCAGATATTCCTTCCTCAGTAGAAGCACTTTCATTTGGATCCCCATTTTTTATTGCTTCCCATATGTTGGAATATGCCGGATCAACCTGGTATTTCCCTTTTAAAGATTCAAGCAAGTTGGAAGTGAACTGAGTAAAACTCAATTCATTAATGATGGGCATTCTGCTGAGTGCATCAGCTACTATATTATACTTTCCTTTTCTATATCTTATCTCATAGTCGAACTCTTGGAGGAGTTCGGCCCATCTGGCTTTACGCCCGTGTAAATCTGGTTGATCATTAAGCCACTTAATGCTTTCATGATCCGATAAAATCAAAAGTTTGGCACCATACAAATAGTGCCTCCATTTCTTCATTGCATGTACTATTGCATACAGCTCCCTCTCATAAACAGAATAATTCTGTTTTGCACGATCTAATTTCTTGCTTTCAAAAGCAACTGGTCGACCTTCTTGTAATAAGACCGCGCCTATTGCCTTATCACTGGCATCAGCTTCAACCACAAATGGTTTATTGGGATCCACTATTAATAATACTGGAGCTGTAGCAATAGCTACCTTAAGTTTTTGAAAACTTTCATTTTGGTCTGTTCCCCAATTAAAACTTTTCCCTTTCCCTTTAAGTTGGTCTGTCATTGGAACAGCTATTTTGGCATAATCTCGAATGAATCTACGATAAAATCCAGATAAACCTAGGAAGATCTGCAGCTCTTCCAGGTTCCTTGGAGGTGGCCATTCAATAATTGCCCTTACTTTTTCTGGATCCATGTTGATTCCCTCTTTCGAGATTATATGCCCTAGATATTTGACCTCTTGTGCAAAGAATTCACATTTAGTTTTCTTCGCATAAAGGGAATGTGTTCTTAACAGTTGGAATACTAATTGTAAGTGTTCCAAATGTTCTTCTCTTGATTTACTAAAGATCAAGATATCATCCAAGAAGACTACTACAAAATGTCCTAGATAGGGCCGTAAAACACTATTCATCAGCTTCATAAAGGTAGCTGGTGCATTAGTGAGGCCAAAAGGCATCACCAAAAAATCATAATGCCCGTATCTAGTACGAAATGCCGTCTTGGAAACATCTTGTGCCTTAATTCTTATTTGGTGATAACCTGATCTTAAGTCTATCTTTGTGAAGAATTTTGCCCCTTGCAATTGATCAAAAAGATCTTCCATTCTGGGCATAGGAAATTTATTCTTCACCGTTATTTTATTAAGTGCTCTATAGTCAACACAAAGTCGCATAGAACCATCTTTTTTCTTTACCAATAAAATTGGTGAAGCCCAAGGTGAATTACTGGGTTGAATAAACCCTTTATCCAGGTAATCCTTAATTTGTCTCTCAACTTCTTGATGCTGTGTTTCGCTTAACCTATACGGTGGTTTTGAAATTGGGTGTGTATCCTTATTTATATCAATTGGGTGATTTATTTCACCCCTATCTGGTGGAAGGCCACTTGGTAAATCAGAAGGAAACACATCTTTAAAATCATCTAACAAACTGTTCAATTCATTATTAACATTCAATTCGCAAACATAAGAAAATTGTTGCTTTATATTACAGAAAGTAAAAGTATTCTGTACAGGAAGAGACCATAGCATATATACCTCACAAACTTCCTTCTTTATCAGCTTCTGAACTTCAGTAGAGCACAGCAAAGGATTATCAGATACTTCATGTTCACCTTGAATGACAAAAGTCTTACCATCCCTTTCAAATTCCAGTGTATTATGGTGATAGCTACGTTTTAAGGATGGTTCCAATCCCCATAGCCACTCCCTCCCTAGAGCAATATCAGCTCTTTCCATGTTCATTATTTGGAAATCAAGCTTATCTTTATATCCTTGAATCTCGATTTCCAAATTGGATACCATTGTATCCCATATTTTATTGTCTTGGCCTTGCATCATACGAACAACATATTGATGCTCACTGTTTTGTTGGGGAAGTTTCAATTTTTTGACAAGTGCATAATTTATAAAATTATGTGTGGCAGAGTCATCAATCATGACTCTAACCCGTTTTCCAGCTATCAATCCATGTACTCTAAGTAAATCATGTGGCCCAAAAGTAGGCTGCCACAAAGAAGTTGACATACAACACTTATGTTGTATATCCATGTGCAAGACCTCTAAAGATTTATACTTTTCATGGCCCTTTAATTCTAAGGTCTGCACTACATGGATTTGTTTTTCTTTTCCCTTGCCCTTGTCCTTTCCTTTGTCTTCCCCCTTTTTCTTTTGAGGGCAATTCCAAGCAGCATGGTTAGGGGATAGACAATTAAAACACAATTTTTCTTTTTTGGCCTTATCAAAGTCATCAGGACTTAACTTTGGCCTCATATATGGTTTCTTTTCAAAAGGTTGTTTTTTACCCTTGAAAAATGGCATTTTTCTTTTAAATTTGCCCACAAATTTTGAGGTTTCTAATTCCTTAGACTTGGGCTCCATATCAGTAAGACTGGTGAGTGTACCTGGACGCGTACTATCTTCATAAATTAATGCAAATTTAATTGCCTCTTCAAGCGTCTTAGGTAAACTCCGTTTTACTTCCTTTTTACAGGCTTTATCCAGTCCCCTAATGAATCCTCTTGTTTTTTGGAATTCATCAATTCCTTCCAGTTTGAGGATTATCTCACGATATTCCTCCAGATATGTCAGTAGGGGCCGTCCCTTTTGTCTGACATAATCCCAATCTTCCCAATTTCTTTCCATTTCATTTTCAGGAAGAAATTCTTTTAAAAAGACGGATTCAAATTGAGCCCAAGTTTCAGGTATTTTATTCGCCTCCTTTAAAGTTTGCCACCACTTATATGCTTTGGGCCCCAAAGTTAAACTGGCCTCCAGTGCTTGGAGATGTGGTGGGGTATTTTTCAATTTATGTAAATCTTCCCATTTTTGGAGGAAATTAAAGATTGTATCTTTATTCCTATCTTTTTCCTCCCCGTAAAATTGAGGTGGTTTCATATCCTTTAAAACCGGATTATCCCTCAATTTATGATAAGTTTGGGGTTCTTTAGGATCTCGCATAGTCACATCTAAATCTTTCGATGAAGATGGGACATCTGAGATTTCTATCTTATTTTTATCTTTTTCCAACAATAAAGTTAACTGAGATTTTATTTCAGTAAGTGTTTGAGTTAAAAATTCCATTTGAACACCCTGAGTTTGCACACGAGCAGAAAGATCATCGAATTGCTCTCGCGTGGCAAAAAATTCTTCCCATTGTTCTTCTTGTATGTCTGGTTCATGGGGATCTACCATAGGTTGATCCCCGGAACTAGAACTTTCCATTACCCTTTCTTTCCCTTTTTCTGCCATTAATACACTGGAATTGGAAAGCAAAAATAAGAAATTTGCATACAAGTAAAGTACTTCCCTGATTTTTAATGGCAGGCTGTGGCTTCAGTTGTGTATGATATTTTTCTGCCTGTCTCACAGCAGTCGCAGTCCTATCCGTCTCAGGAGCAGTCGGATTTACCCGTCAGCAGTAATCATGACAGAATCACGTTTTTTTATGACCTATGTCTGATGCTGGCGGCTTCACGCCTGATCTGGTCCTCGCGGATGCTGGCGGCTCCACGCCTAAGCTGGTCCTCGCGACCCACGTTTTTTTTTTTCTTTTTCCCTGCCCGTAACGAAACGGGTCACATTAATGTGACGTAACCTTCCCTGCTCGTAACGAGACGGGTCACATTAATGTGACGTGACGTGGCGCTGCGCTTCTCTTCTCCCTTTTTCTTTTCCTTCACGGCCCGTCGATTCTCACGCGACGGGACGGGGCGCTTCTGGCTTCCGTTCTTCTTCACGACCTGTTTTCTCACGCGATTCGTCACTGCTCTTCTGTTGAAGACCTTCAGGAATCCTCACGGCTATGATACCAATGTTCGATGACGGAGACAGATTTCAAAATAATGGAAGCACGAGTGTGATTATCCTCCCAACCATGCCTAGATAAGTGCTGGCCCTCTAGCCTGATCCCTTTGCCAGCCGTCAACTTCCTGGAGTCCTACTATTCCTGGACTCCCTTACTCTCTAGGCTCCCCTTAACCCCGTTCGGGCGCCCAAGAGCCCGAACGGTCATTCTCGTGCATGTTCCCCTAAATTTACCTTAATGTGACATTAAATATCCATTTTAATGTCACATTCCACACTTATGACCTTAATGTGACATTAAATATCACTTTTAATGTCACATTAATGTCACAGTTTTGCACAACGCCTAGGTGTTGATTTCCATGATACTTTTGCCCTTGCTACTCGCATGGCGACTATTCGTGTTGTTCTTGCCTTGGCTGGTCATAGGAGATGGCTTCGATTTAGGGCTTTTCGGTTACGTTGCCTTGCCCGTTTTTGGGTCCAATCAGGGTTTTATGGCTCAGTGAGTTGCCATTAGGTCTCTAGGTTTCTAGGTCTCGGGACAGCCCACTCAAACTGCCAAGCGGCTGCACCTTACGATTTTGTCTATTCCGCGTACCAAAATCAAGTTCTGAGCATCAGGAGGGCTTGCGACAGTTTGCGCTGCTGAGCTCCAACTGGGTTAGGTCAAATTTCTGAAAAGTTGAGGCAAATACACACTCGGCCCAACTGGTCCGAATTGCAGGGGCCGAGTGGGTGACTCGAACGGGCCAAATCACACTGGTCGAGGACAAAAACTTTTCCCGGGTCGAGGTCTGAGTGCCGTCACTCGGATGGGCCGAGTCAGGTGTTCAACTGGATGTGAAGTCGGCCTTCTTGAATGGTGATTTGAAGGAGGAGATCTATGTTGAGTAGCCTCTTGGCTTTGGTTCCTCGAATGGGAAGGTTTACAAGTTGAAGAAGGCCTTGTATGGCCTAAAGCAAGCTCCGTGTGCTTGGAACAAGAAGATTGATTTGTTTCTCCAAGCCAAGTTGGGATATCGGCGCTCTAGGGCCGATCCGCAGCTTTATGTGCACACTTCCAAGGGTGGTCGTGTGTTGTTTGTTTTGTATGTTGATGACTTGATTGTTACAGGTGATCATACCCAGTAGATCGTTGAGATGAAGGCAACCCTACATTAGAAGTTCAAGATGATGGATTTAGGACTTCTCCATTTCTTTTTGGGCCACAAGATATATCAGTCTTAGAGGGGGATTTTCATCTCTCAGCAGAGATATGTGCAGAAGCTCTTGGTGACTTTTGAGATGGAGGATTATCGGTCCATTTCTACTCCTATGGATCAAAACTGGAAGGCCACTTCACACGCAGATTCTCCTTTGGCGGATGCTACCCGCTACCGTCAATTGATTGGATCATTAATTTGGCTCCTCAATACATGGGTTGATCTATGTTTTGCTATAGGTCTCTTGGCTAGGTTCATGAGTGCACTTCAGCAAGTGCATTGGCAAGCTGCTCAGAGGATACTTCGGTCTCTGAGGGGGACCTTCGACCTCGGGATTTCCTATCCAATACGTACATATGCTTCTGATCTTGTTCTTGCAGGTTGGAGTGATTCGGATTGGGCTGGTGATGTGGACCAACGGCCGTCTACTACAAGTTACTTTTTTATCTTGGGTGTTGGTGCTATCTCTTGGAGTAGCAAGAAGCAGCTCACAGTAGCCCTATCTTCAACTGAGGTAGAGTATCGGGCTGCATCTTCTACCACATGTGAGACTGTGTGGCTTCGGCAGTTGTTGAAGAAGCTTGGCTACCCCTAGACTCATCCTACTATTTTGCGATGCGACAATGAGAGTTGCATTGCCTTGGCACGGAATCCCGTCTTCCATGCCCGGACCAAGCACATAGAGATCCAGTATCACTTCATCAAGGAGAACCTTCTGGATGAGACCATCGATGTGGAATATTGTAAGATCGAAGACAATCTTGCAGATTTGTTTACGAAGGCACTTCCCCATGCCTTACTTCATCAACATTCCAAATCCCTCCGTCTGTTGCCTTGTCTAAGATTGTAAAGAGTCATTCCCTAGATGTGGCCACATCAACAGTGCCATGTGGCAGCAGTCGGACTGTCCGACTGCATCAGTCGGCTGCATTTAACGCACCCAACCTAATCATTTACGGGCATTATTTTCAGCCTATAAATAGGCTGAGTTTTCAATAGTCTATGTACATTGTCTCTAATAGATTTCAGCCTGCTGACTACAGAGAATGCTCTCGAGGCTGATGGAGATCGAGATCCTTGAGGTGGAGGCATACGCAGATATTTTCTCTGCATCCGTGTATAATTTTGCATCCTTATACAGCATTCTTCACTACAGATTTTTTGTGTTTCACTATATCAGTCGGCTGCATTTAACGCACCCAACCTGATCATTTACGGGCATTATTTTCAGCCTATAAATAGGCTGAGTTTTCAACAGTCTCTGTACATTGTTTCTGACAGATTTCAGCCTGTTGACTATGGAGATTGCTCTCGAGGCTGACGGAGATCAAGATCCTCGAGATGGAGACATACACAAATATTTTCTCTGCATCCGTGTATAATTTTGTATCCTTATACAGCATTCTTCACTACAAATTTATTTTGTTTCACTATCTCTTTCTCTCTCTCCTCTCTCTCTTCACTCTTTGTCACGATCATTCGCTTCCACATTGCTTCTCTGACAAGTACAAGTACTATGGACTTGGTACTTATAGAATTAAGTAATTCAAATCGGGTTGGTGATATGGATCATCAGCTGTCCACGACAGGTTATTGTTTTACCTTGGATGCTAGTACTGTTTCCTAGAGCAGCAAGAAGTAACCCACGGTTGCCCTCTCTTTGACTAAAGAGTATCGAGTGGCGTCTTCTACTACATGTGAGACAATGTGGCTTCGCAAGCTCCTGGAGCTTGGCTGCCCGCAGACAAGTCCTACTATTCTACAATGCGACAATGAGAGTTGCATTGCCTTAGCCAGGAATCCTGTGTTTCATGCTCAAACGAAGCCTATTGAGATCCAGTACCATTTCATTCAAGAGAAGATCCTAGATGAGACCATTTCCCTAGTCTATTGCAAGACAAAGGACAATCTTGCAAATTTGTTTACCAAGGCGCTTCCCCAAGCTTTCCTTCGATAGCACTCTAGATCCCTTAGCCTTCTATCGTGTCCAGGATCTGAGAGGGGGTGTTAGAGATTGGCATTCCCTAGAACACAAATATAGATCTAAGCAATTTCGGAGTAGTTTCTCCAAGCAGACCATGTGGCAGTCAATCCATACAACAAGTGACAAGGAGCGCAGGTGCCAAGTGGCACAATCACTTAGATTTGCTACAATCCAACAATGCAGGTCAAACAACTGTTGTCCAGTCGACTACATTAAATGCAACCAACCTACATTATTTTGGCATTTTCCCTGGCCTATTTATTGGCCCTTATTTATTGGCCCTGATTTCAACAGTCTAAAATAGTTGTTTTCACAAATTTCAGGCTGCAAACCATGGAGACTACCCTTGGGGCTGACAGAGACTAAGATCTTCGAGGTAAAGACATACGTAGATATTCTCTCTGCACCCATATATATTTCTACATCCTTATACAGCATTCTTCACTACATATTCTCTCTCTCTCTCTCTCTCTCTCTCTCTCTCTCTCTCTCTCTCTCACTCTCTCTCTCTCTCTCTCTCTCTCTCTCTCTCTCATTCACTTATGCATTGCTTCACTCTCACATTTAGTGTTTTGCCATTGCAATCTTCAACTTCTTAAGAGGACCGCTCTGTCCCTTGAGCCTTCACATGTAAATTGGTAATTAAGAAGGGTAAGTTAATGGTTGCAAGGATATATATATATATCCAATCTCACTTATCATTTGGGCAGTATTATGTATAATTAACTTTTTAACATTGACACTTGTCACTGCTTAAAAGTTGAATTGCAAATTGTAATGTATAAGAATATTGAACATGTTGAATCTTCTCTCATTTCTTTTTCTCATTCACCTTTACATATAAATGTCGACAAGATTGATATAGAGAAGGTGCATGACATTCCGAAGATACCACAGGAGCAGAATATCTACTCGATGCTCTATGAGGAGCTATCGGCATCAATGCATGAGATTCATGCACAAAGGAGGGCTAGAGCCACTAGAGCAAGGGCCACACGTGGTCCTGCATCACAGGTAGAGTCAGAGCTAGAATCTAACGCCGAGGCAACTTTATCATCTTCTCAATCAAAGTCCTCAAAATCGAACAAGATGACGGTGCACAGATCCTTGGAGTTCGGGTGAGTCGTGACTCGTGATACTCAGGAGTCAATTTAACATTGCAAACTGCAGTTACCAAATGTTCATTGATATTGATACTTATTACTCAATAGTTACTAGTACCCAGTACTCGGTGCTCACTCGACTTTGGAGTTTGAACAGATTATTAATATGACATAGTTACATGTATCATTGTATATTGATTTTACTTATTATGTATCTTGGTTCCACTAGTTTTTATGTCAATCTTCAAATAATTCATGAGTCATAAATTATAAATCATTTTGTTGTTTTATATATATAATCAATCATGATTTCAATCATACGACACAAAGACTCAAAGTTTTGTATGAAATTTGGGTACATGTTGTTGTAAGCATTGATATATTTACATACCCACGTAATACCATATTTATTTTAGTGTACAATCTGAAACGTTGTTTCCCCGTTTCCAAAATTTGGCCAAAACTCTGAAATACCACTTTTTCTCGTTTCCATTTTTCCTATTTTCGAAACTCCCCCATACTATGATAGACTTATCTTAGAGTTTTCCCTTATTATTATTTTCTTTTAGTTTATGCCTTTGGCACCCAAAGTGGAATATACAAACAATGATTGATCTACCTGATTTTGTCCTTTAGGCCACTTCTGGCCTCCACAAGACATTAATCTCTCTCTCTCTCTCTCTCTCTCTCTCTCTCTCTCTCTCTCTCTCTCAAACCTATATTCATTTTTTGATCAGCCCATGCATCCACTTCCGCATCGTAGCACTCACGTACTTGATTGTCCGATACCATGTAAAAAAGAGATGGGCAATGGGCAAAAGAAAGAGACTACAAAATTCACAAAGAACTAAATAAGAAAACAAGAACAAATGCACTTAGAGAATGAGATATTGGGCCCTAGAATCCATATATCAAATCATGAAATTGAATACAAACTACATGGACATTGACAACCACCACAATTATCCTAGTCTCCCTCTCTAGCAAAATGTAGGCATGCCATGTGTGCAATAGAAGGAGGAGAATGAAGCACACCATATAGACCATGAATGAACCAAAAGAAGTGGTAGATCGGCAAGCTGAATGAGACCCCAAAATGCAGGTCAGCAAGGCTAAATCAGTCCACCCAATGAGGAGTGATGCGCCACCCAAGTTGACCTAAGTGGCCACCTAACTGCCCACAAATACAATGCACAAACCCATGGTATGTAAACTGCTAACAAATTCTACTAGGATCTTATGGACCTCTCTAGTGATACCAATATCTCGTCAGTGATATTGTCAATCAACAATAGATGATGATAAAATTCACCCTATATTACTTATCATTCCATAGCCATTCATCCTCATATCCTTTTCCTTTATCTCCACATACTATCCTCCTCACTACTAGTCTCTCTTGTCTCCTCCTCTACCTGTTATCTCTTTGTCCTCCATCCCCTCCTTGCTTCCTAGCCATCTCTGGCTTGCCACATGGCAATGTTTCCACCTTCCTGACCCTTTTCTCATTATATTCCACACCATGTTGAGAATACCAAAACTAGTAATAAGCATACATACGCATGCAACCCTAGAGGTTAGTCTTACAAGCTTTATGACGATGTTGCTTGCACTTTGCAGATATGCATGCTCTAATGAACGATACTATTTGCAATTTGACAAAGATAGGTCATGCAGAAGACGTTTCTAATTTCGACAATAGGTCATGAAGAAAGACGTGCCTCAGATACTCACTCAATCACACACAAAGAAGAATAGGTTTCGTATTGCTAACCTTGTAATTTGGCTAGGGCAACTGGTCGTACGGGTCGTTGCGGCCTTGCTCACGGCTCTGTTCAAGATTAAAGAAATACTTGTGGGTGTATCTGTCAGACGTCCAGAATCCGTACGGCTTGACCGGATTGGCCCAATACTCCTTCAGCCTATCGGCCTTGGCCTTCGCCTGCTGTATGTGCTCCCTGATCTTGCGATCTCTCTCGTCCGGATCTTCCATGCTCTCGCGAATCATGCGCCCAAAGAATTCCATGATGAACCCCATCTTCTTCCTGTGGCCTCTCCTCTCTCCGCGTGCGTGCTTGCGTTTCCCTCCGCGAGAGCTTCTGGAAAGAATAAATCGACGTCAACCTTAATGCAGTAACATACATTGGGGCAAAGGGACCAATTAGATAATTTTAATTTTTAAACACAATAGTTATTCGTTTTTGCCAACGAGGTCCACTAATCGCGCTTTGGTTAGTGCCGTTGTAGTGTAGAACTCACAAGGCTTCATATTGGCACAAATACTCAACGATGGGATGGATATTAGACAAACTTTTATTCTTTCAAACATTCGAACACACATCCCACAGTCAACTCAGATTCAAAGCTCCATACCATTTTGTCTCTCCTCACAATCCCAATGCAAGCAAGAAAATCAACCACCAAAGACGTTATGGTAGGCTTACTGTGAGGGATGTGAGTCGCTCAAGCCCTTTCCTCATCCACAGTGTCAAGTCGTGTTGGAATGCATGCTGATAGCACCAACCCTTGCCCGCGAAACTTGTCCCTCATGCCTTTGGCGCCTTGTAAAAAGCTTACGTGCCTTCGTGCACTCATGCAATTACTGTGAGGGATGTGAGTCGCTCAAGCCCTTTCCTCATCCACTGTGTCAAGTCGTGTTGGAATGCATGTTAATAGCACCAACCCTTGCCCGTGAAACCTGTCCCTCATGCCTTTGGCGCCTTGTAAAAAGCTTACGTGCCTTCGTGCAGTCATGCAATACAACTTCAGGCCCGCAAGAGGGGCCCTCGTTTTTTAAGCCCCTTTCACTTGTTGTTTCCTCGTGCAGTGTCATGATACGCTTCTGCATGCTTGTGGGCACGCCGAGTGGTGGGTAATACCCCATGAGACGGGTTCCACAAGGTGGGTCTCCCCTACCCCCAGACGGATCCATGGCAAGTTCGTCACACTTGGTATCAGAGCAAACTTCGTCGTGGGTGCGAGCTAGCCCCCAGGAGGTCGAGCTTGGTCTAAGAAAAACAGCCCCTATGAGAAAGTCGAAAGATGTGCTAAAAGGCGAGATCGAATGGATGTATGTCGACAAGAGGCAGCTCCTAGTAGATCACATGACATTGGAATCTTAAAGAAGGGAGATATGGCAAACCAAGGTGGATCTACTCAAAGGTAGTGAAAAGCCCCTTGGGACGATGTTGTCGGCACATCAATGAGGTTACTAGCAACCTCGCATGGAACCGTGCTGACTTGAAAAATGTGAATGCTAGTATTGAGGAATGGTGCACAACCGCCTCATCGAAGTGGGAGACTGGGATACCCTGGACTATGAGAGCACCCTCAAGAGAGGGATTGTAAGGGATTACAATGCAGAGATCACGGCCAATTTAGCGTCCCAAAATGTGAATATGCCCCCTCCAACTTAGAAATAGGTGACCACGTCGACCTTGACTTCCCCCCATCTCACTTAGCCGAATTTGAGCTCGAGTGACAATTTATTCAATGACTACACAGGAGACTCTACGGAGTCAAGTGGAGATGAAGACATGCCTAGTGCCCCTACTTTTTCCAAGAAGGCCACAAGGGTCGTGATCATGCTGAGATGGGCTGAGGCCCAAAGAGAATTGAAGGCACAAGTCTGGAGCCGAGTTTGAGCTCGTGTGGAGGTGACCCCCAACATGGCATAGAGGCGGGTTCGAGCTCTCATGACCACTTCGCAGGCAATGCCACCCTCCGCCCTAACCTTCTCGACAAGGCTGGGCATGTGGTTATGAGGTCCAAAATTAAATTAACTCTTCCTCATGACATGGAAGGGGAACGAGTCTCCTTGAGCCAAGAGGGTAAAGCAATGGCCGATCCCGAAGTGATCACCCGAGAAGACTCCTTAATCTGAGAGGATAAACGAAACGAATGGCCAACTACTATGCCAAGACTCGAGAAGACTCCTTGAGCCGGGAGAATAAATAACGGCCACATTCGATTTGTCTTAGTCGAGTTACCCTCCACTCTGTGCTAGTAAATATGGTCAGCAAGTGGATGGATTGAAGTGCACAATAAAATTTTATCTTCCTAGTCAATGTCCTTGGGCCACTCCACACTTGTAATTGAGTTAGTGGGTGGTTCCTTACATGTAGTCTACAAAGACCATGTTCCACACTTGTAATTGAGTTAGTGGGCTGGCACCTAGCGGGTAGACGCTAGCTCACTTGATAATGAGTCGGTAAAGACCCACAAAATTTTGAAGTCAAAGAGTTTAGCAGGACGTTGAGTTCTTCAAGGGCCGCCGGGGGGGGGGGGGGGGGGGTGGTTGGTTATATGAGGGATGCGAGCTACTCAAGCCCTTCTTTCACCCATGGTGTCAAGCCGTATTGGAATGCATGTTGACAGCACCAACCCTTGCTCGTGAAACCTGTCCCTCGTGCCGTTGGCGCCTTGTAAAAAGCTTATGTGCCTTTGTGCAGTCGTGCAATATAACTTTGGGTCCTCAAGAGGGGCCCTTGTTTTTTAAGCCCCTTTCACTTCTTGTTTCCTCATGCCATGTCATGATATGCTTCCTCATGCTTGTAGGCACACCAAGTGGTGGGTAATACCCCATGAGGCATATTCTATGGGGTGGGTCTACCCTATCCCCAAACGAATCCATGGCGAGTTCATCACACTTACCTTCTCACCTTCATGAAATGTAATCCAAATACCTTTGAAGGTTTGTTGGCATCCTCATGATTCAGCATCACCCTTTGAACTACTCCCACTATATCACATCTGATCCGATCCATGTGCACTCCATTGGATAAAAGGAAAGTAGAGAAGAAGGAAAATTGCAATCTCAATGTCACACTCTACTTCTCACCCTCCAACATATGGAAGAAGAAGGGAAAGAAGAGAAGAAAGGAAAAAGAGAGAAGAGCTTCACTCTTTGAGTCCACTTGCACTCCTACTCTCACTCTCTTTCACTCAATCACTCTCAACAAGGTGCACAAGAAGATGAGATAAAAACAAGGGAATGGGTTGTTCTCAAAGTTGTACTTTCCATTCACTTTTTGGTTTTTATGCTTTAAGATTAGGCTTAGGATTTCCTCCAATAAGGTGAGCACTCCACCTACTTTTTAGGCTCTTGATGGATCCTCTTTAATTTGTATATGCCCCTTAAGTTTATTGAGCCTTTTCTTAACTAACTCTAGGATATGCTGCAATCTGTATGGGAGCTAGCTTGGCTCTTAAATAAGGTTACAAAACTAATAATGCAACTGCAAGAATTTGTTGAATGTCATTATAGTTGCCATTGTGCATGATTGTGATACAACCTAAACAAATAATCCTTTGGAAAATGATTCTAGCACTTGTACTTATATGCTTTTGCTTTGGCTTTGCATCCTTCTTCTGACTTTGAAGTTAACATTACCCCTCCTAAATGAATGTGAGCCCCTTGGCACTCACTATCATAGGTAGTATGTTTTAGCTTGTATTTGTAGATATAGAATGGTTGGGATGGTTATGGGGTTGCCCTTAGAGGAGTGATGATACTCATTAATAAAGAAGATGAAGAATGCTTTCTAGTACTTAGTAGTTGATGATTGAAGAAGTTATTGGCAATACAACCTATGGTGTTGTCAATGTTGATACACTTGACCAATGGTCATATTAATGGATAAGTCTAAACGGTATGGAAGTTGGATTGTAGATTGTAGAAGATGGGAGAGTCATTTTTTAAGGATAGGTGATGTTTTGGGGCTCTTCATAAACTTCTATACTCATCAGAAGGTACCAACAATGAGAACCTCATATGCATTCACTTCCTAAGGAAGTGCTAGTCTTCTATTTTGGTGTATAAGGCGTATATTATTAGTTTAAACTCCAAGCAAGCCCAAAGTATTGTTCCACACTTGAGGATCCAATCTCTATGTAGGCTGCTATATAAATATTATGTGAGTGGATGTGCGTACATAGGTAATTACTTAGTTAAAAGGAAACTCAATTGGTTATTCTTACTAATGTAATTAATGAAGCCAGAAAACTTCATCAAATGAAGATAGGGAAAATTTGTTGTTGTTGAGGAAAAGGGTGCTTCAAGGAGATGTCAACAATAGGTCGAACAAAAGTTTTGAATCCAAGCAAAGTGATTTCTAAAGAATGAAGTTTCCAATGGGTTTTAAGTCATTCATCTCTTCTCATTAAGTGTTTTTTGTTTGCCTTGCTTTTATGACTAATTCGATGGCACTAGGGTGAATGAGAAGTAAAGAAAGAAGAGTGCAAATGACTCAAGGAGACAAATCTAGCCATAGATGAGTCAAAACTCCTAGGTATATCCTACCTTTGATAGGCCCTAAGTGAATGTGGGGGGATATAGAAGGAGGGCTAGGGGGTTAGAGATGAAGCCAACAACAAGGCCACTAAACACACCTTACTTGAGGACTCCTAGGTGTGATATAATACACTTGAGTGCATATTTATTTTTTTAATCTTATAAAGGATGAATAAGAAATATGAGAGATTAAAAGTCTAATCATAATTGTAATCCTAAATCTTGGTATTGTTCATGTATTGAAGCATATAGAATAAATGTTGAGCCAAGATAATTGAGGTATGAACCTTGGTATTGAAGCACATATTATTGGTGAAGAACCGTAAATATTAGTGAAGACTTGCATTGTTAATAGAGCAAGTTGCATATCCTTTTGAGAAAGTTACTCGACGTAAAGATAGAAGTCAAGATACATATTGTATGAAGAGTTTAGGGCCTCAATGTTGATTGTTCTTATTTGTCTTTGAGGATAGTTGAGGCTTCTAAATGTTTTTGTATCTTTAATATCTCTACACCTTGAGCTATTCAAGGAATGTGTTTGCTTCATTATTTTATTGATGTCTTCTTTAAGTGCAAGATTATTGCTTAATGCTTATTTTGTTCTACATTCACTTAATAAAAGTTTAGAGCAACATGCAATTGGTTTCCAAATTGAAACGTGGGAAATTTTTAACTATAGAAAAATTTGAACAAAATTTGAGATTCTCATTAGTGTGTTGGAGGGATTGGTAGCTTTGGAGGTAGGTTTAGGCGGACCTGAAGGGTGGTGGTGGAGAGGTAGTGGGTGAAGTGACTATCATTCATATCCTCTAGAAGAGCTAAGCAACATGAAGATAATAGAGAAGCTCGCATCATTAGTCGAGCCATTGCACAACTATCTATAGCGTTAGGATCAAAATGGAGTATTGGGAGGTTGCGCTCCTGCGAGGTGGGGTCTTGCCTAAGGAGTATCCTAAGAAGTCTAAGGTAATTACAAGTAGTAATAAAGGCAAGGTGAGGGCATGAAGAGAATTCATTAATGAATTGGATTAGGATATCATACAAGTTCTTTGATGTGAAGATGAGGGCATCTTCATATGTAGTACAATGAGGATTATAGATTATAGGGAAGTTGTAGCAGCCATGGACACTGGAGTCAAAATCCACTCCCACCCTTCTTAGGTTTTGCATTACGTCTCATTTTCTTTTGTCTTGAAGAAATTAGAGCTTCAATATTGGTTAGTGGAGATGGTCTTATGGGCAATTTAGGCAACCATAGCCATAGGTTTCCTACACAATATCTTTGAGTATGTAATAAACATAGGTTTCCTAAGTTAGTGTGTTGGGGATAAAGGTGCATGTGCCTAGCCGCCCATATATTAGTTACATTGATAGTATCGGCATCGTGTATTAGTTACCTGCACACTTTTACCCTACAAGTAGTAGGCACCCATCATTATCACTTAGTTCTTAATTCTTTCAATGGCATTTAAATAAAGGGAAGGCCCATCACACATTGTGATTGTTGGAGTTCCCACATCTTGTGTGTGTGTGTGTGTCTCTATCTTGCTCTTGCTTCTCCCACCATAGCTCTTGCTTTTGCTCTCTCTGCTTCCACCTCATGGCTCACTCCCTTCAACTGGTATTAAAGCCATCCTCCCCAAGAGCTTGAGCATGCCAACCCAACATTGCTTTAGCTTATGGAGAATGCTTATAGTTCACAGTTTTCATGGCAGCCATGGCTCAGCTTGAAGTGGTATGTACTACAGTTCACTTGCTTTCCAGCTTGTCTAGGCATGTTCTAGAGCTTCATTGAGCTCTCCCTGAGCTCTCATCTACCCCATTGGCATCAACACAACTAGGCCTAGGAAAACCAGCATAATTTTCACTAACTGGGCTGCCCCCCTTCTTGATTAGATTTGATCCATCCCACCTCGTCTCCAACTTCTAGCATTGCTCCCTTCTTGGTCAGATTTGATACATCCCATCTCATCTCCAACTTTTGGCATTGCTCCCGGCCTTGGGAAATCACTTGGCATCATACCCAGCGCCTTTGGAATGAGTTTGATGGAGCTCCTAGGTTCAGACACCATTGGCTCACGGTTTACGATAGTTTGTTGTAATGTGGTTTTGGATAGCACTTCCCTCATTGTTTGGAGGTCACATATGTTCCCGAGATTTTTATTTGATGCCGGATCACTTGCGGATGCTATGTCAATGTGGAATGGTATTGGACTGATTTGAGCACTCATTTGCTTAGTTTTACAAAGGTTTTCATTGCTGTAATAAGTAGGGTTGAATACTATTTTGTCAAAGAAACTTCATGCATATTGCTTGTTGATACTTATTGACTACTCAGCATGCTACATTGATGTCTATGGTTGATGCCATATACTTGGCTATGCATCCAAAATGCTCTTGGATTGAGATTGACATCTCATTTATTTTGACTATCATTTCTCACAGCAAGCATTCATATGAGACACTTCATGCCTCTCATCATTGGATGATACATGAGCCATTTGTTAGATGTATTTAGATACGGATGCTACATTCTTGGTTGTGTTATCATGGACATTGAGCTTCGCATTTGACTTGTACTTGAGCTATCTTGGAGCTTGGGCACTTAACATTGGCTATCATTTACCTTCATTGCATACCATAGTAAGAGCTTTGCCAACTATATTGGGTTTAATGCTCCTGATTTCTATTACTTGGATCTTGGATGTATAGATAATGGTAGGAGCAGTAATGACCGCCGTGGTGAGAGAGATTCTTAGCAATCTCATTCTGAGTTACATGGACATCCTCACAGTAAGTCTTATGGCCATTAGTCCTGCTTGTCATAACTGTGGAAAAGCATGTCATATTCAGCCACACAATGCCATAAAAGTGTGAGGACAAGCGCAAGGAAAAGGACAAGGGTAAAGTGCAGGACAAGAATGATGATTGTAACATTATCCTTAGCAAGTCCAACATCAAGTTTAAAGAGATTAATGTCGTACACACTAATTGATGATGATTTCATACTAGAAGCTTCTTGTTTTGATGCTTCATAGCCGACTGATGCTTTGTCAAGATATACTTAGTGTTGGTTGATAGATTCAGGGGCTTCCTTTCATGTGACTCCTCATAGAGAGTGGTTTCACTCCTATTGCATTGTGATTGGATCTATCCATTTGGGTAAGACTTGCCATTAGAGATAGTTGGTATTGGTGATGTCCATGTAGTTTGATTTAGGCAGCATGTTCACTCTTCATGATGTATGTCATGTACCGGCTCTCAAGAAAACCCTTATCTCTGCTGGCACTTTGGATGATGTAGGTTATGCTGTCTCTTTTGGTGATTCCTCATGGAAGATTACCCATGGGAATCTTGCCATTGCACGTGGTGCTAAGTCCAATACTCTCTACCCCTTGCTTGTATCTAAGTCAATTGACTATGTTTTGGCAATGGATGCAGTTCCACATGTATCTTTTTGGCATCATTGCCTTGGGGCACATATCTTTGAAAGAAATGAAAATACTTACCTGCTTGCAGTATCTTCTGCTCCTCAACTATAAGTGTTTTGAGTCTTGTGATCATTGTTTATATGGCAGGTAGACATGTAATACGCATAAAAAGTCTGGTATGACACGTATGGGTGAGCCTTTGGCTCTTGTTCATTTGGATGTATGTGGTCCCATATCCTACAAGTCATTAGGTGGCACAAATTATTTTGTTACGTTGATGACTCTACACATAAGGTTTGGGCATAGCCCATTAAGTAGAAATTAGATGTCTTGTCTACATTTCAGCATTGTCTTGTTTTGGTTGAGAACCAAGAACAATAAAACGAAAGAGAGACTAGCAATGCCAAGTGCTTACACTTTTTGGAATACATACTGCAACACGCGATGAGAGGGGTATTAAGCATCAGTTGGCTGCCCCATACACCCCATCCCAGAATGGTATGGCTGAGGACATGAATAAGACCATTCAGGAGCGAGTTTGTAGTATGCTTAGCTAAGAAAACTTACCACAACATTTTTGGGCTGAGATAGTTACTACTGCCGTATACTTGATTAATCGATCCCCATATACTTCTCTTGAGTATTAGGTTGTAGAGGAGATATGCTCTAGAAAACCTCCATCATATTCTCATTTTTGTGTCTTTGGTTGTGAGGCTTTCTACCATGTTCCCAAGGACAAGTACATTAAACTAGATCCTAAGTTTGTAAAATACTTCTTTCTTGGTTATGGAGATGCAGGTGGGATGGGCTATCGCCTATGGGATCCGCATGCTCAAAAGGTTATCCATAACCATGATGTTGTTTTCCATAAGGAGAAAATGCATAAGCAACTTGAGCATGCCATTGAGGTATGCAGGGTAATATTTCAAGAGGAGCCTCCTGCTATTGTACAACAAGCTAGACAACCTATAGGAGCAACTCATACTCCAATGGCCTAGGTTCCTAATACTCCACAGGATGTAGAGGCTCCACAACTTGTTTTGAGACAATCTACTAGATATCAATGATAGCCTAAGCTGTTTGCGTCCTCTATGGATTATGGTATGGTGACAGATGATGATGATGAGCCTCTTACTTATGATGAGGCCATGCGTAGAGGTGATAGTCACTCTTGGGAGAGGGCTGTGCAATTAGAGTATCACACATTGTAGCAAAATCATATGTGGGATTTGGTTCCTTTGACTAGTGGAAAGTGTACTTTTCCATACAAGTGGGTGTACAATTTGAAACATATTGCTAGACACCCCAAGCTGACATACAAGGCCAAATTGGTTGCTAAAGGTCTCAAGCAAGAGCATGGTATGGACTTTTCTCCTATTGTGAAGATGAATACCCTACACTTGGTACTGGATTTGGTTGCTTAGCTTGACTTGGATCTTTATAATGGATGTTAAGATGGCTTTTCTTCATGGGGACTTGCATGATGAGATGTACATGAGAGCAGCCTAAGGGCTTTGTAGACCCTGGCAGAGAACACCTAGTGTGTAGATTGAGAAAGAGCCTTTATGGCCTTAAGTAGGCACCTAGGGAATGGTACCACAAGTTTGATACTTTTATGCATTCACAGGGATATTCATGTAGTAATATGGATTTTGTTTATATAGATGAAGGCTCATGATAGTAGCCTTATGATTTTGGTACTCTATGTGGATGATATGTTGATTGTTAGGAGTGCTTGTGATGAGCTGGATGCCTTGAAAGATTAGCTTAAGAAAATCTTTGAGATGAAAGACATGGGATAGGCCTCACATATCCTTGGGATGCACATTACGTGTGTAATCACTCTAAGGGGCTCCTTTACTTGTCACAGTTGGAGTAGATCTGGAACATCTTTGAGTGTTTTCATATGCTAGATGTTAAGCTTGTTGGTTGTCTTGTGACTTCTCATGTGAAGATAGTCAGGCCAATTTTCCACAATCTGATGAGTAGAAGGCTGAGATTTTTAAGATCCCTTATGCATCTGCAGTGGGCAGTTTGATGTATGCCATGGTAGCCACTAATCCTAACATAGCATTTGCAGTGGGAGTTGTGGCACATTGTATAACTATACCTAGTAGATGGCATTGGGATGCTGTCAAGGATATCATGAGGTACTTGAAAGGCACATAATCTTTATGCATATCTTATGGTGGCCAGGATACATGAGTCGTAGGCTACATTGACTCTAATTATGCAAAACATGCAGGCAGTAGGAAGTCCACCTCCAGCTATATCTTTACCTTTGCTTGAGGTGTTATTTCTTGGATGTCCAAGGCATAGAAATGCACGGCCCTATCTGCTATAGATATAGAGTATGCTGCAACCATTGAGGCTTGCAAGGAGACTCTTTGGTTAAGCCATTCCTATACTGCATTTAGATTCTATGAGTGCTATTCAGTTGGCTAAGAATTCGTTGATCTTTCATGCGAAGATTAAGGTGCATTGCTACTTTATTAGAGAGGCCATTGAGAACAAGTCCATTGAACTTGTCAAGATCTCAATTGATTAAAATCCAGCAGATCACTAAAATTCTTTTAGCAGAGCATTTTTCCTTCCTTAAGAAGTTAACGGTGATGTCTTTCCTCATCCTATTGCACTCTATGTACACTTGTACTTTGTCACTTTTTTCTTGTTCTCTCCTCTCACTAGGAGCACATTCTCCTTTAAGTAGAGGTAAGGCACTTGTGCCTAGCCACCTATGTATTAGTTATATTGATAGTACTTGCACTGTACATTAGTTACCCATACACTTGTATCTTGTAGCCAGGTGGTGGGTGCCCAACACTATCACTTCACTCTTTATTCTTTTAATGACATTTGAATAAAGGGAATGCTAGTCACACATCATGACTGTTGGAGTTCCCACATCTTGTGTGTGTTTCTCTCTCTTGCTCTTGCTCCTTCCAACATAGCTCTTGCTTTTGCTCCGTGCTTCACCTCAGGGCTCACTTCCTTCAAAGTGGAGATGATCTTGTGGGGGTAGTTTAGGCAACCGTAGCCATAGGTTTCCAACGTACTATCCTTAAGCATGTAATAAGGCCTTTGAAACCCATCGTTGCTTATTACGTGCTTAAGGATACACACACACATTCTCTCTCTCTCTCTCATATATATATTCTCTCTCTATGTGTGTGCATACGCATGTATGTGTATATGTGTGGCTTTAAAAATTCTCTCTCTCTCTTGCCACCACAATAAATAATCCACAAATGTGTAAGCTTTAATCATGAGTTTTTAGTTTTTAACCAATGTTTAATGAGGTTGCTAGAGCCATGTATAAAGAAAAATGTTTAGTGAGTATTTGGAATGGATGCAAATGTAGACATGTTTATACACCAACCCATGCTTATTACTGAAGAGAACTTACATCTTATGTTTGGAAAGAGAAGAACTTTTCCAACATCACCCATAGTGTGACTAGTAAAGCAAAGACTTTGCTAATTCTTAGAGCAAATGCATTTTATTTTATTGAGAAAATACAGACATACCTCACTTGGTTAGCTACGATCAAATTTATGATATTGTTTTACTATCATTGTCTGTTAATTTGTGGAATAATAGTATACTTGCTAGAGGTCAATGCAATAGAAATCTAGATCCAAATTGCTTGCAAAAATTATTTTTTATTGTAAATGAGAGAGAGAGAGAGAGAGAGAGAGAGAGAGAGAGAGAGTATTACTATATTGACAATACCCACCACTGCACATTGCAAGTGGTGGGCGCTCATCAACATCACTTTATTCTTTATTCTTTTAGTGACAGTTTGAATAAAGCCAGTCACACATTGTGATTGTTGGAGTTCCCATTTTGTGTCTCTCTCTTTCTTGCTCTTACTCTCTTGCCATAGCTCTTCCAAGCAAGCTTTGATCCTTCTCACCTTTCAACTGGTATCAGAGCATAGATTCATGACTAGTTGAGCTTGGTTCGTGGCATCTTCAGCTTCCTATTCATTACCTACACTCATTGGGTCTTTTGGGCACCCTTAAGGCATTGTATCAGAGGTATTTTCTTGTTTGCTTTAGGGTTTCATGTTGGTTACATGTCTACAGGTCTGAGAAGAGAAAGGGGGTAGCACCATTGATGCTCCGGTGCTCCATATCTTGACATAGACCTCTTGTGGCTACTTGAGGCTTGTTGTGTGCCTTCTTTCGCACCCCCTAGAGCTTCCTTACCATCATGACCAGCACAACAAAAATAGCAGAAGCCATCAGCAGATCAACATAAATTGCGCTTGATCTACAAGCCCCTTGGATAGCTCATCTCCCGCTTGTTGAAGGTCATGCCTTGCTCCTAGATCATTGGGGCTGTAATATCTCTCTCGTGCCTCCCCCATGAGAACCCCCCCTTTTTAAAAAATTTTAAATTTAGTTCAAAATTTTTTACCCCTCTCTCTCCCCCTGCCGACAGCATGTCGGGGAGAGAGAGACAGAGAGGGAGTAAGAGAGGGAGAGGGGGGCATGCACCCCTAGGTGTAGGGGTGGTGGTCGTTAAATGGCCGTCTCCCCCCCCCCTCGTGGTCTCTAGCAACGGCGCCCCCCTGCTCCACCTAACACGCAGTAACGCCACCGCCTCCTCCGCTTCGCTTGGACGCCGCCAGGTTGCCAAGACCGTTGCCACCCTCATCATCACCATTTCGTCTTCATCGCCATTCTCAGCATGACGCTGTCAGGCCCCCTGTCAAAAAACAAGAAATTAAAGAAGCTTCTTGAGAAGCTTCCTAGAAGCTTCCACAAAGAGCTTCTTAAGGGTGCTTCACCCGCGGATCACATAAAGGATATAATTTGTTTGTGAAGGGAGTTTCCTTGTGGGAAGGGAGGACTGCCAACTTGAAGAAAATTTCAGTACACCCTCCACCTACCCGATTTATTCCCAAGTCCCATTTGTGATGGCCCCAAAGCACCACATAAGAGGAGCACATGCGGGAGTAAGAGGATCACATGTAGGAGTCCCCACCCGAAGCGTAAGAATCGATAATACCCCTCCTGCAGATGTTCAGGTTCCATCAAATTCACCCTTTTCGTTTCCGTATGATATGGGTGCATTAAGTATAATTTCGCATAGGAAAAACTTAATTAGAACGCTTTGTTTTAAAAAAAGATCATAGGAATGTTCAAAAAAAAAAAGCATGACAAGGTACTTATATTTCTCGCACCATCATGATGAAAGGTTGTTGCATTTTTGAATATATGATTCATGTGTTAAAAGATGCACTTATGCAATAATGTCCTAGTTACATCTCGCATATAGGTTAAATATAAATTGTGATGTTCTTGTGCACTGGAAGGTTTGCATTGGGTAATTTACGTTGGAAAGAATGAATTATGTTGTATACAATGCATTTGTGCAATAAAAAAACCCCTTGTGACGATCGTAAATAGGTTAATTCATAGAAGGATGTTTAATTAAAGAATAGATAGTTGCTATGGGGAGGAATAAAAGAGTTATATTTTATTTAGAATTCCCATAAGCAATTGCATTCTTATTCACGTGACTTGCATGGGAAAAGAAAAGATTATGTTTTTATAACATTATAAATTTACGTAGCATAACTTGCATGCATAAGCAACTTGCATGTATAAGTAGATGTATGAAAAGAAAAATGGATTATATTTCATTTGATGAAAAGGATATAATACACATGAAATTACAGTTACATTCAATATGAAAGATAGGTTAAGTTAAGTTAAAATGTTACTTAGTATTGCGCTTGCAGAGTTAATCCAGCATTCTCATACTTAGATCGTTCTATGTTGCGAGTAAGAGAGGGTACCAGGCCTTACGACACGAATACTAGTAATATTGACAAACAAAGGGATGTAATTCCCCAAGATAGGCACTGCTACCTATCTCGTGCAACTAGCCTGCAAGGTCAAATTCTATTGCAACTAAATCATAAGATGCTACTACTACATCTTAGGCCAAGGGAGGCGAGATTTAATTACAAGTTAGATTCGTTAAGAAGTCGAGTAGTCGCCCTACTATAACTTTCTCTCTTGGGGACCGATTTGTCAAACTTAGGGAAATTGTGAATTGCCAAGAAGCAAATTGACCAATTGAGGACGACGGGGTTGCCCAAGTTCTATTTGACTATAGTACAAGGAGACCTAAGGTAATGATAATTGGGGTCAGTAGGGTATAAACCCTAACCCCAAGAAAAAGGGAAAACAAGCAACCTAGCTTGCCAAGCCCTTGGAATCTCGCCAAGTCGCAAACGATCTAGGATCGAATGCTGGGAGTATTCGGGAAGAAGGAATCACACCTTAGCAGTTGGTCATACGAACGACCATAGAAATGATCGTGATTGTACACTTAGATACATTGTTTGAACTTCTTTGCTCAAGGAACTAATTCAAGGCCAAACACTTAATGCTTCAGGTTAATAGCCTAGAGGGAGAGGCAGGTTCAATTACCTCTGATTGCCTGCCTGTCCCTATCTAAGGGGGTTGTTAGCAGTGCTAGGTACATGGACCGAACCTGCCGCGAGAGGACTCTCCATGGATGCTGCTTGGAGCAGGTGGACGCTTGGGTGCCAGGGGAGGCTCTGGCCGTAAATTCCTTGCCTCCGGATCTCGCACAAGAGGCCGACGTGACTCGAGATGCGATGTCGAGGCCCGCGTACTAGTCTATGGGCGAAACTTGGAGTAGCAATCCTGATGCTGGGGTAGCCTTTGGGCAAGATACTTGATGTATTCCAAGACTATGATAAATAAAGATTAGATATTTGAAAAAGAAACTTGCTTGACATTGTTTTTTTTAATGTCAATGCCTAAGTTACGTGAAGGAACCCATGTTTAAATTGATTAATTAAGGAAGCTGCCTTTGCATGTCAAGCATGATGTGATAGGTAATTAGATAACTAAGCAACTCGAGGAAAGTGCGGTGGATGTGACTTGGATCGTCCTACAGAAGGGTGTCAGCTGGGAACTTTTCTCAAAAGACCTAATAACAAGACTGTGAAGACCTAGAGTCAGTAGAGTTAGAATCCCGATTTATGCTGTTTTAGGGGAGCGGAATGGGACTATGCCTTATGGGCAGAAAGGTTGAGCTTCGCATCCCTCTCGTTTCCCATTCTCCATGAACCAAGTGTAGCATAAATCCGCTTCGACTCTGTTGTTCCTACGCAAAGTGGTTCCATGTAAAAAGGGGAAAAGGGGATGACCGCCCAAAAGGGATTTAGGGTTTTGTATATAAAGTTGAAAAGTGAATGAGAAGCTCATTCTTGTGTGTGGCCAAAAGTAGCTCTCCTCTTCTTCTTCTTCTTCTTGTTCTTGCTTGCTTGAGCTTGTGCTTGAGAGAGGGAGTGTGAGAGTGTGAGGGAGTGAGTGTGTGAGGGTGAGGGATTGAGGAGGAGAAGCTTTCCATCTTCTCCTCTCTTCTTCTCTTCTCTTCTCTTCTCTTGTCTTGCTCGCGGCAATGGAGCTTGGAGCTTGAGGATGGAGCTTGCTTGAAGCTTGCACTTGGATCGTGGAGCTCCTGGAGTGCGCGGGAGAGGAGGTAACTCGAACGGCATGGAGGTAAGCTCACTACACCCGTAGATATGGATGGCGCGTCGGCTATGTGAGAGGTAGCCATTAGTGCTCGGCTTGGAACGCTTGAAACAATAAGCCGTCCGTGCATCTTGGCGGTTAAGTGAAAGCTCCCACATTTTGGTTCCATTGCCGGGACCAACGGATTCAAGCCTTGAGCGCTTGCACGCTTCGAATCGAGCATTGGAGTAGGGTTTTCCCCGAACCGGTGCTTGAGGTAGATAGGCAGGAAGCGAGGGAGTTTGAAGAGGTATTCGATCTCCTTAGCAAGTAGGTTTTTGGTTTTTTGGATTTGGAAAAGCATGTTGGAGTAGTGTAGGTGATTGCTTTGTGATTTGTATGCATTTAGGATAGGAAAAAATAAAGAAAAAGAAGCAAACAGTAGGGTTTTCTGTTGCTGTATAATAGGCTAAAACAGGGAAATAGGGGCACAGATCCTTAGAGTGCTGTTTGATTCGAGCACCACAGTGATTCCAGGCATGTCTGGCATTCCCTTGTAGTGTCTAGCACCTATCTGGAAGGCACTGGACGATTCGGTGTAGTAGACGTCAGCCTAGAGGCATCGTGTGCAACTCGCGGGCCGTCAGTCGCGTACTCGGACCAGCTCGTCCGAGTCCCAGAATCGGACCAGCCCAGAATCGGACCCGTCCAGAATCAGACCAGTCTGGACGCTCGGACAACTATCGTGACACACATGATTTTTCCAATCCTTCTTTTTTTTATTAAATCTCCAAAACTAGCTAAAAATACCACTTACTTTTTTTTACATGACATCTTGTTCTAAAAAAATTTCATAGATTTTTAGAATATTTATAATAAATAATTTTCAAAATATCTAAAATATTCTAGTTTTGTCCAAAAATCTAATATTTTTGGAGCATCCATACTATAACATTGACATTAATGACTAATATGGCTCATAACTCTCGTTCACATGGTAACTTCCATGATGAGTGGGTATGGTCCTTGTCAATCCGGAAAAAATGTCGGGTGACAATCCTCGGTTTTTTTAAATAATAAATTGTTAGTTAATTTTTTACTTTAGTTAGTAACCTTACTAACTTACTAATTGACTAACTAACTTTTGAACTAACCAACTATCTTTTAATTGCGTGGAAGTATTACATCCTCCTCCCCTTAGAGAAATCGAGATGTCCTTATCTCGAGAGAAACCATGGGTATTGTTGATGAAGAGTATTCTCTTCTATCCATATAGCATCTTCTTCAAGATTTCCACTGGACAAGGTATTCTCCAAGGGTTCTACTCCTCAATTTTCTCTCCCTTACATCAATTACTCTGTTAGGTTGTAGCTCAAGGACTCCTTGGTTAGGTATTACAACTTGTTGATCATTAAGGATATGGTTTGAGTTAGCTATGTATGCTTTCAATAAGCTAACATGAAATACATTCTGGATTTTTATATTCTCAAGGAGTTGTATCTTGTAAGCACTTGGTCCTAAGCACTTGAGAACCTTATAGGGTCCACAATATCTCAGACTTAGCTTCTTAACTTCTCCTAAATACAAAGATCTCTTCTTTGGATAAACATGGATGAAGACCATGTCTCCCTCTTTGAAGATTCATTCTTGCCTTTTTAGATCAACATACACCTTTTGTTGATCCTTGGTAGCTTGAATATCTTGTGTGATAATCTTGATTTGATCATCCATTTCTTCTAACATTTTTCTTGAAGCTTCTACCCTTAGAGTAGGATCGGAAAAAATTAGTGGCATATGGCAATCTTGACCATATAGTGCCTGAAATGGAGTCATTTGAATACTTCGATTGATAAGAAGCATTATAAGCAAATTCCACTAAGGGTAGATAATGAATCCACCATTTAGGTTCCTTGCTACAATATGAGCATAGAATATTCTCAATTACTTGATTAAATCGTTCTATCTGCCCATCCGTTTGTGGATGCTAAGCAATACTGAAACAAAGTTGGGTCACAATGGCTTCAAATAAACTCTTCCAAAAATGTGATGTGAAAAGAGAATCACGATCACTGATGATCTTTTTAGGTAACCCATGTAACCTAAAAATCTCTTTTACTAAAATTCTTGTAACATATGAAGCTTTGTAATTGGTTTTTGTTGGAAAGATGAGCAACCTTTGTTAGCATGTCTACTATTACCATTATTGAGTTAACTACAAAAGTCCATGCTAATAAACTCCCATTTCATTTGGGGAATGTCAAGTGGTTGGAGTTTTCCTGGTAACTTAACACGTTCAAATTTTACCCTTTCGCAATTTAGACATTTAGTAACATAAGTACATCACCCTTGAGTCTTTGCCAATAATAGCTTTTCTTGATAGCATTAAGGGTTTTTGCATATCTAGGGTGTCCTAAAAAAGGAGAGTTATGTGCTTCCCAAAGTATCCTTCTCTTGAGAGTCTGACTTGAAGGAATGCATAGTCTCATTCTGAAATAAACAAGTCCTTCGTCTTCATCTATAGAGAACTCTTAATACTTAGTCTTGAGTTTGGGATCTTATTCCTTATTCTAATCTTCCCAAAATAGTTGTTGATAGTTTGGGTCTTTATTTGCTTCATCCTTAGTCAACTCGATGATAGGAGTAGTTGGCATTGATACCATTGTAGCTAGAGTTTCTGCCCTATATGGTTCTTCAACAATAAGAGCATTCAAGGAAGGCTTTACGGCTAAGGGCATCTACTACTACATTTTCTTTACCAGGTCTGAACTTAATTTCAAAGTCATACTCCTGTAGAATAGCGTCGTTGCCTCATATTAAGATCAAGTAGAGTAAAAATTCACTTAAGACTTTTATGATCCGTGACTAAGGAAAACTTATTTCCAAGCAAGTAATGTCTCCATAATTTGAGAGCATGAATCATAGCTAACAACTCCAGGTCGTGAGTAGCATATCTCTTTTCATGGGCTTTCAACCTTCTCGTGAGGAGTAAGCTACAAAATGACCTTCCTGCATTAGTACGCATCCCAATGCACAAGAGCTGCCATTTGTGACAACTTCAAATTCCTTACTTAAGTCAGGTAGCCTTAATATAGAAGCAGTTACCAAACTATGCTTTAGTTGCTCAAAGCTAGATTGTTCACTTGGCATCCAAATAATGAAAACTTTTTTTTTGACTAGGTCTATAAGAGGTGCTGCAATTTGGGCATAGTTTCTGATGAATTTCCTATACAATCCTATTAGACCTAAAAAACTTCTCACTTCCTTGATAGTGATTGGAGGTGGCCAATTTTGAACATCTTTGACCTTGGTAGGATCTATTGATATACCTTCAGCACACACTATGAGTCCCAAGTATTCAATCTTCCTTTTGAAGAAGGCACACTTCTTCTTCTTTGCATATAGTTTGTGTGTCTCATTGTCTCTAGGAAAATGCGAAGATGTGGTTTATGATCTTCTTCCTCCTTAGAATAAGTTAGGACATCATCAAATAATACAAGAACAAAGTCATCGAAATGAGGTCTAAAAATGTCCTGCATCAACCTATTCAAGGTAGCTAGGACATTTGTTAACCCAAATGACATCATCATGAATTTGAAATGACTGTATCTTGTGTTGAAGGAGGTCTTTGGAATATCTTCATTCTTGACTCTAATATAATAATATCTTGACCGAAGATCGATCTTAGAAAAGATCCTTGCTCCTTGTAGACGATCAAGAAGCTCATCTATCCTCAGGATCGGGTACTTATTCTTTACTATTACCTAGTTTAGCCCTCGGTAGTCAATACAAAGATGGAGAGTTCCATCTTTCTTCTTTTGGAATAATACTAGGGCTCCCCATGGTGCACTACTTGGCTAAATATACCCTTGTTCTAGCAATTGTTTGAGTTGCTCTTTTAGTTCGATGGTTTCAGGAATAGAGATTTTGTAAGGTCTCTTTGCCACTAGAGCAGCTCCTAGAATAACTTTGATCTCATGATCAACTTCTCTTTTCGGAGGTAACTCAGTTAGCTCTTCAAGAAATACGTCAGTGTACTCTTTTAACCAGGTGGTTCTTCTTTTGTCTAACCATCTTGATTTACCTTGTTAAGATTTATCAAGTAAACACGTAATCCTTTCTTCAAGCCTTTCACAATTCGAGAAGCTTTTGCTAATTGAACTTTAGGTTTCCCTATTTCACCTTGTGTAGTTGCTATTTCACTGTTCAAATTCTGAAATGTGACTTGACCTTTTCCACAATGGATATGAGCATCATTGGGAATCCACCAATCCATTGCTAGTAAACATTCATAAGCTCCTAAGTTTATTACTTTGAACCTCATACTTGAGAGGTTTTCTCCTAGGTTAAACTTTACCTTGACATTTTGCTGTGTAGAAACTACTTCCTTTCCATTTGCTAATTCCACAAGCAGTTTTGATGCATTTACTGTATCTATTCCTAACTTCTTAGCACACTTGGGTGAAGTAAATGAGTGTGTACTTCCACACTCAATCAAAACTTTAAATTATTTACCTTGATGACTAGTTGGTGTCTATATTACCGAATATTGACCCTTCTTGTGGAATGCAACATGAATAGTTGCTCTTTCAATATCTTCTTCCATAGTAGGGTATTCCTCCCTATTAGTCTCTTTTTGGGTAATATTTGATGTTCTTTCTCTTGCCATAGCTACTTGACCACGGCCTTGGGCAGCTTTGCCTTGATAGCAAAATTGGCCTTGGCAATGGTTTCCACCAAGCTTTGGACAATCTCTCATGAAATGTCTTTGCTCATTATAATGAAAGCACCTAAAACCATCCCTGTTTCCCTAGGTAGGAACAAAATTTTTGACTGGATTGGATTTTGTCTTCTTATTTTGACCTTGGTAAAATTGGCATTGGGTTCTTTTTGCTTGAACTTTGAATCCTCCTTTGTTCTGGTTATTCTAGCTCTAGAACTTATTATTGTTAGGCTTTAATTGTACTTCCTGCACAATAGGAGCAGCTCGAATCAAAGCATCTTGGGGATCGATTGGGCGCATTGATTCTAAACGAGTGTTCAGAGGAGAATTTATCCCATTGCAGAACTTGGACACTTGTTGATGAATAGTATACATAGGGGTTGAATATTTAAGAAGTGAAACAAACTTGAACTAGTACACTTCCAGGGTCAATCCCATTTGATTCAAATTAAAGAACTCATTCATCTTCTAGGTGCGATAAGCAGGAGATAAATATCTTCCTCTTACAGCTTCTTTCAGAAAATCCCAAGTAATGGTAATTTTAGGGGCACCTTGATCTTGACACAATTGCTTCCACCAAAGTTGAGCTTTGCCAATTAATTTTAGCTTAGCTATCATGGGTTGGTTGACTGGGACAGTTCCAGTGGCAAATTTCGGAGGTTTGACTTGCTTCAAAAGATTCCTTTTCTCTTGGGCTTCATTGGAAATTATTATGGGTGTGAAATTTTGGAAATTTTTTAATAATTTCCAAGTTAAATTTTACAAAATTTATATAGTGTTAATATTAGAGTTTGATACTCAAATTATATCTTAAGCTTACATCGTATTCTATACTAGCGTGTGCTCTGATACCAACTGTGAGGTGTCCGCTAGTCTCAGTCTCCACAACACAGCTTTTAGTAGTCCATTAGTAGGTTTTCCAAAAATGATGTTGCCCGGTGCTCCCTTGAAACGTCATGGGGTTTGTCACTTAGGCCCTACAAAGTCTACTTCGCAACGGGAGAGTTTTGACTGAACCCACTAGGATCGGCCTAAATTTTCAAGTTCCTAAAATCAAACGAGTCTCCTAACATCCAACTACTAGCATCAATAATTTTTGAGTTTCTACTTCTACAGGATTACTCAATTTGAAGCAGACTTACCATTGCACTTGGTTCAAAGTGAATGGGAGATGGAGGGGAGTATAATACGTCAATCCTCCTACCCATAAGGAAAATTCCCATTCCGGCCTCCTGAAACAATGCAAGTCGGTTCTACCAAACGATCAGTTGGTCAATTTATCATCTTCCTCTTTCTATTATCGATTTAAAAAAGCTCCCAGCTAACTAAGACCATCCTACCATTGGACGGACCCGTCGAGGGTCACGCCCACCCGCTTTCCTTTGATGATAGAATCATCTTTAGTTTCTTAGTTACCTATTGTACATTTATTGGAACATATACAACCAGCTTCATTTATTAGTCCATTAAATTACATGTTCCTTCACGTAATTTATCTCACATACACGCATACAATTCAAACAATCCTTGAATAAAACAAACTTCTTTATTATATTCGAAGTTTATTATAATTTCCATCTTTTCGATCCTACGGAAGATATACATAATTCCACGAGGGTATTCTGCCCCCACCAAGATTCAACCCTTGTAACTAGTATTTAGGGTTCCAGGATCCCATTCTGGGTCATGAAGGAGCTTGTGAGATTCTAGGAACAATGAGGATTGACAGTCCGAGACTATCCCTATGAACAGACCTTTCGCTAATGGAGCTTGTCTAAGCCTCACGAAGCAATAACAATGACCCTCTTGGAGTAGGGTCTCGTAGCTAGCTTGGGGATAGCCTAGAGTGATCCTTCCTTTTATCTTGTTTGTTAATATTTTCAATCAGTGATCTAGATTTTAGCAAACATAAATAGTCCTTTCAAATGTATATCAAAATGATGTAATGACAATCACACCATCGTGCAATTCATAGCTTCCATAGCCAAGGTAGACCTTATCCTAAAGTAACCCTACATTCTAATGAGGATTCTCTTCCCCATAAAGAAGTATTGAGTATATCTCTTACAATATGTTAAGCAAGGCATGAATTTTCCATTTGGGTTATCTTACCTAACATAAGCTAAATTCCTTAAAGAAATATATTATGCCAATAACTTGACAAGATGACTTACAGATCCTTTAAATAGAGTTTTACTTTTCAAGTGTTAGTCAACACTTAACGTTTTCATGTTTGACAATAATTATATCGAGTTATTTTACTAATCTCGAGTGCACATAAAGTCATATGTGCAATAACCTCTTGTAACTATTTCCATCATGATTCCACCATTTAGAATCTCAATTAATCTAACTACAAATCATAGCAATTACTTGTTTATGTGTACTAGTATACTTTCTAGATGAAATTTTCAATTCTTGTAAGTGTAAAATATAGAGCTAATATTTTACATAATTATTTTATGTGGCGAATAATAACCTAGTAAAGAATAACATGGTTTGGCATGATGACATTGGGAATTTTCTCTTCGCTCAGGCTTGCATTCACCACACTCGATGTTCCATTGGTAGTGGCAACTTCGACAACCTCGGGCATTCCCGTATCTCTGGCAATACCGGTTCCTTGATCGATTGCAGTGGTTCCGGTGGTCATTCCACCTCATCGGTTTGGAGCCATCCTCCGCAAGTGGATTCGAGAGATAAAGGAGGAATGAACTCGATATAAGAGAGTGTAAGAAAAGATGGCTTAGTCCAAGACCGAGACAAGGGGGATTTGAGCCAACTCTCTCCCTCATAGCCTCTTGGGGGTCTCCTTGTGCTTATCTAACTACTCCCCATGTCTCATATTTATAACTAAACAAGAGAAGAATGGTTGTGGCTAAGAAGAAGAGCTCGTTATGGAGGGGATCTTGGAAAAATCAGCAATCTGATGCTCAAATCACAAATTTGATAGTTCCATTGGCTCCAAAAGGAGGGGTAAAACTCCAAGAAACTTGCTTAGAAATCTTCTAGATCACTCCTTCTTCTTTTCCTTGTTTGAAGTGCTATTTGTCGCCTATAAATTGCGATCGTGATGTGCGCGATTTCGCCAATCCTTCTTCTTTTTATTAAATCTCCAAAACTAGCTGAAAAGACCACTTACTTTTTTTGCGTGACATTCTGTTCTAGAAATATTCCATAGATTTTTAGGATATTTACAATAAAGAATATTCAAAATATCTAAACTATTCTAGTTTTGTCCCAAAATCTAATATTTTTGGACCATCCATACTATACACATTGACATTAAGGACTAATATGGCTATGAACGTAATGTTAATCGGTAGACGAACAAGGTGGAAAATCTGAAAAAGCTAAAGAAAAAGACAAAGGCCAAGGCAAAGTGAAATGGAAGACAAAGGTGCACAAGGAAAAGTGCAAGTTAATACTTTTGTAAAAGAGCGCAAGCCCATCATGATTTAATTTGAGCGTCGGGCTCTCACCCGTGCAATTTGTAAATGTAGACGGGCGGTGGAAAGGAAGCTAGGAAGATAGAAGGACAATGGGAAAAAGGGCCTAGGCCATGGCCAGCCATGTAAAAAAGGGGATAAGGGGATGACCGCCCAAAAGGGATTTAGGGTTTTGTATATAAAGTTGAAAAGTGAATGAGAAGCTCATTCTTGTGTGTGGCCAAAAGTGGGTCTCCTCTTCTTCTTCTTCTTCTTCTTCTTCGTCTTCTTCTTGCTTGCTTGAGCTTGTGCTTGAGCGAGGGAGTGTGAGAGTGTGAGG
The DNA here is from genome assembly GCF_053477565.2 of Lygodium microphyllum. Classification (NCBI taxonomy): domain Eukaryota; kingdom Viridiplantae; phylum Streptophyta; class Polypodiopsida; order Schizaeales; family Lygodiaceae; genus Lygodium; species Lygodium microphyllum. The sequence continues at coordinate 57,025,066 of NC_141153.1, read as the reverse complement.
GAGTGAGCGTGAGGGTGAGGGACCGAGGAGGAGAAGCTCTCCATCTTCTCCTCTCTTTTTCTCTTCTCTTCTCTTCTCTTGTCTTGCTCGCAGCGATGGAGCTTGGAGCGTGGAGCTTGAGGATGGAGCTTGGTTGAAGCTTGCACTTGGATCGTGGAGCTACCAGAGTGCGCGAGAGAGGAGGTAACTCGATCGGCACGGAGGTAAGTTTGCTACACCCATAGATATGAATGGTGCATCGGCTATGTGAGAGGTAGCCATTAGTGCTCGGCTTGGAACACTTGAACAACAAGCGGTCCGTGGGTCTTGGCGGTTGAGCAAAGGCTCCCACATTTTGGTTCCGTTTTTGCTGGGACCAACGGATTCAAGCCTTGAGCACTTGCGCACTTCGAATCGAGCATTGGAGTAGGGTTTTTCCCAAACCGGTGCTTGAGGTAGATAGGTAGGAAGCGAGGGAGTTTGAAGAGGTATTCGATCTCCTTAGCAAGTAGGTTTTTGTTGTTTTGGACTTGGGAAAGTATGATGGAGTAGTGTAGGTATTTTCCTTATGATTTTTTCTTGCATTTAGGAAGGATAGGAGCAAAACATTGGGGTTTTTTGTTGCTGTATAATAGGCTGAAACATGGAAAAGAAGGGCTGAAAATGAAAATTTGGGTTAAATGTTAGTAAGGGAGGCAAGACTAATGCTAGCTACTTCCTAGAGACTTGGCTGATAGGAAAGAAACCCTGACTTCAAGTCGGTCCTAAGTGGAAACGGCCAGGTACTTTCGCTTCAGGGCAGACTCGGGAAGACCTAGATTGCAAACCCTATGACATTCCTTGCGAGTGCCACATGGCGCTTTCTAGACTCCCCTCCGATGGGTTGCTAAGATGTGTCCCACAAGTTGACAAGCGGACACGTTACAATGGCACCCTTGGCATTGATGTTTGATATGCTTTGACACCTCCTGAGCCTTGGACATTGATTTGAGGTCCTGTAGCACTATTTTGAAATAATTTACAGTAGCTTACATATATTAAATATCAATGCTACACTAGCAGTTGATGGATATGCTTGTTTGGTGCTTCCTAGTTAAGCGGTTTGATATCTATTGATGATCGATTGTTGGGGGATGCAAGACAAATATATTGCCATGATCTTGGACTGATTTTTGGGCTGAAAAATCTCTGTTTTGAATAGTAAATCACTGATGTACAACAGTGGGCTGAAGCCTATTACTTCATGTTTGCCTATGCCTCTTGGAATTGGGACATGCTTTGGAGATGTACTTTGATGTATTGATTATCGAGGATCGACTTTGAGCTTGATTTGCTCTCAGATCATTGGTTGAGCTTGAGCTCGCTTTGCATAGCATTTGGATCTCCACCTTTGATGTACTTATGGTATGTGCCTTATGTGGCGACTGTGACATGCTTGACCTATGCCACTGCTACATGCCCGTTACATTGTCTAGAGTTGGATGCTACTGAGCCTTACTTTGGCTATTTCTTAACTTGCTAGAGTTATAGTTTGGATGTACTTGATGTCTATGGATTCTATGTATAGACGCTACGGAGCCTATATGCTCGACATGTCTCACTGATGCTCGATCTTGGATACTTGTCACTGGTGCACTCTTACATGCTTTGTTTGAGCTTTCTTGCTTGACATTTATGACTTTTGTGCCAGTGGGAGCGTCTTTGGATGCTTTACAGACATTGAGTAGGTGGTTTATGCTACTTGAGTATTTGGATACTTGAGACTAGGATCTTCACTTGGATGTTCCATGATTGATATGTCGTGGTCCTCACAGATGTACTTGGGCTGATTTGGGCTTTGCACTCCTTGAGCATACACCTATTTGTGTCAGGTCTTGCCAGTGTTGTGTACACTTTGCCCTATTACACATGGGGTGTGCCAGCTTACTGATGGATTCATTTGACATGCTTGGGTGTTTGCTCGATGTTCGTATGACTGTCACTTGCTGATTTATGCTCGCTTAATGCCGGTTATGCTTTGACAATCAATGGTTGACATGGTATATTCGTTTTGCCTACAGTTTGGTCTCATTGTACTTGGCTATAATTTCTTACAGCAAGCGGTTATGCATGGACTGTGATGTATTTTTCATGCTGAATCATCCTAATTTTATGTACTTTTGATAGTACTTGGTGGACAACATCATTAGCTATCAAATTGTGGTCATTTTGCCTTGTTTTTTGTGGTATTTTGGCTGTTTACAATAGAAAACATCAAGCAATTTTGAACTATCTGCACCATTTTGGACTGCAGTATGGCATCTTCTTCCACTGACAGTGCTATCTTCAACATCACTAAGCTTGATGGTATGAATTATGCCTATTGGAAGAGCCAAGTTTGGTAGGTATTGGTGCAGAAATTATAGATGAGGGATCCAAATGCGTCGGAATCGCGCCCGCCGCAGACGCAGTCGGACCAGGTCACAGTGGTCCGATTCCCAGAATCGGACCACCCGAATCCTGGAGTCGGACCATCCGATTCCCAGAATCGGACCGTTCGACTGAGGGAGTCGGACCAGCCCTGTCCGATTCCCAGAATCAGACAGTCCGATCAGACGTGCCACGTGGCACTCGGACTGCCCACTAGAATCGGACCATCCAACATTCGGATTGGACCAAACAATTTTAAGACTCGGACCACCCCGTCCGACTGCTAGACTCGGACCACCCCATCCGATTGCTAGACTCGGACCACCCTGTCCGATTGCTAGAGTCGGACCACCTCTGTCCGATTCCCAGAATCGGACCATCCTGCCAGAAGGAAAAAATAAGGATCTTTAGTTGACCCTGCCACAGACTTGACCCCCAGGACACAACCCTGAATAACCCCAAGACCTAGTTTGACCATTAGAACCTCAGAGACCAATCGAACTTAGAGCAAAATAGAAAATGCAGCACAGACTTGCAGAAAGACTATAGAATAGCCGGGAACCGAGCTTAGAACTCAAATTAGGCTGGGAATGTGGAGGGAAACAAGGTGGAGTTCTCATTAAACGCTTTCTACATCGGCACTTCACTTTTGTGTTCCAATAAGTCTGCACTGCAAGAAAAGAGAAAAGCCTATTTTTGCACCAATCACCACGAGAGCACTAAGCATAACGTGTGAATAAGGATTGTAGCTACTTTCAAGTAACAAGGAACACATCAGGATATCTAATAACATTAAGGAACCCACTAGTAGGAGAAGACCCCAAGTCTTGGACAGGTGCCCGAGCGCCCTACTAGTAGGATCTGGAGAAGACACGGAGACACGGGAAGCAGCAATATAGAGGATTCTGTCGGAGCTGCTTGGATTTATTGACAACCTTGTAGAGCTGGAAGCAGAAACAATGTCAGGAGCAAGAGGCAAACGAGGAGAGGACCAATTAGACTTAGGAGAATTTCCAACCTCAGTCCAGGAACTGGTCCACGACTACAATCTACTCACCAGGACCATGATCCAAGGCAGACCTGTAGAGAAAGTGGTAGCTAACCTGGAAGAAGAGAGAAGAGCTATCAAGAGAGCGCTAGAAGGCCTAATTGCCTACAACCAAGAGCAAAGGGCTAGAAGGCTGCAGCAAGACGTAGATATGTACGAGGCTAGACGAGTGCTAGACCTAGCCGGAGCAGCCAAATCCGGACCGAATGTGGAGAGGGAACGGGCAGCAGAGGCTGACATGACATTGAGCGAACTGGTAGCAAAGCGACTCTTGGACAACACGTCCGTTGAACAGAGCGCTACTGCCCTAGCCACCGCGCTACTATCGAGATTGGGAGTCACGCAAGGGGCTAAAGGGCAAGCTAGAATCCCCATCATAGCAAAACAACTAGCTAGATACGAACCTAGCAGTGACCCGTACAGCTTCATGGAGCAGTTCGAGCAAGTATGTGAGGCAAATGGTCTTACTGACCCTGCACAACGAGCTCAAGCTTTCGGCCTATGCTTACGCGATAAGGGGAGGACATGGTATTCTAGTCTGGATGACATAGAACGTACGAACTTTGCTCGCCTTAAGGGCCTGTTCATCAAGAGGTTTTCAGAGGCGGGGTATTCGGATAACCTCATTGTTAGGTTGATGAATATCAGTCAAAGGGAGAAGGAGGACATTAGGGATTACATCACTCAGGTGCGCAGCCTCTACAAGAGAATCCCTGCCAATGACCGATCTACTGAGAGGGCAGTGTCTACAGTGTTCATAAACAGGATTCGGAGTGAGGAGCTCTACAAGGCTTTGGCCAGTAACTCCACCTTGCAACGAGACGTGCTAGCCAGAGTTTTCGAGGAGGCAATACGCGTAGATGATCAACTCAGGGAATGCAGCATGAGGACTACCAATTGAGAAAGTGCAAGCCAGAGGGACCCTGAGAGATCAACTACTTCAGGGGAAAAAGCAACTGCTAGCGTGCAGGATAAGGGAAAGAGTGTAGACCACGACTAGGGGATGACAGAAATGAGAATGGAGATTGCACGGTTGCAAGAGCTCGTGAGGAAGCCTGTGAGGTCGCATGTACAGTGTATATACTGCAGCGGCAATCACCTCTCAGTTGAGTGCCAAGATCCTAGATCTCGGCCATGCTCAAATTGCGGTAGATTCGGGCATGATGCAGTGCATTGCAGAATGCCGAGGAGATTCCCATACGTGCAGTAGTACAACCCTCCATACTTAGGTAATAGGCCACCTAATTTCTTTGGGAGGGGAGCCCAGTTAGCTCTTCCAGCACTGACTGACTCAAGACCTGCCGTGCCTAGGCTGGAGATGAACCCAACTGGTATACCCAGGCCACCAGGGCCTTTTGTAACCCACCCATCTAGCGATGCTCTTGTTCACTTTGTGGAGGAGCCTAACGAGGAAGAGACATATGTCAACCCGTACATATCCTATGACGAGGAGGGCAACCCAGTCCTGATGGACTATCGACCAGTGCCAGTGATGGCTTTAGGAAGAGGAAGAGGTAGAGGCTTTGGAGGGCCCAGCCAGGATCCAGTCACATGCTGGACTTGCGGCCACCCAGGCCACATTTCATCACGCTGCCCAGAAAGAGAACAAGCTAACAAGTACAAAGCGGATCTCCGATGCACAGAATGTGGAATCACACATCTGTTCCCTGACTGTCCTAGGCGGAAGCCATCAACCAACTCTGCCAACATGCCATCGGTGCCTTTGGGGCTCTTTGGAGTGGAAACCTTTGGTAGTGAGGATACGCCCATCCCACTACATGCCATGACACGAGCTCAAACAAAACAAGCAGGCATCTCCTTGCCAGGGCCAAGTAACCTTGACGCAACCTCAATAGGGAAGAAAAGCCGGAGGAGACGGAAAAGGAGAACCGATGCAAAGATAACCCTTAAAACCGAGGAAACGACTACGTTAGTAACGGGAAAGAAGGTCACAGACGCAGAGGCAGAGACCTCGGCTCCTAAGACAACTGAGCTAGGGAGTGCTAAGGTAGGGGAATATCCCCACCCCAAACGGCAACTCGAGGCTATAGCCAAGGTCAAGGAGTGGGTCAAGGACGCCCAAAAGCACCTCGAGGATGCTGAACCCATATTAGAAGATCCTATGGACGACTTCTCCAGTGTGAGCACACCAGTCTCACCTTCAAAACCACAAGCTGCGAGCATACCTGCACCACTGGGAGCGACTTAGCAGCAAGGCCAGGGGGAAAATTGCCAGGGGAGATAGAACGCATGGCCTAAAAATGCTAGCCTTAGGGGAAGACAAGAGCCCAGTAACCTCCTAACAACCTTGTTGTCTACTCCAGTAACTCTAAGCTTGGAAGATCTGCTTAGGCAAAATCATTCCTTGTGGCAGGAGTTAAAAGACTTGATCGAGGGACACACAGGACTTACGGGTGCTGATCTGCAAGATCATGATGCAGTTACACAGATCCCAAGTCTAACTCTACACTCAAATCCTAAGTCTTTGCACATCAATGCTTTTTGGAAAGGCACTGAAATGCACGCAGTTTTGCCCATCCTAGCTTTAGGAGATATGACGCGAAAAGGAATTGTAGACACAGGCGCAGGTGTTAGCGTACTAAACCATGCAGTCTTAGAGGCATGGAGAAACCCTCCTGTAGAGACTGCCAGGTTTAACGTCACGTTAGCAAATGGAATGAAGGTAAGACCATTCGGGGTCTTAAAGAATTGGCCAGTAAAGATTGCCGGTGTGCAATTTTCGGTAAACTTCATTGTCATGAGGGGAGTGGATTATGACATACTATTAGGCCAACCTTGGATGAGGAATGTGCGTGTCATAGAGGACTGGGGAAATGGGTTGATTTTCCTAGGGAACAAAACTAGTGTAGTAAGGATAGAGATGGACACTTGGAAGACGACCCCTGTTGATCTAGCTGCCATCTCGCTATGCTGAAAGGTGATACTCAAACGAGCAAACCCTATCACTCGCTAAATATATTCCTTGCTCTGAGGATGAGAGGGATTGGATGTATGTTTTGGCAACCATTGATCTACCATTCTCGAATGAGGAAGAACTATATCGGGAGGCTGCTAAAGCCACAACCATGCCAACTGAGGAGCCAATTGTGCCACTTTGCATGATGGCAGGGAGCTCACTCAACCCGGGCAAACCAGCCTTGTTCCACATCCCTAACTACAAACTAGAGCTTCAGGAAATCGTAGAGTATCTGACCAATAAATTGGAAGGCAATTTGGCTGCTAACTTAAAACCTCTACGTGATCTTTTAGCTAAGCCAGAATGGAAATGGACCAAGGTCCACGACCTGAATTTGTTATATAACTGGGCTTTAGTTACTGATGACATGGAGACTAGAGAGAAAAGCTTAGGGGATGATGAGCAATCAGAAGGACAGGACTCTGATGATGAGGAGAATGAGGACTGCTGCTCTACGAGGGAAGAGAGTGAAGAAGAGATAGACACAATAGAATACGACACGGAAGGAAAAGCGATAGAACAAATCAGGGCAGACTCGAGGCCTAGGAAAGAAGGGACCAGTCAGAACGAAAAAGGAGTCATGAGGATGGAGTGTGATAGATCCTGGCTAGAACGCATAGGAGCCATGGACTATGAGCAAGCCGGAGTGGCACGACCGTGGGTAACCCCAGTGATCAAGACGGATGCACTGAACTATGACCCCCCTGGGGAAACACCTTCCTCAAGTGAGGGGTGTGAGTTTAACTCAGAGTCGGAAGTCAGCACTGAGAGTGATCCCGAGATACCGCAACCCTCTAAGGTCAAATGCACCAAGGGAGACTTGCCAGTCCACTTGAGGTGCAGGAGGCTAAAAGAGGAGGCCAGAAAGCAAGCAAGGGACTCAGGAGCAGAAAGGCAAAAGAAACCGTAGGATCTGCCCAAACGGTTTACAAAATTTAAAAAGGGTGACAGAGTCGTGATTCTGCTAGGTGCAAAAAGACAAGGTCAGACTAGTGAACCAATCGAGGGACCCGCCAAAGTCAAGGAGGTTAACTTGGTTGGGGAAGGTGAAAAGCCAAGACCGGTATTCATTGCAGATGACTTGGCGGAGGATGAGAAGACCAAACTCGTTGCGCTCTTGCAAGAGTACATTGACGTATTTTCCTGGACATTGGACGAACTTAAGGGAGTCGACCCTAGGGTCATGACTCATAATATCCCAATGGTCTCGGATGCAGTGCCAATGAAACAACGACCTTACCCCATGAATCCCAAGCACACCCATGCAATAAAAGAGGAGATTGATAAACTCAGGAGGGCAGGATTCATATATGAAATCAAGCACACGGACTGGGTATCACCTATCGTGATTGTCATGAAGAAAAATGGAAAAATCCGAGTGTGCGTGAACTACAAGAAAGTGAATGCTGCTATGAAGAGGGATAACTATCCTTTACCCTACACCGAGCACATGCTTGAGAGGGTAGCAGGTAAAGAAGCCTACAGTTTTCTGGATGGTTTCTCGGGCTATAATCAAGTGCAAGTGTACCCCGACGACAGGCACAAGACTGCCTTTGCCACGGAACGGGGTGTGTTCGCCTACATTGTCATGCCTTTTGGGCTAATGAACGCACCTGCAACTTTTCAACGCCTAATGTGCACTATCTTTAAGGACATGCTTAGGCGCAAACTGGAAGTGTTTGCAGACGACTTATGCTTACACTCTAGTTGGGCCGAACACTTGGAGAAATTGAGAGCTGTCTTTGAAAGGTGTAGGTTGTACCATCTCTCGTTGAACCCCTTAAAGTGCCAGTTCTGGGTGAAGCACATATGCATCTTAGGGCATGTAGTGTCAAGAAACGGCATTACTACTGACTTTTCCAAAGTCAGAGTCATTGTTGACTTACCGCCACCCGATAACTACAAGGGAGCTCAATGCTTCTTAGGATACAGTGGATATTATCGACGCTTTGTACTAAATTATGCACTAATTGCTAGACCATTGTACAAGCTGTTGATGGTGTTCGAGTGGACAGAGGAATGCCAGCGCGCATATGAGGAGTTGAAAAAGGCTCTTACGACTGCACCAATCTTACGAGCCCCAGACTGGAACATAACGCTCCATGTACACATAGACGCCTCTAAGTTTGCTATTGGGGCCGTGCTATGCCAGCCTGGTGAACATAACTTAGGTTACCCGGTGAGTTTTGCCAGCAGGCAGCTCACAGAGACCGAGATGAACTATTCCACGACAGAAAGGGAGGGGTTGGCCATGGTATTTGCAGTAAAGAAATTTAGGCATTACCTGTTGGCCACTCCCGTTGTCTTCTTTGTTGACCATCAAGCCTTGCTGTATCTTGTGAACAAGCCTTGCGCTGTGGGACGCATAGCTAGATGGTTGCTCCTTCTACTGGAGTTTGACTTCTCTGTGGTTGTACGCAAGGGAAAGTAGCATTACATGGCTGACCACATGTCCCACATACCGACAGGAGACGCCGTTGGACAAGGCATACCTGACGATTTGCCGAATGCTCATCTCTTTAACCTGTCTAGCAAGAGAGAATTATTTAAAGCTGATCTGACGCCGTATTGGGCCGATGACATAGTGCAAGTGCCAGAAAATGGACTACCTGAGCGACCCATTGAGAAGGCTAGGCTGAGAAGACTTATCTTGAAAATTCAGCCATACCAACTGATAAGCGGCCAACTCTACAGGTTGGGACAAGACGATTTATTACGCAGATGCGTGTGTGAGCACGAGATGCATGATGCATTGAACGAAGCACATGGCGGAATCACTGGAGGACACTTTAGTGGGGATACAACAGCCCAAAAGGTGCTACAATCCCAACTATGGTGGCCCACCCTCTTCCGCGATGCAGCTAAATTCGTAAAGCACTGCGATGAGTGCCAAAGGACCAAAGTGGCTGTGCGGAAAGACAAGATGGAGTTGACCCCTGTCATAGCCCAACAACCCTTTGAAAAATGGGGCATCGATTTTATTGGACCGATCAGTCCTGTGGCACAATATTCCCAAGCTCGCTACATCATAGTGGCAACTGACTATGTAACGAAGTGGGCAGAGGCACGAGCCATGAGGAAGAATGATGCTAGGACCACTGCAAAGTTATTGTGGAAGCAGGTCATTTCACGGTTTGGCTGTCCAATCGAACTTGTAAGCGACCAAGGCACGCACTTCGTTAATGAGATGATTGCCTACTTGCTCTCTACCTTCCTAATATGCATCGGAAGTCCTCTCCCTATTACCCTCAGGCTAACGGCCAAGCCAAATCCACAAATAAAATCCTAGTCAACGTGCTTACAAAGGTCGTGTCTACTTCAAGAAGTGACTGGGACAACAAGCTAATGGCGGCCTTGTGGGCCTATCGCATAGCTTATAAAACGGCGGTAGGACATACGCCTTTTAGGCTAACGTACGGAACTGAAGCCATTTTGCCCTTAGAATTCTTCATCCCTAGCTTAAGGCTAGCAGTCCAGGAGCATTGGGAGGGAAGAGAGGCTTGGACCAATCGCTTAGTGGAGCTAGAGCGCCTAACGGAGACCCGACTCCTTGCCACTCACTCTCTGATTTGTGAGAAGGCTCGACGAAAGATGTGGTTTGACAAGCATGCCAAACAATGAGACTTTGAACAAAGGGACCTTGTTCTGCTATACTCTGTAAAATGACATAAACAGAAGATGAAGTTTCGAGGGCTAGGGCCTTTCAGAGTACGCATGATTGGTAGAACAGGGAATGTTGAGTTAGAGACACTTGAAGGCGAAGGAATAGGCTTTTTTAATGGCAGCCGCATAAAGAAATACTATCCTCCTTCCCATCCATTACATGAGCCACCCATGCTAGAACTCCCAATAAACGTATGCATGGCTACTATAATCGACCTTATAGATCAGGATGAAGAAGCAGTGACACTGGCGTATCTACGAATCACAGTCACAGCAGGAGTGACGTATTCTTTCGATACCTTGATTGATGAAGGTGCCGACTACAACATCTTGACGCATGACCATTGGACACGCATTGGTCAATCAAAACTACAGCCCACTAATGCCAAACTCACCCCATTTGGGGGTAATGCTTATTCACTTCTAGGGAAGTACAAGGTAGTCGTTTCTATTGAGTCTGAAAGTGTACCAGCTTTCTTCCATGTGTTGCCTAACACTAAAGGAGCCGGTAATATGTCACTATTAGGTCGTACTTTCAAGAAGCAAACGAACTATAATGTGGATTGCAACCTAAGCTGCATTCATCTTGCTATAGGCAATGTGCGTATAGTGACAACTTTCAACAAGGGCTGTCTTGACTCCTCCACCATTACAAAGCCACCGATAGAAACCCCTAAGACCACGCTTCAGCCCAAGTTTAAATAGAAGAAAACTACGGCCTCGTGCCAGGCTCTCGACCCCAGGCCCAAACCCACCAAGAGTGCTCACAAGGCCAAGGAGTCCAAGTTTATATGGGTGCCAAAATGGCAAAAACCACATCCGGGTAGACCACCCAAGCATGATCCTAAACGCCAAAATCATCAACCGTCACGGCCTAAGAGGCAGTCTAAACGCTATCGACATAGATACACAACCACGCCGTGATGGATCCCCAAAGATCTCTTGTGAGCACAAGGATACTACGAGGGCAACCCCTGGATTTGGGTGCCTAAAAATGGCCAGTTAAAAAGCTCATCTACAAGCAATCTCACCCCAGTGAGGGAGGCTTGCACACGTGGTGCCCAGAACATAGTCAACACACCATTGCCAGCTGTGGCTAGTAAGCCCCAGCTCATCTATCGCCCAAAGCAAATGCCACAAGCCTTAAACTTACCTAATACAGAGAACTTAAAATTCCCTATGACTGCTCACTCAGAACCCAGCACAACTCCCATGCCCCCAGAGCTTCCTACAGCACCTCAAAGTGCTTTGGAGTGCAAAGCCCAACCTGTGACACCGATGATGGAGTCACCACTATCCAGTCCAGTCGCACCATCCCCACCAGCAAGTCTTAAACCTTCTTACATGGTACGACCTTTCCTTTGCTTGGCTAAAGACCTCATCGCTACTTTTGGGGATGACTTAATAACCTGCATCAAGATGTTAGACAAAACTTTCACTACATTCGCTAGAAGTTATGAGAGGCTAGACCTAGGTCTTCTTGACAAAACACTTGCTTTGGAGGTTTATGCATTACCATGCACTTGGGAAGAATACAAACTTATGACCACTAAATTCCCCAAAATTGCTGCCGAACTGATAGCAAATGACGAAATCTCAAAGGAGCAAGCTGCCCTCAGAAGACTAATCACTTCATATCGTAAGCCTCCTCGTTCTATTCCTGAACATGAGTTGCAAGAGCTCATGCAGATGGCAAGCTCACCTTCCACGTTCTTGCAGCAGTGGTTTGCTCTGAGAATCCAATGGGAGAAAAAAGGTTGCCAGATAATGACCAATGCTGAGCAACGCAGGGTAGTTAAAACCATCGCTTATGACCCTACTTATGTGGCACCTATCTCGTTTAGGGTTTTGGCCATCGCCCGCAACCAGCATTTAGATGACCAGGTGCTCGCTCACCCCTACATTGACCAATTCCTCACAGAAGAGGAATTACATGTTGCCAGCCGCCTTAATACTGGAGATCTCTTTCACGATGTCTTGACCTACATCTCCCAAGTCTCCATCCAACCATCTGCTCTTGATTGTCATGCCCAACTCGAATACAATCCAAGCTTCTATGATTGGTTATTGGCTAGGTAAGTCAACCCACGCGAAACAGCGTTTGCCTCGTCCTTCCCGTGCTAATCCTAGGAAGGATTCCTTGAAAGATCCAAGACAGGGGGGAGCAATGTGAGCAAGAGCAGAGAAAAATGAGAGTTATGCTATCTAGCTAGCAGAATGTTATGATTAATTAAGTTTCAATGGAAGAATACTGCAAGGGAAAACAATAGCAATTGCTGCTGTGGGCCTGTCTCTAAAATTCAAGCCTCTAAGCAAGTATACCAATTTTGGACACATACATTTTTCTCTCAAAATTGAGTTTTGATTAGAAATAAGCCAATTTTTAAGCATTAATGTTGGCATGGTGTGTTGACAGGTAACCACCATGGCAGGACAAGACAAAGGGGGCAAACTCCCATTTTCTGAAGAAGAGATGACCAAGTTCGGCATCAGCGTCGAGACACGAGGATTCAGTCAATTCACCTTCAAGCACATGCTGAATCTGGATGAGGCCATCCTGGAGGAACCTGCGATCAAAGACTTGGTGGACAAATGCAACCTCCACAAGTATGTGGAAAAGATGGGGCAGGCCGTGGATTACGACATGTGTGCGGACTTTCTGAGGAACTTCGACAAGGGCAGGAACTGTGGCACTGTCACAGTGAGGACAGGGGAGCAGGAAAGAAGAATTGAAGTGCCCCTCAATGAGGCAATTGTAAAGAAGGCCTTGGGGCTCATACCTAAGAAAGAGAGGCGGCCGAGAAGGGATGTTTACTCCATGCTGGGGGTAAAGAAAGAAGAGGTGCACACAGTGGATGGAATCAACTTGGCTGACATCCCGGATCCAGTAGTGAAATTGCAAGCGAAGGTGATCCACACACTCTTCTCGGGCCAAAGGTACAACGCATTGATGAACAGGATCGGGGTCCCTCTGTTAGAAAGCATTGCAGCAGGAGTCCCTGAAGAGGTAGACTGGAATGGGTTTGTGCAGAAAACCATTCAAAGCTCAGCTGCCCTTCTCACTCCAGCGGAAGCACCAGCAGGAGGAGAATCCCTTGCCTCAACCGCACGCTCCACAAGGAAGAAACCTGCCTCAAAGGCAGCCACAATCAGATACGGTGGTATTTTGACAGCCATCATAGATGAAGCAATAAAGGATGCTGGCGTCATGGAAGAGTGAGCTGCGCATCAAAGCCCATTGCATCAAAGCCCACCTCACCACGAAGGAGGAGAATCAAGCGAAAGAACGATAAGTGACAAGGGAGAACAGGAGATGCCGCCTACACGAGCAAGAAAACCCGAAGAACAAAAGAAAGGGGACATGAGACAGAAGGAAAGGAAAGAGAAATTAAGCAAAGAAGAACGAGCTGACATCAAGAGGGCTCAAAGAGAGTCTAGGAGGGCTGAGGAAGAAAGAAGGAGGAGAGAGGAGGAGGAGCTTGCAAGGATAAGAGAACAGTCAAAGAAGGCAGAAGAGGACAGGAAAAGAAGGGCGGAAGAAGAAGCTAAAGAGCAGAGACTGAAGGAACTGGCCGAGTTGGCAGAGGCTACACGAAGATCTGTGGAAGAGACCCACGGGGGTGGAGAGCTCGAACCCGTGAGCCCTTGTCATAAAGCCGAAGCTAGTGCAAGTGTGGAAGCAGCTCCAGTGGGGCTGTAGGCAAGGGCAAGTCCCTACTACATCCACTTCCTTCCTCTTTTGTGCCTACAATGGCTGAAACCACGACTGCAACCACTGCACAACCCACACCTCCCCTCGACATGGCACAGCTCATGAACATGGTGCAAATGCTAGTGAGCAAAGTGGCCGAAATTGTGCCAGAAACCACATTGAAAAGGCCCACTGCCGCAGATGCAGAGTCACGGCAAGACCCAAAACGACAAAGGCTGGAGGCATCGACCACCATGCCCCATACTCCCATGCCTGCTGACACTGACTATGATGCATATGTGGCCGAGCTATTAACACAACTGGACAAGGTGAAAGAAGAGAAGAAAGTGGCCTTGCTGGAGCTAGAGAAAGAAAAAGAAACGTCAGCTGCCCTTAGGCTAGAAGTCTCAAGGCAGGGAGCCGACCGACGAAGAGAAATAAAGGCCCTGCAGGACCAACTAGCAACAAAAATGAAGGAAGCCCAGGACAATGAAAGCCGCCTTAGACAAAGGCTGGAAGACGAGGAGCAGAACCTGGTGGCAGAACAAAGGAGTCTAAAGCTACTAATGCAGCAATACAATGATCTACAGCAAAGGGTCGCTCAAGTGGAAATGCTCAACCACCAGGAGGTTCAGGAAGGCAAAGCCAGTATACCACAAGAACATACCACGGAGCCCCGGTCGTGGCAGGAGCTAGAAAAACAAAATAGATTAATAAGCGAAATCGAGCTCCTGAAGAGTGAAGGGCCAGGAGTCTCAGCAGAAGATGAAGTGCAAAGATTACAAGATGCGCTGGAGACCTCCCAGGAAGATGTAGAGGCCCTCATGGCCATGGCTTTCAATCAAAAAAGGCTATTCCTGTGCTGAAATCCAAAGCCAAGAGCAACTGGTGTAGGAAAAATCAGAAGTACTGGCCGAGGTGCACCAAAGGCTCAGCATTGTAGATCAAGCCAAAGGGATTGCTGAAGAGGAGCTGGCTCAGAAGTTAAGAGAAAGGAACCAGTTATGGTTTTTAACAAATGAGCAGCAACAGGTAGTAACCACCCTAGCGAGCCAACTGGAGGAAGAAAGGAAAAGGATGGAGGAAAGAGCTATGGAATGGGAAAGGAAACATTTTGACAGGGTGAGGGACTTGACCAAACGCCTGGCAATGGCAGAATGCGAAAGAATGCTTGCAGAAGCTAGGGTTGAGGCTGCCGAAATAACTACTAAAACACAGTGGCAGGCCTTCCTCAACATGGTGTTCCATGTCACACAAGCTGAGGGCGATGATCCAGTGGAAAAGGTGAAAATAAAGTTGGAGCTAACCACCCGAGCTCTAAGATATGGTCTTCAAGAGCGGGAGCTCCCAATGAGTGCATGGATCACTAAAAGAGCAACAATTCCGCTACCTACGCTGTACGGGCCTTTCCACTGCTGAGCTCAAGGAGCTAGGTTTTCAGGAGCATGAAAAGCCACCACCACCACTGCCAGTCATCCCATCTGTGGTTGAGCGACATGTCGAAGAGGGTCCGGATTTCGAGCAAGCTGATGAAGAAGAGCAACAAAGAATGCCGAGTCCGCCTCAACCCGATATCCCACAGGAAGAGCCTGCAGATGCCCATCTACCTGAGCACATAGTTGCAACAAGGAGAAGAAGACAATAATTAGCTGAGGAGGCCCAACACCGAGCACGCACACTTCCAAGACAACTTCCTGAGGAGCCCATGCCACTGAGAAATGATACACATCCTGTAGACTGGCCCCAGGAGTTGGTCATCTAGCGTTAGCGAGAGTTCCATAAGAGGCCGTTTGAGATTTTGTTTGCTTTTCCACGCTCTCTGGACCGGGCAACTTTTCTTGCAGGTTATGTTCGTGTTTCAAGAACTGGTTGCTTGGCTGAATAAGATCATCCACTACATCCTCCAATGACAAGGAATTTTTCCATGAGTCGGACATGACTCCATTCCCGCAACTTTAGGAGCTTCGCTGTGAAGGTCTAAAGGGCTCAACAGACTTCATGTTGCCAAACATCCGTCTACTGATGGCTGCCATGACTGAACCAAATCAAGCAGAAGGAAACCCCAGTGATGGATCTGCCATTGGCATAGATCTTGGAACCTCATCATCCAACGATCCATGCCCAATGACTCAAGATCTACGGATCGCTTATTGATTCCACAAGCCTGAAGACCTTCAACTCAAAACTGAAGACATTCTACTCAAAGACAAGGATCTTCAACCACAGCCATGGATTTTCAAGGCAAACAATGTTCGGGGGGTTTCTCTAGAATAAATCCCTCCAATACCATCCTCCTAAGGGATTGCTTATTGCTTCAAGCATTTCGGATACTCAAAGGACAACGGCTACCTAAAGGGGCGCCACAACAGTGTGAAAGATGCCGAGTATCTTCATGGAGCCTAAAGCACACCAGAACCTCTCCTAGTCATCGTCATCAAACTCCATCACTTCTCATTCACAAGTATTAGTGCCATCTACCCACTAGTTCCACCTCGCAACAGCATCATCTATCCCACTACCTCCCACCATAGTGCCATGGGACTGACACTTGGCTAGGAGGGGGGTAATGTTTATAGCAGCACAGAGGAGCGGGAAATGGAAAAAAGGAAATAGCAAAAGGCGCAGGACAAAAAGAAGAAAAAGGCGCCTTAACCGATAACCAGACCCTGGAAAAAATTAAAAGCAAGGGCACGACCCTCAGGAAGTCTTAGAGTCACCCAAGGAGAGTAAAAGAGTAAAAAGCGCACCATTAAGTGTGAAAACGCTCGCAAATCCTTGTAAGAGAGCGCCAGGCTCACTCCTGTGCAAATTGTATGCATTAGTTGGGAATAGGATAGAGTAGAACGGTGGGAAATGATAAATGGGCCTAGGCTAATGGCCGGCCATGTAAAAAAGGGGATGACCGCCCATGAAAAGTAGGGCATGTATATAAAGTTGAAAAGTGAATGAGAAGCTCATTCTTGTGTGTGGACAAAGCTTCTTCTTCTTCTTCTTCTTCTCTTGTTTCTTGCCTCCTTGCTTGTGCTTGAGAGAGGGATTGAGAGAGTGTGAGGGAGTGAGGGAGTGATTGTGTGAGAGTGAGGGATCTTGGAGAAGAAGCTCTCCATCTTCACTCTTCATCTTCCCTTCCTCTCTTCTCTTCTCTTGTCTCGCGTGTGGCTATGGAGGATGAAGCTCTTGGGAGAGGGATTGATGTTGCTTGAGCTTGCCTCAAGGATCGTGGAGCTACCGGTGTGCAAGAAAGAGGAGGGTACTCGATCGAGCAACAAGGTAAGCTCACTACACCCGTAAGGTAGGCATTGCGCGTCGGCTATGTGAGAGGTAGCCATGGTCGCTCGGTTCGAAACACTTGAGCAATAAGTGGTCCGTAGGTCTCGGGGTAGAGCTTGAAGCTCCCCTCCATGTGGTAAGTCACGCAGCAAGTCTCGTGGGAGAAATACTAATGTGACATGTCATCATTGTGGCAAGAAGGGTCATATATGGCCACAGTGTCATGAGTTGCACAATGAGAAGCACAAAGAGAAGGGGAAAGACAAAGTACAGGAAAAGTCCTTTGATTGTAGCATGGTATCTACGAAATCCAGTGTGAAAATTGAGGAGATAAATGTCATGTAGATTGATGACTCCGATGGGGAGTACATACTTGCAGCTAGTTCTTGTGATGCTATGCCATTGACCGAGGTTCACTCTATGTATGCGCAATGTTGGCTTTTGGATTTTGGTGCTTCATTTCATGTTACACCATGATGTGAGTGGTTCTATTCCTATCGCACTGTCTCTGGTTCAATTCGCTTGGGTGATGACAGGTCACTTGCTATTGTTGGCATTGGGGATGTATGGCTGCAGCTCTCTATTGGCAGTACTTTTCTATTACAGGATGTACGTCATGTACCTGCGCTTACATGCAGTCTTATGTCTACATGGCAGCTTGATTATGCTGGGTTTCATGTCTCTTTTGGGGATTCTTCTTGGAAGATCACTCATGGCAGACTTGTGCTTGCTAGAGGTGCCAAGACTGGCAGCCTCTATCCTCTTGTAGTAAATGGGTCCTCTGTTGACCATGTTTTGTCTGTGGGTTCCATCCCACATGTATCTCTTTGGAATGCCCGTTTGGGCCATATGTCCTTGAAGGGAATGAAAATGCTTTCTGGCTTTGCAGTACTTACCACCCCTTGACTATGCATGTTTTGATTCATGTGAGCATTGTCTTTATGGCAAACAGACTAGGAATATGTATAAGAAGTCTGGTAGGACACGCATAAGTGAGCCCTTGGCATTGGTATGTTCAGATGTCTATGGGCCCATGCCCTATCAGTCTATGGGTGGTGCAAAGTATTTTGTGATGTTTATTGATGATTTTTTGCGTAAATTCTAGGCTTATCCCATTAAGCTTAAGTCAGATGTCTTGGTTGTGTTTCAGAGATGGCTTGCATTGGTTGAGAACCAGATTGGGCATAGGCTAAAATGCCTTAGGACTAACAGTGGTGGGGGAGAACATGTGTCATGTGCCTTTGAGCAGCTATGTGACAAGAGGGCTATTAAGCATCAGTTGACTGCCCCCTATACCCCACCCTAGAATGGTTTGGCTGAGCGAATGAATAGAACCACCCAAGAGCGTGTATGTAGTATGCTTAGCCATGCATGCCTACTGTAAAGCTTTTGGGATGAGGCAGTTAGTATAGTTGTGCATGTCATAAATAGATCACCTTCTAATGGTTTGCATTTCTAGGTTGTAGAGGAGGTATGGACTAGGAAACCTCCGTCTTATGCGCATCTACATATCTTTGGACGTGAGGCATTCTTCCATGTGCCCAAGGACGAGTGTACTAAGCTAGATCATAAGAGTGTCAAATGCATTTTCCTTGGCTATGGAGATGCATGAGAGATGGGTTATTGCCTCTCGGATCTGCAAGCATGGAAAGTCATCCGTAATCATGATGTAGTCTTCCATGAAGACAAGATGCATAGGCAGCTTGAGAAGGTGGTAGAGATACATAGGGTTATATTTCAAGAGGAGCCTCGTGCTCTTGCACAGCCACTTGGACAGCTTCTTCCGGCAGCACTTGGGTACACATAGCCAGGGTGTTGGACACAATGCTCAGAGCCTTGTCATGAGATGGTCTACTAGAGCTAGACATCCACATGATAGATTTGAGTCCTTGATGCATTATGTCTTAGTTACAGATGCAAGAGAGCCTCTCACCTATGAGGACGCTATGTGCAAGGGTGATAGTCACTCCTGGGAGAGGGCTATGCAGTCTGAAATGGACTCCCTACATAAGAATATGACTTGAGATTTGGTTGCATCGCCTCAGAGCAAGAAGGCTTTGCCATGCAAATGGGTATACAAGCTAAAAAGTATCCCTGGGTTCCCCAAGCCGGATTATAAGGCAAGACTTGTTGCTAAGGGTTTTAAACACGAGCATGGAGTTGACTTTGATGAAGTCTTTTCTCCTGTGGTCAAGATGACCACCCTATGCTTGGTTTTGGCCTTAGTCGCACAGCTTGACTTGGACATGTATTCGATGGATGCCAAGACTGCATTCTTGCATGGGGATTTGTATGATGAGATATACATGGAGCAACCTAAGGGCTTTGCAGAACCAGGTAGGGCACACCTAGTGTGCAAGTTGAAGAAAAGTTTTTATGGCTTGAAGCAGGCACCTAGGGAGTGGTATCATAAGTTTGATGCATTTGTGTAGTCATAGGGCTACAACAGGAGTACTATGGATCCGTGTCTTTACACGAAGATAGCTTGTGATGGCTCATTGCTTATTTTGATACTTTATGTAGATGATATGTTGATAGCTCTCCCTCTGGGAGAGGTATGCACATTAAGTGCGACAAGCATCAGGGAGTACATTTATATAAGTCCTTGAGTGTTTTCGCATGCAGGAAGATAAGCCTATTGGCTGTCCATTACCTTCTTATGTGAAGGTTTCACAGGTCGATTGTCTACTAATAGATGAGCAAAGAGCCGAGATGGCCAAAATCCCTTATTCATCAGCCGTGGGGTTGGCAATTTGATGTATGCCTTGATAGCCACTCGTCCAGATATTGCCTTTGCAATTGGTGTTGTGGCACGCTATATGGCTACACCTGGCAAGAAGCATTGGGATGCCATAAAGGGTATCATGAGATACCTAAAGAGCACAATAGATATGTGTATTTGCTATGGCACCAGGATACAGGAGTTGTGGGATATATAGATTCCGATTATGTGGGACATGCAGATAGTAGGAAGTCCACTTTTGGCTATGTATTCACCTATGCTGGAGCTGATGTCTCTTGGATGTCCAGGGTTCAGAAGTGTACGGATCTCTCTACCACTGAGGTCGAGTATGTTGCATCCATTGAGGCTTGCAAGGAGGCCATATGGTTGGGCTGTTTGGTTCATGACCTTGGGATTGATTCTATACCTACGTTGCATTCGGATTCTATGAGCACTATTCAGCTAGCCAAGAATCTAGTCTTCCATGCGAAGACGAACCACATTGAGGTGAGATATCACTTCATACGTGGGGTCATGGAGGACAAGTCTATTGACCTTGTGAAGATCTCCATTGACGAAAATCCTGCAGATCTGCTCGTGAAAAGCCTCACTATTGAGCGCTTTGCCTTCCTCAGGAGATTGGGCGTTGGATGAGATGACGTTTTTCCTCATCATGTTGTACATGTGTACATTGTACTGTCTTTTCTTTTTCTTTTCACTCCTCATTGGGGCAGATTCGCCTTTAAGTGGGAGGTTGTTGGGAGTAAAGGCACCTCCGCCTAGTCGCCCGTGTATTAGTACACTACTAACAGTACCCACCACTGCACACTGCAAGTGGCGGGGCTTGTCACTATCACTTTATTCTTTATTCTTTTAGTGAGAGTTTGAATAAAGGAAGGCCTGGTCTCACATTGTGACTGTTGGAGTTTCCATTTTGTCTCTCTCTTTCTTGCTCTTGCTCTCTCGCCATAGCTATTCCAAGCAAGCTTCAATCCTTCTCACCTTTCACTTCATCTTCAGGGTCATTGTTTATGGCCTTGACCTTTTGAATTGAATCATTAGGTCATGTATATTCAACCAAGTTACTTCTAGATGCTTGATGTTTAGGATAGTCTTGATGTAGGTGCATGGTGCATCTTAGTTTTGGATAATCTTCTACTTGAGGTTCTTGCTTTTTGGGGAAACTATTTGACATATGTCCAAGTTGATGGCAACTCCAACACTCAAACTTTTATTGTGGGTAGTTCATACACGTTCCTTTTCTACATCCTAGTAATGTGATTGGAATTGGATGCTGGTCTATGAGGACTACATTGCTCTCTTCATCATATGTAATTTTATGACTTATGTGTTTGTCCTCATCATATTGTTCATGGATAAGATGCATAGGGGAGTCACTAAGAGAATATGTTATGTTTAGCCCTGGTAGTTTTGGTAACCCTAATGGATTAATATTAGCCCTTTTAATAATCGAATCCTAATTAAGTGAGGTTGAAAATGCTAGGTGAAGGGTTCTTTGAAAGGAAAGTCTTTATTGGGTTGATGTCATACAATATATACTTATGGATTAAGATACATAAGCCTTCTCATGGCTTGGTAATAAATTGCATCATATCTAAAACAACTATAACTAGAGCATACTTGATTGGATTTAGGGCACTTTGAAGGTTAGTTGTCTCCCTTGCAATGCATGTAGTGTATATAGGGTCTATAAGCTCTTGGTTGCTTTACAACTTCCATGAGCTTGGAGAGCTCTAACTGTTGTTGTTGAAAGGTAGTAAGAAGTTCATGCATCACACTAAGATCTTCACCACTCTGTCTTACTTGGGAGTTTTATGTACCTGCTCCATACTGTTTGATCTCTAGTTCTCTCCTTGAAGAGATTGTTGATTTTAATTACCTCGCTAAGTACCTCATTGATATTGGATCAATCTATGGTTGTTTTGTTGATTGTGGCATTGTAAACTCTCTCATCTTGGATGCCTTGGTTACAAATTTTGCACTTGGTCTTTCTATGAGTAGGATTTGTTGCATAGACTTCGCACCTTGGCCCCATAATCTTTCCCAGTTTCTCCTTCATGCTTCTTTGCATTCATTAGCCATACAATGAGATTGTCTCCATAGTTGGCTTTAGCAAAGTGCATTATGAAGAGTTCCTTTTGAATAAAGAAGCATGACTTCTCCATAATATCTAAACTATTGAACCGAGTTTTCCCCTTTTCACCTAAGCACAATCAAAAGTGTTATGCTCTTCTTGAGTCTAATATAAGATCATTGGTCTCACATACATACTCAAATTTTTCTATTAAGCTATAGCGATTGTCTCTTGCTCAATATTTCTCCGTTTGTTTAGCAATAAGGGGGATTTGGGCTTGCTGTTAGATTCCAAGTGTTCTATCTAGTATTAGCTATGTGTGTCCCTACTTGGAGCATGTTGGAGTTATCGAGAAGTTGACATTGCACTAAGTTTGATGGGAATTTTTGAAGGATCTCATTGCTCCTAAGTTCAAAATGAACCTCTTGATACTATCAGTGTTTTGTTACAATTTGGTTTGTTCTTTTTGTGTGGCTATAATTAATTCTACCAATCGCCTTTCCTTGGGTTTGAAGTGTTTGTAATTTGTCTGGCATAACATTGTCAGTGAATCTGCTAATGTCAAACTCTATGGCATTTTTGAAATTCTGGATGGACTCCTAAATGTCTTGTAAGATATCCTCTCAGAATCTTCCTATGACCATTTTGTCTACTAGTCTTTGGCTAGTTTCTCAATTGGCTAGCTTGATTATTTTATCAATGAGTTCTTGGATGGAAGTGGTATCCATTTCTAGTTGATAGTAGGAGCATTCAAGATTAGTGACTTGTGAAGTTGGGAGTTCTAGTTCGCTACCTAAGTACATCAAGCATTAGGCTCTAAAATAGCCAAATAAATCTCATGACTTTCCTTTGCAAGTTTGAGTTTTCATTATACACCCTAGTTTATTTCTCTTTAGTCCTTGTAAATGTAAGCTTCACTCCAAATGAAATATAGGTCATATGTGTTTTTTGAGTGTGTATTTGTGTTTAGGGGCTTTTTTTTAATTGATTACCTCAAGTTCACAATTTTTGTGTATTTTCCCCATTTGAATTTCTTTCCAATCTCTAAAATTAATTGTGACCTTCCTTGTGTGATTAAGTTTGTGTGTACTCATGTGTATGTATGGACTTTTGTAGCTTTCATATTTGACAATTCGTAGTAGCCAACTTGGTTGTTGCCTCTTGTGGAGTGACATTAATTTGGCTCTACCTTTAGGACCAATGGTTTTGTGTCTATCTTATTTTCTTTTTGCCATAGCGTGGCTCTTTTGTGGACCATGATCAATTGGTAGTCAACCTCATCCAAGTCCTTGCCTAGATCTTTAGCCTTCTTCTTTAGATTTCTCAAGAGCATGGTTCCTTTGAGCATCTCTTCAATTCCTTGATTGTCTTCCATGTTTTCTTGATCTGTTTGAGTAATAGCTTTTCTTTTTACATGTATCTTTGAGCAAATGACATAGCTTGGATTCCTTTTTGAGTAACACATGCTTCCATAGCTTGAGGCTTCTCCCTATGGTTGTCATCTTGGATGATATGCCATGTGCTCCTAACATGTTGTGACTCCTTCACAATTTGGTTTGTATATATGAGTTAGGTTTGTGTTTTTTTAGGATCTCCTCTGCAACCATGAGCTTGAGCTAGTTTGCTCCACGATAGAGTTTCTTTGATACCAAGTGTTACAGACCTTCATCACATGATGTCAGAGCATGTAAGGTTGAAGGTCTACCATAGTGGGGTAAGAGATGGAAGGGTGTAGAGATTTTGAGTCTAGGAATAGGATGAAAGAAACAGAATATAAAGATTAGATGAATATGAGGACAATGGTTGAGGTGCAATCCAAAGACCTTGTATCACATGTAGCTCAGTAAAGCAATCTTAGTACACCCATATAATATGCCCAAATCCTGGGCATGAAGACATACTTGGGACGATAGCCCAAAACACATTATGAGACTATGACTCAAATATACTCTGACATACATCAATATCTTTGCTATACATAAACCAAAATCAATGACATGCACCTCATAAATCCATGTATACAACAAAATTATTGTAGTAAATGATGGGTATCATCACCTGAAACTACTATCGTCCATCAAAAAGCACCAATACCTCTGTTAATCCATTATGGGCCTTCAAAATCCATTTCAACCCTTTCCAATAGATTTATCACAGTAGCACAAAAACATACATATGTTGCTCAAATATCAATCCAAAGCATGTACTTTGGTTTGCCAACCATCTATCAACCATAGACCATTAGTAGCATTCATTGGGAGTTTCTGAAGGCCATAAATCAACCTGTGAAACCCTATGGACAATAGATATCGTACAGTAGACATAGTTTAGACATCATTAATCTATCACAAGCTCTCACTTGGAAGCCTCTATGCAATCCCTGTGAGTACCTATGATCAATAGGTATCATCTATGTCTGTCCTTTGCATGAAATATGAGCTATCCCATCTCAAAGATTCTAGCCTCCTCCACATTTTGTTTGCTCAGTCCCAACATATATACAAGAATATGTGCATATGCAAAATGTGGTGAGACTATAGAAATACAAGAGATTTAACGTTCCAAATACAATTAGTGAGAGGGACTAGCGAGACATCCAAGATTGCTACATCATAAACTGCTACTACAGGGGCTAACAAGAGTACACTACTACTACCTAGAACATACTTGTTTTCATTTCTCCCAAAGTTAGGTTCTTGAGCCTTAGTTAAGTCCCCCTTGTCCACCTAATTCAAGTCTCATGCGTGCAAACTCCACTTCTTGACTTATATGACTTGATAATGACTTACTTAAGTGCTTTCCCAACATAGCATGATCAACATCTATTAGTTCTAGTATGATTGCAATGTCTTCTAGAACCTGTCTTCCACAATCCTGCATGTAGACCATTGAGATACTCAAGCAAACTTGCCAATATGCTTTCCACCATAGACATAAATCCCTTTGACATCCACCCCCCTCCGACCTTGGACATCCTCCAGTATGTGCCATAGTTGCAATCATCTACAGGCTCAAAGCTTTAATCCTCATCTTCTAGCTCAACTTCATCCCCCAAAATCTCATGTTCATATCCTTCCTACCACCATCGGGGTCAAAGATCCATCTCGACATTAGCCAAGTATTGAGTACATAACCATTCGCCCTTCGAGATCAAAGATCTAGCTCAATGCTATCCTTATCACTTCATAGATCCTATTGAACACTTTTTGCCCTTGCGCAAGTAAACTACACTTTCCATACATGTTTATCAATGTGTTACTCACAAAAAGATCATTTTCTACTGCTAGCTTTTCTACCTCGGTATGTCTTTCTGGACCAGTTTCTACAGCTCCTAAAGTTCTGCAAGCTTTCAGGGAGCAAACATTTGTGACAATCACAGGGGAGATAGCATCCAGTTGCATTTGCTTGTAGCAGTTCAACACTATTACCAAACCCATGTTTTGTATAACCAACAATTAGTCCATTCCTTGAGATTGTATCACAAACTGACTGCTGATCAAATATAAGGTGTACTACAACCATTGATTCACACTTAGCATACGTAGGGACTAATGCATTAGCCACAAAAGGATCTCTTGCAAGGCCTTGCTTCATTACTTTTGCATGTATTTGTAGGCTTGTCTCTAAAGTTCTCATCATGCCACACACTTTCAAGTTGCAAGAGAACATACCACTATTAGGAGAGAGAGCCTCCAGAGACATATGTTTGAGAATTTTCAATACCTTATTATCGGATCCATTCTTCACATGTCCTGCAAGTAATGTGTTCCATAAGGCTGAATCTTGGAGGTGGAGTCCATCATATATTTGACAACCTTGTAAGAGAGAGCCACAATTGACATACATTTGCACCAATTCTTTGGCCACACAAACGTCTCTTTCAAATCCTCTTTCGACTACTTCAGAGTACCATGCTTGGCTTCCTTCTAAATCTCCCACCATGCCACACACTTTCAAGACAAACATGAATGTGATAGCTTGTAAGACAACACTCTTTATTAGCATTCATCAAGAGTTCTTGAAGACCATAAATCAACTTATAAAACCCTATGGACAATAGATACATTGTTGTATACATGGTTTAGACAACAATGAATAGTCACAAGCTCTCACTTGGAAGCCTTTATGCAATCCCTGGGAGTAACTGTGATCAATAGGTATCATCTATGTCTGCACTTTGCATGAAAGATGATCTATCCTAGCTCAAAGCTTCCAGCTTCCTCCACATTTTGTTTGCTCAGTCCCGAAATATGTACAAGAATACATGCATATGTAAAATGTGTGTTCAACATGTGGTGAGACTATGGAAATGCAAGAGATTTAACATTATAGGTACAATTAACAAGAGGGACCAATGAGGCATCTAAGACTACTTCATCGTAAAATGTTGCTATAGGGGTTGATAAGAGTATGCTACTATTGCCTAGAATAAACTTGTTTTCTTTTCTCCCAAAGATAGGCTATTGAGCCTTAGTTAAGTCCCCTTTGTCTATCTAATTCGAGTCTAATGTATGCAAATACTATTTCTTGATTTACATGACTTGACAATGACTTACCTGAGTCCTTCCCCAACATAGCATGATCAACATTTGTCAGCTCTGGTATGGACAATCCATTGCAGTGTCTTCCAGAACCCGTCTTCCACAATCGCACATGTGTTGTACTGTGATTTCATGGCATTGTTGCTTTGTGATGATGCCCTACTCCCACAAGTGTGTCCATGTGTCTAGTCTACTATACCATGCCTACAAAGCTCCAAATGGGTGAAAGGGAGATCCCCCCTGCCCCTTGCCCCCTCCCCCTCCCCCACACACACACACACACACACACACACACACACACACACACACACACACACACACACACACACACACACACACACACACACACACACACACACACACACACACACACACACACACACACACACACACACACACACACACACACACACACACACACACACACACACACACACACACACACACACACACACACACACACACACACACACACACACACACACACACACACACACACACACACACACACACACACACACACACACACACACACACACACACACACACACACACACACACACACACACACACACACACACACACACACACACACACACACACACACACACACACACACACACACACACACAAGAAAATCCATATTTCTCCCCTTGTCCCCCCACCCCCTCTTTTAATAAAAATATAAATTTTTAAAAATAAAAAGAAAGATAAAAAACTTAGACCATTCCCTTCTACTCCCTTTCACATTTCAAACAAAAAGAAAGGCTAAAAAAATTCCTCGTTTTGGAAAAAAACATTTAGAAAAGAACTCTTCTTCCTTCCTTTACTCAAATAAAACAAAAAAACTCACCCTTTGCCTTCATAAATTCATCTCATTTTTGGAGAAGATGATGCTCTTGAGAGAGAGAGAGAGAGAGAGAGAGAGAGAGAGAGAGAGAGAGAGAGAGAGAGAGAGAGAGAGAGAGAGAGAGAGAGAGAGAGAGAGAGAGAGAGAGAGAGAGAGAGAGAGAGAGAGAGAGAGAGAGAGAGAGAGAGAGAGAGAGAGAGAGAGAGAGAGGTAAGTGAAATTATGTGTCAAGGAGATAGTGGCCATTCATGCCCTCACACCTTGCTTGTGAGCATTATCATTCTAGCTTTATTTCTTGACTACCATGGCCCCACGTAAGCACATCGAGGTTGTGGACTTACCTTCTCTCAACTAATTTTTAAATTATTGTAAGATTCATTAAACTGCTAAACCATAATGGTAAATTATGTTAAAAATTATTTAAAATGAACCATTTTAAAGTTTTAAAATTAAAATTAGCTTAGATAATCAACATAAATTTATAACTAATCAAGTAAAATTTGGAAAAACTTAAAATAATAAGATAAGTTATAAGAAAATTAAATTAATAGTTAAAACATAATTTTTAACATTTTTAGTTAAATGAGCAAAAATCCCTTAAAAAGCAAGAGAAATTAAGTTTTAATTTTGTAAGCTTATAAAAAATTAATATTTATTTGTGAAATTATTAGACCCTTAGGTGAACTTTTTGTTTAACTTCCATACTATAGACAATAAAAGTTAGCATTTTTGTAGCACTAGTATAAAAATTTATGTGCATCTCAAATATATTTTTCATAATTTAGTGAAATGTGAATGGTAAATTATTCAATTTCCTTTTTCTTGCTTTCCAAGTAGATTTAAAAAATCAATCAAGGTACCTTAGTACTAAAAATATGTATTCACACACATATATACTAAACTCAATTATGAATTGGTTATTATTGGTATGAAAATGATTGGAATTTCCTTGGAAAAGCTATCTTAATCCTTTTCTAAAAAGTGCTTTTTGTTCAATTATTTTTCTTAATTGATTTTGATTGTAATAAATCTTAAAAATGATCATAATGATGCCCACGTCTTCGACATCCAGATGGGATTGAGACATTGTGCCATCCTCATGCCAATGCCAAAGATACTCTTCACCTAGAGTTGTAATAAATTTTCTAAGGCAGTTGACCACCGCTTAGATATGTATGGTTGTCCATATGAAAATATTCTCACTTATGATGGGGGAGAATCAATAGGGCTTTGGACAAATGTTATAATCTCAAACCCATTCCTTTGATAGGAAAGGAAACATATACAAGGCTGACATGGTTTAGTGTTTGAAAGCTCAAGATGAACATGGTAGGGTGGCAATCCAATTTTGGGTTGGTTTTTCCCTTTTGAGTAGTTGTAATTATGACAATTATGTGAATAATATACTTTCCAAAAGAATATTTTTGTGTTAAGAATGTGGCAACAAACTCTGTGTAAAGATTAATTAAGGAAGTTGTTTTTATATGTTTCACATCATTAGTAGTATACTTGCTTAGATAACTAAAATGTGCCATGTCATTAATGGGAAGTGAAAGATGGTTGGATGGACTCAGTTATTCGGGTGGCCTTTTGCAAATATTAGGAAAGGGCCATAAATTGTGACCATCCTAGGGTCGGAGGGCCCTAGAAGAGGCTAAGCACTATTCTAGGGGGGGCAATGTGAGACTATGCCTTATGGGTAGAGGAGTTGATAATTGATTGTCCCTCACTTCTCACTCTCATTGAACCAAGTGCGGTGCTTGTTCACCTTGAGTCTTTGGTGGCTTGTGCAATAGTGACCATCTTAGCTCAATGATAGAATGCCAGAGATCATAGTTGTGTCATTAGAAACCTATAGGTCGATCCTCATGGGATGAGGTTAGATGCTTTGCTTGCAAGGTAAACCTAGGAAACACCTAGTCACCTAATTCTACACAGTCATGAGTATAGCACAGATGGGATGGCAAGGAATGGATCCCTAGACAACTACCAGACTACCCTCACTATGATTTGGAGTCGAGTATGTTTCACCTCACTTGTATTCGTAGTTTCCAATATGTATTTGGCTATGAAAGACCATGTGCCACTAAAAGGTTTCCCTTAAATTTTGACTAGAGGACCTAGAAAAGTTGGATGAAGATCAATTCTCAAGTTTGTATCTACTTACTAAAGTCTAGCTCTTATAAAAGAAGGAAGTGGATTGCTTCTCCAAGGAGCGGTTGTTTGAACATGGGTAGGCAAAATTGGTGTTTAATAGGTGGATAGGGAATCTTCTTGGTAAGCTCAAGCTGTAATAGGGCAAACCATTCTAGGAAATTTAGAATATTATAGGATCCAATGCTTTTTGTTTAGTGGAATTGGAGAAAAACTTGTTCATAATCTTTAAATTCTAGATTTAACCCTATTATTCTTTGGCCTTATAGTCTTGCTTCTGATCTAAGATGATGAACTAGAGTTCAGATCTGAAGTTCTAAAGGTACTAACAATTGGCAAGTTTGACCTTGGTGATCTGGTGGCCCAAATCAATTTGGACCTAGATCTAAATTCTAGAGATTTTTGGATATAATGTGTCATATTATATGTTGTGGCTAATGTGGTAGCCCCATCTTTTACCTTTGTGCCTTTTGAGACACATGGCTTCTCAAGGCACACATTCTTTAAGAGCCCCCTCATTAAATAGCTTGCTCACATGGCTAGCATTATTGAAGCAATGGCTAGATTCTATTGGCATCCTACCTTTTGTGCATTTGCCTTGGTCTTTGATATGTCCCCATGTTAAAGCATGCTAGCTCACACCATCTCTTCACTAAAGTGTGAACAATGCTTTTGGGATAGCAAAAGTCAAGGATGATTTTGAAATGCTAATATGATATAAAAGCATACATTTACCTATGAATGCAGTTTTTGATAGTATTGACACATGGGCATGAACAATAGAAAAGTCTCCTTCAATCAAGGAGAAAATTTTGGTTATGAACTTTATAGAGAAATTCTATAGGATTGATATCTCTCAATCTAGATGTCAACTTTTGGAGGTATAGAAAGATGAAATGTTTAGCTTTTTTAGTACTACAACTTAACTAGAGGAATCTTGTAGATTTGATTTGTACTTTATTTTATACAACCACAAATTTTTCTAGTAAGCTAATTGCTAAAATTCAGGGACTGCACCTACCTATCTACATGTGGAGTTGAATATTTGGAGCTATGGCCATGATCTTGTTTTGTTGAAGCATGAATAAGAGTTGTTTTTTGCTTTATGGATCATCACCTACTAAAGGGAAGCTCGAGATTCACTCATTGGAGAAAGTTATATAAGCTATTTTGAGAAATGAGATCGTTGTCCTAATATAGTCCCAACACAGTCAAGCTTTGTGTAGAGAATAAACATAACAGAGTTTCCTATTGAGTAAAGCGGAGTGTAACCCAATTTATCTACATTGTGCCTTCATTATATCCAAGATAATTGATCTCCTCTCTACTAGTTTTGGGTTTCGGGATTAGCCCATCACCTGTACTTGTAGCTATAACTGCCCTTTTGTTCTAAATAAATAGTTCAGCTCTATTAGCAAGCTTGCATTCTCTATATGCTCTATCTAAATCCTTTCTTTTTTGCTCTTTTCATCCACAATGGTCCCTTGCAAGCATATCAATGTGGGGGATCCTGAACCAATTGTGATGCCAAAAATATGATTGAGATATATTATATTATATTATATTATTTTTCATTATCAAATCATGTTATTTTTTGAATTTTATTTTTAAGAAATTCTTTTAATATTAAATTTACCATGACACTTATGGGAAGTAGGTGGATGGTCTCCAAAAAAGACTATCCTATGGCCAGGTAGACCCGGTTAGCCAGGTGGCTTTCCCCAAGGCTTAGAAAAAGAGTGACAAGCATGACTTTTGTATTGTTAGTCCTAGAAGTAGTTAAGCATCATTTTGGGGGGTCGTTGTGAGACTATGCCCTATGGGTAGGGGGGTTGATGCTTAGCTCTCCCCTATTTCTCAGTCTCACTAAACCAATTGCGGTACTTGCTTACCTTAGTCTTTGAAGATTTGCGAAGTGTGTTTGTTTTAAGCTCAATATTAGATTGCTACTAGAGAGCGTAGTTGTGTCTTTAGGAATCCAAAGGCCAATCCTCGTGCGATGAGGCTAGATGCTTCATTGCAAGGTAGACCTAGAGAACATGTAGTCACCTAAATCGATATGCTCAAGGATAGCTCGGATGTTGGTGACTAGGATTGAGCCCCTAGGTGACTATCAAACTACCCTCCTTAAGAATTAGGGTTGGTTAAATTTTAGAGGCCTCAGTCACACTATTTGTAGTGCACTATCCATTAAAAGAGAGGAGATCTGTGTCCTACCCACAAAGCATGAGGTTTGATCGCAATAATAGATTAGTGTACCATATGGTAAAGCTAGTGAAGTATCATTAGACTAATTGGAATACTAATTCCTTCTACACTTTGGGTGTATCGAACCTCTTTAAAGGTAGCCATTGTCTTTCCTCCTACAAGTTGGCTTTTGAATTCAAAGCAATTATATTGCTTGAACTTTTGGTTCCTAGCATGTGGATTACTATGGTGATTGGCTTCTTCTAGAGGATTCCCTTGTCTTTATACTAGAAGTCCTAGTTCAATTGGATGAGAATTGGGATATAGAGTTCGTATTCAAATCCCGAGCTTCAACTTTGGTAGAAGAGAAATGTCTATTCAAATGGGGTTAAGCACTATTGGTCTTTAACACTCGTATACATGAGAAAATTACCAAGCAAGCTCAAATCCCAATGGAGCTGGCTGTTTTAGAAATTCCACAATTCTAGTTCCAATGCTTTTTATTGATGGATCTATAAGGGCATCTTCCACCTCACACAATTGATGATTTTTGACCTTGACATTATCATGGTGCAAGACTCTAATATCCATTATTGGTATTTGAAGAACATATGGAGGTTTTTTTATCACATTTCTAATGTGCGAAGGGATATTCCTTCTGATCAAAGTCATGCCCAAGTGTGGATCTACTTCTAATGATAGTAGCTGAGGTTGTGATCCACTTTCTCAAATATAGTGGATGATGTGGAACCTCTTAACTTCTCTTATTCAATACTCACAGTGCATGATGATAGTGATAGTGATATGGCTTCCCAAAGTGGATGCCTTAGTTATGGGTCATCATTGGTCCTCGTGCTCACATGGCAAACATACATTAGCGATGATATTCTCTTCTTTTCACCCCTTCCTTGGACCATACAAAGTCATTTCATTTTTGTTGGTCTTCATTTTAGTACTTTTTCTTGCCTTCATTCTTTTCGGCTATCTTCTTGACTTCCCTTTTGCAAAGTTCTATGTCACTAGTTTCTCTATGTGATCATAGCATTTGAGTTGGTAGTGGTATTTGACTATGTCTTCCCTTCCTTGAGAGAGGCCACTACTATAGAGGAGGTGTGGTTGCATCCCTTAGGTTTGCTTCCCTTTGTGGTGACACTTTCTTGGGCCACAACACATGCTCATCGTTCTATCTACCCAAAACTAGCAACATGGCCATTTGCAGGTTTTGGGTGAGCTTAATATAAGCTGAGGTAGTGATGTTTCTATCATCTTAATAGATGCATCACATTTTAGGTCATGCTTGGGTAAGCACTATCATATAAGCACAATGTAGAAACTTGACAAGGCCAATCATGACATTTTGTAGCTTTTGAGGGAGGCTCTCTACATCTAAGACAAGTCATTTAATATTTCTACCAAGATGGCATCTTTGTTCTTGATAGAGATTGGTCCTTGCCCTAGCTAGACCTCCATTCTCCCTGCACTACAGGAAATTTGGACTCAATTTTGAGCCTTTAAAGCTCTTGGGATTCTAGAAAATAATCCACAGTGACAAATGAGGGTGAGGCTATTGTTATAGAACTCCAAATTTGTTAGAGGTTGGTGTGTTAAAATACTCTCATCAAGACCTTTATAATGATTTAAAATTTTGAGGTATAATGAATATAGTTAGCCCCTATTTTTTATAGAATGATGACATTGAATTTTTGACAAGGTCAAGAAAAGAGTCGAGTTCAAGTGGACATACTTAATTGGAGATTTTGGCACCTTGTCCTAGAAGAATCTTAACCTAGCCTACCATGCCATCTCTACTCCATCACATTAGGGAAAAATTGGACTCAAGTTTGGGCCTTCTAATTTTAGAGAGAAAAAGCTTCTCAACCAATAGAGAGAGAGCTACCATAATGGTAAAAATGGACTTTTCTAATGTTAAAAATTTTAATCCTATTTCTAAAGATTTTCAAAGTAAAGCATTTTTAGGTATTTTTGGGATACAAATTTGCGGAGGCACAGAAAGCAAAAGATATTACTATAATTTGAGATACTAGATAGGGATGTTTTTTGTTATCCCTACACAAGCTTGTAGTCTCACTATTTTTTTCTTGATTTTTTGCTATCCTTGCATAGGATTGCAGTCTTTCCATAAATTTTTTGAAATTCTTGAGCATTATATCCAAATTCATTTCCTCCAAAACTAGTATCCCTATCTTTTTCCTAAAAATCTCAAACAATTCAACAAAGTGCATATTTCCCACTCCATTTTTCAGAGGATTTACTATTCTTACTTTTCATTTGACATCTTACTTTGCCTCATCTTTTGTCTTAATGAAAGCGTCATGTCCCCAACCTTCCTCTTCTATCAAAGCAATCAAAATATACAAAATTTTGAAATTGACAACAAAAGTCGGATTCCTATCACCATGTCTATTGGTATTTGGGTTATATTGTAGAAAAAAGAGAGTAGAAGATGTGAAAATAAATTCATGCACACTTATAAGGGGCAAGTCAAATATTTGGAGCTTGAAGATTCAAGAACAAAAATCAAGAAGGTGCTTGTATAACATGTATATATACACTAATAATTACACTTACAGATATATCAAAATTCTGCTTTAGAATTTAATTCAGTTTACTTCTATATTTGTAGATATATATCTATTATATATTAGCAAAAATATGGACTCAAAGAGGGCCCTTAAGCTTAGGAGTTAATGACTTCCCTAATTGCAAGAGATTTGAGGTGGACCAATAGGATAAGGGATGGTGTACAGATTTTATCCACTTTCTTTTTTCCCTTGGGCCTACTAGTTATAGGCTTATTACTCTATGTCACCTTTACCCCCTTCTTCTAGTTTAATCACCCCCATACCAGGTGGGTCTTGTAGGGTATCCACAAAGGCAGCCCGAAATGTGAAAAAATTTCCCCTCTTTAGAAAGCGACTTTCTCCCCAAAACCTCTTTTTCTATAATTTATAATCAAGAAAATCATTTTTTGGCATCCTTTCACAAGAAAAAATACTTCTAGTTTGGTCATTCTCTTACCTCTATTTCACAAATCTTCCCACATAATCCTAGCTTCTATGCTTACACAACCATAGCAGCATAATCCATTAATATCTTCTACATAGCCCAGAGCTCCTCCCTTTCTTTCATCTCCATTTTTATGACATTTTTGAAGTATTCTTACTCACATTCCTCTCCTTCTAAGTAGCATTATTCTTAAATAGATTCCAATGGCATCTAGATATCAGCAAAGCTAACCTTGTGATTCCATCTTCGATATATAGATTCACAACACAAAAAGGATGATTATGGTAAATGGGAAGGAGCAAAGTTTAAGAAGGATCCATGGGTTTACATGCAACCTTTATTGATTGGGTCTCATTGAGTTCAGTGCCATGGTGTACTGTAGAATCTGGAAGGGTAAAGTTCTTGGGTTTTAGGAGACTTAAGATGATGGTGTTGTTAGTTCAATTCAACATGTATATGGTGCAAAGGACTTGAAACTACTTCCCAATATTACTCGATAAGTCTTTCTCTCAAATTATAAGTCACCATTTCATGGTTTTAATTATCCATTTATTATTGAGGTTTTAAACTCTTTTTCTCCTATGAGACATTTTCCCTTTGAAGCTTGTTGAGGATTAGCCTTTGAGAATCTTGATCGAGATTTACAAAGCTCTACATATGGATGTGGATAAGATAATGACGATCAAAATATCATCACAATATCTTTTAATTTACAAGATTTTCTCATATAATTTCTTGTATTTAGTCCCTAGATTGGTTAATTTGTACAGATTTGTTATCAATCTCTTAATGGAGTGTCTTAGCAAGTGGCCTAATTATGGAGGAGAAGACTAACCTTGTGAGTCTCTTAAAGGAGCTCTTTGATGTGTTTTCTTGATCTAAGGAGGAACTTAAAGGAATATACCCTAGTATTGTTACACATAATATCCCTATGGTCATGAATGCTATGCCACTAGAAAAGAGACCATACACCATGAATCCTAAGCATGCTCATGCTATTAAGGAAGAAATTGATAAACTCTTGAGTGTGGGATTCATTTATGAGATTGAACATAAGAGATTGGGCATCTCCAATAGTCAATGTACTGAAGAAAAACAAAGAAATTGGAGTATCTATGGACTACAAATAGGCCAGTTCCACTTCAAAGAGAGAAAACTATCCTTTACCATACATTGACTATATGCTTGAGAGAGTGGAAAGGAAGGAAGAATACAAATTTTTGAATAGATTCTTAGGATAGAACTAAGTGCTAGCTCATTTGAATGATAAGAACAAGATAGCATTTGCCATTGATTGGGATGTGCTTGTTTACATAGTCATGCCCTTCAGCTTGACTACTACTTATGCTACCTTCAAATGCCTTATGTGTGTGATCTTCAAAGACATGCTAAGGAAATGATTAGAAGTGTCTGTGGATGATCTTTATGTTCATACCAATTAAGAGGATCACTTCGAGATGCTTCACATAATCTTTGAAAGATATAGATAGTATGGTCTTTTCTTGTAAAACCCATTGAAGTGCAAGTTTTGGGTTAAACATGGATTTATATTAGGGCATGTTTTGTCAAGGAACATGATTGCGATTGACTTCTTGAAAGTCAAAGTGATCAGCAATATCCTATCACAAACCAACTAGGTAAGTGCTTCCTTGACCACCTGGGATACTATTGGTGACTTGTGTTAAACTATGCATTAATTGCTCAACCTTTGTACGAGTTGCTGATTATCTTTTAGTGGACTAATGAATGCCACTGAGGCCATATGAAACATTGAAGAAGTCTCTCACTATAGCACCCATCTATGAGTCCTAAACTAGTCAATAACCTTCCCTCATGTACACATTGATGCATCAAAGTTTGTTATGGGAGTGGTGCTATACTAGCCTAAAGAGCACAACATGGATTTTTTTGTGAGTTTTGCAAGTAGGCAGCTCATTAATGTGAATTGATAGAACGACATTATAAACTTGAGAAAAAAGTTGGATTAGAAAATAGGCCCTTAAAAATAATATACTTTAAGATGTGGCCCTTTTGGATTGGTCCAATAGAAAGGCTAGATATTAACATCCATGGAATGTGAATCTTCTCTCTCTATAGCTTGGGCTTTTGATTAAAAAAAGGGATACTGGAGAATTAAAAAAAGGGTGAACGAATAGTACACAAAATTTGAGTTTCGCTCACCTCTTTTTTCCCCCCTTTTTTGGCAAATTTTCAATTTTTCTTTTTCTCTCTCTCACAAAATCAATTTGACCCAAAATTTTAGCACTATATTTTTTACTTTATTCTCCATTCTGGTGAACTTTTGTCTCCATTGAAGCTCTCTAGTTGAGAGTAATTAGGGTTTTGATTGTTTTACTTATCTCTCCACTTTCTTCTCCTTGCAGCTCTAGAATTTGGGCAAAACATAGGTGCCCATCTCTCTTTGCGTTTTCTCTTGTTTGCTATTCTTTTTAGTAGGATTTGATATAATTTCTTAATATTATTATTGTTTTGTTGCAGAGGTTGTTTTGGGCAGGAGGCACATGTGCTCATCTCTCTCTCTCTCTCTCTCTCTCTCTCTCTCTCTCTCTCTCTCTCTCTCTCTCTCTCTCTCTCTCCCCCATATGGGTTGTTTCTCTTTTTGTTGTGTTTTCAATAGACCTTGATGTTGGTTCTAATTGTTGTTGTTTTCTTGTAGAGCTCATTGTTGATCTCTCTCTCTCTCTCTCTCTCTCTCTCTCTCTCTCTCTCTCTCTCTCTCTCTCTCTCTCTCTCTCTCTCTCTCTCTCTCTCTCCGTGTCTTTGTAGTTTATCTTTGCTACTATCTTTTCGATATAGCATAATGTTGGTTCTAGCCCTTGTTGTTGTTTTATTGTAGAGATAATTTTGGGTGAGTTTGCATAAGTGCTCATCTCTCTCTAGGCTTGCATTTTTTTCTCTTTTTTATTGTTTTTTCAGTATACCTTCATGTATCTCTATGTTTTCCCTTTTTGCTATCTTTATAGTAGGGTATGATGCTAGTTCTAACTTTCAGATCGATTGTTGTTATTTCACTTAACACAAGGTAGAGCAGAAATTTTGTAGTTCTAGGTTTTGATCAACAACGATTCAATGTTATCTTCAGCAGATTAACTTATAAGTAAATCAATTCAATTTGGTATTACTTTTATTCATGCAACTATCTAGATATTTTTTGTCAAAAGGGATCCATCAATTGGACAATATAGTCATAGTTTTCTTGTATCTATGATTTCAATAGGTTTTGATGATCATACGTATTAAATCTATTGTTGTTATTGCAATCAATAGAGTAGTGTAGATATTCTACCTTAAAAGTAAATTCTCTCTTTTATATTGCAATAACTCATGAATAATTAGTTATTTTTGTTGTTATGGAAGTGTATGTTTCTGTGACATGAATGTATTATGCATGGTTTTGGTGAAGCAAAAAACTCTTGATCAACTATTTTGTTGTGGTGAGTGATTTCTTTGTGCTGGATGATATGGATTTGTTGGAAGTTGAGATGCAAAAATCCTGTGATTATTGGTCCTATGTGCCCATTTGGATCTCCATGCCAATTGGCTATAATCCACGAGATGTATTGTTGCTGAGGATATTAGTCCATGGGTGATGATGGCAAGGAGACTCAGGGGTGCAAGGAATGGGATGATAGCATATAGCCACCATGAATTGAACTAGCAACCACATGCATAGGAGTATTTGTAGCAACACAAGTGTATCCACCAATAGCCAGGTGCAAGCCAAGAGCACGAGTATACTCACGAGCTAACAATCAATATACTCATCAATCTTCTTCCCCTAAGGATAAAGAACTTGGGCTCCCACTTGTCATGTTGTGGTAGGTATGGGGGGGGGGGGGGGAGGGTATCCATCATTGCTCACACCACCACACACCTGCATATATATATATATATATATATATATATATATATTAGTATCATTAGATGCATGCCAATGATGTGTTTATTTTTATACTATTGCCTATTTTATTTGCCATCTATTATTTGTGAGGTGTAATGTAATGCCATTAGTATTTAACAATTACTTAAGCCTATAGTCAAATTATTTATTTGATATAAAAAGGGGTAAAAAATGTTAGTGTAATCTTAAGAGTGCAATTAAGCAATAAAAAAACTTGCTCTATTTTTGTCAAAATGACTATTTTTGGGAAAAAAATAATCAAAACATTAAATATATGCATTGAGGAGAGTAACACTCTCTTGCCTTTTTCCATAGTTTCAGCTATCTTGCGAATTCTCCTAAATTTAGTGTGTTCAATTTTTAATCTATGATGAGTGATTCCAATGTTGGTAGTAGAGCATTGGTTTGATTGGAGCAATAACCATTTTCAATCGTAGCTTCATCCGATGCATAAAGGGCTATTATTATTAAAATCCCTACTATCTTCATATTTAGATCGACTGATCAATGTGACCATAGTTGCTTTGAAGGAAGCTATTGGGTGCAAATAGGGTCAATGAAACTTAGCTTGCTCTTCATCTTGGAAGGGGAAAGCCAGATCATTGCCATAGTTATTAACCATCATAACAACTAAATTGATGGGTTTTTTGACAATGATCCCACTAATAGAGAGGGCCTTGTATTGGCAGTGGCTTTCTCTTATCAGTACTATCATAGGTAGCATTAATTTTTAGTTATTATGGGAGCTTTTAATAGGTAATAAGTTGTAAGGTTTATTGAAGCATTTGCAACAAACAAGTCTACATCCACATCATATCTATCACATGGCTTACTGAAAAGACTTTTAATGATGGGGGGGGGGGGGGGGGGTTTCCACTTCATAAACTTATAGGACTTATGATTAAGCCAATTTTTATCACAATTCAAAAGTGATGTTTTTGAAAAGAAGAAGAAAAAGAAGAAAAATCACTTAGGCCAAACCCTATACTAAGTATTAATTGTAGATATCTAAGGGGGTTTTTGCTATGCATATCCACATGGGCCTATATATTGAAATATGGGCCTTGAAAACTTTACTTTGGGCATTCTATATTCCTATACACTCATCTTAAAGATACGATAGACTCTCAATTCAAATATCTCATAAGGCTTACCTAAGACCCTTAAAGCAAAAATTAAATTCTATTTAAAAAATAGGTTTTGACTACTCTCAAATGCAAGGAGACACAAAACTATGAACTCTATTTCCCTTGATTTTGAGCATATTGGTACTATTTTTATTGCTCTTCAGGCTAGCAATAAATTTTGTAGAAAACTCAAGCGATCATCAAATAAAATTTCCCAAAACAAAAAATCAAAGGTGTATTCAACTTGAGATATGATCATTATAAACAACTATTGTTATGGAAGATCTTATGCCTTCTTTTGCCAATGCATGAAGATTTGATTCATCATTGCTATTGCTAGTCATGGAGAGCAAAGGATGGGTCTCTTAGTGATGTAACTCAAAATAGAATGTAAAGAGCAATTTGTCTTACCTAAAAATGCTTCAGCATGTCCATTTATAAAACATTAATTCATTTTCCATTACCCTCTCTAGATTGACTCTCTACATTGAAAGGACCACATGAAGGTGATCTTGATAAAATATATTGTCATACTTATTATAGGAACTCTAGACTTGAAATTTGATTATATACATGATTTGATTTTTAAAAATAAGAATCCTCTAATCATGACATCATTTATATTAAAAGGGTATTTATGAGTTACTTTCTTAAGATTTGATTTATTTTTTATAAAAAAGGAAAAAATTAAAAATATTAATTAAGAATTTAATTGGCATAATTCAAGTTAAATCTTAATGGGTAGTGAACGACATTTAGTAGGAATAAAAAATAAGTTAAATCAACAAATTTCTTATAAGCCTCAAAAGATAACTCTAGAATGTAAATCCTAGAAAACTTGATTAAAAGTGACTTTAATCCAAAAATTTAGGACTATAACGAGTGGAACACACAGGAACTAGGGGTTACATACCTAGTCACACTGACCGAGGTATGTAAGGTGTAAGAGACCTAGTTTAGGGCATCCAAACATAATCAAGAACTGACTCTTCACCTTCTCCTTCAACTTCCATGGCTTCCTTCCTCCTTCTTCCCCTTTTTCTATCTTTCTCTCTCGTCTTCTAGTCTTTCTATTTCTTCTTCTTCCTCTCTTCCTCTCTTCCTCTCTCTTCTACTCATTCTTCTCTCTCCTCTCAGCCTCATTCATTACAAGTGGTATTGGAGCTTCAAGCTTTGGTCCTTTTTCCCTTTCCTCTTTCTTTATGTAGTTCCCTTTTTAAATTTGAAAACCCTAGTTACTTAGGCCATCGGTTCATGTATAGCAAGTAGGACTACAGTTAGTGACAACTTTCTTAAAGCAAGCAAGACCTATGGTTGGAGCCTCTGACATATCTAGAGATAAAATGGTTGACTTAGCAGGTCATCACTCTTTTTCATGCAACTTTTAGGGGTTCCATGACAAAGTTGGAGGCTTAGGAGTTAGAGGAGGGCGAAAACTTCAGTTACTTTTTGCTTCAACCATTTCCTCTTTAACACGCATGTGTGCAAGTTTCATGCATGCATGTGCACACAAACCCTAACATTAAGTTCTAAGCAAGTTTGGTTCCCAACATGCCACCCATAGTTTACCTTTCTCCTCAAACTGAACCTTTCATATCCATATGTGTCTACATGCTAAATGAAATATACTCAGGCCCACTTACATGCCAAACCATGATAGCTAAATGTCTAAACATGTGCATGTGCACACACACGAGACACACACACAATGTGTTTCCTTGGTGTTGCTACCACTTGCTCATAACCTTTGTTAGGTTTGTCCACACTGTTGATGAGTAGTACCACAATTGCTTCATCTCATCTATATCTTTGCCTATCGAAGACAAAAGCACTGTACAAATTTTAAATTTGTTTATTAAAGATGTCAAGGGATCATACTAGTTTAGATCAAGCCTAAAAAATTCAATTAATACATTGGCTTTAGAGTTCTTTACTTGAGAGCCAAATATCTTATCCAACTCATCCCACACCTCCTTTGCGCTTTTGAATCCAAAATGTGATGTATGATATCATCAGATAAACCCACACAATAATCTCGAGAGCCTTATTATTTTTCCTCTTCCAAATTGCCTCATTAGGATCTTTGGGATCTTCAAATATCTCCTAAAGGTCTTTCCTCATCCAATGATACGTGGTCTTCATTTTCCAAGTGTGAAAGCCATTTCTATTAAATTTTTCTACTACTTCTACTTTTTGGGAATGGAGACGTCTTACCAGTTATTTTCCAATAGCAATGTCTGACTCCGTACAAAAAAATATTTTGTGGAAGTTACAAGGAATTTCAAAAGGATTTGATAAGAGCTTTGTTTTATAGGGATATCATGAGAAATTGCAAGCGTTTTTACACCCTTTTTATTAGATCTTTGAAAGGTATGAGCAACCCTTTTTACAATTGGCTTAAACCAGTTTATGATTACAAACATTGTGAACAACAACTTAGGAAAAAAACAACTTATGGAGAGAGGAGATAGTGTGAATAGGGTTTTAAGGGAAAATCGGTTTGGCTAAGTAGTTGTGAAAGGGATTTCTTTGAGTGTGTTATTTTAGCCTTATAAGATAATGCTTAGATGAAAGGAAAAAAGCTTATCTCAATAGCCCATGGCTATGTTGCACACTGTCTACTCATGTGGACATCTCGATATGCATTGATTGATGCCGAACAATGCGCAAATGGCCTCATACAACTCTGGACCAAATTAAGAGCTCTAAGCTCTCTTCATTCTCTTCCTCTTCTCTTTGTTCTCTATCTCTCTCAAAGATAGTAGGTCCCTTGCTTTTGGAAGTTTCCCCTAAGCTTCTAAAGGAAGCACCCTATCAGCTCTTGGCTACAAGTAGGGCCCTTAAGCAACACCTTTTTAGTTTATGGAAAATAGAGAAAAGAACTAGTAAAATAGACCTTAAATCTATTTTATAATGGTGGCCCCTCCTCCTCTTCTTGGTAGTGAAGGCCTTCAAAGCAAACCAAGCTTCAATCTCACTCCAAAGACTATTCGAACCTTCAATACTTAGACTCTTGAACCTTGAGACATAGCTATAAAAGGTTCCCACAACCTCATAGCCTCTTGGAAGGAGACTCTGATACTATGTTGAGAAACATGCTATAAGAGCACAAGAAAGATAAGAGATTAAGGATGCAAGATGAAGAACAAAGACCATAATGAAATGGATAAGAATTTGATTGATTCATGTTTGAGCAAGTATATCTTTTTATAGGTTTCAGCTTGGTACACACCGCTCTCTTTGCTTATGGGATCTGGTTACACCTACCTCTAGCTATTGTGCCTCTAGCACTATACATTCCAACATTTCCACCAATATGGACATTTCTTGTACCATTACCAAATGGTTGAACTGAGTAATTGCTTTTTAAAGCAAGAAGTTAAACAATGCTAGAGCTACATATACATAGTGATGCATTTATGAACGGTCTTCTATGCAGGGTATAATCAAACCATAAGAGAAAACATTGTAACAATGAAAAGCGCATCTAAAAATGTTTACACAAGATCCGTTTGAAACTTTGGAAAGAAGAGGAAGGGGAGAGAGAGTGCGCAAGAAGGGGAGGGGAGTAGGAAGGCATTGGCAAGAAGGGGGTTCTTTGTCCCTTCCTCCCTCCCTCTCTCTCTCTCTCTTTGTGATGTACTCGCCTTT
This sequence comes from Lygodium microphyllum, assembly GCF_053477565.2. Lineage (NCBI taxonomy): Eukaryota > Viridiplantae > Streptophyta > Polypodiopsida > Schizaeales > Lygodiaceae > Lygodium > Lygodium microphyllum. Next base: position 56,981,753 of record NC_141153.1, on the reverse strand, counting down.
GATTACATGACGAGTAACGTTTTAGTAGTTGCCTAGAGTGAATCTTCCAGCCGTCACCATCTGTACTCTAATCAAAATGATCGGATTTTGTCTGGCTAGTTAACCCTAGGTCTACCCCACAAGGGAAGCGTCGTGTCGTTACCCACGGAGGACCGGACCTGAAGGTTCCTAATTGACCTAATAGTCACCTATCAACAACTAACTTGCATCTGGAGGTGTCCTTGAGAGGCTTCTTATCCGGAAGGAGCAACTGCCATTATCCTTGGTTCATGGAATATAACATTTTTTTCCAGTAGCAGGCTAAGGATTTATAAAATCCCTTGCAGTGCTCTGGCACAACCGCCGTACCTTTCCCCTAAGATAATTTACAATTCGGGTTCTGAGACCAAACCCTAAGTAAGTCAACGAATCGGCCCTTCCTAGAGTTTCTTCCTAGTGTTTGTTTTTGGGGAAACCTCTCGGCTAACCGAGACCACCTTGCCACATAGGACTGGATTTGTCGGGAATCCATCCACTTCCTTCTCTCTATGGAAGTTCTTAGTTATCTAATTACCTACCACATTACATGAAACATATAAAAAAAATTCATTAATTAAAATCCTTTTATGCACAGTTGTTCGTTTACGTAATTTATTCACGGACATACAATCAGAATAAAATAAGTTCATTGATTATATTCCATAATGTGTGTTCTCCTACCAATACAGGAGAAAAATTACAATTTCGCGTGGTGCCTCATTCGGCGTATCTGCACGTCACGTGCTGCCTCATCTGGCGCATCTGCATGTCACCAAGATCAAATCCACCTATAGCTAGCATTCATAGGTGTCCCAAGTAGAACTCGGGCCATACAGGGGACCAAGTAGTTCCTAGGTGCGAAAAAGGATTCACTAGCCAGAGCCCCCCTGGCACCCTTCCACCTCCTACTTAATACGATCCCTGTTGGGAGACCTCTCGCCATCGAAGCCGGTCCATGCTTCCGCGGCGGTAAAAACATCCCCTCTTGGTATGGGGATTCAACACCTATCCTTGGGGGAGGCATAGGGCTCCTCAATTTTTATATGTTCCAATATTTAATTCAATCAGGATCTAATCTAGAAAATTCACAAACAAGTTTGATGTCTTCAAGCAATTATGACTTCAATCAATCATGCAACTTTCAAGTTCAAGTGATGCTTAATTTGGTAGCAATCGACACTTGAGTTTCAAAGTAATGAACTCTTCCCCTTGGAATTTAACTAGAGGTATCTAGAATTTGAGTCTCTAACTTCCCAATTCTTGTAACCAAGTTTCTTAACCTTAAGTCAGCATTTCTCAAGAGACTTATCTTATTTCTATTGAACTTGAATAGAACTATTTTAGAAAAAAAAAACTGTGGTATCGCGATTGGTAAAGGGGCATTATCCACGCCCGTGACTCTGTTTGTGACTCCCGTGCTTGCAACTCCAACTGTTGCTTCTACATGAGTAGGGTTATTTGCGATTTCTGCTTCTGAATTCTTTTTCTTTGGGGCCATGATAGAATAGAGATGAGAGTAGAGGTATGATAGAATAGGATACAGTTCTTCAGTGTCTTCTTTTCTCGGATCAGAGTAGAAGAGGATGAGAGACCTTTAGCATATCTCCGACAGAGTCTCCTCCTTCTCAATCAGCGTCTCGTCCTTGTCAAGATTGCTCTTGTTGCTCCTCCTTCTCGATCAGCATCTCGCCCTCGTCAAGATTGCTCTTGTTGCTCTTTGTGGGTCATCCCCAAGCCCTCAATTTATAGTTTTTGAAAGGGGGGGGGGAGAGGGGGGGAGGGTAAAAAGAGGGCACCTGATTTTTGGCGTTTTTGATGACATCATCGATGACAAGATTTAGTTTTCTTTTTTTGTTCTGCAACTTGTTTGGATCATAACTTTGTCGTATGAACTCCAAATATGGACATTTGTATACTTAAAACGATCGAAACGTATCTGGTCAACAAGCTAGCGTGGGAAAAATTACGAAAATCTATGAAAATTAGGAAAAAATGATGATTTTTATAAATCACATTATTTTTTTCCATCGTTTGACTTGGACGACTTATTCCCTTCAAAATAAGTCACAGTATATATTTTAATCCATCTAAAGTAGAAATTAAGTCATCTAAACATGATACTAGAGATTTCAGACTATTCTAGTCAACCAATTCTACTTCCTGTAAATCCTATAGAGATTCTAAGTAATGGGGACATTACACATACACACACACACACACACACACACTCTCTCTCTCTCTCTCTCTCTCTCTCTCTCTCCCTCCTGTGATGTGATGGCACTCACATTTGGAAGCCTTTGCTAACGCAAGGGTGACCAAAGCTATTCATCACCTTAGATATGTTTTTACTGGCTTACTATGTTAATCACTATTGCTACTAGTAGTTCTCTGCCTAGCCCACTAGTTGCCAATTGCTACTCACTAGTCGTTGCATGACCCACTGCCTAGTTGAGAGAGAGAGAGAGAGAGAGAGAGAGAGAGAGAGAGGCCATTCCTTCCTTCGAGCTAGGAGACCTACAACTTCGGAGGAGAGATAGAGAGCATGTGAGCGAGAGTAGGCCATTTCTGCCTATGACCTGCCACCTTGCTTCTCTTTCTTCTCTTTGGGAGTTTCTTTTCTCATTTTCCAATGTTCTCTCTTTCTCTTGAAGAGGGCTCTCGATATTCTGGAAGATTAAATGCCTCCAATGTGTATGTACCAAAATTTTCTCTCACAGACTATGCACATGAGATACAAGTGATAGCTATTTTCTCTCATGCTTGCGTGGTTGAAAAGTGATGTAGCAATAACTTTTCATGGCCTCGTTTGATTAGGCCTTACTAACGGAAATTGTTTCGTTTGAATGTGAGAAACAATGTTATTGAGCTACATTCAAACATGAGGAATGATGTTGAGTTGTGTTCAACTAATTCTCGACAATGATTGGTGTAGAAGAATATAACTAGATCATTCATATTTTTGATTGGTCATTTCAAAATCTGTTTTCTGTAGCTCATGTGCACCTAATCCAATGCAGAATTGAATTTTTAAAAAACGAGTTTTCGACCATGCACATGACTCGTCTATCGTGTGAGTGGTGTATCAATAAGAAGTTATAGGTTATAGGGTATTTGGTCTCCTTTTCTCATATAACGCTACATAAGCTTGGGAGCAATGTCCTTGGTCCCACGACCCGAATAGCCAAACCTATCTTTTGATTAAAATAATAAAAAGACATGCGTGTGTGGGTGTGTGTTTTAGTGAGTATTAGAACAAGGACTGTAAGTACACATGAGTCATCACCCGTGAGGCCCAGTGAGAACACCAAGATGGCAAGAAGAGATTTCACAAAGTAGGAAGTAGCAGCTATATTTATGCGATTATTATTGCATGTTAGCGATACAAGTGTAAGCACCGTGCGCTACTACATATAATACGCACGGTCTTTATTCTGCGTTGTTATTATTTTTTAAGCACGTAGCGTCCGGGGCCTGAGACTCCTTTCCCTGCGACGAGTGGCGGCATGAAGGCGCCAAGCCACCAGCCGGTACTGGTGAGCGTGCGTGATTTATGGTCCTCCTTGAAGTAGGTGATGAGGGTCACTGGGTGCGGGATGTTGAAGGTATTCAAGGTGTAGAAATTGGTGTCACGAACGTGGTGGGTGGTTCCCTTATAGAAGTGGTTGACAGAGCCCTCGGTAAGGGCTCCTAGTCCTGGTGCGTCGCCCCTGAAACTGTATAATTTTTTATGGGGGCCCACCAGGATCGGGCCGGAAATCTTCTCGTTAGCTATGTGCACCCTGCGATCCTCGTGGTGCCCCTTGAAGTGCTCCGCTCCGGGTGGCGGCCGCTGCCGATCCAGAAATCCAACCAGCTTCCCGGCCAGCGCCCCCTCCGCCAGCCCCTCGATACCCACCACCTTGCTGCCGGCCGGGAGTGGCCCACCCAGACATCCAACCTCGCCGGCCAGCGCCGCCTGCACCTCCTTCATCAGCCCCTCGATATCCACCACCTTGCTGCCGGCCGGGAGCGATTCTAGCACCGCCTTCTCTATCTCCGCTGCCTCCAGGCTCGCCGCCTCTCGCTGCAGCTGCTCCGTAGCCATCTCTCTCTCTCTCTCTCTCTGCTGCAACCCCTCCCCTCGCGTGTCCCCTACTATCCGCATCCTCAGGCTCCGCCTCCACTTATACCTGAGCAGCGAGCACTGAGTGGAGAACATATTCTATCCCGTTGCCTTTTTCCTCCATCTGCGCAAAAGGGCAAGGGCCAAGGCTAGCTCGATGTTGACGCAGACTCCTCCCACAAGCGACCAAGTTTTGAGCTTACCTATTCAAGCAGCATCCTGACCACCTTCATCATCATCATCATCATCACCACTAACTTTGCGGTTTTTTATTCAAGACAAAGAAACAAGAAAAAAAACCTCACCATGGGCTTACCAACAAACATTATTAATATCTTTTTCTTCATGTCATGCCCGCTCGATCTTTTTATTCTTTGTCTATATTCTTTTCTTCATATATTCCATGAAATCTTGCCACTTGTGACTTCAGGTCATGCCCACTCGATCTTTTTATTCTTTGTAGATATCCTTTTCTTCATATATTCCATGAAAGCTTGCCACTTGTGACTTCACAATTCTCTCTCTCTCTCTCTCTCTCTCTCTCTCTCTCTCTCTCTCTCTCTCTCTAAAACAAAAATGAAGTCATGCCACTTCACAACTAGCCATTAAGGCCATAAAAGTCATTTACTCACTTTTATTACAAAACAGCAGACACCTACCACGTGGCAGCCCCTTTCTTGCATGCATTCAGCTAAATTAACACAACTAGGTGCTTCGTGCACAGATTCTCCCACCGGTATTCTCCTGATGCTTCCCATGCTGGTATTCTCATAGCACTAGTATTCTTTGATACTTTGCACCAAGATTCGAAGGCATGTTTAAAATGGCAAGAGCGTTCATGGGTACTTAAGTTATAAAGAAGCCAATTGTGAGAGACCCCAAAGCTTTTTTGCGAGTTGAGGATTTCTTTCTATGCTCCTAGTACTCCGCACATGTGTTACGCCAATACTTCACACTAATTTAAGTTCGATGCTTTGAATATCTTTTATTATCTCTTCAATTGTTTATACTCTCTCTCTCTCTCTCACATTTAGTTCTCCCATTGTTCCCCCCTCTCTCTTTCTCTTAAAATTATATATATATATATATATATATATATATTCCTCAAAATTATTTTCTCTCTCTAAAATTTTCTCTCTCCCCTCTCCCTCTCTTTCCAGTTTTTCTCTCTTTCTTTCCACATCTTTTATTATCTATTCAATTTTTATACTCTGTGTTTGTGTGCTTTTTTTTCTTTCCTCCCCCCTCTCTCTCTCCAAAAATTTTATCCCCTCTTCCCAAAATTTATATATATATATATATCTCTCTCTCAAGTATGTATTTCTCTCTCCTCTCCTCTCTCCAAAATTATTTATCCTCTCTTTCCAAAAAAGTTATTACCTCTTTAAATTGTATTTATTATATATTATGTGCATAATATATTAGCATGCTACACATATTAGAGGCATATTATAAATATATAAATGTACAATATTAATTGCATAATTATATGCAAGTGATTATATGATTGTGTATAAAACGTACTATAGTAATGAAGTACAATATATTAAATGTAACCATAAATCATATATTTAATATATGCAATATATTTATATTATATATAGAGTTGAGAAGAGAAGAGAAATTTGGGGGGAGGGGAGAATGGGTAGGGTTGGGTGGCTAGAGAGAGAGAGAGAGAGAGAGAGAGAGAGAGAGAGAGAGAGAGAGAGAGAGAGAGAGAGAGAGAGAGAGAGAGAGAGAGAGAGAGAGAGAGAGAGAGAGAGAGAGAGAGAGAGAGAGAGAGAGAGAGAGAGCACGTACACTTGTTTTCACTCTCTCTCTTGCTAACACATATGGTGACTCACCCTCTGCTCAAGATGTTGTAACATACGTGAAATTTTTTTCCTCAAGGGAATATACTTGATTAGCCAATCCAAAAAAGATTAAATTAGGATAATTATAATTTTTAAGATTAACATAAAATTTTAATGAATTCATTTTGGTTTTTAATTATTTTAAATACAAATAAATTATTTTATTTTTCAAAGATTTATTATTAAACTTTGATATACCGAAAACCAAAGTCTCAAAAAAGGATATATGTTTGTGTGTGTATAATAATAATAATAATAATAATAATAATAATAATAATAATAGGAATAGTTAATTAATTAATTAGAAATAAAAAAGGATTAAGGTAACTAACCTTAAGAGGGTAAGGGGGAAAAGAAAAGGGGAGAAGACGCCCATCTATTGTTTCTTTATTTTGTATCAAAATATTTTTTTTTGATTGAGGTATTATGAAATGTGATTATTATTCTTTTAGCATGTTGGAGCCTTACTAAATGAGAGTAGGATTTTACGACCTGAAGAAAGTCAAATTTGCCAAATTTTATCAATTTGAAGTGGAACTTGAAGCTCGATGAAAGCAACGGATGCAGATTTGACAAATTTAAGCAGCCATGGAAGGCGAGATTTGAAATTACTTTGGAAGATGGATCTTGTAGTGGTCTCGGATTTTTCATAAATTTTCCAAGAGCTAGAATGAGGTGGAGTGAGTTCCAAGTACTGGGGGACTTCGAGACGATCAGGTAAAAATTTTCAGCACATGCGAATTGGTCGCCCCAAAAGTCGGAGTTGTGAGAGGCTAGGTAAGAGGCGCGAGACAAATGACTAAAATGCCTTGTAAAAGCAACTTAGGGGGAAAGGGTGTGACCCTTGGGGCCCCAACCCCCCCCCCCCCCCCCCCAAAAAAAAATTGATGTGACGAGGGGGAAGGGCATTTTTGTCACTTAAAAAAGCACCATGCCTTCCTATTGATGATGGTGATTTCGATGTGAGGGGCTATGGGGGCTACAAACAACCACCTAATCTGATCACACCAACTTGATATTTGATTTTCTCGTCATTTCGCTAGTAAGAGATTTGAAATTGGTGGCTTGATCATGGAGATTGAAATCAGTCTTTCTCTCTCCTCTCTCTCTCTCTCTCTCATCTTGAGGGCTGTTTATGTGGGTATTCTTTAGAGAAGAGCAGGATGATCGATTGTTTAGCTTGAATGGGATTAATATGAGATGGTGCCAATGCTGAGGATGGTGGGTCTGGTGGTTTTCCAAACAATTAGTCTTCAGACCCGAAACGCGAAAAATGGCGGTAAGTCTCTTTTAAATAGAAATTCGGGATTCTTTTTGATAAATCATGGTGTAAATCTTGTTCATATGTGATGAATTTTTTAAAGGCTTGTTGTAATGTATTTGAGGGCTGTGAGGTAGAAAATATAGAACCCGTGTCCGTGCGTGTGAGATATTAAATTGAAAAAACTTGAAATGCATGTTTTAAAGAAAAAATGATGTTTTCTTGGTTTGGGGGAATCAAATCATGTTCATATGGGATAAAATAAAAAATGATAATGGATTAGAGTGTGAATTGATTCCTTGAATCAAATAAATTAAAAATATAGTATTTAATATAAAGAAAATAAGAAAAATACTTTAAAATTGAGTTTTGGGACAAAGAAAATAGGAGAAAAATAGTTTTTATGTTTGAAAAATTATGAGAAATTAGAATCATATTTGTGCAAGTATAATGGAGATAAAGCATGAGGATTGGCCTCAATTCACCCTCATTTTAATATTTTTGTGTGTATTTATCACTTTATATATATACATTTTTTTTACATGAGATACCCTTTTAACCTATCCCTCGAATGCAAAATCTTAAACAGTAGGGAGAAGGGGGTTGTGGGAGTTAATTATCGTTTAAATTATAATTTTATGCATATTCTAGCGTATAGGATGCATTTGATCTAAGTCTAAAAAGGGTAGTAGCACAGGGTATCCCGGTGCTGTCTTATTAGTAACGAAGCAATACGCTATAGTGAAATCATGAAAGGGTTGTTCGTGCACATGAATGCTGATTGATTTATAAGTTTACTTGTTTGTGCACTCAAATTCATTTGCATTGCCTTGCATTGACATGGTAAAGAGTAGTATCTCTTGGATGTAGATATCATCCACTACTTTGTCTTCAGACTCTCTATCAACATGTTCCTCTCCTAAGTTTTCCCTTGCACATGTCCCTTCATCTCTTCTCTTTATTCCTCTTGCCTACAATAGGTACCCTCAAGATTGTCCCATCAAGCTCTGAAAGCTCATAAGTAGCATTTTCATAGGCATCACCATAAGGCCCAAATGCTTCACCACATAATGCCCAAACCATCTATTTACCATCTTTTGGATAGTGCTATGTTGATTTTCTAGGCTACTATCATAAACCAATACCCAGTCACCCTCTTTTGCTACTTTAGGTCATAGTCCATTCTTGCTATCAAACATGTCCTTATTTCGTAGTCTAGCTTCCTTAAGTTTTTGCACTACACTCTGTACATCCTCTGGTCTTCTTTCAAGTTGTCTAATATGAAGAGCTAAGAGCTCCTCCCTAGATATATTCTCCTACCAAGGAAAATCATTTCAAGTAAGTGCACAAGTCTTTATGGGCATCATTAGCTTTTGCCCATACATCAACTATGCATGCATAAGTCTAGTGGTAACACTATGTGTAGAGCGATCCACCCATAGAGCATAAGGCAACATTCTCATCCAATCCTTGATCTTCCCATTGTAAGCTTTAGCTGAGGCCTTCACTATAGGTGGATGACCCCTTTCACTCTTCCCATTACCTTCTAGATTGTATGCAGAAGTCAAGGCTAGCTTGATACCATCCCTAGAGAAAAATTCCCTAGCATTAGCATATGACATTGGTAGCCTTTGTCCTCAATGCTCTACACTCAACCTGATTGGCGAGATCCTCTCTTGCTAGAACAATGTATCTCATATGTCAAATACTAATGGGCATAGTAAGCAAGTTAATCACCCGCTTATAATATATATAAACTTGGTAAGTCGGATGTAGCTCATCTTTATGCCACATTGATGAATATAATTGGCAATCCCTGCATGTCTCAACAATGTGAGCTACATCTTTGTACATCCTTTTCCACCAATACCATTCTTTGATCTTCTCATATGTAGCCCATACACCTCTGTTCTAGCCCATAAGCTCTCGTGAAACTCTTTCATAATCTGCAATTGTGTAGTCTTGTCACAAACTACTCTCAAAGATACCCCATCTCTCTTTTTAGAATGCTCCCATAGTAGCCCATCCCTTAAGAAATATCCATATGACTTTTGTCTAATATTTTTGACATTGACACCCGACAATTTACTTGTCTTAATTAGTATACTCAAGTAATGACCAATCTACAGCTATTCACATGTATAGAGATGCTCTGAAAGTACCTCCATTGAAGAGACATGACATATGTGATCAATCATGGCTAAAATATCAGCCTCTTGATCATTGGTAATAAGTATGTCCTCATCATCAAATCTGGCCCTAGATAGCATATCAGTAATTGAACTTTCTTTCCCTGCAATATGTATTAATTTTTGAATTCATGAACTTTATGTATGCTATCCATCAAAGCATAGAAATGCGCACTTTAAGAGAAGTCATGACTATCCAAAGCTCTCTTTTAATTGGTGGGTGTTGCCTTTGCCTCTCATTCAAGACCTTTGCCCCAAATCATATAGCATATATGTGACCCTCCTCCTCATCCTACCCAACAACCTAACTAATCCCAATAGGATTAGTATCAGCTGTAATCACAATAGGCCTCCCACGTGCATAGTCCATCTTCCTAAGAGTTGGAGTAGACTAAAATAACCTCTTCAAATAGCTCTAGCATGCTTCTCATCTTAAAAGAACTTCTACCCCTTTTGAAGCAACTAATACAACTCATCTGTAAAAGGAGTAAAGTGCAAAATCCAAATCATATAGAAGACACATGCTCCACAGAACCTCCTCACCTCTAATATTGAAGAGCAAGACTCCACAATATTCTTTATGGCATCTACCTTAAAGTGAAGGTATCTTGCCATAGTAGCCACACATCTGCCCAACAATAAGTACTTCATTCACCCTAAAAACTAATTTCAGCCCTAATAGAGTCAAGATCACCTCTTCCAACCCCCCATATAAAAACTTCTCACAATCCATGATATCGTCTACCACAAAGTGTTTGCAATCGTGAACATCCAATGTTTCATCCTTGTCTTCTTCTACAGAGGCCTTAATAGACACATTGTCCAAGAATGGCATTGTAAGTTGAGGGATATAATCACGCGGAACTTTGTTCATGGCATTCATCATATGCACTATAGAATTTGTAACTCCCTATCACAAAGTACACATCTTGATAAGGCCCAAAAAAGTTTTCATAGTAGTAAAATCTCTACTCTCCAAGGCGAGTTGAAATCGATCATATTGAAATAAAGATCACCAAGAGAATAGATAGCTCGCCCTGCAAATGCCTTAGCAAACTCATCCACAACTAGCCTTGCACCTACATTCATGATAGTCACTCTATTCACTCGCTATAGATCCTCTATACACCTAAGAGATCCATTCTTCTTAGGCATTGTGAACCATCAATTAGAATAAGGCACTAAACAAACTTCAAGTATCCCTATCCTAAGCCTCTCATTTTATAGAGCAATCGATTTTGTAGATGAGCTCTAGGCACTAGAATAGGATGTAGATTCTAAGATATATGGGGAATAGTGAATATCGGCATCGGTTTCACAACCTTTAGATCCACACATCCAATCTCATGTGGATAAAGCAAAAATTCTCTACCATGTCTCTCCAACATCTCCATAAAACACTATCTTTTAGTAGGAAGGAAGAACTCCCCATTCCCAATCTTCAATTTTGCCAATGTCGCCGCTAAAAACTTATGACCAACATTTGCAGGATCCCTTAATTTTGGTTGCTTTAATGTAGCCCTCTTCATCTTCTTATCACTATCAAGAGCAATGGTCTTGCAACCAATTTTGCTTTTTTATTTATAGTTTTGTACTCCTGGATTCATTCTTTTCCTCTTGTGAACCCAACTCTTGGTACAAATACATAACATCCAACTCTGTTGGTTGAAACAAATCAGCCCCCTTCTCTTGGAGCTGCATATAATCGGTCCCAAACTTTGTATGCCGATATGAGCTAACATTAAACTCTTTCGAATAAAATAATTCAGCCCTATGCAATGCTATTGGGCTAAAATAATTCAGCACTCTTCTCAGTTTTCTAAACTTCATTACATAATAACTATTTTTGTTGAATAGAATCAACATCCAACCCTTTCTATTGCATAAATCCAACAATCTCATGATACATATCTAGGGAGTGTACCAGTATAAAATTAGAACCATTATGCACCTCAATTTTTAGTACATCCTTAATCTCTATAACAATATCTGCACAAGTTAACCCATCATAAAAGCCATCAATGCACTCATCATCCAACAACAAACTTGTTTTTCTCAACTTCCTCTCTTTTCTGCATACATACTACCTGGAAACTCTAGGCAATTGTGCAACCTTATGGAAACAAATAGAACTCTTAGCTGTAAGATCAATAAAACTTGAAAAGAACAATCATTGCTAGGAGGTGATAGCTTTTCTCTCCCTTCTGTACCAAAATCATCTTGCAAGATAGTGGTACCTAGTGAAAATTCAGCTCTCTTGCGGGGAGAGGAAAATCTTGCAAGGTATCCTTGTTTCTTGGGTGATTCACATAGATTGTCATAAATTGCACATAAAATTTTCCATCTTTACTTCAGACTGGTGCATATGTAAAGTGAGAAGGGGCTACCCTAAACTAACACCATAAGAGTATGAATCCTACATAAAAAAATGGTAATCATCCTAAACATCCCCTATAGCCACTCTCATACTCAGACACACAACATAATGCTCTCCCACAGTGTTGTTGGTAGCTCTCATCCACCATCCATGCTCAACATCTATGGGCCACTTCCCACTCTCTTACAAATTGCTTCAAACTATGACATTTATCTTTGATCCAATGTGACCTTCCTATCCATCTGTATATCCAAGTCATTTAGTAGTTTCAAGAGCCAAACTACTTCACATATGAGAGCTAAATTTTGAAGCAAATTTTAGAGCGTTAAAGTGGCCTTGGAGGTGTAAAAGAGCAAATTTTTATGGAAAATGAATCAAGTGTGGATCAAGGAGTTGGAGTTTTTCTAGATGTATTTTGATGCCACGAATCCAACACAAGTATCCATTCATCAATTGGAGGTCGTTTGACCACCCATTTAATGGTCGCAATATATGGTGTTGTGAAGCAACTATTCGATCTGGGAGTTGGAAAGTGTGTACATGTGAGAAGGTCTCTAAATGGGTCAACACCATACAAAGAAGGCACCTCTCAAGGGAGTTGTGGCCCATTATCACTTGGTGGTATCATGTGGTGTGAACCTTGCATGGGTCACCACCAAACAAGAGAGCCCCATCCCACTGCTAGAGTTCCCTCCTATTGCTTGGTTGTGACCCTAGCGGGTGACTAGCATGAGAATCACACAATGCCAAGTGTGGTTATAACAATGTTCCATCCTAGTATTAGACAGTAGCCCTCTGTTATAGACCCCAACATAACTTTGGTACTATATTTTGAAATCAAAAATCTATTCTAGGATCAAGAAGAGTGCATAAGGCAAATAGGATACAATGTTTGAATTTTAAAATAGAAGGTGATGGAAGGAGACAAAAAAAAACCCATGTGTATTATATTAATGACAATGTTGTTGCACTAGTTACAGTTTGCAAGCATGGAGCTTGTTGCAATGACCATGAGGGTGCTTCCTTCCTATCTCAGAAAAGAGCTCTAACAAGGTACAATAGCTTATGGAGATTTTGCCACTGCACCAGTCATCCCCATATCAACATCTACCTTGGCAACTTCTCTAGTATCACCATATAGGCTATCAACATCACTATTAGTTGTCCATATGTCCGTACTTGCTCCCTCAATCTCTTCACAACCTTGTCCACCAGCTTTCTGCCGACTATCAGGAACCATGCCCTCCATGGCATCTTTTTGCCTTCTTGTCAACCCCTCTGTTGCCCCCCTTTGCCCCATTAGTAGCCCCCTCCCCACTTTTGGTATCAATAGCATTTGAATCCCGCTCGACCCCAATGACATGTGGGATGAGCTCATCAATCGAAGAGTCTTTCTCAGCCCTAGTGTGCTCCAAATTTGGCACGTCATCCTCTATGTTCTTAGGTTCAATAGCACCAACTCTTGGGTTCAAGTCTCATGGGACATCTTTCACCTTCTCCATACTATACGACTCCTCAACATGGGATTAATAGTAGATTTTTCCGGTCCTAGCCCTCATATTTCACATTATTTACAATCTTTTTGGGAATGGAGACGTCTTACCAGTTATTTTCCAATAGCAATGTCTGACTCCGTACAAAAAAATATTTTGTGGAAGTTACAAGGAATTTCAAAAGGATTTGATAAGAGCTTTGTTTTATAGGGATATCATGAGAAATTGCAAGCGTTTTTACACCCTTTTTATTAGATCTTTGAAAGGTATGAGCAACCCTTTTTACAATTGGCTTAAACCAGTTTATGATTACAAACATTGTGAACAACAACTTAGGAAAAAAACAACTTATGGAGAGAGGAGATAGTGTGAATAGGGTTTTAAGGGAAAATCGGTTTGGCTAAGTAGTTGTGAAAGGGATTTCTTTGAGTGTGTTATTTTAGCCTTATAAGATAATGCTTAGATGAAAGGAAAAAAGCTTATCTCAATAGCCCATGGCTATGTTGCACACTGTCTACTCATGTGGACATCTCGATATGCATTGATTGATGCCGAACAATGCGCAAATGGCCTCATACAACTCTGGACCAAATTAAGAGCTCTAAGCTCTCTTCATTCTCTTCCTCTTCTCTTTGTTCTCTATCTCTCTCAAAGATAGTAGGTCCCTTGCTTTTGGAAGTTTCCCCTAAGCTTCTAAAGGAAGCACCCTATCAGCTCTTGGCTACAAGTAGGGCCCTTAAGCAACACCTTTTTAGTTTATGGAAAATAGAGAAAAGAACTAGTAAAATAGACCTTAAATCTATTTTATAATGGTGGCCCCTCCTCCTCTTCTTGGTAGTGAAGGCCTTCAAAGCAAACCAAGCTTCAATCTCACTCCAAAGACTATTCGAACCTTCAATACTTAGACTCTTGAACCTTGAGACATAGCTATAAAAGGTTCCCACAACCTCATAGCCTCTTGGAAGGAGACTCTGATACTATGTTGAGAAACATGCTATAAGAGCACAAGAAAGATAAGAGATTAAGGATGCAAGATGAAGAACAAAGACCATAATGAAATGGAGAAGAATTTGATTGATTCATGTTTGAGCAAGTATATCTTTTTATAGGTTTCAGCTTGGTACACACCTCTCTCTTTGCTTATGGGATCTGGTTACACCTACCTCTAGCTATTGTGCCTCTAGCACTATACATTCCAACATTTCCACCAATATGGACATTTCTTGTACCATTACCAAATGGTTGAACTGAGTAATTGCTTTTTAAAGCAAGAAGTTAAACAATGCTAGAGCTACATATACATAGTGATGCATTTATGAACGGTCTTCTATGCAGGGTATAATCAAACCATAAGAGAAAACATTGTAACAATGAAAAGAGCATCTAAAAATGTTTACACAAGATCCGTTTGAAACTTTGGAAAGAAGGGGAAGGGGAGAGAGAGTGCGCAAGAAGGGGAGGGGAGTAGGAAGGCATTGGCAAGAAGGGGGTTCTTTGTCCCTTCCTCCCTCCCTCTCTCTCTCTCTCTTTGTGATGTACCCGCCTTTGATTACATGACGAGTAACGTTTTAGTAGTTGCCTAGAGTGAATCTTCCAGCCGTCACCATCTGTACTCTAATCAAAATGATCGGATTTTGTCTGGCTAGTTAACCCTAGGTCTACCCCACAAGGGAAGCGTCGTGTCGTTACCCACGGAGGACCGGACCTGAAGGTTCCTAATTGACCTAATAGTCACCTATCAACAACTAACTTGCATCTGGAAGTGTCCTTGAGAGGCTTCTTATCCGGAAGGAGCAACTGCCATTATCCTTGGTTCATGGAATATAACATTTTTTTCCAGTAGCAGGCTAAGGATTTATAAAATCCCTTGCAGTGCTCTGGCACAACCGCCGTACCTTTCCCCTAAGATAATTTACAATTCGGGTTCTGAGACCAAACCCTAAGTAAGTCAACGAATCGGCCCTTCCTAGAGTTTCTTCCTAGTGTTTGTTTTTGGGGAAACCTCTCGGCTAACCGAGACCACCTTGCCACATAGGACTGGATTTGTCGGGAATCCATCCACTTCCTTCTCTCTATGGAAGTTCTTAGTTATCTAATTACCTACCACATTACATGAAACATATAAAAAAAATTCATTAATTAAAATCCTTTTATGCACAGTTGTTCGTTTACGTAATTTATTCACGGACATACAATCAGAATAAAATAAGTTCATTGATTATATTCCATAATGTGTGTTCTCCTACCAATACAGGAGAAAAATTACAATTTCGCGTGGTGTCTCATTCGGCGTATCTGCACGTCACGTGCTGCCTCATCTGGCGCATCTGCATGTCACCAAGATCAAATCCACCTATAGCTAGCATTCATAGGTGTCCCAAGTAGAACTCGGGCCATACAGGGGACCAAGTAGTTCCTAGGTGCGCAAAAGGATTCACTAGCCAGAGCCCCCCTGGCACCCTTCCACCTCCTACTTAATACGATCCCTGTTGGGAGACCTCTCGCCATCGAAGCCGGTCCATGCTTCCGCGGCGATAAAAACATCCCCTCTTGGTATGGGGATTCAACATCTATCCTTGGGGGAGGCATAGGGCTCCTCAATTTTTATATGTTCCAATATTTAATTCAATCAGGATCTAATCTAGAAAATTCACAAACAAGTTTGATGTCTTCAAGCAATTATGACTTCAATCAATCATGCAACTTTCAAGTTCAAGTGATGCTTAATTTGGTAGCAATCGACACTTGAGTTTCAAAGTAATGAACTCTTCCCCTTGGAATTTAACTAGAGGTATCTAGAATTTGAGTCTCTAACTTCCCAATTCTTGTAACCAAGTTTCTTAACCTTAAGTCAGCATTTCTCAAGAGACTTATCTTATTTCTATTGAACTTGAATAGAACTATTTTAGAAAAAAAAAACTGTGGTATCGCGATTGGTAAAGGGGCATTATCCACGCCCGTGACTCTGTTTGTGACTCCCGTGCTTGCAACTCCAACTGTTGCTTCTACATTAGTAGGGTTATTTGCGATTTCTGCTTCTGAATTCTTTTTCTTTGGGGCCATGATAGAATAGAGATGAGAGTAGAGGTATGATAGAACAGGATACAGTTCTTCAGTGTCTTCTTTTCTCGGATCAGAGTAGAAGAGGATGAGAGACCTTTAGCATATCTCCGACAGAGTCTCCTCCTTCTCAATCAGCGTCTCGTCCTTGTCAAGATTGCTCTTGTTGCTCCTCCTTCTCGATCAGCATCTCGCCCTCGTCAAGATTGCTCTTGTTGCTCTTTGTGGGTCATCCCCAAGCCCTCAATTTATAGTTTTTGAAAGGGGGGGGGAGAGGGGGGGAGGGTAAAAAGAGGGCACCTGATTTTTGGCGTTTTTGATGACATCATCGATGACAAGATTTAGTTTTCTTTTTTTGTTCTGCAACTTGTTTGGATCATAACTTTGTCGTATGAACTCCAAATATGGACATTTGTATACTTAAAACGATCGAAACGTATCTGGTCAACAAGCTAGCGTGGGAAAAATTACGAAAATCTATGAAAATTAGGAAAAAATGATGATTTTTATAAATCACATTATTTTTTTCCATCGTTTGACTTGGACGACTTATTCCCTTCAAAATAAGTCACAGTATATATTTTAATCCATCTAAAGTAGAAATTAAGTCATCTAAACATGATACTAGAGATTTCAGACTATTCTAGTCAACCAATTCTACTTCCTGTAAATCCTATAGAGATTCTAAGTAATGGGGACATTACACATACACACACACACACACACACACACACTCTCTCTCTCTCTCTCTCTCTCTCTCTCTCTCTCTCTCCCTCCTGTGATGTGATGGCACTCACATTTGGAAGCCTTTGCTAACGCAAGGGTGACCAAAGCTATTCATCACCTTAGATATGTTTTTACTGGCTTACTATGTTAATCACTATTGCTACTAGTAGTTCTCTGCCTAGCCCACTAGTTGCCAATTGCTACTCACTAGTCGTTGCATGACCCACTGCCTAGTTGAGAGAGAGAGAGAGAGAGAGAGAGAGAGAGAGAGAGAGAGAGAGAGAGGCCATTCCTTCCTTCGAGCTAGGAGACCTACAACTTCGGAGGAGAGATAGAGAGCATGTGAGCGAGAGTAGGCCATTTCTGCCTATGACCTGCCACCTTGCTTCTCTTTCTTCTCTTTGGGAGTTTCTTTTCTCATTTTCCAATGTTCTCTCTTTCTCTTGAAGAGGGCTCTCGATATTCTGGAAGATTAAATGCCTCCAATGTGTATGTACCAAAATTTTCTCTCACAGACTATGCACATGAGATACAAGTGATAGCTATTTTCTCTCATGCTTGCGTGGTTGAAAAGTGATGTAGCAATAACTTTTCATGGCCTCGTTTGATTAGGCCTTACTAACGGAAATTGTTTCGTTTGAATGTGAGAAACAATGTTATTGAGCTACATTCAAACATGAGGAATGATGTTGAGTTGTGTTCAACTAATTCTCGACAATGATTGGTGTAGAAGAATATAACTAGATCATTCATATTTTTGATTGGTCATTTCAAAATCTGTTTTCTGTAGCTCATGTGCACCTAATCCAATGCAGAATTGAATTTTTAAAAAACGAGTTTTCGACCATGCACATGACTCGTCTATCGTGTGAGTGGTGTATCAATAAGAAGTTATAGGTTATAGGGTATTTGGTCTCCTTTTCTCATATAACGCTACATAAGCTTGGGAGCAATGTCCTTGGTCCCACGACCCGAATAGCCAAACCTATCTTTTGATTAAAATAATAAAAAGACATGCGTGTGTGGGTGTGTGTTTTAGTGAGTATTAGAACAAGGACTGTAAGTACACATGAGTCATCACCCGTGAGGCCCAGTGAGAACACCAAGATGGCAAGAAGAGATTTCACAAAGTAGGAAGTAGCAGCTATATTTATGCGATTATTATTGCATGTTAGCGATACAAGTGTAAGCACCGTGCGCTACTACATATAATACGCACGGTCTTTATTCTGCGTTGTTATTATTTTTTAAGCACGTAGCGTCCGGGGCCTGAGACTCCTTTCCCTGCGACGAGTGGCGGCATGAAGGCGCCAAGCCACCAGCCGGTACTGGTGAGCGTGCGTGATTTATGGTCCTCCTTGAAGTAGGTGATGAGGGTCACTGGGTGCGGGATGTTGAAGGTATTCAAGGTGTAGAAATTGGTGTCACGAACGTGGTGGGTGGTTCCCTTATAGAAGTGGTTGACAGAGCCCTCGGTAAGGGCTCCTAGTCCTGGTGCGTCGCCCCTGAAACTGTATAATTTTTTATGGGGGCCCACCAGGATCGGGCCGGAAATCTTCTCGTTAGCTATGTGCACCCTGCGATCCTCGTGGTGCCCCTTGAAGTGCTCCGCTCCGGGTGGCGGCCGCTGCCGATCCAGAAATCCAACCAGCTTCCCGGCCAGCGCCCCCTCCGCCAGCCCCTCGATACCCACCACCTTGCTGCCGGCCGGGAGTGGCCCACCCAGACATCCAACCTCGCCGGCCAGCGCCGCCTGCACCTCCTTCATCAGCCCCTCGATATCCACCACCTTGCTGCCGGCCGGGAGCGATTCTAGCACCGCCTTCTCTATCTCCGCTGCCTCCAGGCTCGCCGCCTCTCGCTGCAGCTGCTCCGTAGCCATCTCTCTCTCTCTCTCTCTCTGCTGCAACCCCTCCCCTCGCGTGTCCCCTACTATCCGCATCCTCAGGCTCCGCCTCCACTTATACCTGAGCAGCGAGCACTGAGTGGAGAACATATTCTATCCCGTTGCCTTTTTCCTCCATCTGCGCAAAAGGGCAAGGGCCAAGGCTAGCTCGATGTTGACGCAGACTCCTCCCACAAGCGACCAAGTTTTGAGCTTACCTATTCAAGCAGCATCCTGACCACCTTCATCATCATCATCATCATCACCACTAACTTTGCGGTTTTTTATTCAAGACAAAGAAACAAGAAAAAAAACCTCACCATGGGCTTACCAACAAACATTATTAATATCTTTTTCTTCATGTCATGCCCGCTCGATCTTTTTATTCTTTGTCTATATTCTTTTCTTCATATATTCCATGAAATCTTGCCACTTGTGACTTCAGGTCATGCCCACTCGATCTTTTTATTCTTTGTAGATATCCTTTTCTTCATATATTCCATGAAAGCTTGCCACTTGTGACTTCACAATTCTCTCTCTCTCTCTCTCTCTCTCTCTCTCTCTCTCTCTCTCTCTCTCTCTAAAACAAAAATGAAGTCATGCCACTTCACAACTAGCCATTAAGGCCATAAAAGTCATTTACTCACTTTTATTACAAAACAGCAGACACCTACCACGTGGCAGCCCCTTTCTTGCATGCATTCAGCTAAATTAACACAACTAGGTGCTTCGTGCACAGATTCTCCCACCGGTATTCTCCTGATGCTTCCCATGCTGGTATTCTCATAGCACTAGTATTCTTTGATACTTTGCACCAAGATTCGAAGGCATGTTTAAAATGGCAAGAGCGTTCATGGGTACTTAAGTTATAAAGAAGCCAATTGTGAGAGACCCCAAAGCTTTTTTGCGAGTTGAGGATTTCTTTCTATGCTCCTAGTACTCCGCACATGTGTTACGCCAATACTTCACACTAATTTAAGTTCGATGCTTTGAATATCTTTTATTATCTCTTCAATTGTTTATACTCTCTCTCTCTCTCTCACATTTAGTTCTCCCATTGTTCCCCCCTCTCTCTTTCTCTTAAAATTATATATATATATATATATATATATATATTCCTCAAAATTATTTTCTCTCTCTAAAATTTTCTCTCTCCCCTCTCCCTCTCTTTCCAGTTTTTCTCTCTTTCTTTCCACATCTTTTATTATCTATTCAATTTTTATACTCTGTGTTTGTGTGCTTTTTTTTCTTTCCTCCCCCCTCTCTCTCTCCAAAAATTTTATCCCCTCTTCCCAAAATTTATATATATATATATATCTCTCTCTCAAGTATGTATTTCTCTCTCCTCTCCTCTCTCCAAAATTATTTATCCTCTCTTTCCAAAAAAGTTATTACCTCTTTAAATTGTATTTATTATATATTATGTGCATAATATATTAGCATGCTACACATATTAGAGGCATATTATAAATATATAAATGTACAATATTAATTGCATAATTATATGCAAGTGATTATATGATTGTGTATAAAACGTACTATAGTAATGAAGTACAATATATTAAATGTAACCATAAATCATATATTTAATATATGCAATATATTTATATTATATATAGAGTTGAGAAGAGAAGAGAAATTTGGGGGGAGGGGAGAATGGGTAGGGTTGGGTGGCTAGAGAGAGAGAGAGAGAGAGAGAGAGAGAGAGAGAGAGAGAGAGAGAGAGAGAGAGAGAGAGAGAGAGAGAGAGAGAGAGAGAGAGAGAGAGAGAGAGAGAGAGAGAGAGAGAGAGAGAGAGAGCACGTACACTTGTTTTCACTCTCTCTCTTGCTAACACATATGGTGACTCACCCTCTGCTCAAGATGTTGTAACATACGTGAAATTTTTTTCCTCAAGGGAATATACTTGATTAGCCAATCCAAAAAAGATTAAATTAGGATAATTATAATTTTTAAGATTAACATAAAATTTTAATGAATTCATTTTGGTTTTTAATTATTTTAAATACAAATAAATTATTTTATTTTTCAAAGATTTATTATTAAACTTTGATATACCGAAAACCAAAGTCTCAAAAAAGGATATATGTTTGTGTGTGTATAATAATAATAATAATAATAATAATAATAATAATAATAGGAATAGTTAATTAATTAATTAGAAATAAAAAAGGATTAAGGTAACTAACCTTAAGAGGGTAAGGGGGAAAAGAAAAGGGGAGAAGACGCCCATCTATTGTTTCTTTATTTTGTATCAAAATATTTTTTTTTGATTGAGGTATTATGAAATGTGATTATTATTCTTTTAGCATGTTGGAGCCTTACTAAATGAGAGTAGGATTTTACGACCTGAAGAAAGTCAAATTTGCCAAATTTTATCAATTTGAAGTGGAACTTGAAGCTCGATGAAAGCAACGGATGCAGATTTGACAAATTTAAGCAGCCATGGAAGGCGAGATTTGAAATTACTTTGGAAGATGGATCTTGTAGTGGTCTCGGATTTTTCATAAATTTTCCAAGAGCTAGAATGAGGTGGAGTGAGTTCCAAGTACTGGGGGACTTCGAGACGATCAGGTAAAAATTTTCAGCACATGCGAATTGGTCGCCCCAAAAGTCGGAGTTGTGAGAGGCTAGGTAAGAGGCGCGAGACAAATGACTAAAATGCCTTGTAAAAGCAACTTAGGGGGAAAGGGTGTGACCCTTGGGGCCCCAACCCCCCCCCCCCCCCCCCCCCAAAAAAAAAATTGATGTGACGAGGGGGAAGGGCATTTTTGTCACTTAAAAAAGCACCATGCCTTCCTATTGATGATGGTGATTTCGATGTGAGGGGCTATGGGGGCTACAAACAACCACCTAATCTGATCACACCAACTTGATATTTGATTTTCTCGTCATTTCGCTAGTAAGAGATTTGAAATTGGTGGCTTGATCATGGAGATTGAAATCAGTCTTTCTCTCTCCTCTCTCTCTCTCTCTCTCATCTTGAGGGCTGTTTATGTGGGTATTCTTTAGAGAAGAGCAGGATGATCGATTGTTTAGCTTGAATGGGATTAATATGAGATGGTGCCAATGCTGAGGATGGTGGGTCTGGTGGTTTTCCAAACAATTAGTCTTCAGACCCGAAACGCGAAAAATGGCGGTAAGTCTCTTTTAAATAGAAATTCGGGATTCTTTTTGATAAATCATGGTGTAAATCTTGTTCATATGTGATGAATTTTTTAAAGGCTTGTTGTAATGTATTTGAGGGCTGTGAGGTAGAAAATATAGAACCCGTGTCCGTGCGTGTGAGATATTAAATTGAAAAAACTTGAAATGCATGTTTTAAAGAAAAAATGATGTTTTCTTGGTTTGGGGGAATCAAATCATGTTCATATGGGATAAAATAAAAAATGATAATGGATTAGAGTGTGAATTGATTCCTTGAATCAAATAAATTAAAAATATAGTATTTAATATAAAGAAAATAAGAAAAATACTTTAAAATTGAGTTTTGGGACAAAGAAAATAGGAGAAAAATAGTTTTTATGTTTGAAAAATTATGAGAAATTAGAATCATATTTGTGCAAGTATAATGGAGATAAAGCATGAGGATTGGCCTCAATTCACCCTCATTTTAATATTTTTGTGTGTATTTATCACTTTATATATATACATTTTTTTTACATGAGATACCCTTTTAACCTATCCCTCGAATGCAAAATCTTAAACAGTAGGGAGAAGGGGGTTGTGGGAGTTAATTATCGTTTAAATTATAATTTTATGCATATTCTAGCGTATAGGATGCATTTGATCTAAGTCTAAAAAGGGTAGTAGCACAGGGTATCCCGGTGCTGTCTTATTAGTAACGAAGCAATACGCTATAGTGAAATCATGAAAGGGTTGTTCGTGCACATGAATGCTGATTGATTTATAAGTTTACTTGTTTGTGCACTCAAATTCATTTGCATTGCCTTGCATTGACATGGTAAAGAGTAGTATCTCTTGGATGTAGATATCATCCACTACTTTGTCTTCAGACTCTCTATCAACATGTTCCTCTCCTAAGTTTTCCCTTGCACATGTCCCTTCATCTCTTCTCTTTATTCCTCTTGCCTACAATAGGTACCCTCAAGATTGTCCCATCAAGCTCTGAAAGCTCATAAGTAGCATTTTCATAGGCATCACCATAAGGCCCAAATGCTTCACCACATAATGCCCAAACCATCTATTTACCATCTTTTGGATAGTGCTATGTTGATTTTCTAGGCTACTATCATAAACCAATACCCAGCCACCCTCTTTTGCTACTTTAGGTCATAGTCCATTCTTGCTATCAAACATGTCCTTATTTCGTAGTCTAGCTTCCTTAAGTTTTTGCACTGCACTCTGTACATCCTCTGGTCTTCTTTCAAGTTGTCTAATATGAAGAGCTAAGAGCTCCTCCCTAGATATATTCTCCTACCAAGGAAAATCATTTCAAGTAAGTGCACAAGTCTTTATGGGCATCATTAGCTTTTGCCCATACATCAACAATGCATGCATAAGTCTAGTGGTAACACTATGTGTAGAGCGATCCACCCATAGAGCATAAGGCAACATTCTCATCCAATCCTTGATCTTCCCATTGTAAGCTTTAGCTGAGGCCTTCACTATAGGTGGATGACCCCTTTCACTCTTCCCATTACCTTCTAGATTGTATGCAGAAGTCAAGGCTAGCTTGATACCATCCCTAGAGAAAAATTCCCTAGCATTAGCATATGACATTGGTAGCCTTTGTCCTCAATGCTCTACACTCAACCTGATTGGCGAGATCCTCTCTTGCTAGAACAATGTATCTCATATGTCAAATACTAATGGGCATAGTAAGCAAGTTAATCACCCGCTTATAATATATATAAACTTGGTAAGTCGGATGTAGCTCATCTTTATGCCACATTGATGAATATAATTGGCAATCCCTGCATGTCTCAACAATGTGAGCTACATCTTTGTACATCCTTTTCCACCAATACCATTCTTTGATCTTCTCATATGTAGCCCATACACCTCTGTTCTAGCCCATAAGCTCTCGTGAAACTCTTTCATAATCTACAATTGTGTAGTCTTGTCACAAACTACTCTCAAAGATACCCCCATCTCTCTTTTTAGAATGCTCCCATAGTAGCCCATCCCTTAAGAAATATCCATATGACTTTTGTCTAATATTTTTGACATTGACACCCGACAATTTACTTGTCTTA
Source organism: Lygodium microphyllum (assembly GCF_053477565.2). Lineage (NCBI taxonomy): Eukaryota > Viridiplantae > Streptophyta > Polypodiopsida > Schizaeales > Lygodiaceae > Lygodium > Lygodium microphyllum. The sequence goes on along the minus strand of NC_141153.1, from coordinate 56,957,570 downwards.
ATTAGTATACTCAAGTAATGACCAATCTACAGCTATTCACATGTATAGAGATGCTCTGAAAGTACCTCCATTGAAGAGACATGACATATGTGATCAATCATGGCTAAAATCTCAGCCTCTTGATCATTGGTAATAAGTATGTCCTCATCATCAAATCTGGCCCTAGATAGCATATCAGTAATTGAACTTTCTTTCCCTGCAATATGTATTAATTTTTGAATTCATGAACTTTATGTATGCTATCCATCAAAGCATAGAAATGTCAGGTGTAGAGCAATTAGTGATGATCCCCAACAAAGGCAAACATTTAGTCTCAACCACAATAGAAGCACCAATGAAATATTCTTTGTCGCACTTTAAGAGAAGTCATGACTATCCAAAGCTCTCTTTTAATTGGTGGGTGTTGCCTTTGCCTCTCATTCAAGACCTTTGCCCCAAATCATATAGCATATATGTGACCCTCCTCCTCATCCTACCCAACAACCTAACTAATCCCAATAGGACTAGTATCAGCTGTAATCACAATAGGCCTCCCACGTGCATAGTCCATCTTCCTAAGAGTTGGAGTAGACTAAAATAACCTCTTCAGATAGCTCTAGCATGCTTCTCATCTTAAAAGAACTTCTACCCCTTTTGAAGCAACTAATACAACTCATCTGTAAAAGGAGTAAAGTGCAAAATCCAAATCATATAGAAGACACATGCTCAATAGAACCTCCTCACCTCTAATATTGAAGAGCAAGACTCCACAATATTCTTTATGGCATCTACCTTAAAGTGAAGGTATCTTGCCATAGTAGCCACACATCTGCCCAACAATAAGTACTTCATTCACCCTAAAAACTGATTTTAGCCCTAATAGAGTCAAGCTCACCTCTTCCAACCCCCCATATAAAAACTTCTCACAATCCATGATATCGTCTACCACAAAGTGTTTGCAATCGTGAACATCCAATGTTTCATCCTTGTCTTCTTCTACAGAGGCCTTAATAGACACATTGTCCAAGAATGGCATTGTAAGTTGAGGGATATAATCACGTGGAACTTTGTTCATGGCATTCATCATATGCACTATAGAATTTGTAACTCCCTATCACAAAGTACACATCTTGATAAGGCCCAAAAAAGTTTTCATAGTAGTAAAATCTCTACTCTCCAAGGTGAGTTGAAATCGATCATATTGAAATAAAGATCACCAAGAGAATAGATAGCTCGCCCTGCAAATGCCTTAGCAAACTCATCCACAACTAGCCTTGCACCTACATTCATGATAGTCACTCTATTCACTCGCTATAGATCCTCTATACACCTAAGAGATCCATTCTTCTTAGGCATTGTGAACCATCAATTAGAATAAGGCACTAAACAAACTTCAAGTATCCCTATCCTAAGCCTCTCATTTTATAGAGCAATCGATTTTGTAGATGAGCTCTAGGCACTAGAATAGGATGTAGATTCTAAGATATATGGGGAATAGTGAATATCTGCATCGGTTTCACAACCTTTAGATCCACACATCCAATCTCATGTGGATAAAACAAAAATGCTCTACCATGTCTCTCCAACATCTCCATAAAACACTATCTTTTAGTAGGAAGGAAGAACTCCCCATTCCCAATCTTCAATTTTGCCAATGTCGCCGCTAAAAACTTATGACCAACATTTGCAGGATCCCTTAATTTTGGTTGCTTTAATGTAGCCCTCTTCATCTTCTTATCACTATCAAGAGCAATGGTCTTGCAACCAATTTTACTTCTTTATTTATAGTTTTGTACTCCTGGATTCATTCTTTTCCTCTTGTGAACCCAACTCTTGCTACAAATACATAACATCCAACTCTGTTGGTTGAAACAAATCAGCCCCCTTCTCTTGGAGCTGCATATAATCGGTCCCAAACTTTGTATGTCGATATGAGCTAACATTAAACTCTTTTGAATAAAATAATTCAGCCCTATGCAATGCTATTGGGCTGAAATAATTCAGCACTCTTCTCAGTTTTCTAAACTTCATTACATAATAACTATTTTTGTTGAATAGAATCAACATCCAACCCTTTCTATTGCATAAATCCCACAATCTCATGATACATATCTAGGGAGTGTACCAGTATAAAATTAGAACCATTATGCACCTCAATTTTTAGTACATCCTTAATCTCTATAACAATATATGCACAAGTTAACCCATCATAAAAGCCATCAATGCACTCATCATCCAACAACAAACTTGTTTTTCTCAACTTCCTCTCTTTTCTGCATACATACTACCTGGAAACTCTAGGCAATTGTGCAACCTTATGGAAACAAATAGAACTCTTAGCTGTAAGATCAATAAAACTTGAAAAGAACAATCATTGCTAGGAGGTGATAGCTTTTCTCTCCCTTCTGTACCAAAATCATCTTGCAAGATAGTGGTACCTAGTGAAAATTCAGCTCTCTTGCGGGGAGAGGAAAATCTTGCAAGGTATCCTTGTTTCTTGGGTGATTCACATAGATTGTCATAAATTGCACATAAAATTTTCCATCTTTACTTCAGACTGGTGCATATGTAAAGTGAGAAGGGGCTACCCTAAACTAACACCATAAGAGTATGAATCCTACATAAAAAAATGGTAATCATCCTAAACATCCCCTATAGCCACTCTCATACTCAGACACACAACATAATGCTCTCCCACAGTGTTGTTGGTAGCTCTCATCCACCATCCATGCTCAACATCTATGGGCCACTTCCCACTCTCTTACAAATTGCTTCAAACTATGACATTTATCTTCGATCCAATGTGACCTTCCTATCCATCTGTATATCCAAGTCATTTAGTAGTTTCAAGAGCCAAACTACTTCACATATGAGAGCTAAATTTTGAAGCAAATTTTAGAGCGTTAAAGTGGCATTGGAGGTGTAAAAGAGCAAATTTTTATGGAAAATGAATCAAGTGTGGATCAAGGAGTTGGAGTTTTTCTAGATGTATTTTGATGCCACGAATCCAACACAAGTCTCCATTCATCAATTGGAGGTCGTTTGACCACCCATTTAATGGTCACAATATATGGTGTTGTGAAGCAACTATTCGATCTGGGAGTTGGAAAGTGTGTACATGTGAGAAGGTCTCTAAATGGGTCAACACCATACAAAGAAGACACCTCTCAAGGGAGTTGTGGCCCATTATCACTTGGTGGTATCATGTGGTGTGAACCTTGCATGGGTCACCACCAAACAAGAGAGCCCCATCCCAGTGCTAGAGTTCCCTCCTATTGCTTGGTTGTGACCCTAGCGGGTGACTAGCATGAGAATCACACAATGCCAAGTGTGGTTATAACAATGTTCCATCCTAGTATTAGACAATAGCCCTCTGTTATAGACCCCAACATAACTTTGGTACTATATTTTGAAATCAAATATCTATTCTAGGATCAAGAAGAGTGCATAAGGCAAATAGGATACAATGTTTGAATTTTAAAATAGAAGGTGATGGAAGGAGACAAAAAAAAACCCATGTGTATTATATTAATGACAATGTTGTTGCACTAGTTACAGTTTCCAAGCATGGAGCTTGTTACAATGACCATGAGGGTGCTTCCTTCCTATCTTAGAAAAGAGCTCTAACAAGGTACAATAGCTTATGGAGATTTTGCCACTGCACCAGTCATCCCCAGATCAACATCTACCTTGGCAACTTCTCTAGTATCACCATATAGGCTATCAACATCACTATTAGTTGTCCATATGTCCGTACTTGCTCCCTCAATCTCTTCACAACCTTGTCCACCAGCTTTCTGCCGACTATTAGGAACCATGCCCTCCATGGCATCTTTTTGCCTTCTTGTCAACCCCTCTGTTGCCCCCCTTTGCCCCATTAGTAGCCCCCTCCCCACTTTTGGTATCAATAGCATTTGAATCCCGCTCGACCCCAATGACATGTGGGATGAGCTCATCAATCGAAGAGTCTTTCTCAGCCCTAGTGTGCTCCAAATTTGGCACGTCATCCTCTATGTTCTTAGGTTCAATAGCACCAACTCTTGGGTTCAAGTCTCATGGGACATCTTTCACCTTCTCCATACTATACGACTCCTCAACATGGGACTAATAGTAGATTTTTCTGGTCCTAGCCCTCATATTTCACATCATTTACAATCTTTCCATCTTCGATGACCTCAACCACACCTCAGTCACATGTTCCTCGTATGTGTAGTAATCATAGGAAATCCCAAATACATAAGCACACCGAATCAACATTGTAATCTGCATGTAAAATAACTGTGATGGATAAGTGTGCCAACTTACTCTTCACATTGCAATGCCCATTGATCCATGCCTTTGCCACCATAGGTACTTCAATGCTGCACCCTTCTTTCATATAGAACCCACCGTTATATAGATTTGTGTTGAAGCAAAGGGAGTGGTATTGATATCAGCACTCAAGCATGAAGCTGCCCATGACATGTGCCACTTCCAACAACTCCACTAAAAAGGTACCAATTGCACTAAAGGTTCAAAAAGAATGTACCAAGTTCTACAAAATGCTTCAAGTACCAAATAGCTTAAAATATACCAAAGAGTACAAGAACCACCAAAATGCTCCAAAAAGAGCATGAGGTAGTACAAATAAGCTTTTTAGTGATGAGAACAACCAAAGAGAGTACCAAGAAACACCAAATGGTGCTAAAAGGATTTCAAGAGACTTACCAAACGTATCCAAAACAACCAAGTGCTCCAAATCTATTAAGAAGCAATAAAGCACCAATTCCACCAAAGGTTCAATAATCCCATAGTACCAAAAACCACCAAATGTACCCTACATTTTCATGTGTACCAAATGTAACCCCTAAGTCTAATGCAAAGCACCAATTGCACCAAAGGTTAAAAAAGAATGTACCAAGTTCTACCAAATGCTTCAAGTAATCTTAAAATATACCAAAGAGTATAAGAACCACCAAAATATTCCAAAAAGAGTATGAGGTGGTACAAATAAACTTTTTAGTGTGACGTGAAGAACCAAATAGAATACCAAGAAGCGCCAAATGGTACTAAAAGGGTTTCAAGAGTACCAAATGTATCCAAAACAACCAAGTGCTCCAAAACGATTAAGAAGCAGTAAAGCACCAATTCCACCAAATGTTAAATAATCCCAAAGTACCAAAAACCACCAAATGCACCCTACATTTTCATGTGTACCACATGCAATCCCTAAACCTAATGCACCAAAGAGAACCAAATGTATCAAACACAACCAAATGTACCAAAGAGTATAAGAAATACCAAAATATACCAAAAAGAGCCAAAGTTTGTACCAATAAGCTTTTTTAAAGTAGATCAACCATAGAGAGTTCCAAGGAGCATCGGACGGTATTGAAAGGGTTTCAAGAGTACCAAATGTATCCAGAACCACCAAGTGCTCCCAAAATATTAAGAGGCAATACCAGGGACAAACCAAGACAAAGTACATTGAGTATACCTACTCAAGCAACCTCTTATCCTTGTTGTTTTATGTTCTCATTGATTGCAAGGCATTGCAACATTCATTGGCTCGCTCCTAGGTTAGCTTCCATCTCCTTTACCTTTGTATCATTACACAAAATTTGATGCAAGAGCTCTTGGAGGTGCACTTCATACTTTTTAATGTCGTCCTTTATGTGCTCAACCAGTGCATTTGACCCCTCATACTTGAGCAATGCCTTCTTCTTTTGCTAGATCAAAGCCTTCAACTCCGATAGTCTATTCAGTGTACTCTTTGTCTTGCCAGGCATCCTCAATGACTCCAAGTTAGCAATGTCATAACAGACCAGCCCTACATATCCATGCCCTGGCTTTGTACAAATCTCACTCACATAGACTTTGCAAAGTGAAGCTTCTTTCTAGGAGGGACATAGGCCTAAGAGCCAGTATTCACCCTTCTCCATGTCTCAATCTTTTTTTCCAACCCCCTTGGCATGCTCCTACTAAGAGCAGGATTTTAAGACAAAAAAAGAGTAAAAAATGTGCCAAATTTTGTTAATTTGAGACGAAAATAGAAGCTTGTGCCAAATTTTGCTAAATTGAGGCAAAAATAGAAGCTTGCTAGAAGTGACAAGATGTAGATTTGATTATTTTAAGCGATAGCGGAAGGTAGGATTTAAAAGTGCTTCCAAAGTAAACCTCGTAGCAACACAAATTTTTAGTAATTTTTCTAGGTGTGGAAATGGAGTGGAATAAGATCCAAGTAGCGGAAGAATCCAAGGCAGACATAGAAATTTTCAGACTTCAATTTGGTTGCCGGACACGTGCGATGGTTCTACCCAAGCGTAGGAGGGTCCAAAGAGAGTATAAAGAGGATTTATAAGGGGGGGGGGGGGGGGTGACCCTTGGGGCCTCCCTACCCCCCAAAATTTCACGTGATAGGGGAGGAGAGGGGCATTTTTTTTTGGTAGAAAAAAAAACCCATCCTCTAGCATGACGACACCATTTGGGGGGGGGGGGCTACAGAGTTGAAGAACAAGCTTATCAACCAAATGCATCAACCTTCCCCTGCAGTTTTTCACTTCTAATCATTGGCTCCACCTTTGCAAATGATGAACTGATCAGGGAGATCCAAAAGTAGAATTTCTCTCTCCTCCCTCCCTCTCTCTCTCCTCTTGTGGCCTATTCATGTGTGAAGAATAGAAGAGAAGATTAGGATGGAGATCGAATGCCCGGTTTGAATCGGATTGATGTGGGACCCTGCGACACTGAGTAGTGAGGACCAGTGCTGTTTGGATACTAATGGTGGATCTCGCCACTACTTGTAAAGTCAAACCTTGAGACCCGAGATACACAAAATGGCGATAAATCTATTTATCAATTAAAATTTAAATCTTTTTGTTATTTCATGTTTCAAATCATGTTCATATGTGATGATAATTTGTTTGAAGCTTGGTTGTGATGTATTTGAGGGCTAAAAATCATAAAATGTAGAACTCATGTTCGTAATTATGTGTTATTAATTAATAAAATTTTGAGATGTGTGTTTTGAGAGGAAAAATAATATTTTTCTTGGTTTCAGGTGATCAAATCATGTTCATGTGGAATGATATTAAATGTGATGATGGACTAGGGTTCAAATTAATTTTTTGAATTTGAAAAATAAAAAAAATACAAAATTTTACATAAAAATAAGGAAAAAATACCAAAAAAGGAGGTTTGGGATAAAGAAAATAGGAAAAAAAGGTTTTGTGCATGGAAAATTATAGAAAATTAGGGCTATGTTTGTGCAAGTGTAATGGAGGTAGAGGATGAGGATTTGCCTTAGCTTACCCCCATTTGTATGTTTTAGTGCATATTTACTACTTACATTATGAATAAATATACATGGAAACACCTATTAATCTACTTATTACAAGCGAAACCCTAGATAATACAAATTTTAAGTATTAAGAGGTACAGTGGCACATAGTAGCCTGACATTGTCTTATCATTGTAGCAAAGTTCTTAGTGGAATAAAATCATGGAAAGAAAGTTTAAGCACATTCACAATACTGATTTCATTAAAGTAAAATGTTTGTGCACTCAAAATCATCCACTTTGCATTGCATTGCATTGACATGGTATAAAGAGAACTATCTCGTGGATGCATAGCATATGGTTCCAAGCTATTGATCCATGATGAGTGTGAAGCTCCCTATGCTATAGGTTTAATATAATCGATTCCTTGGAGACTGATTTGGTGATGAATACACTATCTCCAGGAACAAATATCATGAAGAGTGGACTTTGTGCGTATGTGTTATATATTGAGATGGTGCATCATGGGGCTAATCCTTGGGGATGTAGGAGAGCCGTAGTGGAGCTACAGTGGGGGTGCTCCCTTTATTTGTGTTAGGAGGTGCTAGCCATAGATCTATTTGGATACTCCCTTTCCTTAGAGTCGGGAAGGGCATCATGTTGGACTACAATCTAGAGATGGTACCTACAAATGCATTTTTTTGATAAATCAATTCATAATGTCTATATGCTCTTGGCCAAGAGGCCGTGGGGTTATTTGGGTGAGTATAGGAGGCCTGGCTAGAGCCCTAGAGCTAGGGTTTGGCCCATTTTTTATCCCGACATATGGTGCATTTACTAGGAGCTGCCGATAAAGTAGCAGTTCTTGAACCTTGGTTAATTAGGGACTAGTTAGTTAGTTTATGCCAAAGAGTATCGAGATAGACCCATTGTTTCCCGATAAACACCGTCAAGATGAGATCAAAAAATAAGAAAGAGCCAAAAGGGCTAGATGGTGGGCTAAAATCCTTAGGAGGTATTCCCCTCAACATAGCAACCCGATATCCCTAACTACGAGGGAGAGGTCTCAGTGACCCTAGTGCCACAAATAGTCCATTAGGAGGCGGAGGAAGCTCTAGTGCTCCCCTTCTCCTAGTAAGTTAACCCACTTCAAGCGAGGGTGGAGTCACACCATTAGAAACTCTTATAGAAAATCTCGTTGTCATTATGGTGCAACCCATTACAATTCCTACATGAACACTAGATTTGCCAGCCTTAGGCTTCTCTCTACCCATCTTTAATGGGCTAGCAAAGGAACATGCGGAGCTTCACATCAGTGAGCTCCAGAAACTCATGTTTAATTGCCAAATTCAGGACGAGGGACATCTAATTATGTTCTTTAATATGACCCTAAAAGAAAGAGCTACAATGTGGTATCATGGCTTGGAAGCTGGTACCATAACCAAAATCAATTTATTCTTTGTAGCCTTTCGAAGGGAATTTTCCCTTTGAGAGAGGTGGACAATATTGGCTACATGTGCTAAATGTGACACGTCAAGAGCCCCATGAAAATGCCCGAGCATATGCCAAGAAGATGAAAGAGGTCTTTCGCAAATTGCAAGCCTCTATCCCTATCCCACCTGCTGCCCAACTGCAATATTTCTTGCATGAATTGGACTTCAATATCCAAGTACAATTGAGTAGTGTCCCTCTAGCAGATATAGATACTGCTATAACCCAGGTAGAGGAAGTAGAGTCCCACTTATAAGCAACCTATGCATCGAGGACACATCTAAATTCAAGCCTTAGTCTTGGAAATAATTTGGGATTGATTAATGGAATCAAGGTGTAATCAGTACCCCTGTGACGAACTTGAATGGTAGAGCAAGCATGATGTAGAATGTGCCTTTGTTGCCAGCCCCTCCAAATGTTGTTAAGCCAACAACTAGCCAAAGAGCTCCATTTGTAAACCAAGGGTCAGTATAGTAGCACCCCCTTTGCAAGTTGTGTAGCCTAGTGGGGGTAAGCTCTTGAGGCCACTAGTTATGAGTCCTCTACATAAAAAATTATAGAGGAAGTAAAATATATGATGAAACATCATATACATATATGATCATTGAGCAATACTGCCAACAAAATATGATGGGTACTAGAAAGCCCAATGATGTGGGCCCATCATGATTCAGTTGCTGTAAGTGGCGTGGTTGGCATCATTTCTCTTGTAATTTTCCTAATGTCAAATGCGATATATGCGAGAAGTCTGGTCACTTAGCCACTACCTGTTGGAGTAGGTTAGTTATCTTGAGTAAGGTAGTCAGCAACTTGGGCCTATGAACCATTGTGTGAATAATGAGAGTACTAAAGGAGAGGGCCCTAAGAAAATTTTGCAAAGGGGTAAGCCACACTTGAGGAAATGCCTAGTGGGGTAAGTTTGGTTGATGCCAATCAGTGAGAGTTTATCTCCTAACAATGTTAGGGTAGTTAAACTAGGGGTCAAAAATTGAAAGACAATTAAAAAGATGACCCTAGTACAAGCAAAGTTAACCCTAAACCTAATGACAAGAAGATGTTGGATGCCCAAGTGGATTCTCTTAAAAATAATGGTGTTTTAGAGGAGCACTTGGCAAAAGAAAATGGAAATCAAAAGAAAAGGAGGGCACTAAGATTATCAAGAGGTTAAAAGAGTGGTTGGTGTGGAAAGAGAAGAGATTAGTGGCAAACTTTTGTGAGTTTGACCTAACAAACATGCTTTGTGAATTCAAACCAGATGTGAATCTACTACAACTAATCCAACTATCATCAAACATTTGTAAATAAGCAGTTAAAAAAAATCCTATGAATGGATTATGTCAAAGAACCTTTTGGTGTCCATCGAGTGAGTAGTGAATGGTGGGATCATATAGAGAAGCATTTCCCTAGGGTGCAGGCATATGTCATTGGAATCCTGATAGAAAATGTGGCGGTGGACCATGGCTCATTCATAAACATTATGAGCATGGACTTATTGGAGAGGCTAGGTCTACCAATTCAAAAGGATGTCACAACGGTTTTAAAAATGGGTGCTGATAGCCTAAGGCAATTGGAAGAAATGGTAGCACAAGTATATGCAATGATTACTAATATTGAGTGTGTCCTTGTTTTTTGTGTTATCCAATTTGCTGGGAGGCCAAGCTATCAGTTGTTGGTTGGAAGTCCGTGGATATTACATGTTGATTGATTGGTGGATATCCTGCTGATTGACTAATTTTTGGGCATGGGTTAAAGAGAATAATTCTGGATGCATACCTTGAGAACCCTTTGGATGAAAGGGCATTACCTCCTACTACAAAATGGGAGGCACTTGAGAGAACCTCAATTGTTGGAACCTCAAGTTCTGGTGATTTTGAAGAGGGTTCTACTACTGAGGATGTTTACCAAGTATGTTTAAATGAGCCAATAGAGGAAAATGACAAGCTTTGTGATACATACTCATGTGATAGAGCTAGATCTTGGGACTCCCAATGATGCTCGCCCCATTAAACTTGGCACTATATTATTTGCTAGTGAGCATGTAGATTATATGGCACTCCTACAAGAGTTCAGGGATATTTGCATGGAGTTATGATGAACTAAAGGGGATTCCCCCCTTTGTTGCCATGCATACGATCCCATTGGAAGAAGGTAGTAAAAGTGAGTGAGGTAGAAGATTAGACATATGCCTTTGGAGTTGAGAGAGCCTCTTTTTAAGAAATTGATGTGTTTAAGGAAGGCCGGTCTAATCTTTCCCATTGATTATACAGAATGGTGCTCTGGTAGTAATAAGAAAGAAAAAGAACAATCAAATCAGGATGTGTGTTGATTTTAAAGAATTGAATAAGTAGATGGTGAAGGACTATTATCCTTTGCCCTTTATTGATCTCAACTGGCAAGGCAGGAGATATGCTCTTTCATGGACTATTTCATGGGTTATAATCAGATGGCCATAGCTAAAGAGGATAAGTTAAAGACGATGTTCATTACAATTTTTTGTAGTTTTGAATACCATGTGATGACTTTTGGCCTACATAATGCTCCCAAGTCTTGGTAAATAACATGAAGGGGATGTAATGGCAGTGGAGAAGGAGAAGAGGAAGATGCGGGAGAGAAGAGCACACACAATGTAGGTGCTATCCAACTGAACTGACAGCCTTATTGCACTATCATATTATATATGAATAAAGAATGGGCGGTCACAGTATACACGGGTAGGCCCAGAGGCCTTTTACCCCAACAACCTCCCACTAAAAGGCCAATGTGGCTGGGGAGTGAAAACAAGGAAAAAAAAAAAAAAGACAAGGTGAGGAATCATAATATCTCACCCAATGCCCAATCAAAAAGCGAGCTGTGCAAGAAGTGTCAGGAACCTTTGCAAAAGAAGAGTCAAGCGTCCTCGAGTCCATGACATCCAGGAGATAAGCGATCCTGCAGCTCCATACAACGAAGCAATCCAAGAATGCTTCTCATAAAGCAAGCACAACTCATCAATGCACGGCTATAAAGCATCAGAGTTGCGCATAGCATCAGCATGGTGCATATAAGACAGTGGAGAGCAGTCAAACTCTCCAAATTCAATCACTGAAAGAGGGCCAACATCCCGGACACTCGTCCAACAAGGTCTCAAGACTACATTTGGCCTCCACGAAGCGGAAGACTGACATATGAATAGCTGTCTAGCCTGCAAAACTACAAGAAAATGACTCTCGTGAGCCTGCAAGGGGTCTAGCAACTGTCCATCAACATCCTGACCCTGAGTGCTATGCATAGCTACGTAATCTGGGCCAATAAGTGCCTCATTTTCAACATAAACAACTTGCTGTAATGGCACTGTAGTTGCTGTAAAATTAGCCCCATAAAGCATACTGAACGCTCATCAAGAGGGCTAAGAGGTGTCTGCATCTCATAGAAGATAGCATGACGGCTGCGTATGACCTACTGGGCATCCAAATCCCATAATTTGTAGGCCTTAAAGCCACCATCTCCATAACCAAGGAGGATACATCTACGTGACATAGGCTCATGTGGCATATGTACAGATACTTGGCAGCCAAACATCCTCAAGTAATCATAGGAGGGCTGCATGCCACTCCATGCCTCATGGGGTGTAATACCATCCAAGGTCAAGCATGACATCTTGTTAACCAAATAGACAGCTGTCATAAGGGCCTCAGTCCAAAAGCCATAAGACAGCCCAGCTATGGTAAGCATAGAAGCAACCTTTGCTTGTAAGGTCAGACACATGCCATGAGCAATCCCATAATACAGTGGGCACAAGAAATCAATATCATACTGCTGACAAGAGGTCCGAAAGCTGGGAGAGAGAGCATGACTCTCATAATCCATCTGCAAGCACCTAGGCCTGCTACCAGTAGAATCCATAAACCTGTCAAGCATAACTATAGCATCCTCAATCTACACCAAGGGAAAAGCCTAAACACAATGGGTACCATGATCAACAAAGGTCGCAGAGTACGACACTCCACCAAGTAACTGGGAAGGCATAGGTCCATATATTGCATAATCGACAAGATCTAGAGGAGCATGCCTCATACGATTGCCATAAGCCAAGGGGGCTCTGCAAGGACTAAGAGTACAATCAGGGTTAGCATCAAGATCTGTAAGTGACATAGGAGGCAGCAATGAGTCTGAACGAGACAAGATCTCCATCTCTCTGTGGTGCATATGGCCAAAGTGATAATGCCATAACAATGCATGTGGTATCCGGATAATTGCAACCATAGAATCTCCCACATCAGAGACATGCATTGGGTAATGAGAACCAACTCAAGAACCTTTGGGAAAAACCAAGCAACCATGACAGATCTTCCATGACCTATCCTGAAGAGAAACAGAGTAACCTGCATCATGCAACTAACTGACAGAAATCAGGCTCTTACTGAGCATGGGAACATGTAGAACATCCCTGAGCATAAGAGAAGTCCCATTAGGCAAAGCTAGGTGTATGTTCCTTGTACCAACAATAGCATAAGTCTGCTCAAGGCCCAGATCAATACATCCATCAACCTCCCTATAAGAAGAGAACCATAATCTATGAGGGGTAACATGACAAGATGCCGTAGAGTCGAAAAGCCAATCAAAGGCATGGGCCTAATCATTAAGCAAGTAAGCTATAGGGAAACTATATCATCATGCTCAACTGCATCATCATGGGTAACTGCATGTACCTCACCACTAGAAAGAGTGGTAATACCTACTGCATCGCTGACTCTCTACTCATGTTGAGTCTGTCTCTGTCTTTGCTGCTCTCTAATCCGTCTAAAGCATTTTCTTTGAACATGCCCAAGCTTCCCACAATGGAAGCAAACAACATCTGAAGTAGAAGAACCTGTAGAAGATGACAAGGAATCCAAGTCATCATGAATAGGGCTATCCATAGCATCCACGGAGCTCAAGCAGTCAAGGGCTGTCCCAACATAGGGAACCTGCACATAAAGACAATCATCTGCTAGTACATCAATGGTAGAAGCATGCTGCAAATGCTCATGAAACCTCAATGGATGGGAGGACATAAAGGCATCAATCAAGGATGCAAAAACTCCCACATGAAGAAGAGTCATAGCCAACTGCATGACATATCAACCACAGTAGAGTAAAGCATAAGACATCTGTCATAAGAGCATATGATATTCAGCCATGAAATCAGCCCATAACCATATGCATACGCATAGCTCTGCAGTACATCATGCCACCAAGGAACATCCAAGTCAAGTAAAGACTGATAAGTGGTAAAGGATCCTGCAAGAGTCAAGCTCCAAGTGAAGCCCAAACATCTATACAACAACATCCAAATAAGTGGCTCTGTAAGGTATACAACAGTAGACCATGTGCATAGACGGGCAAGCATACATAGCATATGCTCTCTAACATGGACGGGCAACAGGAGCCCAACTAGCATAGAAGCTAGACAACAGAGGAGCAATAAAGCCATAACTGTAAATCCCAAGCACTATCCAAGTCCACTAATCAATAAGTATCCCGCATATCAAATGCAAACGAGCAATCACAGCTCAATAGGTAACTGCCAAAACAAGGGAGCAATTCACTACTCAATACTTGTAAGTGCATCCAAGTAATAGCCAACATCCATAATCAGAGCATCGAATCCCATATAGCATCCAAGGTCGTAACAGAAAAAGCTAAGTCGTAACGGAAAAAGCCAAGTCAATGTCCAACTACTCAAGGGAATACTCAATTGAATGTCAAGACGAGCTCAAACAACTGCCAACCACAGCCAAAGCATAAAGCATTCACCAATACATCATAACCTATATTGGGTAGCCTAGGCATAAACCATGTCATAGATGAAATGTCAGCTGCAAAGAAGTGATAATCAAACCCAAATCGAGCTCTAATCTCAGCTCAAAAGCATTCCGAAGCATAAACAAGACATGTGGCATAGTCCAAATACATCATGACATCATACCGAGTAGCCGGGAGCACCCCGTGACCAATAGGCACAACCCAACTGTAGCATAAATAGCTTCAGCCTTGAAGTTTCCAGCAGTATATAACCTCTATAAACTAAGCAAATCAGTGCTCAATCCAAGCTCAAATCCATCGGCAAACCATAGGCATACATTCCTGTATGTATAGGCACCAACCGGGCATAATCGGGCATCAAATGCCAAGACATGTAAGCATAAAATTGAAGTAATAGGTGGCTGCCCTGTTTTGGACAGATCTGGGATTTTTCAAAACAGTCAATGGCTGAGCTAAATCAGCTCCAAATGCGTCTCATATAAGAGGGATAACATCCACAAGTGATCCAGTATCAATAGACATCAGTAGAAGCATCACATAAGCCATAGGCATACAAATACATGCTGTCTCAGACGTGAAATCTGTTGCAGAATATTCTGTCATCAGAATTTGGCAAATCTGACATCACCATTGTGTCCCAAGCATGCCAAAACCCCAACTTAGACTCTTACCTTGCCAGAATCGGGAATGCCCGAGATATGACAAAAAGAGTGATTTTTGGGCCAGATTTTGAAACAGGCACAAAAAAAAACGTGAGATGGCTGGGGGGGTTTGCTATCCTATGTGTCAACAATGGGGCCCAAAGGGGGCACAAATGGGGCCAAAGAAGGCCTACACCAAGCCTCAGCAAGCCTTGATAGGCTGGAAGCAAGATCCAGATGAAGGAAGCTCCAAGAGGTGTGAGCTATGACTGCCCACAACCTGTGAAAACCCTGTTGAGCTGAAAAATGAGTGAGAATGAAGATCTCATACCTCGTGTGGAAGGCGGGGAGATGAGCTCTTGAAGGCCTACTTTGATATCAGTTGAAGGGGATGCAATGGCAGTGGAGAAGGAGAAGAAGAAGATGTGGGAGAGAAGAGCACACACAATGTAGGTGCTATCCAACCGAACAGATAGCCTTATTGCACTATCATATTATATATGAATAAAGAATGGGTGGTCACAGTATACATGGGTAGGCCTAGAGGCCTTTTACCCCAACATAACAGTTGAGAAGATGTTTGCTAATATATCCCCTGAAGAGTTGAAGGTTTTCATAGATGATTTGGGGGTAGCTACCATGACCCATCATAGACAATTGATTGTTCTACATGCATGCTTTGAGAGATGTTGCAAGTGTATTGCATAGCGTTGAATCCTCAGAAGTGTGTATTCAAGGTGCCTTACGGTTTGCTATTGGATCATATTGTGAGGGCAGCTGATAGTGCCCCACTGACTTTGAAAAGATGGTTGTTATTATGGACCTAAGCCCACCTACTTGCCCTAGGGAAGTTCACAATTTTGTTTCATTCGTGGGGTATTATCATCGATTCATTAATGCATTTATCCTTGATGAATCTTTTATCTCACAGCCATGTTTTTGAATGGACTGAAGCATGCAAAGTGGCATTTTGAGGATGTTAAAATGGAATTATCCAAAGCACCAATTTCAAAAGCTCCAAAAAGGGGTGACGTTTTCTATATATTCACAGCTACAACAAGACGAAGTATTAGTTGTTGCCTATCCCAAATTTGGGAGGCATAGCTTTATCATCCGATTGCATTGGAATTTCAGAGCTTCATTATTACAACTATTTGGAGAAGGTTTTCTTGGCTATGGTATTCGCCACCAAGAAGTTCAGACACTATATTCTTTATGAGAAGGTGGTGTTGTTTACCAAAGGCGTCTAATCCTAAGGAAAAGTGGGCTGATATTAGTGACTGTGAGGACTTGTGCAAAATTGATGCATGCTCTATTGCGTCATGGTATGCATCTATTACACATTACCTATCAATAGGAAACCCAACAAAAACTCTTTCTAAATTTGAGAAGAGGAAGATTAAATTGCTATAAGCATTTCATTTTTCAATAATAGTGGGTGTCTTATATAGGAAAGGTGTGGATGAGATTTATCTCCTTGTGTGGTGCTTGATGAAGCACCCTTTATTCTAGAGGAATGTCATGATTTAGCATGTGGGAGGCCATTTTACTAGATGGCTCACCACCCAGAAAGCTTTACGTGATGGCTTTTTTGGTAGTTGATGGTTTCCCAAGATGCTTTGCATATGTTTAGCATTGTGATATCTGTGAGAGATGTGATGCTAGGAAAATTCGGAAGCGGTTGCTTAATCCTATTCTTGTGGCTTTGCTCTTTGAGAAGTGGGGCATCCATTTTGTTGGACATGTACAACCTTCATCTACTACGTGTGGAAGCTTTATATCATTGTGGCGATGGACTACTTTGCAAAATGGTCAGAAGCTCGAGCTATGATAAAGGACTATGCCAAGGAAACATCTAGTTTTATTATGGAACAAATTGTGTGCTATTTTAGTCCACCAATTGGTGTAAACATAATAAAACCAGCCCATATATCCCCAAGTGAATGGGCAAGTAGAGAGTACCAAGCAGCTTGTAGGGATTTTATCCAAAACTGTATTTGAGGGTAAGCGTCTGGGACAAGAAACTTCATGTGGTTGTTTGGGCTTATAATACTATGTTTAAGAGAGCAACATGCCACACCTAATTTAAGTTGGTATATGGAAAAGAGTGTATCTTACCCTTGGAAATTGAGTTACCCACTCTGAGGTTTGCGTTGAACCATTCTTTGGGTGAAGAGGAAGCATTGTAAGAAAGATTGACCTCCCTAGCACATCTTGATGAGATTTGATTGTAGGCTTTGTTACACCAAGAGGTAGGGAAGAAGAGGATGAAAGCACTTCATGATCTTTGTACTAAAAGATATAAATTTGTGAAAGGTCAGTCGACGGTCCTATATTATGATGCACATTACAAGTTATTTCCTGGCAAGTTAGAACCCAAATGGGATGGCCCTTATAAGATTGTATGTATAGGAAATAATGGATCTACAATCCTTTTAGTAGATTGTTAGGGGGTGGAGTTTAAAACTAAAGTAAACTTTAATAAGTTGAAGCCCTATTATATGTAGGGATTGACATTAGACTTGGTACCTTTGCAAGTCTTCCAAGATCGAGCTTAAACTTGTAGTAGGTGCCAAGGCAATCGGATGGGCAGAATCATTCCTTATCTTGAACATTCATATTTAGAGTAGTGTTACTACCAAGATCGAGAGATATGGTGGAGTAAGGGTTATCATATTACTGAGTGGCAAGACAAATCTTTCACCTGGGATATTAAGTTCTACTGCCACCATTGTCATAGGGTTCTTGTTAGCGTCCCTATTGAGTTTAGTGAGGAAGGAGGCATTGTACCTGTTATACATCCTCTTTCTCGGCTTGACATTGGCTACCATAAGTATGAGTAGGCTGATTGGTAGGGTATGGCTTGTCGAATGGGTCTATACTTTGTATTTTGATAGAGCTTCACGAGGGTCTGCCAAGCATGCAAGTGTTGATATGGTTATAGTCATTATGAAAATGGGAGTCTATTTAGGCATCGCTTTTACTAATAACATAGCAAAATACAAGGCCTTAATTAGGGGGTTGAATATAGCCCAACATGGTGATATCTGTTGTTTATTGGTAAAAGATGACACAGCTAGTGATCAACCAATTTAATGGGACCTATAGTGTGAGGGATCCCATTATGTGGATGTATCATCGTGCAATCTTGGATATACTTGAGATTTTTGAGACAGTGACTTGTCAGCTGGTCCTTTATGAATGGAACCGCTTTGCGAATTTGTTGGCAAATTATGCCCTGAGGATGTATTTCTCAATCGTGGTCTTGAGGGGTTATTAGAATTGTTCAATCTTATTAGCCTAGGACTATTGTGGGGACTCGTTATACTAACATGTCTTGTTATGGCCGCCGCTGATAGTTAGTATGGGTGATGAGCCAGGTAGTAGCGATTGACCATCTTCCTATTCTTTCATGGATGCATAGGATTGTTTAACGACATTCGCCAAACACCCCTTGCCATTTATGTAGGGCTCATTTGGATGCAATCAAATGCATATTGAGGTATGTGAAGTCCATCTTGTATTATGGGTTTTTTATGGGGCAGCTAAGGATGCATATGCATTTGGGTACATAGATGCAGATTGGGATAAGTATAATAGAAGATCTACCACAATAGCATGTTTTTCCTTGGTAGTGCAAGAGTTACTTGGAGTAGTACAAAGCAACCAATGATTGCTTTATCAAGTATAAAGGTTGAGTATAGAGGTATTGCTATAGCAATATGTGAGATGGTATGGTTACAAAAGTTTTTGGGTGATTTTTGGATGTGTAGGGAGATGTCTAGTTGTCACTCACTATGATAACATGAGTAATATACAATTAGCTAGGAACCTATTATTCCATGCTAAGATAAAACACATTGACATGCTTTCGATAAATTAGTTCATAGTGTCTATACGCTCTTGATCACAAGGCTGTGGGGTTGTTTTGGAGTATATTCGGCTAGAGCCCTCAAGCTGGTGTTGGGCCCATTTTTGATCCCGATACCTACACATTTGAATCATACTTTTTTCAAATCTAGCCCATGCCACTTTGTGGCTTAAATGCATAGGATCGTGCAAACCTGGCTATGATCTCACCACAAGATGGAGGTGCTTGATACACCTTATGGAAAGCCAACATGCAATCTTTCACAAGTGAGTGTGCATGTGTCTTAGATAGATCTTTGCACCTTTTTTATGCTTGTTCTTGAAGATAGTCAACCAGTAGTCTTCATAGAGGGCGTCTTCACCTAAGTCCTTTGGAAGCTTCTTTGCCGATGTATAGCAAAATTAGCTCAGCAGTGGTGGGTACTCTTCCTTTTATTTTTCCCTAAGAGATGTCAATCGATACTCCGAGTTAGACATACCATGGCCCTCTTTTCAAAGTAAGCTAGCATATGCAATTTTAAGTCTTGTGACTCATTAGACTCTGAAGGGAACTTTTTAAAGTTACTATTCCTAGGGTAGGGCTAGGAAAAAATTAACCCTTCCATGATGAATGGCTTTGTGCCCAACTTGACCTGCATTGGGAAGAGTTGCAATTTGATTTCCATGAATATCTACGGCTGTACACAAGGGAAGGGTAGGCAAGCTTGTAATTTTCAGCACTGGTTAACTCTATAATCTATAGGCTTTACTCACCTCTTGAACACAATTCTCACCCTCACCACATATGAGGGTCGTGACCATGTGATATGAGATCCCTTTGCCATTGAGATGGGGATCTCTAGCTTGGTGCTGACCCATATAGGGTTTGTTGCACAAAACAGTCACCACCAACAAGCGATATGGTACTCTTTGTCCTTGGGAGGGGCCTTTCTTACTTTGTAGTGACCCATTGTGGGTTTAAACCACATGAGGGTCACGACCAATCAAAAAACTCTTTAGAATATCATATTAGAGAATTTGGAAATTTTTATATATTTTGGAAATCTTGAATATAGTTAATGTTTGGCCATATATTCAAATCTTATTTCCTTACTTTAATGTGAAGTCTAGCTTAAGTAATACTACATAGGTTGTAATTTCAAGTACAACTTTCAAATAAGTAGTTAAGATTTAGCCACATGGTCAAATCTTTACCTTTTATTGAAGAATAGAACTTGGGAGATTCCCAAATTCTCTAATATGGAATTTTATGAATCGAAATAGTGAGATCGAGCAATAATGTTGCTTTGATGTCACAATTCACCATATGTGCTAGTATGCAAACCGCATGAAGTCCTAGCTAAATGTGAAAAAATACAAAAAAAAACAAAGTGAGTCCCAAAAAAAGTAATAACATGGAAGCTCACCTCTGGGTTTCGTTAAGGATTTGTCTTCATCATTAAACTAGACTGACGTTTTCTCAAACTGCTCCCTAGAGTAGCTATCCTTGCTTGCACCTATGGTTGGGGTTCGTATCTCCTCTGGCACAGACTACAATGTCTTGTTGATGTTGTAAGGGGATTTTGTCCCCACCTTGCACTTCATCATTGGGGCTTCATTGGGGTGGTTTTAATGGCCCCCTTCCCTAACAGAGACCTTATGGTAACATGCAAACATGCAAACTGGGTGTAAAGCACCAAAAAGAGAGTTTGAGTGACATAATAGAGAGCCTTGGGGGCTGTATTGAGAGCTTAATGACTAGAGGTATTAGGAGGAGTGAGCTTTAGCACGTCTCCTATGCCCCATCGATTGGATAATGATGATATTCATTTTGGGATAGGAGATTTCTCAGTAGTTCAAACTCGAGTCTATTGACTGAACTTCATTCATATACGATCATAGTGATGCCATACATGTACATCACGGCTTGAGATCATTTGGTCCTGCTCAAATTTTTATAAAATTTTAACATTTATTATCTAAGGATTTCTCTCCAAAATCCAAATTAAGAATTAATGGAAGTACTAGGCATATACAAAATTAGTCATTTTATTGTACCGCCAAATTGTGCTTTCACCCACCAAGGGCTAATTTTTCATTGGATTGGGATTTTTTTTCAAATGGTGTATTTTATATAAATTACATAGCATTTTCTCTCTCCTCAATTTCTTCCAGTCCCAAAAATTGATCTCAAATCTCCCCTAATGTAGAAATTACATGGCACAGGAAGGGACATAATTTGAGCAAAGAGTAGAGAACACACAACAAATATGAGAAGAACAGAGAATACTTTAATTTCAAATGAATTGATACAAATATGGCTTTGTCCACACGTTCTCTTTCATTATGAGGCTTAGATGGTGATCTAGATAGATGATAGGCAAAGAGCTTAAGGGTAGATAGAAGAACTTTGACATAGTGAAAGATAGATTGACGATGGCTTTAGAGAGGTCTTCCTTTTATAGCCTAAGAAGATAGTCTAGTTGGCATGTTCGACCATATTATGAACCTTTCCTAGTTCACCATTGAATATTTCCTTTACCCTCCCACACCTTGCAACTCAAAGCATTGTGCCTCAAGTTTCTACCAATATAACTACTCTATCTAACCCAAAGGAGGCTGGATCCACAAAGGTCACATTTTTGCCATCCAGTCACATAGACCTCGTTTGATATACAAGTCATGACCCACCCAATGTCCGTGCTCACACATGGCTTCTCCTCATAATGTAGGCCTTGTAGCTTAGAGCACCATGGATCATTGGTGGCACCTTACGAGGGTGGGGTGTTGAGCATATCTACTTTGCTCGTGCTCCCATAACAAGTGCAAAACATATTGGATTTCTATGCCTTCTTCTCTCCTTTATACGATTTCAAAATAGAACAAAAAGCATAAGTATAACTCAAGTAAAGTGACTCTTATGTTTGACATTAGACACTATGCATATTGATTTTTTCAATTGAGAATATAAATATGTAAAAGGCATCATGTTTTCTTAGGACTTGTGCATTGATATATACACTAGTATATGTGTTCGTATATGCATCGATAGAAGATATCGGAATATTTGCCAAATTTTTAAGCCATATTATTATTTATGAATATACCAATGATTTTATGAATGCAAATAGCAATGAGTACACCAACGTATATATCAAACATATTTTTCTTTTTGCATTTTGTAAAAAACTTTCATTGGTATTCATGTCATTTGTTTGTAGGATATATTTTTAAAGATGCAAAAATTCTCTTTCACACAAGCACCTCTTATCTTGGGAGTAGATACCAATTGCACAAGTCAAGGAACAATCCTTGGCATTGAACTAAGGTATACTATATAATAGCAATGATCTTATCTTAGATGTGCAATCATGCAAAGTCAATACTTGTACCTACTAGCAAATTTAAAATTTAAGATAAGAGAGCAAAGAATCCCTATATACATCCTAATTAGCTATTTCTTCATAGAGATTTTGTCACATAATTTCTTCAATGTACCCTGATTTTTGTTGATCAAAACTAGAAACCTCTAACACAATTTTACAATTATTTATTCTCTATAGTATACCCAATACATTAGCAAAATAATTAATGAGTAATTGAATCCATTATGTCCTTAAATATTTTCAAACTACTCTTGCATATATGCTCATACAAATTTGAGAGTTTTTACAAGTCAAATCCTAATATTTTTAGAAGCTTTTCTAACTCTTGCTTTAGTTTCTTTAGCTGTCTACTTGCCCTCCCTTTGCCACATTGACTTACAATGACACTATGTGATGCTGATCACCAGGAATGGAAGTTCTTACAGGCCCTTGGGGTATCTTGTGGGTCATTAGCACCTAATGAGAAGATTTTGAAAATATACAAGATAGCATTGTTGGAGCATTTGGGGTTGAAAGTCTACCACAGGGGTAAGAGACAGTAGGGTGAAGGGAGATTCAAAGGGAGGAGTAGACAAAAGAGAAGGGGATTAAAGAAATAGGAGATGCAGAAGAGAATTGATAGAGGTGAATCCAGTCAAATTATTTTAGCATCCTATCATACATGGAAGACATAAGCTCATAATCATAGCTCATAACCAACTACATCCAAACAAGGGTGGATTGAAGCCCAAGACACACTGAGACAATAGCCCAGCTCATACAGAAATACATGACATAATTCATGAACATAATCCATGATCCATGCTGTTATCATCCATTGACTGTTATAGATATTCACCTCAAAAGTACATGTAGCTTCAATATAATAGAGTGTAATATTTCTGCAACGAAATATTAACGACTCTAGACCTCACACAAAAGCGGTTCAAATTAATCTCCCGCAACAGAAAAACCTTGGGCTAAGTGCTCCTTCTTTGTGCACTAACAAACTCCAGCCTGTGTTGTGCATAAGAGACCGTGGCTAAAAACCGTAGCCCACGCGGGAACACCCCTTCAAGGGACAAAAAAAGATAATGAATTAATTGCAATTTTTTTTACATTAAACTCCCTCCCCTTCAGCTGTTGCATGGCGGGGAGAGGGAGTATGTGTGGAGCTTGAGTGGTGGAGGGGCATGGGGAGAAGGCATGCAACCTGCCACTTGTATGGCTACCCACCCCACCCTCCTCCCATATAAACCCCCCCCCCTCCCAAGCTTGGGAGGGGATTGTGTTGCTGCTCGCCGCCCTGAGGAGCTTCCCGCCACCTTCTACCTGCTGTTGCTAGGCTGCCGCTCTGCCGTCATCGTCGTCATCATCATCATCATCATCATCATCATCATCATCATCATCATCATCATCATCATCATCATCGTCATCTTCATCGTCGTCATCCTCATCATTTTCTCCATCCCACGTCATCCCCCTGTTCTTTAGGCCTAGTTCACCCGTCCCTCCCCGGTTTTTTTAAAAACCGTGTCTTGCAAGGCCTATGTCTTGCACGGAAGAGGAGATCTCGGACAAAGTGACTTCGAAACGCGTAAGTGAACCAAGGGAGAGTTGCTGAGATGAAATTTACTGCATCAATGGCTCCTAAAAAAAAGCCGAGAGGAGCACACACGGGAGCTTCCATCCAAAGTACGAGAGTGGACAATGCCCCGATAATGAATGACCAAGTTCCAAATATTATTCCCACATGGAAAGGATGCATAAAGCATGTTTTAATTCACATAGGGAAACTTGAATGCATCGTAAAATTTATATATTTAGTGCGAATAATTGGAGGAGGAATCACTTTACCCTGTACTATTTCATTTGGAGCTTTCCCTGTGGATGAGTGCACTGTATTGTTGTAAGCAAACTCCAATAATGGAAGATATTTCTCCCATTGTGACTTATGTTCACTAACATAAGCTTTCAACATATCCAAAAGAGTGAGATTCATCACCTCTGTTTGGCCGTCAGTTTGAGGATGAAAAGCTGAGGAGAACTTTAAAGTGGTTCCCAAATTCTCAAATAAAGCACGCCAAAAGTTACTTGTGAATTTGGAGTCTCTATCTGAAATGATCTCAGAAGGCATACCATGTAATCTGAAGATATGTTGAATGAAAAGTCTTGCAGCTTGTGCGGATTTCAATGTTTTATGACATGGAATAAAATGTGATTGTTTGCTGAATCTATCAATTATGACCCAAATCATATCATGACCTTGAGGTGTTCTTGGAATACCTGAGATGAAATCCATTGTGATAGATTCCCATGGATCTTTGGGCACTGGAAGAGGTTGCAACAATCCTGGAATCTTCTGCCTATCATATTTGGATTTTTGGCATACCAGACAAGCCTCAATGAAGTTATGTGTATCTTTTCGTAATGTTGGCCAATAAAAGTAGCGCTCAATTGCACTTAGACCTTAGCAGTTGGCCGTACAAACGACCACTGGAATGTTCGTGATTGTACACTTAGGTGCACTGTTTGTATTTCTTTGCTCAAGGAACTAATTCAGGAAAAACAACTAATACTTCAGATTAAAAGCCTCGAGGGAGAGGCAGTACCAGTTACCTCCGACTGTCTGCCTGACCCTATCCAAGGGGGTTGTTAGCCGCACCGGGTACGTGGATCGAACCCGCCGCGAGAGGTCTCTTCGTGGGTGCTACTTGGAGCAGGAGGACGCTTGGGTGCTAGGGGAGGCTTTGGTCGTAAATCCCTTGCCTTCGGATCCTGTACAAGAGTTCGACGTGACTCGAGATGGGATCTCGAGGCCCACACACTAGTCAACGGGTGGAACTTGGAATAGCGATCCGTGTGGATTGCTGGAATAGCCTTCGGGCAGGTTTATTTGATGTATTTCAAAGACTGATAAATAAATATCAAACGTTGAAAAGGAACTTGCTTGACATTGTTTTTCTGTGTCAGTGCTTAAGTTACGTGAAGAAACCAGTGATTAATTTGGTTAATTAAGGAAGTTGTTTTTGCTTGTCAAACTAAATGTGGTAGGTGATTAGATAACTAAAGCAACCTGAGGAAAGTGCAGTGGACGTGACTCTGGGTTCGTCCTACGGAAGGGCGGTCCCGGTTGGCTGGGAACTTTTCTCAAAGAAATTGACAGCAAGGTAACAATGACCTAGAATCTATAGAGCTAGAGTCCCGATTTATGCTGTTTTAGGAGAATAGAATGGGACTATGCCTTACGGGTAGAGAGGTTGAGCTTCGCATCCCTCTAGTTTCCCATTCTCCTTGAACCAAGTGTAGTATAAATCCGCTTTGTCCCTGATGTTTCTGTGCAAAGCAGTTTGGCTGGGGCTCGATGCTAGCTACCTCCTAGGAACTTGACCATTAGAAAAACCTTGATTCAGGTCGGTCCTAAGTGGGGACGGCCGGAATGCTTCTGCTTCGTGGCAGACTCGGGAAGACCTAGATCGCAAACCTCGTGACATTCCTTGTGAGTACCGGGCGGCACTTTCTAGACTCTCTTCCGATGGGCTGCTAAGACGTGTCCTACAAGTGGACAGGGGGACACATTACATAGAGGTAGAAGCCTTTGCAATTAGGACATATATCAATTACTTCCGACAAATCCCTATCAAAGCTAATGAAGTACTTCAGCCATGTCATTAACCTATCAATAACAGAGTATTCCAACCCTCAATCAATGCTTCAAAATGCATACAAATCCAATCATAAGCTCCTTTAATGAATGTGCAAGGTTGCCCTGCTGTTTGGGGACTGTATCCAATACATATATGCATTTAGATCACTTGTAAGCTCTTCCAAATTGAGTGGAATGTGGGCTGCCCCATTTATGATAATTTTGATTAGTCCAAACCTGCCCATAGACCAAGAAAAATCACTCCTTTAGCTTCCCCAAATAGTACACTAGATAACGAGGGAAAGATTCAAGCTTTTGGGCATCAAGAAAGCCATGTGAATGGAGATGAATCAAGAAGAAACCTTGCTGGTCATGGATACCATGTTATTTCCTATTCATGACAGCACCATAACTCCTCTCTTTTTTCCCAAAAATGCATACAATAGACACACCTTACCTTCCCCTCATGTCTAGAGCTTGTTTTGAGTGGAACTCCAGCTGCATGCCTTTGGTAACTCCACCAATGGTCCAGCTCTGCCCTTGTAGCTCACGCCCGTGATTTGAGGTGGAAATCAGGATGAGCTCTCAAGTTTCACATAGGCACTCCTCAGTTTCCTAAGTCACTAAAAGTTCTTATTCCATGTCCCGTGCTCAAACCTAGTTGACTTGTTGAACTTAGTGAATTCCAAACAAAAATGAACTTAAAGAGTCCCTACATTCCATCCTATGACCTGTCCTGAAACTCCTGTAGACCAAGTATGCAGACATACATGATCCATAGCTTCTCCATTTTTCATACTATAACATAAAATCCCATGACAGTGTAATGAGTACTAAAGAAGTTGAAGCAAGAATGAACCAAGGTGTTTGATACATAGAAACAAAGTTCTTAAGGGTTGCTTTCAGCCCATTTATGTCACTCAACCTTGTCCATAATTTAGAATAAAATGTGGTTCAAAACAGAAGGTTGCCTGTGCAAGCTGGCCTCTAGGAAACTTCCTCAAGTGATAAACCCTACCACTTTATCAAATATTCCATGATGGACTGAGAACGAAACTTCTTTTCTCTTTGGCCAATGAACTACCTCTAGAATTTATTGAATGATGCCTTCTTCATCCATGGGAGGAAGCTCCTCTATGTAATCCACTAATGATCCAATAAAGGGCTTGAGCTGACTCACATGAAAGACATTGTGAATCCTAGTAGAAGGAGGTAATTCCAATCAATATGCTAAGTCACCCACACTCTTCATGATCCTGTAAGGCCGATAGAATTTGTGAGCTAGATTGTTGTTAGACCCATCTTTAAGAGTGGCATACCTAGACTTGGGTACTTTCAATAAAAACAATTCCCCTTCTTGAAACTCAATGTCCCATCCGTTCTCATTAGCATAAAGCTTCATTTGATCTTGAGCTTTCTTCAAATTCAATTTTGCTGAAGTAAGGCTTGCCAGTTCTTCTTTACTTTGAGGATTGATCTTGTCATTGAAAATGACCATTGAAAGAGGGACCTTGTATCCATATAAAGCCTTAAAAGGGGAAACTCCAATGCTAGAGCGAGTGGAGTTATTGTAGGAAAACTCAGCCAAGTGTAGCCATGAGTCCCATGTATGCTCAACATCATGGCAAAAATACCTCAAGTAAGTTTCCAACCACTTATTTACCCTCTCTATTTTTAGTAGGACTTCTTGATCTTGTCCAAGCATTAGATGAGATAGGACAAAGAATGGCAACATGTAAATCACTCTTCCACCAGTATCCAAATACATATGACCACCTGGGTCAAAGAAAAAGGTGTTTGTAGGGTCAAGAAACTCTTATTGACCAAATTCCTAATCAATATCATTAGTTTCAATAGCCATCATTAATGCATTTTCTTCCTCATGATCATCCTCTAAATCCTCAAATACCAACATACTTTGAACCTTTGCTTTTGCATTTTTCTAGGCACATTTTGTGGCATGTTCAGCTATATATTTTTCACCACATTTAAAGTAAAGTCCTTTCTCTTTTCTTTCCTTGTACAAGTCCATGGGAATAGATTTTTTGGCTACCAAAAGTTGAGGTATTTTTATTCTTGTTGTCTTGAAATTACATTGCTGTCTTGAAGCATTAAAGGTGGGGTGTGTGTGGATTTAAGGAGTGTTGAATTGCATATTAGCACCACCATAACTAGCCCCAAACTGTCCCTATCTCATAGCAGCTCTTTGCTGTTCAAAAGATGACTACATAGCCTCTCTTTGCTATCCAAAAGATGGCTAAGATACTCTCCTTTGCTGTTCATAATGTGACTGAAATGAAGTATCCCTATGATATTTTTGAGAGTATCTTTCAACCAACTCAATGGTCTTGAACAAATATAAAGGAGATTGTGTTGAAGCGTATTTGTGCAGCTTGACATAATCACTAATTGATTCCACGTACATGGTGAGGTTGAGAAATTGATTGGTGTAGTCCTGGATAGTGAGACCACATTGCTCCAGGCTATACCATTGATGGCCAAGCTTCTTTTTTTCCACGGGTGACACAAAAACTTACACCATAAGTGCCTTGAATGCATCCCAAGTTCTACTTGTGCTGATTTTCCCTTTTTATATACCACCATCATGTGTGAGCAAACCCTTCCAAATGTATAATGGCAAAGTGAATCTTTTGGCCATCGCTCCTTGGCAAAATGTCAAAGTAATCCTCAAGTTTTGAGATCCACTCTTTGAGTTCGGTGATGGGGGACAACAATTGACCATTGAAATTAGAGAAAATGTTCTTATCCCTTAGTTCCCTTCATGGTGAGAGGGCTATCCAAACTGTCCAAATTGAGGCTAATCACTATGGTTGCCAAGGAAGGTGCTATTATTGAAAAGAGTGCTGAAATCTTGTGGAAGGCATGGGACCTTGTGAAACTTGAGAAGTACCCCATAGTGCATTGCCCATTGGTTCTTCTTGCCTATGTTAAGGCTCCCCATGCTCAAAACTATTGGTAGGAATACCCATTTTTCCTAAGATATCTTTGGAGCTTACATTTACTGATGGGAGAGTTAGTCTTTCAACATGTACATGTGATCTGTCCTCTTGTTCTTTTCCTTTCATTTGAAATTCCATCCACTTATTGAATTATTGTCCAACAAGTGTATTCATGGTGGCTTGCATTTGGCACATTTCATTTATCATTTTCTACGTGGTCAATTGTGTTTTAGTATGATGCCTGCCATCATAGCTTTATGTTTTTCCATCATGGCTTCATGTCATTCAACATGCCTTGTTTCATGCAAACATAAGGTGAAATTTAGAGTACCAAGGCTTCCCATGACTTGTGAATACTCTTCATAATTGACTCTAGGGTTGTTTCTAGCTTCTAAGTCCTTGGGATCCCTGATTTGTTGGTGTACATCCTCATTTGCCTTTGCTTTTGCATTTTCTTATCCCTTATTACTTGCCATTGCAAAGTGTAGTCCACAACTTGATCCCTTCTCACAAAAAAAATGGTAATATCTAACAACTTTGATTACAAAACTTTCTAACTCAAATCAAAGGATATGATCCCCTCTATGTAATATCTTGAGCTAGACAACTCCAATGGTATAACTTTCTAACTCAAATCAAGGGTCTTGATCTCCTCTACGCAATGAGCATAAGCACGCAATAAAATGACTTATGCAAAAAATTTAGTAATAAGAAATGTGTGACTGAACTATGTAGTCTAGCACCCTATTTGCAACTATAAGAGGCCTGTGGGGTCCAAATAAAGCTTCCAAACTAGGTAAGAGTCTTGATATGATGTATAAGCACCTTATGAGACGTGCACTTGTACTCTTGGGATCAAGTATACCTCTATATATGCAAGCAAAAA
Source organism: Lygodium microphyllum (assembly GCF_053477565.2). NCBI lineage: Eukaryota > Viridiplantae > Streptophyta > Polypodiopsida > Schizaeales > Lygodiaceae > Lygodium > Lygodium microphyllum. The sequence continues at coordinate 56,927,712 of NC_141153.1, read as the reverse complement.
TCTGATAGAATCCTGTGGGAGTCAAAGGGAAGTTGGAAAGTGATTTGTGCTTAACTATATGACTAAAATCGTTGTCATAATGGAATAATATATTGCCAACGTAGCCCAAATCAGTGCTTGCATCAGCACAACACTGCTACCCTTAAACATGAGCACCCCATTGCCAAAATGATCAAGCATATACATCACATAAGCAACCCAAGCATAGGCATTCCATTGCCAATGACTGCATATACATTCTCCACCATGATACATCCCATACATGAATACATCAATGCCACATGATGGCTTGCCAATTCTCTACTGTCTAAAGGGTACCCGACACTTAGCTGATGTCCAATTGTCTCCATATGAAGACAGTGAATAAGTCAGTGACTCTAGGTTTAATCATAGTTACTATAGATGGTCGGTTAGATCTAAGTGCTGTATTCACTTCAGTTATGTGTGATTATAGAATAATGAGAAATGAGAGGAGACAACACACTGCTACTCTATGATGCCTCAACCCTTTTCTGACTTTCAACATGGTATCAGAGCCATCTTGGATGGGCTCTCTGTAGCTTAACAAAGTGAAGAAGACCTGAAGATTGAAAAGACAGGATCTATGTGAAGAGGAGCAGGTTGCCATTGTTCATGCTGTGTAAGTGTTAGGTCATTTGTGTTTCTCTTTGATATTGGAGTGTGCCTAGGTCCTGTTTGGAGCATTTGGAGGCTTCATTGACCATAGTAGAGAGAGCATTGATCATCATTGTGATGGAAATTTGTTGAAGCACACTCTAGGGTGCTAGTGTGATTGCACCTATTGATGCAAGAGATTCCCTTGGCTACAAATCAAGGTAATAATCATTGGTTGAGCTATCAAATGCTTGCAAACATACCTTGGAAGATTGTTGAAGACCCTGGAGCTCTAATGCTTGCCTGGGGGCTTAGCCATGGACGTGAGACATAGGTACAAATATGAAATTAAGTGTAGGCCTATTATAAACAAGAATAGGTAGCATACACTTGATGAATTACTTTGTGCCTAGATTGACATGTATGGACTCCCATATGCAGAGGCAATTGTCTGAAGTGTTGTAGGGGTGTTTTGAGGCATATATACTCGGTTTTTGACTGCTGGTCACTAAAAATTTCTGCTCATAGACTACTTGTCTGTTTACTCTCAATTAGCTTGAATGCATGCTGAAAATGCAGTGAAATGCAGTTCAAGTAAACGGGTTGTAATACCTAGGTGGTTGTTGTCACTTGACAGGGATGTATGTAACAAGTATTTTGGACTGAAATATCACTGATTTGAGTAGAGGTTGCTAACTGAAAATTGTCATTGCATTGGAAGGTTGAAAGTGATCAATTAAGAAGCCTTGGTTTGCAGGCAGTGTTTGCAATATGGAAAATGCAGACAAAAATGACAACATAACCCAGATAGTGGGGGAAAAGCTTGACAGCAATAACTATGCCATATGGAAGTTCCGCATTGAGGACTTCCTGATAGGAAAAGGATATTGGGATTTGGTAAATGGGTATTGAAGCTGAACCCAAGCTCCCAGAGAGGAATCTTACCGTTGATTAGAGACAGGCACACCGAGCTTGGATGGAAAGAGTGTACAGGGTTTTACATTGGCTATCACTATGTATCTCAGATGCTATGGTGATGTAGATAATGAATTGCAAGTCTCTAGTAGATGCATGGAACATTTTGATTAGGTATTATGACATAGCCACAAGTGCCAGAAAGATAGAGTTGAAGTAGAAATTCAATAATATGGACAGAAAGGGTAGAGGTCTATTCAAGACTATGTCACTGAAATCAAGAACATTGCAGACCAATTAGCGTCCATTGGCACATAGTTGGAGGATGCAGACATGGTTGCAGGAGCATTAAATGACTTGGGGCCCGAATATAAATCGTTTGATACTTCCATATCTGTGCGAGGCTGAAATGATGAATTTTAATGAGCTTGTTGCATTGTTCATTCATGAGGAAGTTAAACTTTGATTGGCTACAGGTTTTAGCAGCTCTAGAGCAAGGATGTTGTTTTTTATTCAAATCAACGCGATTGTGGCATCTGCGGTAGAGGTTATGGCTCTGACAAAGGATCTCAGTAGAATGTGTCTTATGACAATAATAACCAGCAGGGTTCAAATGTAAGAGGAGGTGGAAATTTCAGAGGCAGGGGGAGATCTAGCTCCAGAGGCAGAGGCTCCTGGAAGCCACATAGGACCTCTGAAAATCCTAACAAGGATAAGGATTGTCACTACTATGGTAAGTATGCTCATATTGCCACAAGGATTGCGGGAAGAAGTAGGGCAATCAAAATGGCAAGCATCATGGACATTATGCATAGTCTAGTCAGACAGAAGATGCATCTGGGGATATACTGTTTGCGATGACATATGTGAAAGATAGGGTTGCTTAGAAGTCCATTGAGGATGCAGTTTGGTATATTGATTCGGGAGCATCGAATCATATGGCGCCTCATGGTGATTGATTTACTAACATGGTTCCTGACAGGAATGGCTATGTATGCATAGGATATGACACACATCATAGCATTGAGCATAAAGGTAGAGTACCTTTAGTGATTCATAATGACAGAAAGAAGAATCTGCATGATGTATTGCATGTCCCATCTATTACTAAAAATTTACTATGAGTGGGTCTGATGATTGAGCAGAATCTGTAGGTTTAGTTTAATAAGCATGGATGCTTCATTGAAGAGTTTGGTAATGGCTGCAAATTGATTGCTCGTGGTCATAGACAAGGCAGGATGTTCACTTTGGATGTCACTTTACCACTACTAAAATCAACCATGTTTGCTCATGGCTTAGGCACAGTTAGAGACTTAGAAATATGGCATAAGAGAGTGGGGCATGTTAATCTTCAGCAGCAGCTGCACATGATGCAGAAGAAACAACTTGTGATAGGTCTACCCAAGTTTGCATACACTGATATTGGTCATGTTTGCAATGCTTCTCAATTTGTTAAATAGTCAAGGTTTCCTTTTGTCAAGCATGTATGGAATAGTACGCGACCATTGCAGTTGATTCACTCTGATGTGTGGGGGACCAACCCATAATGCATCTATGGGAGGTTCCAAATACTATGTGACATTCATTGATGACTTTAGCTACTATACTTGGGTGCACATATTGAAAACAAAATATGAAGTGTTGGGTTTTTTAAAGCAGGTTGAGAATGAATTTGATTGCTACATCTCTTGTTTGAGATCGGATAGCAGTGGGGAGTATGTATCACATGAGTTTGATAAATTTTTAGCTGAAAATGGCATACGTAGGCAGCTTACATGTAGCTACACTCCATAGCAGAATGGAGTAGCTAAATGGAAGAACAGGGTATTGATGGAAGCTTCTCGTGCAATGATGAATGAAAAGAATATGCCACTCTATTATTGGGCTGATAGCCATGTATATCTTGAACAGGACTCCCACTGTAGACATTCATGATGTGACACCCTTTCATAGGTTTAAAGGTTTCAAACTTGATGTCAGTCACATGAAAGTATTTGGGTGTATTGCTCATGTGCATATTCCAATGAGAAGCAAAAGAAGCTAGATCCAAAAGCACATAAGTGTATATTTATTGGTTATGCACTGGAAAAGAAGGCATATAAATGTTATGATCCCTTTACATGGGAGATACGGGATGTTATATTTGATGAGATGGCTACTTGGTATGCATCACCTATATTAGTACCATTTGATATGCCTTCTGCACATGAATCTATAGCTAATTTGTACTAGAGTACTGCATTGACATGTCCTAGTGTGACGGATGTATCTTCCTCTGTATCTCCATGGACAGGGAGATTGCGTAGTTCTGGCTCATCGTCCAATGACACCACTATGTCAGTGGGGGGGAGATATGATGTGATGGATAGCAAAAGGAAAGAAAAAGTCTTTGAGGATGCATCTGGTATGATGACTTCAAGCTATGACTTAGCAAGTAGTCTAGATAGTGAACTTGGTATTCTGACTATGTATACGCTTGGTACTAGGCAGAGCAAGTACATTCTGCCTCATGAGAGAGGGGAATCGAGTAGTGCACCATAGCTCACACACTCGCAAAGGGTTAGGTATCCTATGGATAGATTGACTTACAGTGGTTACTCTGTGAAGCATTATGCTTATATGATGAAGGTTATGGAAGTTAAGGAACCTGCCACTTATGTTGAAGTAGTGATGGATAAGAATTGGTGCACAACTATGGATGAGGAAATAAAAGCCTTGGCTGAAAATAGTACTTGGGATCGTATTCCATTGCCAGATGGAAAAAAGACCATTGGCTACAAATGGGTCTACAAGATTAAATGCAAGTCGGATGGCAGTGTAGAGAGGTACAAAGCCAGGCTGGTCGCTAAGGGTTATGATCAGCAATATGGACTAGACTACAAAGAAACTTTCAGCCCTATTGCTAAGATGACAACCATATGAACAATGATTGCATTGGCTGTGCTGCTAGAGTCTGGAAATTGAAGTTGATGGATGCCAAGAATGCTTTCCTCAATGGTGACTTGGAAGAGGATGTTTATATGGATCAGCCCGAAGTATATGTACACCCTGAATTTCAACATTATGTATGCAAGCTGAAAAAAGCATTGTATGGGCTCCTGGCATGCAAGAATCAGTAATTACTTGTAGAGTTTGGGATTCACAGTTGGCAGGGCTACTTCACGAAAAAGACAGACAGAGGCTTGGTAGTGCTAGTTATTTATGTGGATGATTTGATAATCACAGGTGATGATGACTTTGTGATACAGAAAGTTAGGAGAATGTTGAAATTTGAATTTGATATAAAGGACTTAGGTGAGCTGAAGTACTTCTTGGATATTGAGGTAATCAAGGCTGAAAATGGTTTATGTGGCTGATGCAGAAACACTATGCCATGGAAAATATGGCATGACTAAATGTAAACCACTTGATAGACCTCTTGATTAGAATGTTAAGTTGGACATTAGCACTAGAGCTAAAATTGATTATGTAACTATGTACAGGGAGATGGTTCGAAGCTTGATCTACTTAACCATCACTAGACTTGATTTGAGTTATGATATTGGGCTCATAAGCCAGTTCATGCAAAAGCCCAGAAAGTCACATTTGGATGATATTAGATGGATTATGAGATATGTAAAGTCTATTGTAGATTATGGGCTATTCTATGAGAAAGATAAGGCCCTAAAACTGGTTGGATACACGGATGCAGATTGGGAAGGATGCTCATATGATCGTAGGTCTGCGAGTGGTTATGCCTTTGTCTTTGGAAGTGGAATGATCAACTAGAGTAGCAAGAAGCAACCAATGGTTGAATTGTCTAGCACTAAGGCAAGGTTCAAGGGTGCTCCATTGGTAGCATTTGAGATTTCATGGCTGCTCAAGCTTATGGTTGATTTGGACATACAGGTAGATGCTCTAGTGACTTTATTTTGTGACAATCTCAGTAGTGTAATTTTGGCAACAAATCTAGTATATCATGCCAGAACTAAACACATTGAGTACACTACCATTTTATCAGAGAGACGGTTCTTGCGGGCATAATAGATCTTATGCATGTGAAGACGGATGAACAGGTTGCAGATATCTTTACCAAGTCTTTGAGTAAAGATAAGTTCAGTGTTTTCCGATAGCTACTTGGTGTACGGATGTCGTCTTTTGCCCTTGAGCGGGAGTGTTAAGACTTCAAGCTCTTTCACCTTTGGTTAGTGTGTACACGACACTTAGTTGTTGTCCAGCTGTTTCCATATGCAGACATTGAATAAGTCAATGAATCTAGGTTTAATCACAGTTAGTGTAGATGGTCAGTTAGACCTAAGTGTTGTATTCACTTCAGTTATATGTGATTATGGAATGATGAGAAATGAGAGGAGATAGCACACTGCTACTCTATGATGCCTCAACCCTTCTCTGACTTTCAACAAGTTCCTCCCTAGCCAGGTTATGCACCCCTTCTAGATCTTTGATGTGAGGGACAGTCACCTCTCTTTTGTCCCACATCTCAGTGAGCATCCACTTTTCCTTGCAGGAATATACATGGAAATGGCATGCTAAGTTTAAAAATTAGCATGAACTGCATAATTTAAAAGGAAAATTTCAATCCATTCCATGAGATGCATGGAATTGAGAATGGAATCAAATAAAAGGGATAGGTGAAGGGTTTACCACGCAGTCACTCACTGCTTGCTTACCCTTATTACAATGGATTTCTCAATAATTTCTTATGCTCAGTTAGTTAACAAAATCCCAAATGGTTAAGGTAAGAAGAAAGAGTATCAATCACCAATGAATTTTTTGCATGAACTAACTCTTTCCAATGCAAAGAAGGCATAATGACAGAACTGAAGTAGAATGGGAAACATTCAAGCAATCAAGCCTTCACCTACTGCATCAATTGGCTCTTTAATATCTCCAACAAGTGGCATAGGCTCAACAAGAGGATGAAATGAGAGAGAGATCAAGAACCAAATACCTCTTAATGCTTAATGAAGATGGGTTGCCAATTAGTAACCATAGCCTCCAAGATTGCTCCATAATGCTCCATCATACTCCATGATTGTAATGCTCCCTTTGAGCTTGAAGATGAAGGATTATTCAAATGGAAAGAAGTAATGGCAGGCAAAGAGTAAATGTGCCTTGGTTTATCACAGCACGCCTACCTTCATAAGCTACAATATTCCAGATTTAGCATTCTCCTTAAGTCCTTGGTTGTAAAGGCAATATCCCAAACTCTCATGGTTGAAGTGCCACTCAAGGTAGACTTGGATGTGATTGCCACATACTTATACATAATTTGAGAAAGGTCTAAGGAAGAAGCCTTGCTCGGCCCAAATAAAAACTTGGAAGTGGAAGAGAGCTAAGAGGGGGAGAATTATAATATCGGGGCCAACCCATCACTCATTGTCAACAATTGAAAATCACTATTGCTTCCTTAATATTTCAGTAAATTGCAATGATAGAACATCTATGATTGGATCTCCTGAATTGCTTTTTATTGACATAGTACCCTCATTAACAGAAAACTCATCACTACTTTGAGATGTGATTGCAAAGATCCTGGCTATGCCTATACATTCAGAGCCACTTTGGACCTCCTCTTTGGTTGGAATTGTAGGTAAGCATTCCTTACTTCCAGCCAGGACCTTGAGAGCCCCATCTTCAAGCCATGATCTTTTGGTTTCTTCTGATCCATCTTGAGGACATATCTTCTGGGATAATTTTGCAATAAGCTCTTTTGCAACTCCCCTATTATCTTTCGGTCTTTGTAAGATGGGGACAACCGGAGCAATAGCTTGGACCTTGATGGGATTGTCAATTCCAAAACTGGAGTGCTTTCTTACACAGTGATGTGGTTGCGCATGCTAAACATATCAATCATGGAAATGGCTTTGTAGTAGGTGCCTCCAATTCTGTCATGGCTTCTCTCTCAACTACTATGGCTCATCATGGAGCTCCTTCATTCACTCCATGGGATTCTCTTGTGAATTAGAAGCTCTAAGGGTGCTTCTTTTGTGAGGTTGGCTTCCTCAATCAGCCTGAATTTAAGGAGGTCGTGGATCTCCTGTGAGGTTGGTGCTCCATTTGCCAAACCTGAAACCATACAAAAAGTTATTGAAATTGTGAGTCACTCCTAGCACGTTCAACCTCACTCCAAATTTCAAGAGCTAGGTATTAATATTCGAGGGTCCACCTCAAAGTTTCCTTGAAATGCCCTATGAGTTGTTGGTTTGGCATACCTTCCTCCATTTTTGCCTCAAGCTTTTGAAAAGTCTCCAATGCTAAGTGTCTTCTTCTTGGAAATGTCCACTGGTCACTTAGTGCTGCTCATTTCCATGTTTGTACTTGTGTACCTAAAGTTCTTGGATTTGTGTGACTAAAAAGGAAGAACTTAAATGGAATGCGGCTAATTGGATCAAGAATGTAAAATTCTCTGATATCAATTATCAAGGAGAGGATTAGAGAGAGAAAAAGAGAAGAGAGAAGACTGTATAGAAGAGAGAGAAGAAGAGGTGCAAAAGAGAGAGAAAGAGTGTGATGAGGAGAGAGAAAGACTAGAAAATGAGAGAGAAAGACAAAAAGATAGAGAAAAGCCATGAAAAAGCTGAGAGAGAGAAGATGAAGAAGACTTGTATTATGATAATGATACTCCCCAAAAATCAAGTCCGTTTGACCTTTTATATCGGCTAGTATAGCTAGTATATTATCCCCATTACTTTATTTCCCCTCTCTTACATCTATAGAATTTGTTATCTCTCATTTACAATGTCTTCTTGTGAGAACCCTGATGGTTTTAGGCCAACCATGAAAAATCTCTAGAGATTAGTGGACCATTCCAAAATAAGTGAGTGAGACCTTCCACTCTCCTTTTGCAAAATAGACATAACAAATTAATACATTCAAATTTACCTACTTTATTATTTGTGGATAGCTTCTTGAAAAGAAATCCCCATAGCACCATGTTGATGTATAAAGAGGGAATAGTAATGTAGAATCACCTAATTCTATGTGGAGCTTCCTAGTTCTTCTCTCCCACATAGCTATGCACCTTACAACCTAGCTCTTTTGTAGTTTCACTATGAAATTTATGTGGTTCTTAGCAAGCCCTCTTTTGCTACATGCCTTATTTAGCTTTACTAATACAATTAGGGGTGGAGTTAGCTCTAGAAGAATGTGCTTAATACCATTTGCCAACACCTTTGCTATCATCTTGTATGATGTATTTAGCATAGTTAGAGGTTCTCTAGTAAGTCAGGTGGTCTCTTTTGGTGGACTTGGGTCTAACCCACCCTTATTGACTTCTCTATCCATATTTCTACAAAAAAAAAATAGTAATCTATAGAGGTCAATAGTAATTACCTCCTAGAAGCATTGGTAAAAATCCATTTCTATAGAGGTCAACAAGAATAACTCCCAGGGCCTAGGCTACGGCCGGCCATGTAAAAAGGGGAAAAGGCCAAAAGGGATTTAGGGTTTTGTATATAAAGTTGAAAAGTGAATGAGAAGCTCATTCTTGTGGGTGGCCAAAAGTAGCTCTCCTCTTCTTCTTCTTTTTCTTGTTCTTACTTGCTTGAGCTTGTGCTTGAGAGAGGGAGTGTGAGAGTGTGAGGGAGTGAGTGTGTGAGGGTGAGGGACCGCGGGGTGGAGAAGCTCTCCATCTTCTCCTCTCTTCTCCTCTTCTCTTCTCTTGCTCGCGGTGATGGAGCTTGGAGCGTGGAGCTTGAGGATGGAGCTTGCTTGAAGCTTGCACTTATTGGTGAAATTCTACCAGAATACCATTAGGTATAGCAATTTATTATGTTTGAGCATTTTGATAATACCTTCTAGCTCTTGGGGAGAGAAGGGTAATTAAGAAGAAGTGTCTTTTCAGTTGGGAAGGGGGAATCCTTGGAATTCATGCAACAAATTAGGTTATAATAACAAAAAACTATACAGATATGGCAAGAGTGCACCACCTATTATGACTCTAGTCGAAAGCTTCTCCTTGTGCCTACTAACCACCAACCACTATGATTGACATAAGTGCGATGCAATTGTGTAGCTCACCATGTAGACCCAATATGCATATTATGCTAGGTGGACATGACGAAGGGTGACTCCTTCATCAATGCCATGTCCTATAGATTATGTGCATTCCTAGAAAATGCCTTCCATGTTGTCCTTTCCTCATTAGTCATCTTATCACACTCGTGAGATTGGTCTTCTTATTGTGTAGGGTCAAATTCCAATCCCCTACTAACAAAGTGGTGATCCCAACAAGGTGTTATTCGAGCCAACTCCAAGAATTAGCTATATTGATCGATATGTTAGGAGTGTATAGCAATGCTATCACTATCTATTCCCCATTGATATACATCTTAATCCATATGTTTAACACTAAACCATCATGCCAAATGATCTTTGGCCTCAAGGAAGACAACACAGACACCATAATTTCTTCTCTACCCTTAATATTTTCTTATATAAATGCTTTGTTGCCTAGTGTGGAGGCAAAAGAACTTCCACATCAGGTTCAGTTTTATCTCTTGAAATACCACCATGTTAGGTTTACATTTGTGCATCAGGCCATGGTACATCCTTGGGCACAACTTTCTTCTCTTCTCTCCACAAAGACCTCTCACATTCCATGAGAGGACTCTCAGTCTCTATAGCACACTATACTCATCTGCCACCTTAAGGAAGTCCTTCCCTTCCTTTGAGAGTGTGGTGTAGATGTTCTTATCAATAAACCAGTGTTGACCCAACTTCCTAAGGTTTAGTCTCTTCTTCTTTCCCTTCTTCTCTCAAGGCTTATCTCCTTGCTTCCCTACAACATTGTCTTTGTTGGTTATAGTCTTCGTTGAGGTTCATGCAAGGCTTGAGCCTTTGGTACGCTCAACAACAAAAGACTTATCATTCTTTTGCACACCATGCTTGACCCCTAGGACTTCCTAGGATCCTTGCCTTCCATATTGATCTTGTTCTACACATTTTCATTAGCTTTGTTTTGAGGACCCAGTGCTATGGCTAGCTTCTTTGCCATGGAAACTTCATTCCGTACTCTCCTCCTTCTCGACCTTCTTAGGATATGCCTTGTGATAATGACTAGTAGTTTTACAAATATAACAAGAATCAAAAAGGCCGAAAATTCGACTTCCATGCATATTTCAAACTTGTTGGCATCAAGGATCTCCAACATTTTTGGAAACTCATTTCTTCAATCCCATAATATACAAGCCTACTTCTGATTGATTGCACTCGAGAGACAAGGGGGATATATGCCACTCAATCTAAATCTTCTACGATTGCCCCAACCTCACTCTTGAGCTAGTGGGAATGGAGGGAAGGGGCCCCCTCACAAGGCATTCATAATTGAGGAATTATTCATAAAGCTTGAAATTGGAGGACCATGGGATCACAAGAACCAAATTACCTGCAAGACCCACAAGTGCTTATGAGAGTAGGCCAAAATAGGTTCCCTTGTCAACAAATGAATATTGTAGGAGATCTACCTTCACTTGATGCACCCACACAAGGCATTCATACTTGAGGAATTATTCATCAAGCTTGAAATTGGAGGACCATGGGATCACAAGAACCAAATTACCTGCAAGACCCACAAGTGCTTATGAGAGTAGGCCAAAATAGGTTCTCTTGTCAACAAATTAATATTGTAGGAGATCTACCTTCACCTGATAAGTAGATGAGTACCAGTTAGCAAACTCGCTAGGAATGAGTCCCTAGAAGAAAAAATGGACCCTAGTGTTTTGCATATTGTATGTACCTCATTTTAAGTTGAGGGAGGTAATTCCTTTTTAGGACGGGTAATCTTTGGTAGTCATCTAGGAATCAATCCTATCCATCACCATCCATGCCAAAACTTTTAGCATTGAGATTTAGATGACTAGGCGATTCCTAAGTCTACCGTGTATACGAAGTGTCTAGCCTCATCCCACGAGAACCTGTAGGTTCCTAGTGCACAACTACAGTTACTATCAATATTAAGATGGACACATTTTGTGAATCACCCCAGTTCAAGGTAAGTAAGCACTGCACTTGGTTCAATGAGAGTGAGAAACGAGAGGGAGTCTTTTTCAACCATGTGTGTGAACAACCTTTATTCACCATTTCACTATTTTGTTGAAGCGAACTAAATATTGTCGACACTTGTGAATGATCTCTTAATGAACATACTCAGAACTTGTGAATCTCTTAATGAATGTATGCAGAACTAGTGCATGTGAACATACTTATTAAAATAACAAGATCTAAACAAAAAAAGAAGCACCATTTTTAATGATTAAAAATACTACTCAAATTTATGCGAGTAATTGAATAATTTACCTTTAAAAATTTAAATCTACAAGGAAAGTTGAACTTATAATTTCAAGATTGATTAGAATTCCCTAATGTAAGAGTTCATAAGGTTTTCATGCGATTTCATGGCATTTTCTAGTAATTTAACTAATTTTTCCTAGTTAAAAATTCACAAAACTAATATTTCTAGTCGTACTTAGGTAGCCCTAAAATTTAACCTAATTTAATTTAACTTTTCTATATTTTCTTAAAATTTTTAGCAATATCTCTATTATATATTTAATTTTTAGAATGTAGAGATACCATGAAAATAAGATAATGATTATTTTATTAAATTTCAAATCTATTTTTATTACTGAAGATAAATAAAATCTAAATTTTAATCATTTTTTAATTTTTAATTTACTTTTTTTCTAGAAAATTCAACATCACTTCAACTAATAAAGGATCGCATTGTTCGAATCACGACACCTCCTTTCTATTTCTCTTTATCCCTTTAAGATAAGTGACCTTAATCTCCTTTTTTGTTTTTAATAAATAAACATTATTTTTAAATATATAATTTATTTCTCTCTTTTTTAAATGATATTATATACATATACATATCACATATGTTAAATATTTTGAATTATTTTTTTAAAGCACAAAAATTAAGATATTTTAAAGAAAATTCTAAGGACTTTATGATAGGAAAAAATATATGTATAATCAATTCAATTTGTTAAAATTACTTAACAATTGAAAATTATTTTTGGGAAAATTCAAAAATTTATAAAAGTTGAGTTGTTCACAAAATAAATTGAGACTTTGATCTTTGATATATGAAATTTTCATAATAAATCCTTTAAATTTTAAAATTAATTTTTTTAATTAACAAGATTTTTAATTTTTAATTAATTAGTTTATTTTTAATCCAAAAATACTAATTATACTAATTTAATCATTTTTGGACGGCTAATTAAGTATATTCTCTTGAAAGAAAATCTAGATACTACATTCTTTTTCTCTTAGAGAAATTGAGATGTCCTCATCTCGAAAGAAACACGGGTTTTTTTAGAAGGATAGATTCTTATATCCCAAGTTGCATATTCTTTTAGGAAGTCCTTTATTAGATTAAATATTCTTGTAGGATATGATTCGTCAAGGGCTTTTTCCTGATTTCTAGGACTCTCTCAAGTTGGACTTCAAGGATTCCTTGAGTTGGAATTATAGTTTGTTTATCATTAAGGATGTGTTTCGGGTTGGGAACATATGATTTGAGCAGACTAATATAAAATACATTGTGGATCTTAAGGTGAGTAGGCAAAACTAGTTTATAAGCATGAGTTCCCATGCACTTTACCCAAGGGAACTTTTCTTGAATCGCAAACCCTTAGAAAAACCATGTGCGCCATTCAAGGATGCTATGATTCTATCTTGGTAATAATAGATATGCTTATTGAAGTAGCTCATGCTATTCCAATAAAGATGCCATGTGGCACCTACACGAGGGGATGAGCGCCTTCAATGGTTCTCCCTTGTGTGCACATTGACGGGATGAGTGCCTTGAATGGTTGTCCATTAGCGTGGGGCACGTTTTTAAGAGCAAATTACTTTTCTCTTGGGTGGAAGGTCAATGGGGACGCCTATTCTTTTCGGGCATGAGACTTGCATGTGTGGACGCGAGTGAAGTCGTATGTGGGTGATGCCACAATATTCATATCTCAAGTGCTAACTTTTACGTGGTTTGATTATTTAATGGAATTTCAATGATTATTTGATTTATTATGTCTAGTTGTATTTATTCAGTAAGTTAATTATTTTTCTAACACGATTTTTTGAATTTTTGGCCAGCTAATGTGAAGAGTAAGATGAATTGGATACATGTGGCAAGTGCAATATATTTCATAGACTTCTTCATTGAATTATTTAAATAGACACATTGCCATTTACTCTAAGGTGTGCACACACCCTCTTTGTAAATATTTATTGATATTTGAGATTTCAGGAGATATATAGAAGATATTCTAGAAATATTTTATGGCTCTCAGCAGTTGTGAGATACCACCATTGCGCAAAATATCGGATGCAAGGCTTGCATGTAGTGAGCAATAGAAGAAGCAGTCTCTCACTTTCTTTTACTCATAAAAATGAAAGCACCACTCATAAAACTTAAAACAGAATTAAAGAAGAGTAAACCAAAATTGAGTGACACACTATTGGGTGCAATTTTTCCTCATACATGGAGTGGGTATCTCCTCCATACCATATTTATAATATTGAAATGAATCTTGCTTTGCCCAATGATAGTGTAAGAGAGGGGGACTTAATAACGTGGAAATATTAGCTACACTGGCTGGTATATAAGGTGAGAGAAACTTAATTTTTGATCATTAGATAATTAATATAAGTCTTCTTTCTCCTTCACCTTGCCCTCCAAGCTTCCATGTCTTCTCTCTCTCTCTTCTTGTCTTTCTCTCTCCATTTCTAGTTTTTCTCTCTCATCGTACCTGTCTTTCTTTCTCTTCTGCTCTTCTTCTTCATTAGGGGAGATTTGAGGTCTCGAAAATGCCCTGTAAGAGATCCTAGAGAGAGAAAACAATTTAAGAAATAAAATCATTTTATAGAATTTTTAAAAGGTTTATATTTTGGTAAGTTAAAATATCAAAATTTGTTAATAAGTCATTGTCGTGATATTCTCGTGGTCACATCAAACCTAGAAATCTAGGTCGCGATAAAGTTGGCAAGGTTGTCATAATGAAGATCTTACCTCTCCTCATTAAAGTGAAAAGTAATATTCAATTTGAATTTTGGTGGATACTCGATTGCCTTCCTCCATCGTTTCTCTCTTCTTTTTTTCTCCTCCTTAGTAGTCTCTTCTTTGTTTTAGTTCTTGCTTCTAATCATATCCTTAGCTATGGATCAATCACCCAATGATCTCTGTAACTCAGCTATGGATCAATCATCTAATGATCTCTGTAGCTCTCATAAAAGACCTCTCTATCATCTTCATATTGAGTTGGATAGTGAGTATGAACCAATAAGAAAGAGAACAAAATCTATCACGGTTACAGAGTCTATGAAACATATACTGAGGTTTGAAGGAAAGAAGAATATTGATCTTTGGTTAGATGGAAATCTATATCCCAAAGATCCTAGCAGAAATAGCACTCCTCCTTTCTATAATAGCTCATCATTAATGAGGTTTATTGGTGATGGCTACAATGGATTTTTAGGTTATACACTTAATCTTGTTGCAGAAAAGGATATCCTTGGACTAGAGAATCATCTTTTGATGAAACACAATATAGAGTTGTTGTAGAAGCTAGAGGATTGTCAACAAAAAATTCATTCATTGGAAAAGCGTATCAAAGCTTATCAACGAAAGCAAACTTTATTAGGCCTTCGAAATCGACAAAGAGCTCTTAAAAATATTGAGAATCTCAAACGAGGAGGAGGAGGCTGTGGTAAAAGAATCCAAGCAGTAAGATATATTTTTTTTCACTTGAAAAATCTTAAATATGGCTTTATTTAAATTACTTGCATTGATTTGTGATGTTAATTTTGCTTAGATCTCTTCTACAACCAAATGCAAGTGAAAGAGATTCTTTAAAAGCAGCTCAGTTTTATTATCATCTTCTTCCTTCAGTAGTTTCAAAGGATATTTTGGAGAGGAAGAAATTTAAAAAGGAAAAGAAAAAATGCTTGGAGTCATTTGTAAAGGATCATTCTTTGGATTCTGAGTTAGTACAGAAGAGGATAGTATTGGTATCAGTCGAGATGCTTATATGCAACTTTTCTAGCTTTTACAATCAAATATGAAGCAAGGACAGGTACGCAATTGCATACTTCCGAAGCCATTTGTGGTTAGGACTATCAAACAGAGAGTTAATAACAAAGTGATGGAGATTCTAAGTGAGCCTTTTCATATCAAGGCTAGCTTCAAGGGCAAGAAAAAGGAGGTTACATTCAATGAATTTAACAATATTTTCCTTGACTTGCCCACCCTACAATGCTTAATGATCAAATTTTATGACTTGTCAGTAGCAGAGGCACAGGGAGTGGCTAGATTTGTGATTAAACTTGATGAAAGTGAGATTCTGAAATGTAAAAAATTGGAGAGAATCTCTATCACCTTGATGAATAGAGCACTTTCGTCAGGTCATTGCAATCACTCAACATCATTTAGTGTTCAATCTGAATATAACATCTGGTGGCTAGGAGCATTTGAGGTAGATACTGAGAATTTTGATATACTATATTGGGTTTTTCATCAAACATCAATACCTAATGTTATTCAAAGGCAACAAGCAGGAGAAGAGCTATTTGTTGAAGGATTTGGGAACTACAAGATTGAGTGGCACATAGCTGGTGACCTAAAGACACTCAAATGTATGTATAATGTACCAAAGGGAGCCAACTCGAGATCTCCTTGCTTATACTGCATGTCACCAGCTTGCAGAGTTAAACTCAAACAATTGGAATAGAGCTCCCTCTAGGCACAATAAGGATCCACAGTTTAAACCAGTCTTGGACATTCCTTTAGCGAATGCCCATATTTGTACACTTCATGCACTTTGCAGGATAATTGAAAAGCTTGCTCATCTCTATATAGGATTTGCATGGAAGTTGAAGCCATTATCAACTAGAACAGATGCTATAACAAAGGTTGAAAAAGTTCTCTCTGCAACAATTGGTTTGCATGGTGGCAATGTTGTTATTGAACCAGATCTTCAGAAGTCTAAGGATGGTAATTATGTCCCAAAAAAACCATCTATTGGTGGAGTGAAGGCTAGAAGGTTTCTAGGCTTTCATGGGAGACTTGGCAAGATAAACTCGAGAAATGGTGGCTCGACTATTAAATTTAATCAGTAGAAATCCCTACACAATGCAGTTAAGGATCACAAAAATAATGGACAAGCTCGAAATAGAAAAGCTAAAGTTTGGGAAACACTAGACAAAGTGTTTTTTTATTGTGATAAGATTGAATGGAATGATGATGATCTCAAAAACTTTAAAAACCAATTGAACATTTTCAAAAAGGCGATAACAGAAGCTTGGGGTGATCAACACTTTACTCACTATATGGTAATAAGTTTGTATATGTTTGTTTCTTCATTGTAGAACTCATATAATGTTTTTTAATAACTTTCTTTATTTGTTGACTATGCAGCATATTCTATACAACCATGCTCCATACTTTATTAAACAATATGGATCTCTATCTATCTGGTCAACCCAAGGTATGGAAAAATCACATTATCAAGCAAGAAAAAAATATTTCAGACACACAAGACATGGAGCTGGAAGACACAAAGCCAACAGTTTATCAGAGGTCTTTCAATGGTTCTATCGACAAATTTGGCATAATTTCAAGCTTAAAGATACAATCACATCAAGCAATACATCATCTTTAGCAAGGACTATACAAATTGTTACCCAAAGAAGAAAAGATAGATATTTAAATTCTTGTGCAAAGCAAAGATTTACACAATGGTTAAAAACCAAACAAAGAGTTGGGAAAAGATGGGTTTCAAGAAACCCTTAATCTTTGGCATCTTCTAGTCTAATTGTGTTGCAGAAGAGTCCTTAGTTTCAGGCACCTCAACAGGGCCTTCAGAGGAGTCCTTGGTTTCAGGTAGCTCAATAGGGCCTCTAGAGGAATCTTTTGTTTCATCCCACTCAATAAGACCTCTGTATTTCAAAAACTCTTGTTTCCGATAGCCTGGAAGAAGCTTCAAATTCTTATTATCTCCTACATAAGAGAGCAAATAGGAGCCAAGAACTCCAAAATATCCAGCTCTAGATCCACTGTATCCAGGCATGAAGCCAAAAACTCTTATGGCTTCTTCCTTCTCCACTAAAATGATCTTGTCCAAACCTCTGCTGAAAACTTGAGATCCAATTACCTTTGAGATAGCTCTCAAAGCCATCATTGGTAGACTTGGAGAGCTTGACAATCTACTATGATATATTCCAATTGTTTGATTGTTTAAGTTTCCAATATAATGGCCAAGGCTTTGATTTTTTCCAAGCTTCATTGGCCTAGAGCCCTTGGCCCTTCCAAGAAAGTTGTCCAGATCTTCAATCTCAATCTACACAACAAACCACAATAGTACAAGATATAAGATATTTATCTATAATGCATAATAAAGTCTACATAAACTCAATGGGTAACTTCGAATTATATTTCATACCTTAGGGTGTTCGTCTTCTTCAAGAAGACTATCATCATAAAGATTTATTGAACTCTTGGGCTTCTCATCTAATGGAGACTTCAATCTCTCTTCATACCCTACATCATCAATATGAAGTTTCTTCTGGACCTGCAAGAACTCTTCTTCTGTAGGTAGCCCTCCCTTTTCGTATTCTATGATCTGATTAATACATGTATGTAAGGCAATAGAGCTATCTTGGAAATTCTCTCCCTCAACATCAAGACTTGCTAGTGGTTCTTATTCATAACCTATAAAATTCATGTCATTTTTGCCCCAACCTGCAAGGATTGCAAGCAATAATCTTCTCTAAGATCAAAAAGATGTTGAATATCATTTAGCAACACATATCGCTTCTTGTTGATAAGATAAGTGGAAAATGTTGGAACACATGCAAGAGGACCTTCTTCATCAACCTGTGCACTTGGCTCAATCTCCTTTTCTTCCACCATTGTGATATTGTCACTCTTGAACAAACTTACATCAAAACCTTGGACAAATTGATTCTCAACATCTTCTTGGAACATCTCCTCCTTCTCTTCGACCTCCTTATCCATACTTGTAATATCCTCTAGCTTTCCCTGTTGGTCTATATCTGGAGAAGAATTTTCCATGTACTGAAGATACACAATAAATCCAACGTCCTTGTGGATCAGAAGGCATTGGTGTTAATACCTGTGGAAAGGGCAACATGTTTCTTTCTTTCTGAATTCCTCATCAATGAGGTTGAACCTGCCTAGCAAAGTTGACCTAGATGTACTGGTGGCTCCCATGACATCACTATAATGAACAAATCCATTAACTTCCAAACCTTGCACATGTCTATCATAAAAACATCTGTACTCCTTAATTTTATCTTCAAGATCCTCCAATAACTCCTTCAAGTCAAAAGGAACATTGAAAATTTTCCTGATATAGCCAAACTTGGAAGAATTTCCAGTGATGTGTAAGAAATCAAAGAGCCTATCATCAGATGTCTCCATTAGCTCCTCCTCATCCATTCCTTCCAGAGATAGCTTCCTCTTTGTCATCTTGACCAGGTAAAGATTTATCCCTGAAAACAAAGTAGAATGGCAACAATATCCAATAAAACAAGATGGAACCATGGAAAGAGCCCCCAAAATTTCATTTTTCAAGACAAAAAAATCAAAAAATGAGAATTTTTTTTAGTTGACTGGTGAAACGCGAAAATTAAAGTGTCCAAGGCAAATGCCTGTGAAGAAATCGCGTTTCACCGGACACTACTTGAAGACGAAAATTATTTCAATATGTCACGGTGAAACGCGATACTTAGCAAAATATCACTAACAGGGACACTATTTCGCATTTCACCGGTCAAAAGATGCAAATCAAGAAGAGAAACATGAACTATAAATTAATTCTATGGAAACACAAAAATTTATGATAAAATCCTTTCTGGAAAAGCTATGCTGCTTTTAAAAGATACAAAGCACATAACGTCTGTAATTATTCAAGTGTTATTAGAAATTCTTTCTATATTAATCAACTTTATTTTGTTAAAATACTTGTAATAAAAAAAATTTGTTACCTATCAAAGATTGTTGAACTGCTCTTCACACAGGAAGCAAGGACCTTGAAGGGAAGTCGAGACAAAATTTCGGCAGAAAGGAAGACAATGTCGGAGAAATGGCTTCGAAAGGCTTTTATATTGACCGTTAAGCATGTGGCGATAGTTCCAACGAAAAAGTTTGTGTAATGATGGAAAAATAAACGGGACCGCAAATTTGGATGAAATTTCCAATATTTTTGCATGCACGAAATACCTCAGAATACGTGCACACGTGTCTCACTTAATACACCGTATCAAACTCCTCAGAAGACGTGCGTACTCCCTTTTTTCGAAAATATGTCACACGTGTGTTACATAACACTTTGCCAAGTAATGCTTGTACCATCGATGAAAAAATTCCGGTAAGTGAGAATACGTCACACGTGTGTTACTTAACACTTTGCCACCAAGAATGTTGAGTCCAGTGCAAATTCACCGCCTTTGCCTTTCACTGCATTTCCAGCAAGCAGAAAACATTGCTACTCCGCCTTTACCTTTGGTGTTCCTTCCAATCTCCAAGCATTTCACTAACTTACCGCAACTTGTCTATATTGCATTGTTGCAAGCAAATCAGACGGCATAGGGGGTCTTTTCTCTAGCTCTTGAATTAATCTTTTGGCACCTCTATATATAAAATATGTTGAAATTTAGAGTATTTACAAAAAAAAGAATTGAATTATCAAGGAGCCCTTGGATAATATAACTTACAATTTAGCATTTCCATGGCTTCCTTTCATAGAGTTGATTAAAAAACATTGCTTATCCACAAGGTCTATTGCAATCAAGCTCCAATGAGAACTAAAAGCAATCATATCTCAACAAATTAGTAGGATAAAATCTCAAAAACTCTAATAGAATATTGAATCACTTACTTTTCATTATATGGAATTATAAGGAGCTCCAAAGTATCGAAGTCAATCAGATTGAACCAGTGCTCAATAAAACTTGTATCAAGCTCGTTCCTCATAAAGAATGAGATAGATGGATCAAGAACCTCAATTTTTTGTTGTATATCCAAAGGAAACTCATGCATTATACACCTAGAAAAGGCATAGAAATAGTGAGTATAAACAAGAAAAAACTTATTGTTAAAAAAATATCAAAAAGTATAAGTAATTATGGATGGATATACCTTAGGCCAACAAGAATAATACTGTCATTTACTTCTCTTCTTTTATACTTAAGAATCTGAACACATGTAGCATCAAAGGAGATAACCTCAGTTCTTTTGCCTAAGTCACCAGGTAAGAAACAAAACACACTGAATCCTTTTGGATTACCTGCTTCAAGAAGGGTGGCTAGCTCATTTTCAAAGGACTCTAGTTGCTTTGTTTCCCTTTCTTCAGCCCTTTGCCTCCTATACTCTCTCCATTTATCTGCCTATTCCTCTTTAGCTTTCTCCTCTTTTTCATGTTGCCTTGTATCCCTCTCATGGGTGACATCCTCAACCCTGAGACCAGAATCATCTTTCTTTCTCCTAGCTGGGGTCACATTAAGGATATTAAATGTCTTCACATCAGTGAGGGGAATTGGCTCAAGGACCTTTGAAAATCTATATCTTAGTCTCCTAAGAATTACCATGTCCTTGTCCATGAGTATGAGCCTATGAGCATGAGCAGCACAAATATAGGCATCTTGAAAAAACTCAACTAAAAAATCCTCTGTGGCTTCTTGTATACAATTAAGAGCTGTTCTTGTCCATCTGAAACTATCCAAACTATATTTGTCACAAATCTCCCTGACAAGCCTCTGAAAAGACAACTTTGGAATTGCATTGTCAAGAGCCTTTACTGCCTTCCTAATCTCCCTTAGGCACCTGACATTTTGAGAAAACTTTCTCTTTGGCTTTGACTTTCTAGAGAGCTTCTGAGGCTTTGAAGATTGATGAATCTTTGATGTTAAGCCCCTAGGATCAATCTTCTCCTTTCTTGCTGTTGCCTTAGTCCTAGCCATCTGCCAAAAAAAGACATGTTACTTCTTCTCCAGCATGTCTAGCGATACACGAGTTTTACACAAGAGGTATCCATGCTACATGTCGTTTTCACGTTTCAACTGACTTTTTCTCTAGTGTGTCCAGTGAAACGCGAGTGTCAGGCAAGGCGCCTCCTTGCAGCTGCTTCTTTTCGCGTTTCCCCGGACTTGTTGTCCATTGTGTCCAGTGAAACACGAATTTAAGATAGGAGGCCTCCTTGAAGCACGTTCTTTTCGCGTTTCACCGGACAACTCATGAATAGCAAAGAAATTGACAAAACCAAGAAAAAAAAAGCTTTGATCTAAGGAAAGCTTTTAAAATTACATAAAATATCCATAGAATTAGGGAAAAAGTTTGAAGATTGCCTTAAATCTCCACAACATTAAGGAATGCTCTCACTGTGGAAAAAATTCTTTTGTAGTGCTGATAAGCTCATAATAACATAAAGGATTAAGGAAAAGTATAAAAAAAATGCATTGAATGGAGACTGTTATTGAAAGCAGGATGCAGAAAACCATACCTTCTTTTTAGCTTGTTCTTCACAATCTCAGCCTAATGACGAGAATATGCTCGAAGGTTTCCTTTGCCCTTCAACCCTTGTATATCTCATAGAGATGGCAGATAGACATCTGCTACAAAATTTGTACATATATTTTATATTGATAGTAAAGATATCTTTTCTTGAATGTCCTTGCAGTGTATATTATTTTCTCTCCTTTTCGATATCTGCAAAAAATAAATTACAAATGTTTGTTAGTTAGAAAGTGAGATCTTGATATACATCTAAGTAGATATAATATGATGTGAAAACTTACTCGTTTCTTGTCAAGTTGGAATACAAAGGAGCGTGGTAGTTCAATGTCTTCATTTTGTAAATCCATCCTCACTTGATGTAGCGTACATGATTTTTTGATATTTAAGATTGCAATAATATCCTCGTTGAACCAAATATCAAGATCCACTATAGGATCTTTGCTGAAATCATTAAGATTCTGGTCTAAAGCAACTAGACTACTACCAACAAAATAGCAATCATATATTTACAAGCTATAGAGTCTTGATCTATCTTACATATAATTTTTCCTTCTGTCCTTGTATCCCATCCTTCATCAACAAATTGTATGATATGATCATATGTTAGTCTCTTCACTGAAAGCATGGTTTTTGTTATTCTTATCTCCATATTAGAGAAGAAATCAATAAATATATTAATAGGCATAAACAAAGTAACTTTGCTTAGCCTACTTGAGATATTAGATTTTAGTGCTTTCTGGATCTCAGAAAATATCTTATATCTATAGCCCTCACTAGTAGCTGGACTTGGCAAAGGCCACTCAAAGCTTGAAAAATCTGGAAAAGGAAGGAGTTTTATTGATCCCCATTGGCAACGCCGCATAGGAATAACATAAGAATGGTCATAAAAGAATATTCCATTCTCTGCAAGCTCTGTCTTCTTTCTTCCTCTATATATTTCTTCTCCAATTGAACCATGTATAACATCAATAACATCAATAATAGACTCCACTGGTTGCCATTCCTCAAGATTAGAGGGATAGACATCTACAAGACAAACAAATATTATAATGGAAAAACCTAAACCATGTTTAAGAAAGGAAAAACTTTAAGAATCAAATTCTTACAATTTGGTCTATGCATTGGAAGCTTTGAAAATCCAGGTTTCAAACACAGCTCTCTATGCATGAACACATGTTGCACTAGTACCTCTTTGATGCTATTCTTATTTGCTCCAAGCTTAAAATCTCAGATTCTGCCCTTCCAAGCAGAGATAAACGAGCTCTCATGTCTTTGCATTTTTCCACGTTTTGCTTGTTGCATGGTGATCCAACTACCTTTGCTAATGATAGTAGGAATCCATCTTCCATCAGTTTGGAATGAGTTAAACACTGATATGGATGTGATTTGGGAGCTTGGACGCCTTGTTGAAGGTCGAATTTCTGTATCCATGGTAGAAGAGAGAGAGACATGCACAGAGAGAGAGAGAGAGAGAGAGAGAGAGAGAGAGAGAGAGAGAGAGGACTAGGCTACCATAACGGAGGGAAAAACAATAGAGGAATAAAAGAAAGGAGGGAAAAAACTAAGCGCCATGCTTTTCACCAATTTGAATTTCGATTACATCAGTCATTATCATTAATCTAGAAACATCATTAAATAAAAGTAGCTGAGACTCTATGCCATTAATGCAAAAGATGTCATAATCACGAATATAAGAGACTAAAAATAGATAATAAAAATATAAATTTGTAATATTATTATATTTATATATTTTTTTTAAATGATTTTTTAATTTTTTAAAAATAGAAGTTCCGTTACAGAGGCTTTGCTCTTATTGGTCTAGAGCACTCTCTCTCCACATCCTAAAAGGTATTTTCGAGACCTCAAAACTCCCCTAATGCTTCTTCTCTGCAGTCTTCTCTCTCTTCTTTCTCTCTCCCACTCCCTCTCCTTGACAATTGGTATCAGAGCATAGGTTATTGGTCCCAATTAGTCCTTCATTTTACCTAATTACAACTTTCTAGTCACATGAAATTTTGAGTCACAGGTACACAAGTACAGGGAGCAGTAGGGGGATTCCCAAAGATTTCTGGACCACAAGGATTGCAGGCAAGAGCATTAATGGCGGCTTGGACCAAGTTTGGAGGAAGGAAGACCGAAGTTGGCAGCTCGTGGGTCATTTTTGGCCCATTTTGAAGGTAAACTCTTAGTAACAATGGTCACAGGAGTTAGAAGAAAGTCTAGTTGGGGTTACTTTTCAGGGAGACTCTTCTCTCTCCCCCTTTCTCAAGCTTCTTGCAAGCTCCCATGAAGGTAATCAGTCCCAAACCTTGCTCTCCCTCTTCCATGGAGTTTACCTTCCTTCTTAGGAGTTCCTTGAGCCCCTGAGCTATAGGGCAAGTGGTGGAAGTGCTCTATGGTACCTCCTCTCCCCTCCAGGCAGCCCCCCGCATTTTTCGGCGCAAAATACGGGCTGATTCCAAGCCAGAATGACAACACCACAGACCTCCTCTCCTTCTTGGCTCTCATTCCCAGCTTCTTGCAGGTCCTTGGGGCAAGATTGAAGCCTCCTTTCTCATCTTCTTGGACTTCTCTTCCACCTCAGAAACCCTGATCATGTGCAGTCCATGGCAGCCATGAAAGCTTGGCATCAAGCTCAAGAATCTTGAAGATTTTGGTCTCTTCTTGGTCCCAGGAGTTCACTCTTCAAGCCTAGCTCAAGATTTGTCCATCAAGAAGCACAGGAAGAAGATTAGAAGCAGGATTTGAAGATATGCATTTGTAGGCAGCCATGGCTATGGAAGTAGAGCTTCAATTTCATCAAGAGCTCTTCATGGGAGGGTCCTGAGCCATCCTATCTCCAAGCTACAGCCACATTGGAGCTCATTCTCAAGATTTGAAGGCGCCTTGGAAGCAAGAAGGCATTATGGAGTGCTCATTTGGAAGGAATCCTTTTCTTGATCAATCTATGCAAGCAATGCCCTTCCCCCATTGAAGAATCCTTCTTCCCCAAGCTTGAATTCATCTCTTCTTGACGAAGCACAACCATTTTGGAGCTATGGAGCATGCGGGATCAAATTGGAGCTCTCATGAAGGACTGAAGTGGCATTAGTGGGGCTGCAATCTTCATCAAACAACACAAGGTAACCGATTCTTGGCTCTCATTCTCTCCCATTAAGGCTCTTGTTGAATCCTATCCACTTGTTTGAGAGGATGCATGAGTCCAAGTAGGTAATAGGAGTCCCAAACATTGTATGCATGCTGAATATTAATCTCAGTCATTCTCATTTGATCTTATGGCATTGGAATGGATTTTATTCATGCTGAAGATTCATTGAGATTATATTTTTGCCTACCTATAACCCGTTTGGCTTCTTGTGAATTGGCTGAGCCAAGAATTGATTAATAAATCCATTGTATAAGGGTGAGTTGGCAGTGAGTCACTGCCGGTAAGCTCTCTATCTCTATTTCCAATTCCAATTCCATGCACTTCATGAAAAGCCCAAAATTTTCATTCCTAAAATGCATCTCATGCTGGGTGTTTAATTAATAAATGTCTGTCATGTATATTTCGGGTGAGGAAAAGCCCGATGCCAGGCGAGGTGGCAAGACAAAGGAGGGGTGACCCCCCTTTGCCATCAAAGACCCTGAAGGGGTGCACAACCCGGCCCGGGGGGAACTTTGCCCACCTCCCGGTGATCCGGAGCCCAAAACTCGTTTGCAGGTGCATGTATTTTTTGGGAAATTGTGAAATTGACTTGGCATGATGGAAATTTTGATGACTATGGCATGACACACTCTTGTGTGCATGGGATGTATGATTGTACTTTAGCACATGTATCAGCAAAGGTATCTTTAGATACACATGCAACTATGTATGCAATGATTTATGGGAATGTATTGCTTCACTTGGATTGAAGATGGATATATGTATCATGGGATACACCTATGCAGTCATATATACAGTAAAGGCAGTGGTTATGCATGTATGAGAGCCTATCTTGTTGAATATGGTCATGGGAATGCTTACTCTTATGCTCAGTAATGTTGAAGTGATGCCAAACATGCTAGGGGATGCTAAAGTGATGTATGATGCCAAGCAAACAGTGAATCCCACAGTGCAATAGAAGGGGAACCCAATTTCAGCCCTCTGGTGACTATTTAGGGTGCTGTAGAGAAATTGCTTGTATTTGCAGAGGTGTTGCCACTCCCAAAAATTGAGGTGCTGACCTTTGAGAGTACCCTCAGGCCTTGCCAAGAATCCCGCTCAGTTTTGGATACCCACTTGGAGCATACCAAATACCTACAATCCAAAACAAGCCTTTCCTAGGTGTGGATAGGGTGCTGGACTGCACAGAACAGTCCCACATTTCTGATTACAAATTTTGTTGTATAAAACCTGGGAATGCGTGCCTATGCTCATCTCGAAGAGGGCATTGCTGCCTCCGTTTTGAAAAAAAAGTAGGTCAATCTGAGTTGTCTAGCTCTAGTTATAGCCAAAACAGTGACAGGTGGTCTCACGGGACTGCACCTAGACATGGCGGATAACAAGGGAAAAACAAAGTAAATGAAGATGTTCAGCAAAAGGGATGTGCGCACCCCAAGGGATGACACTAACTTTGATATTGAAGTGGAAGACCTCTCTCACTCCATGGGAAGTCTTAGTGCACTCAATCATACTCTCAGTTCACACGAGACTAGACATGCGGAGAGGCATAGGGAAGTAATGGAAGGTTAAGCTCAAATGGTGACGGAGATGTGCCAAATGACCTCTACCATGGAAGCACTTTTAGCCAAGTTCTCAATGTGAATGGATTCCCAAATGAAAGGCAAGGAAAAAGAGGACAAACCAAGCATGCAAGCTGAAAGAGTAACCATCCCATCCGTGAATGCAGCCTATGCAAGCACCCAAGGTATTTTGGGAAGAACGGGCATTCCCAACATCAGCTTTGAGCAAGGAGACCCCTCACAAAGGCATGAGGAGCCCATAAACTATGGGACGAGGAGTAACTCTCAGCCACCACCCACGCCCATGCCACCTATGCGTGCTCAACCGTCTTTTGGAAGGAATCACTCAAACAATGGGTCATTTCTTGGCAACCCAATGGATCAGCCCCACTTTGGGTATATGGAACAACCCCCCAACCATGAAAGAGAGTACAAAATCATTTTCTCAAAATTCAATGGCAAGTTGTCCTCCTCGGCTGAATTAGAAGAATGGCTCTCAAAGCTTGAAGACTACTTTGACATAATGCCAAGAAATGACGATCAAAAGTTACACTTTGCCATGATACACTTAGAGGGCTTTGCCCACACATGGTGGCGGTACATAAAGAGGGAAAATCAGTAGCTTGTTGACACTTGGGATGCATTCAAAGCTCTTATGATTCAAGTCTTTGTATCTCCGGTTGAGAAGGAGAAGCTTTCAAGGCAATGGTATGGCTTAGAGCAACGTGGGATGACGGTGCATGACTACACAAACCAATTCCTCAATCTCACAATGTATGTTGAGTCCATTAGTGACAATGCAAAGCTTCACAAATACATTTATGGTTTGGATCCCCAACTCTCGGCTGATGTTTCAGCCCAAACTCCATCAGATTTGTTCAAAGCTATTTAGTTGGCTGAGAGGTACTCTTGTAAGTACCGCTGAGATGCTTCATTTCAGCATGGACAGCAAAGAGGGGTGTCTCAGCCACTGTTTGGGTAGCAAAGAGGACCTATGCAATCACATTTTGGGTAGCAAAGAAGTACTGTAAGGCCCAGGCAGTTTGGGGCAGGTTATGGTGGTGGAAATATGCCATTCAGCACCCCGAAGATCCCCACATAACCCACCTTCAATGCCTCTAGGCAAAACAGTAATTTCAAGACTGCAAACCAAGAAAGAGCTGAAAATAGACAAGGGGATAGCAAGGGTAAAAATGCTTCATCTTTTGGTGGTCAACGCTCTATCTCGATGGACCTCTACAAAGAGAGGAAAGAAAAAGGACTTTGCTTTAAATGCGGGGAAAAGTATACAGCCGAGCACGCATCTAAATGTGCTTATAGGAATGCAAAAGCAAGGGTACATATATAGGAATGCAAAAGCAAGGGTACATAGCATGTTAGTCTTTGATGAATCTGATGAGGATCATGAGGATGCAAGTGCCTTTGCAATCACTGCCAAAAATGTTGAGGTTGAAGAGGAATGTGGGCAAGAATAATTCTTTGACCCGGCTGATACCTTTCCATTTGACCCTGGCAGTCATGTAGATGTAAATATGGGTGATAAGAATGATTCACATACTGTTGCCACTGTTTGTACTATCTCCTTGGATGCTTGGACAAGATCTAAGAGCCCCAACACTCTTCATCTTCAAGGCAAGATTCACAAGAAAGATGTATTCGTCTTGGTAGATAGTGGTAGCACACACAGTTTCATAAATAGAGCAGTCATGGAGAGGCTGAAATGTTTTGTCTCTGATTTACAACAACCAATGAGGGTGCAAGTGGCCAATGGGAGTGAGCAAATTAGTACTCATGTATGCCCAACTGTACCTCTTAATCTTGCTAAAAATTATGAGTAGAAAGTGGAT
The DNA here is from genome assembly GCF_053477565.2 of Lygodium microphyllum. Lineage (NCBI taxonomy): Eukaryota > Viridiplantae > Streptophyta > Polypodiopsida > Schizaeales > Lygodiaceae > Lygodium > Lygodium microphyllum. Next base: position 56,899,086 of record NC_141153.1, on the reverse strand, counting down.
TTGACTGCACTCAATATGGGACCGATAGACATTGTGTTGCTGAAAACTTAGGGCACCATTTCCATGGATTTTTCATTGCTATACATGCAGTTTTTCAAGGCTGGATAGCTTGTTCACTTGCAGGGAATTAAAAACAACAGTGAATTTCAGCTTATTATAGCCAAAAAGCTCAAGAAAGAGTTCAAGAAATGCTCCCAAATTTTTGTGCTGCAATTAAACAAGGAAAATACATATCAGTCCCGAAAAATGCATGATAATTCAACCCTTAAAGGCTCTACTTGCGGAGTATGGTGACTTGTTTCAGTTACCTACAGCATTACCTCCCAAGAGAGCGGTTGATCATCCCATTGATTTGGATCCCCACTCCAAGCCGGTCAATAAACCCCCTTACAGGTTGTCCAAATGTGAAAGAGAAGAAGTGGCCAAGCAGGTCAAGGATTTAGTAGATATGGGATTCATTGAGCCTAGCTCATCCCCGTTTGCATCACCTGTCTTGCTGGTCAAAAAGAAAGATGGCACTTTCAGGATGTGCATTGATTACAGAGATCTGAATAAGATCACTATCAAGAATAGATACCCTATTCCTAGGGTGGATGACCTGTTAGATGAGTTGAAGGGAGCTAAGTATTTCACAAAGATTGATTTGAGATCCGGCTACCATCAGATACACATGCACGAAGGGGATGAGATAAAGACTGCATTCAGGACTAATCATGGGCTCTATTACTTCTTGGTCATGCCCTTTGTCTTGACTAATGCACCAACCACGTTTCAGAGCCTCATGAACAAAATACTTCAACCTTACTTATTCAAATTTGTATTGGTATTTTTCGATGACATCCTCATTTATAGTCGCTCAAAGGAAGCTCAGCTTATGCACATGAGGCAAATATTTGATATACTTAGACAGCATAGACTCTTTGCTAAGGAGACAAAGTGTTCATTCATGCATACTGAGGTTGAGTACTTGGGACACATTGTCAGTGAGGCAGGCATTAGAGTTAACCCAAAGAAAGTGCAGTGTGTCAGAGATTGGCCCACACCTGCAAATACTACCTCTTTGAGAGGATTCTTGGGTCTCTCCTCATTTTACCGCAGATTCATTCGGCACTATGCCACTATTGCAGCCCCTCTCACTGATAGGCTGAAGAAAGAAGCATTTTTCTAGGATGCATTAGCAGATAGAAGCTTTAATCAGCTGAAATATTTGCTTACTTTAGCCCCTATCTTGGTATGCCCTGATTTTTCTAGGGAATTCACCATTCAGTGTGATGCCAGTGGGAGAGGAATTGGTGCAGTCTTCCTGCAAGAACATGGGGTCATAGCTTTTGAGAGCCGAAAGCTGGCTGAAAATGAGAGGGTTATGAATGTCTATGATCAGAAAATGCTGGCCATCCTTCATGCCATCAAGAAATGGCATCATTATTTGTATGGCAGCCGGTTTAGAGTGAAAAGTGACCATAGAGTACTCAAGGACTTCTTGTCTCAGTCAAATTTGACTCCGAAGCAGAGGAGATGGGTAGCCATCTTACAGAACTATGACTTTGACATCACTCACACTCGTGGGAAGGACAATGTAGTGGCTGATTTCCTATCTAGGATGTGGGCATGTAAAGTCTCTGCTATCATGGAGTTACACAGTGATTAGATACATGAGCTTCAGGAGGCTTACATGTTAGACGATGATTTCAACAATGTATTTCAGAAATTACAGCAAGGACAATGTGTGGAAAACTCTTCGTATCAGCTGAAAAATGGGCTTTTATGATATAATGGCCGAATTGCCATCCCTCATGCTTCCCCATTCAAGCAGAAAATCATGTAGGAGATGCATTCAGCCCCTATAGCTGGTCATTTGGAAGTCTTTCAGACCTATGAAAATTTTGCTAAAAGCTTTTATTGGAAGGGCCTCTGGAGAGATGTGAAAGGATTTGTATTGGGCTGCATACCTTGTCAGCAAAACAAGGACAACATCTTAAAACCAGTTGGTTTACTTCAGCCATTGCTTATGCCTGAAGGCAAGTGGACACACATCACTATGGACTTCATTACCGGCCTATCGGTGACCAAGAAAGGTTGGGACAGCATCTATGTAGTTGTGGACAGACTCACAAAGGTAGCCCATTTCATTCCCACAAAGACTCAGTATAATGCTTCTCAAGTAGCGAGCCAATTCATGGAATATGTTTTCAAATTACATGGCTTACCACAAGTCATTGTGCATGACCGAGATGCTAAGTTTATGAGTAACTTTTGGCGGGCAGTTTTCAGCTCTATGGGCACTCAGTTAGCCCCTTCCACTGCTTACCATCCACAAACAGATGGTCAGACAGAAAGGGTTAACAAATGGCTGGAAACTTACTTGAGGCATTTCTGTCATGATGTGCAGCATGCTTTGGGACTCATGGTTGCACTTGGCTAAGTTTGCCTATAATAACTCCACACATGCTAGCATTGGAGTTTCACCTTTTGAGGCCCTGTATGGCTACAAGGTGCCCCTTCCTGTGGTTATCTTCAACAATGATAAAATAACTCCACAAAGCAAGGAAGAATTGGATAGAATGCAAGCCTTACTTTATTTTATCTTCAATGATAAAATAACTCCACAAAGCAAGGAAGAATTGGATAGAATGCAAGCCTTACTTCAGCAGTGTAAAGCTAACTTGAAGAGAGCTCAAGATCAAATGAAGCTTTATGCTGATGACAAAAGATAGGATGTGGAGTTCCAAGAAGGGGATTTGGTGCTCTTGAAAGTGCCTAAGTCTAGATATGCCTCCCTTAAAGACGGGTCCAGCAATAAGTTGGCACACATGTTCTATGGGCCATACCGGATTATCAAGAGAGTGGGAGATTCGGCATATCGATTGGCATTGCCCCCATCTACGAAGATCCATAATGTCTTCCATGTGATTCAGTTGAAGCCCTTCATTGGCTCAGCAGTGGACTATGTTGAGGAACTCCCACTGATAGACGAAGAAGGCATCATTCAATACATACCCGAAAAAGTCATAGGACAAAGGGAAAAGAGGCTTCGCTCTCGCTCAATCATGCAATAATTGATTAAGTGGCAAGGTTTACCACTCGAGGAAGCTTCTTGGAGGCCAGCTTCAGTTTTGGAAGAGTTTCTATATCTTTTAGAAGCAGATTTGGCTAAAATCTAGCTAACTATGGCCCTGTTTTCTCCCAGACTAACCGCAGACAACGCTCTATTTTAAAGCAGATTTTATTATGTACTATGGACATCAATGCACACCATACATGGATTGAAAGTACTTCTCGATAGCTTCGTTTTGATGTGTAGCACACCCTGTTTGGAGCCTCCCACAGAAAGTTATGATAGATTCACTACAGCAAGGTCCTGTAGTAAACAGCTTGCTGTCCACTGTCTGCATTTACTCCAGATATTTGGGTCAAAATTCATGTTTATAACTCCCCAATAAGGCCCATGTATCGTACATACCCCATGACCTATCATACACAATAATACCTCTTCATTCACCAGTATACCCTTGTAATAATGCAGCAGAGTAGTACTCTGATCGGCCCCTCCCGATTACCACACATGCCCAAATTGTTTTTGAGGGAAAAAACCTTCAGGTGGGGATGGAATGTAAGAGAGGGGGACTTAATAACGGGGAAATACTAGCTACACTAGCTGGTATATAAGGTGAGAGATACTTAATTTTTTATCATTAGATAATTAATACAAGTCTTCTTTCTCCTTCACCTTGCTCTCCAAGCTTCCATGTCTTCTCTCGCTCTCTTCTTGTCTTTCTCTCTCCATTTCTAGTATTTCTCTCTCCTAGTACCTGTCTTTCTCTCTCTTTTGCTCTTCTTCTTCTTCTTCTCTGCAGTCTTCTCTCTCTTCTTTCACTCTCCCAGTCCCTCTCCTTGACAGATATGCCCTTTACAATCACTTTTCATAAAAGAGTTTGAGTTCACTGAATAGATGGTTACAATCCATTGCAAAATCCACAATAATTGAGAGCCATAAATATTTCTAGAATATCTTCAATATATCTCCTGAAATCTCAAATATCAACAAATGTTTACAAAGAAGATGTGTGCATGCCTTAGAGTAAAAAATGATGCATCTATTTAAATAATTCAATGAAGAAGTCTATGGAATAAATTGTGCTACCACAACACATGTATCCAATTCATCTTGCTCTACACATCAACTGCCTAAAATTCAAAAAATCATGTTAGAAAAATGATTAATTGAATAAATGTAGCTAGCCATAATAAATCAAATAATATTTGAAATTTCATTAAGCAATCAAATCACATAGATGTTAGCACTTAGATATGAATATTGTGGCATCACCCATGTACGACTTCACCCGCATTCACACCTGCAAGTCTCATGCCTAGAAAGGATAAGCGCCCCCATTGACCTTCCATCCAAGACAAAAAGTAATTCACTCTTAGGAATGTGCCCCACGCTAATGGAGAACCATTCAAGGCGCTCATCCCATCAACGTGCACACAAGAAAGAACTACTAAAGGCACTCATTCCCTCGTGTAGGTGCCACCTGGTAATATATGCCGGGGGTGAGGTGTTCGATATTTTTTGGATTTGTCTTAACCAAAAATTTTGACTCCATTAAATAATTTTTCCATATGCACAATGCATGTAATACATCCAAAAGTTCATTGTCACATATACTATACTTAAGTTCAGAGGGTTTCAAGTTACAGCTAGAGTACGTAATTGGATAGTCATCTTGTACCAATAAGACCTTTGTAGCACCAATGTTCATATTATCAACACACGTGTTATCCACATCAGCCTATGACATCTCTCAGTTTCTAGATCAGTGAGATGTGTTTAGATCAACCTCCACTCAATTTTGTTACTACTATTTCCTTGCTTGCTTTGGTCTTAAACAAAGTTAGAAAGGCATATAGCCTTGCAGGTGCAAAGTTTGAGGTAGAAATTTACTGATGCAATTCGGTATGTAGCCTTGAGGCAAGTGATTATGTAACCTTAATGTCATGTAAATTAACCTGTAGCCAATATATTTTGGACAGGCAAGAAATCAAATTGCTCAACTAGCATCTGGAAGAAGAAATAAAGAACAAGTTGCTCAACCGCAACACATGACAACTAGGTTGAGTTGTTATCCAATTGACCAGAGTTCTGACATCTTCAACTCTTCCAAGTGATCCAGTGAGCACTTTCAAGTCATATGATCATGAAGGAATAAAGACATTTTTTGGAGTTGGAAGGAATGAATGTCGAGCAAGATGTGACCAAAATTTGCCTAACTGATTTTTACCCTCTATGTTGCTACTCCAATCATTGAAGGTGGCTCTACATAAGACTTGGAACCTTGCTAAGGACGTGCTTGGCCAATTCAAGCTAAATGAACAAACAAGGTCAATTGAGACACCTGATTGACTTAGGGGAAAGCTTGGTTGTTGCTCAAGCTGCACTTGTGGAGGCAACTACTTTTGTGAAGCTTCTTTTGCATGATCTCATCTAAAGTTTGATAATATGCTGGCCAAGCTTGGAATAGAGGCAAAACTTGCATCTATAGCTTCCTGGACTAAACCCAGCTTTGTGCATGAATCCACAACCTCTCTTGAAGAGACCTAACTTTCGCTTGAGTAACCTATCTTCTTGCTCTTTCCTAGTCTAAGGTTGATTCTTGTGCTACCATGCAACCACGCTTATCTCATAGTTCAAATGCCAAGGAGACAACTTCACTCGTGATTCAGCTATAAGGTTCTGCTTCTACCACAAAATCAAAGGCATCCAAAGGCAATTGCTAGCACCACTTCTTTAGAGCACTACCAAACAAAGATTTGCACCAATATATGTAGGCAATGGTACTATGCAAGGTTAGTTCTCTGAAATTTCTTTAGCAGACAATTGTAAAAATTTCTTTGAAAATTTTGCATTATGCAGGGTTGCTTCTTTGAAACTTATTTGGTAGACAATTGTAACAATTTCCCATAGATCTAATACTAGCTCTTGCTTCGACACATGAAAGAAACTGCTACATAGCGCACAAGAAGAGGAAAAGGCTCCCACACCTATTGTCCATACACCATTGGAAGAGAAAAAAGTTCAAATGTAGAATAAGAGAGTCAAATGTTATCCCAAATGAGTGCCATACTAATTATGGATCATCCCCATGAGCATTAGAAGGATGAAAAATATTTAGATCTCAAATATTTTAGAGAAATAACATTGTTGTCTAGATCTTTAATTACTAGGGTTTTCAAGGAAACGAGAAGAGGCATGGGAGAAGAAAAATCCTTTGAAATAGGCTTGAAATGATGCTAGTAGCTTAGGAGAGGGTTACACAAGCCATAAATCCAAGGTCTTAGTGACCTCATGAAGCCATTGACATGTTGAATTTCTGCATAGAATGTGTCCTAGATTTATGAGGAGCTCCCTTAAAAAATTGCTACTCTAATTAAAGCTCATCAAGCAAGGAAATGCTTGGGACTATCCATAACCTGTGGCTAAAAGGCCAATATCTTTGCAAGAAGTAGAGTGTAGATGTAGGTTCCACCATGGAAATACCAAAGGAGAGCTTGAAAGAAGAAAAGAAAGATAGGTCTTTAAAAGTAAATGTTGCTTTCCCCCTTCTCCAACTTCACTAGATGTCATTAAAAAAGTTTCCTTTAAAAGAGTGTCGACTTGCTGATTTGTCCATCCACCATTATATATATCCCTTCCTACTTCAAAGATATCCAGACTTGTCTTCTTTCAATTGTAGGTGTCTTCCATGTCATTACTAGTCACAATCCATGTCCTATACCTGCAATACTTGTTTGAAATAAGATTTTATGATGAAAATTGAAAGTAGAAATGAGAAAAAGGGGGGAAAATGGATCAATGAACAATGCTCTAGTACCACTTATCAAGAAGTGAACTAGCAGAGAGAAGACTATTGAAGGAGAGAGAAAGAGGGGAGAGCTAAGAGAAACACTAGAAGAAGAGAGAGAAACGTAGGAAATGAAGGAAAAAGGTAGCCATGAAAGCTAGAGGAGAGAGATGAAGAAAGAAAAAGACTTGTACTATATTCAAATTGGTGAAAATTAACTGGCCCTTACACCTTTTATACCTACCCCTACTTCGCATGCTTTACATAACATAGGGATAGGGAGTCCAATTTAATAGAAAATCCCATAAAAAGTGGTATTGGGGATACCTGCATTTTATGGTAGGGTACGTCCCAATAACTTGGAATGACTACTGAGTACTTTACATTAACATTTATTTGCTAGTTTCAATGTGATAAAATAGCCAATTTTAGGCTTTTCTTCTACTCCAACAATGAATATCCGACCTTCAATAATCTCCAATCCATTCCCTATACATCTTCTTTTAGAATTTCATGTAGGCTACATGTAAAGAGCTTCAAAAAATCATGTATCAAGTAGATGTACCAGTGCAACAACTTTCATGCCTTCAAATTCATATAACATTACTAGGAGCCTTGAAGAAATCCAAATTATAAGGGTTTTGATAGAAGCACAATGAGGTGGGAACTAAACATTATGTTCTTAGATAGCCAAGAGTGATTATATGTTGAGACTTGTACCTCTTCAATAGATGAAAATAATGATTAAAGTACTTATAGTACTTCAATACACAAACCCCAAAGAGCATCCAAAACAACGATAAGGGACCTAGTAGCCATAAATGCATTAATCAAGAATATTATGTAGTGTGGGTTCCAAAGTGATGGAGAATAATACTTGCCATTATAGTGAAAGCACGACTAGAGCTAAGTGTGGGTGACGATCATATCATACTACAATTCTTGAAAATTTTCTTTGTCCACAACAAAGAGGTCTAGGTAAGCAAGGCATTTAAAATCCAAAAATTATTTTGGAAAATATTATTTTTTTGGGTCGCATTGTATTGATTTAGGTGCTATTATTTGTAATGTGCAACTACAACATATTCCAAATATTTCTTGTAGTTGCATTATTGTTTTTTAATTCAAGAGCTAGGCTTGCTCCTATGAAAATTGTAACATTTCTTGAAGTTAGTCTCCCAAAGTTAGTTCGGAACACATGGGTGAGGGCACTAGCACATGAGTACATGAGCACTCGGACATCCACAATAGCACTAGTGGGCACATCATGAGGTACTTGCACTCACACATACCTAGAACACATGGACATCACCCTTTGAAGATGCACATAGGTCGCTCTGATAGGATTATCCCATGTGCTTGCGAAGGTTGCATTCATGCTCATGTAGCTTAAGTACTTGTACACACATTGTTAGGCATCCCAACATAACCATATATGCGCACCCTTTCCCATGTTAATAATGCATACTTGTAATCTTAAGGACATGCATTAGCATACTAAAAGCTTGGTTTAGGCACATGCAACATCCACACACTAGGCACATTCACATATGATCACCTTAGGCACTCATCCTTAGGCAACCCATGACAATTCGATGCTAGCATACTTAGGCTGTGACTCTTTGCAAGCAAACATGTAGCCACACCTCCACATGGAACACTCATCCATTGTCCCTCCACTCTTAATGGCCTTTGATCTTAACCTTGAAATTCATCCAGTGTCCCTCCACTCTTGATGGAATTTGATCTTAACCTAGAAATTCTAGGACCATGTGACTTTTGGGTTCACAATAACCTTGACTCAAAACCTAGGGTCTACACTTGGGGGTCCATTCATGGACATATGTATGTATCATGTGGGTTTAAAATAATGGAATTTTAAAATACCAATTTTATACATTTTTTTACATATAATACCATAGTAGAGAATTGGGGAATCTCTCAAGTTCCACTTTCAAATAAGGAATAAAGATTTGACCAAGTGGCTAATTTTTAACCCCATATTTGAGAGTGGAACTTGGGGGGATTGCTTATATAGTATCTAGGAAAAATTTCACCTTCAAGTAAAGGGATAAGATTTGACCATGTGTCCAAATATTAATCACATTAGGAATTCGCAAACTTTATGAAAATTTCCAAATTCTTGAATATGTGGTTATATAGAAGGGTGTAATATAAAGGGCTTATTTACATATTGAATAAAAAGGACTTGTATTTTATTTAAAGAAACTTCATATACAAGGATATTTATAAATAGGCCTTGAACACACTTGATATAGAGGATTGTTCCTAAGTCCTGGATAAACAAGTATTGGGGATTATTTTACCAACATTGGACAATCGGAGGTTCTATCAAGCATATGAGATTGATCAAGTCATCATCAGCCATGTCAAAGGTACTTTTCTTCAATTCTTAATCTCTCTCATTAATCCAATTGCTGAGCTTAATCCATTTGATTGAGAGATTAAAGAATTGACCAATATTCATTAAATTTTCAGCCAACCTTTGCTTGAATCCATCTATTCATGAATGCAATGCTTGCTTTATGCATACTAGTTCCAATCAGTGAATTAGAGACTTCAATCTGAAATTTCAGCATAACACTTGAATCCCATTGACTGAATCCATTGATTGATGAACTTGTTTGATTGGCTAAATTTCTTTTGCCCAAGTTGAAATATTGTAAAAGGGTAAGTACTAGCAATCATGGAGTCACTGAATTGCATTGATTAGACCCTTCTCCTATCCCAAATTTTCAAAATCTCATTCAATTGCATCTCATGAAAGGCGGAATGAATATTTCAGAAATGCATATCATGTTGATTGATTAGAAGACTAGCCTCTGCCATGTTGATATTCCCACCGAGGAAAAAGGTGGATGCCGGGGGAGATAGTGGGACAAAAGAGAGGTGACCCTCCCTCACTATCGAAGATCCCGAAGGGGTGCAACCAACCGACCTGGGGGGAACTTTGCCCACCTCCCAGTGATTAACAGCCCGTGTAGGGAGTCTGTCATGCCGTTTTATCCCTCACATAGGTACAACGAGTGGAGAATTGAAGATTGAAGACTTTCCAAGGGCTCAAGTATCTACAGGACTAAAACAGGGAATTTACAGGGCACTTACAGGGTACTTACAGGTGGTTATAAGTATACCCTTCATTATTGAAGCACAGGTGCAGGTACTACAGGGTACCCACAGGTCCTACATACCCTTTTGCAGGGTTTGGTAGCCATTTGGGGTTAGTATCTTGCACTACAGGGTCAAAACAGGGCACTTACAGGTCTAGACAGGGTGCAGGACTAGACAATTCAAACTCAAAAATCCAGCTAAAGAATTTTCTATCCTAAACCTGTTATAGCGTGCTGTAGCTCATCTCGAAGATGCATTCTTAGCTTCGATTTGCACTAAAAAGTTCTGAAATCAGAGCTCCCTAGCAAAAGTTATAGCCGTTCTTGTGATAGGGGGTACTGCAGGACTGCACTAATATGGCAGGACATAAAGGCAAGAATAAGGTCCAGGAAGATTATGCTCAGCAAATCAGGGATTTCATGATGGATATTACCTTTCAAGAGAGCCCTAAAGAGCCTCAACAACAAGGAGAAGTCAGTATACTCAATAATACTTTCTGTGCCCATGAACAAAGACATAGGGAACGACATGAGGCCCTTTTGTCAATAATGGAGCAGATGGTTTTATCTATTGATCAAACGAAGTCTTTTGTTGATAAGTTGCTAAATTCAACTACTCAAACCCAGTCTTCTATTGAAAAATCGGTGGAATCTAATGCTCAACTTATGGCACAATTTTCTCAGCTCATGCAGTTGCAAATGGCATCAAGAGAAGCCAATGAGAAGGCTTATTCAAATAGTGGCCCTTCAGCCCCACTTCAGCCATCTAACCAAAATGGTCATGGAAATGGGATTATTGGAAGAAGAGGCATTCCAAATAGTCAGTATGAAGTAGGAGAGGCTTCACAGAAGCATGATGACTATTTGGGTAGTTTGAATGGGGCCAGTCCTCAAGCTTTTGGACTGCATACTCAAAATTCCAAGGGTGCTCTACCAACAGGAAGATTACATAGTAATTCTCAACCACCTGTTGGAAGATTTCCGTCTCAATTTGGAGGTTCTGTACTTGGTAATCCTGATCAGCCAATTTTGGGACAGCAACCCTTTCATGAAAGGGAGTTTAAGGACAAAATTGTTTTAGCCAAATTTAATGGTCAGTCATCTTCACCATCTGATTTAGAGGAATGGACCTCTAAGATGGAGTCCTACTTTGATATATACCCTAAAACTGATGATATGAAGATTCACTTTGCTTCCTTGCATCTGGAGGGATTTGTCCATACTTGGTGGAGGTATATCAAGAAAGAAAATATACTTGTAGAGAATTGGGAAGCTTTCAAGGCACTTATGGCTGAAGTCTTTGTTTCACCTCTTGAGAAAGAGAAGTTAGCACGGAGATGGTATGGTTTGGAACAAAGGAGCCTAATTGTAAGAGAGTATACAAACCAATTCCTCAACCTGACCATATATGTGGAAAGCATTAGAGATGAGGCTAAGCTTCACAAGTTTATGTATGGTCTAGAGCCATCTTTATCAGCTGATGTTATGGCACAAAATCCTACTTCACTTTTTAAGGCTATTGAGCTTGCAGAGCGCTATGGAAGGAAGTATAGAAAAGAATCTTCATTTCAGCCTGGTTTTGGACAGCCAAGGACTGTTTTAAAGCAGGGACAAGTTGGTAACACTTATGGCAGTAATCATGTGCCCAATGGGAGCTTACGAGTACCAACTTATCCTCCATTCAATGCTTCTAGGCCTCAAAGTAATTTCAGGACAGCAAACAGTCCAAAAGTTGATTTCAAACAGGGGAACAGCAAGGCTAAGTCCATTTCAGCTAATACAAATCCCAAATCTGTTCCTGTGGATCTTATCAAAGAAAGGAAGGACAAAGGCTTATATTTCAAGTGCGGGGAAAAGTATACACCTAATCATGCTTCAAAGTGTATATACAAAAATACCAAACCTAAGCTTCATAGTATGTTGGTTTTTGAGGATTTTGAAGAAGACATAGATGAAGCTAATGCAGTGGCATTTAATGCTGAAAATGAAGATCTTGAGGAGGAAGTTGAACAGGAGTATTTTTATGATCCAGCCGACTATTTTCCTTTTGATCCAGGTGGAAGTGTTCCGTTTGACCTTGGTGGATCTTGTGATGGGTCGCTTGCTGCCACTAATTGTTCTATCTCTATGGATGCTTGGACGGGATCTAAGAGCCCTAATACACTTCGTATGAAGGGAAGCATATGTGGAAAGCTAGTGTTCATTCTGATAGACAGTGGCAGTACTCATAGTTTTGTGAATAAGTCCATCATGGACAAGCTAAATTGTGTTCCCACAGACTTACAGCAGCCCATTAGAGTTCAAGTGGCTAATGGTGAAGAAGAAATCAGCACACAGATTTTCCCACATGTTTCTTTACAGTCGGCTGAAAATTTTGAAGCCAAGGTAAACCTGATCACTCTGGAAATGGGGCCTATAGATATTGTAGTCAGTTGTGATTGGTTGATGACATTAGGCAGGATCACTATGGATTTCTCACAGTTATATATGGAGTTTATCTCCAATGGACAGCTTATCCATTTACAGGGGATTCCTAGTAGATCAGATTTTTAGCTTATCACCATCCAACAACTCAAAAGAGAGTACAAGAAGCACTCACAAATATTTGTTTTGCATTTGAATAAAGAAACACAGGATTAGCCCAATAATCCAGCAAACCATCCAGCCTTGGAGTAATTGCATTTGAGAGCCGTAAGTTTACAGATAAGGAAATGGCCATGAATGTTTATGACCAGGAGATGTTGGCTATCTTGCATGCGATCAAGAAGTGGCACCATTACTTATATGGCAGCTGATTCAGAGTACATAGTGATCACAGGGTACTCAAGTATTTCCTTACTCAGTCAAATCTTACTCCAAAGCAACGTCGTTGGGTAGCTACATTACAGAATTATGATTTTGACATCACTCATACAAGGGGCAAAGATAACATAGTGGCTGATTCTCTTTCTCCTATGTGGGCCTACAAAGTTTCAGCTATGACAGAATTACATAATGACTGGATTGAAGAACTACAGGAGGCATATCTTTTAGATGAGGAATTCAGTCAAATCTTTCAGAAATTATAGCAAGGTCTTATGGAAGAAAACTCGCATTACCAGCTTAAAAATGGTCTTATTTGGTGGAAAGGCAAGATTGTTATTCCCTCTACTTCTTCTTTTAAGCGGAAAATTATGGAGGAGTTACATTCTTCGCCTCTAGCCGGACACTTAAGAGTTTTCAAGACCTATGACAGGATCAGTAAAAGCTTTTATTGGAAAGGATTGTGGAAAGATGTCAAGGACTTTGTTATGAAGTGTATGCCTTGTCAGCAAAATAAGGATAGCACCCATAAGCCAGGAGGTTTGTTACACCCATTGCCTATTCCTACAGGTAAATGGACTCATATTACTATGGATTTCATTACTGGCTTACCTACTACCAAGAAGGGATGGAATAGTATTTATGTGGTGGTAGACAGACTCACTAAGGCAGCTCATTTTATTCCAACCAAGATTCAGTTTACTACTTCTCAAGTGGCCAACCAGTTTATGGAGCATATTTTTAGACTACATGGATTACCGCAGGTGATTGTCCATGATAGAGACTCAAAATTTATGAGTAACTTTTGGCAGGCGGTATTTACATCTATGGGCACTAAATTGGCTCCATCTACGGCTTATCATCCTCAAACTGATGGACAGACAGAGAGAGTTAATAAATGGTTGGAGACTTATCTTCGCCATTTTTGCTATGATGTCCAAACCTCATGGGATTCTTGGTTACACTTGGCTGAGTTTGCTTATAACAATTTCACTCATGTGAGCATAGGAGTTTCACCCTTTGAGGCTTTGTATGGTTACAAGGTGCCCTTACCCACTGTCATCTTTAATGAAAAGATCAATCCTCATGGGAAGGAGGAGTTGGAAAGAATGCAGACCCTTCTTCAGCAATGCAAGGTGAATCTAAGGAAGGCTCAAGATCTAATGAAGATGTATGCTGATGAGAAGAGAAGGCCTTTAGAGTTCCAAGAAGGAGAGCTGGTTTTGTTGAAGGTGCCTAAATCCAAGTACTCTACGTTAAAAGATGGATCTAGTAATAAGCTTGCCCACAGGTTTTATGGCCCTCACCGGATCCTCAAGCAAATTGGAGATTTGGCATACAAACTAGAGCTTCCCTCTTCTACAAAGATTCATAACATCTTCCATGTTAGTCAGCTCAAGCCCTATTATGGTGATCCAGTGGATATAGTTGATGAGCTGCCACCCATTGATGAAGATGGTCTTATTCAGTACATCCAAAGGCTGTTATGGGTCAGCGTGAAAAGAAGCTTCGATCACGTTCTATCGTGGAATATTTGATCAAATGGAAAGGTTTACCACCTAAACAGGCTTCTTGGAGACCTGATTCTATATTGGATGAGTATCCATACTTAAGGGAGACATTGGTGGGCTGAAGCCTATTGCTTATGGAGCTAGTAATGATGCTGACTGGTTCAAGACAACACATTATTTTAGAACATTTTTTATCGTACCTAATTTTCAGAGTTAAGCTATCTATATGGGCTTAAAGTACTCTTCAAGAGCTTTGTTTTGATATATGGTACGTCCCATTTGGACACCCAAAAGTAGGAACACATATCTTAATATTAGTCTTCAAACATTAAATTTTCAAAAGTGCAAAAAAATTGTTCAAAAGAACCCTTAGGTATACAAAAGAAATCTATTGAAAAAGTTGAAGGGTTTTATGTAATTGCAAGAAGGAGGGACAACGACAAGAATATATTATAAATTTTAGGAAGAGATAGGAAGAACTTAAGGAAAATAGAAAGAGCAAACATGAAGATGTTTGAACCTATGATCTCATGATTATAGTGAAAACTTTACCATTATACCATATAATGTGCAAATGTTATGAGGGATACCTTTCACTTAATTTTTGGTTGCCATTTTTTGCAAGCTATTTTTTCGCAACCCTTTTTCTAGCAACTATCAACCATTTGCTGGTCACACTACAATACTATATTGCAAGACTTGTCAAGTATACTCTCCAATTTTCTCTTACAAACCAAAGCAATGACCATGGTTGAAGTATGGCATAAGAATATAAGAAGAGCCATACGTTGGAATTTTTGTGGTCTTGAGACTGTTCAAAAATAGCATAGACTGATGTCCATAACCGGCTACTCTCGTAGGCCTCTTCAATCTTTAGAACATGAAGCAAGGAAGGTTTCTGCTCAAGTTGTAGATGATTTGGAGCAAGGAGAGAAGGGATTAAATAGATTGAAACCATGGCAACCATGGAAGCTTCAAAGTAAGCTTGAGAGAAAAATTCAGAGAGGAAATTGATTGTCTCTAGCTCCCTCTAGCCCTCCTTTATCCAAAATGTTTTCAAAATAGCTCTAGATTTAGTAAGTGTTGGCTAAAATAGCAAGAACTCCATCATTTTGGTCTATATCTTGGTCATATATGTCAAGAATAACCATAGTTTTGTTATGGATGAGCCTTTTAGTCATGGTCAAGGTATAACCAAGTCCCGAGACTAAGTATCTAATAGTGGTACCCTATCTTGGTGAATGTAACTAGAGTGTGATATGAAAATGACTCCATTAACACAATTAACATGATCCTAATCAAGTTATAATGCCAATGTAAAAGAGGCTTATTTAACTAGAATTAATCTAATAGTTTACTACAAGAAAATAGGAAATTACACAAAAGAATGCTAAATCATAGCCATGCCATGGATAGTCCTTTCATTAAATCCACAACACAAGGAACCCATGATTGTTGCAAGAAAATACAAGAAAGATTAAGCTAATGCTAATGCTAATGCTAATACTAAGTTGAGAATTGATTATTTGTGTAATGAGCCAAAAGTTTTTATATTGGTACCTTGTGGCCCTTTTATTCTAAAGAGATGGGGGACAGAGATGGATCTTTAGCTCTTGCAAGACACACAACACGTATAGGATGCATATAAGATAGAAAGCTGAAACCCCTAGTCCTTCTTCTTCTTCTTCTTCTTCTTCTTCTTCTTCTTCTTCTTCTTCTTCTTCTTCTTCTCTATAATAATCTACTAAGAATAAGAGAGAGTACAATATACATAATATACAAGCGGTCCAAAGTTTGAACAATCTAAGTAAAAGATGATTAGATAAATATCTCGTAACTCCTAACTCATGTCCAATTGTAAAGTATCACTGTAATGATATGTCAATCTAGGTACCAACAACCACATCAGTGACATGAATGCAAAGATGGTAATCTAGGTATGTGAGTGTCAACTCATGTTGAGCTTGACATCTCAACACTCCCCCTCAAGCTCAACTCCATGACCTGTACTCCAATTAAGCTTCAAAAATGTAGAATATTTTCTACTCCTAGGGCCTTAATGAAAATATTTTCAACCTGCTCCTCTATGCTCACATGTATGAGATCCATGTTACTTGCCAAATACCCACTCTCTAATGAAATGGTAATGAACCTCAATGTGCTTTCTGCATGCATGAAACAATGGGTTCCTAGCCAACTATATTGTTGCTCACATTGTCACAATAAATGACAACTCTTCTTCTATCTATATCCCCAAATCATCAAGTAGAGTTCGCATCCAAGCTATCTCACATGCTACCATAGTAGCACCCTTTTGTTCTACCTTTGTACTCAATAATGCAATAGTGAGTTATTTCTTATTGCTCCAAGTCATAGCTCCACTCCTTATTAAGGAAAAGGCATAGTCATTGTTCAACCCCACTGGTGGGCTTCCTATCAAACACACTACTTGCCCAATCTACACCAATATAACTAAAGAGCTGCACCATTGAGTTGGCCCCGTAAAAGATACCATAATCCAATGTGGCCTTAAGGTACCAAAAGGTACATCTCACACTATCCAAATGAGGCTTATGGTGCACCTACATAATTGGACTCTCTAAGCCAACTATGTAGTTACAATCTAATCTAGTATTAGTAGTGAAGAACAAACTTTCCACCATCTTCCTGTACATGGTGGGATCCTCCAATATCTCACCAAAATTACCACTTAATTTCACATTCTCATGTAATGGTACTCTGATTAGCTTACAATCAACCATACCATATTTCATCAATATACATAAGATATAGTGCCTTTGCAAGAGCCATATCCCCTTAGATGTTCTTATCTTTCATGTCAAATTTCTACTTGAGAAGACTCTTCACATGCTCCACCTCTTGCCATTGTAGCAAATATCTCCTCATAATCAATCTCATAAGTTTGTGCATAACCTCATTACATCACAATCCCTCACCTCATTACATCATGCTTAGCATAACTACATTTCTTGAAGTACTTTTATTTTCAACAATGGGAGTTCTATAATATTATCAAGCTATAAATCCTTGAGTTCAACTAGTGCATAAGGACAAGGCCACCAACTTTAAATGATAAAATTTATGGGCTTTGCAACTTCACCAGTTGCATACAAATTAGCAATTGAAGTTTCATCTTGAAGGCCAATTTTAACTCCACCAATGTAATTTGCTATTTGGCACCATAGGTATCAGATGCTTGCCACTACTGCTACTCACTCCATTTGGTCTTCTTGAAGAGCCTTAGTAGTTGCAACTGTAATTGTAGTACTAAAAGCAAATGCACTTGCAATAGTAGCCTTAGCATATCTACCTTGAAGGCCTCCAATAATTTGTTCAACACAACTACAAACTTACAAACTTTTCTCCCTTTCTATGGTTGCTTTCTCATCAGAGTCTTATAGTGGGCACTTGGTTAGTTATGGTAGGGATCCTATTGATTGTGTTAGATGCAAGGAACTAGAGGTGACCCAAAGGTACTATTCATGGAAATTGGTGTTGAATATTGACTTTACACAATCTTTACTAAAGGATTATTCAGCCATTTTAGCTAGGGAATGTGGTGCAAACAACGTAGGTAGGGCACAAAGACCACTTGTAAGGTTTAATTTGGGGTTGTTAGACATGGGATTACATATTCATACCTCTTTTGATCACAAAATAGGAACAGGAGCATCCCACCTCCACATCCCACTACTTGTAAGCATAATAAATATTGTTGAAACTTCCATTCATGAATTTACTCCACTATGGTAGTAGGTTAGTTTGAATGTTTTAGACTCTGTGACAACAAACAATGATAGCAGTTACAACAATTTATGATATCAGTAGCAACATCAACTTATCAGAGTGTGAGCAATAATAGCAACAACTACTGAGCTAACAATAGTAGCAACATAGTAACGAAAGCTCAAGGTTTTTGAGCTCACTATCATTTCAAGAGAAGCCTCAGTAGCAATAAGGGCTCACTCATTGTCATTTCAAGAGTAGCTTTGTTGAGAAGTGTAAGTTCTTCATTGTGCAAAAGAAGAAAAAGTCTTTTAACTTGCAAAGTTTTTATACCTACCAACTAATTTGGATAGCACTCAAGTTTTCATAGTTTTGCCACAATTGTGGTGCTTTTGGGGGCCACTTCAATGCAATATGAAATATTCAACAACCTACCTCCATGATGAAGTTCTATGTGTGATCCATTCTTTTATATCTTTGTCATTGTCAAGCGTTGAGGTCAAAGTTTCTTAAGGCAAGGATGGTTTGTAATGGAGGATAAATTGCCCTATTGGCCTTTGTAATAACTAGGGTTAGAACCATTAGTAGAGAGTTTTGGGTTTAGTATAAAAGGGGCACAAGGGACCAATGTAAGAACTTTTCGCTCATTACACATCAATTCTCAACTTAACATTAGCATTATCTTGATCTTCCTTTTATTTTCTTGCACAACAACCATTGGATCCTTGTGCTGTGGATTTAATGGAGGGCTTATCTATGGCATGGCCATGATTTAGCATTCTTTTGTGCCGTCTCCTCTTTTCTAGGAGGAAATTGTTAGATTAATTCTAGTTAGAATAGGCTTATTTTACAATCTTCTTCCTATTTCTTGCTATAAAATAGAATAAAAATTATTGCAATTTTTAAGCAACATGCATCCTCAATTTTGAAGCAATAGCTTTGAAGCAACATTCTTCCTATTTTCTACTACAACATAGACTAAAAGCACTTGGATATACACAATACATATGAAGCAATATTATTTCCATCTATGAATAGACTAAAAGCACTTGTGCTTTTTCCATAAAAAAGAAGGAAATTAGTTCTTATATCAAAGTGGCAACCATTTTGGTTCCTAATACAACAAACCAGAAACAGTTTTGAAGGTCAAAGACATGAATCAATACTCCTTTAACAATATTTAGGAGATGTAAGCAATTACTATCCCATTTTGAAACTTGACAAACCATATGCTACAAACTAAAAATATAAACACAAAAAATAATCATTTATGCTTAGAAGTAGATTGTCAGACTATTAGAATAATGATTTTATATTTTGAAACTTAAATAAAATAATGATCATCTTATAAAAACAAGGCTATAACAATTAATATGTTCTATTCGATGTACTAAAATCTTCCAATCTATTTTTTTTTAAGTATATAAAATCATTAGATGTTACATTGAATCTATATTTACTACATAAAAATCATTTCTTCAAACATGGTAAATGAGTAATTGATCCACATGACTTTTGTGCCATGCAAAAAATGAGAAATTTCAATATCCACCTCACTCAAACTTCCATTCACACAAATGGGGTAGCTCTTTGCAAGCAAATGAGGTCACACTTGAGACATCCTACTCCCCTCATCCAAGAAATTATAATTGAGATCATGATTGCATGGGGATCCCTTCAAAGCACTTCTTCAATATCCACTGCTTACAATTACATGATGAAGATGATGATCCCTTGGATTAGTTCATTACTCTTATTTTGTCACTTCTAGGGTTTCATCCACTTTTGTCCATAAGAAACCTGATTTTCCACTTTCTAACGGGGTGACATTCCATGATGGTACATTAAGCCCATGTCCTCAATCCATTAGTAGAACCACTTCATACTCTATGTTGTAGTAGATGATGAGTGCTAGAGGGAGTTGTTTAGATTGCCATACCCATTGTTCACATCTTTGTGCAACTTTATATGAGTAGACTTTTAGCAAGGAAACACACTGCCTTGATTCTATGAGTTACTTGTTTTGTATCTTGTCCATCAAGAAAAAGGTTGAAATTGTAGTAATTTTGCTTGCAAGTAATATTCATGCCCATGTTTCAAATACTTTTGGATATGGGTGCCCACACATAATAGAGTTCCTTCATGAGTTTGTGGATGCCATGTTGCATCATGGGACTCACTTGATATAGTGCCCTTTAATTGAATCAAAGATGGAGGAGGTCATGAAGGTTTTAAATCACACAAGGGTTTTCCCAATTGTTGTGATGCAATTGACTACACCCATAACAACATTATTTTTCCTCCAAACAAGAGCTGCAAAGCTTGGTTTAATCAATACTCTAACAAGAGCATGATCATTCATGGAATTGTTGATATCACAATGAAATTCTTAGAAGTGATTGTAGGATGACTATTGAGATATCGAGCTCCACTCGTGATATGCCAGGGTGACCGTTGTGCATTTATGTCATCGACTTGTCAGTTGCAGATGCGGTTGGTACACCGCCCATGAATAATAGCTAGATGACAGCTATCCTTATCTACTCTAGTTCGTGGCTCAGTTAGTATGCCACCTTAGTTAGTTGAGTTTGGTTTAAGACCCATATATAGGGTTCTTCTATTTCTATGTACTTGAGTTCTTTTGGCTTACACAACTAAGAAGAGGAAAACTATTTTCAACCTCTACCTTTGTGTGTATTCCCCCATTGTGCAAGCAAGAAAGCTACAAGTGAGACTCATTCCTTCTCTCCCACAATCTTGACATGGTATCAGAGCCTTGTTCGTGATAAGGAGCTCAAGAAAGCAAGCCAAGCTCGCGGTGTTCTGGTAAGAGGAGCAGTGTTGCTTTCATTTTCTGTTTTGGGAGCAGATCTCTGCAGGTGGCACAGCCGAAAAGTGCAAGAGTGCATTGTCTCAGGTTGAGACACCCTTCGCGATGAAGCAAGAGGGCAGTATATGCTGCGGGAGAGGGCTTTAGCCCATGGTGACCCTGTTTTTTTTATTTGAGGCCATTTCGGGGCCTATTTTGGAGGCGGAAGTTTTCTGCACGCACTCAGGAAAAGGCCCAGTTTTATGCTGTGCGACCACTGTTCTACAGGTCGGTGAAAAGTTACTGTAGAAATTGCATCGTATGCCTGTGCGCAGAGACATTGGGAGTTATAGAATCATCCTTGTTGCCTGTTGATGCAAAATCGTCACTAGAAAGTGACTGTGTGGTCAAATACCACTCTCGTCAGTTTTGCAGATTTGCCCTTGTGAGGCTGAAGCTATGTTCTTTGTAGTGACAGAATTTTTTGCAGTGTTCTGTAATGGCGTCTGATTCTCTTTCACAGATTGTCACTGAAAAGCTTGACAAGAATAACTTCCAAGCATGGAAGTTTAGAATGACGAATTTCCTTATGGGAAAAGGATATTGGGAATTCGTTGCAGGAAATGAAGAAGAACCAGTTCTTCCTGATGTTCCCAATCAACAGCAAATGCAAGCATTTAAAGCATGGCATGAGAGAGCCAGGAAAGTTATGTACTGGCTGTCTATCAGCATTTCAGACTCTATGATTGTGCATATTCAAGATGCAAGTACGCCAAAGGAGACATGGGATACTTTGTCAAAAATGTATAGCACAAATACGCAAGCCAGGAAAATGCAGCTCAAGCAAGAGTTGCATAATGTGCAAAGAGAAAATATGAGCATCAATGACTACCACATGAAGGTGAAGAAGATTGCAGATGCACTTGCTTTCATTGGGTCGCCAGTGGAAGATGATGATTTAGTTTCTGTGAGCTTGAATGGTCTAGGAAAGGATTATGCACAGTTTCGAACATCCATTTCCGTCCGTGAAAGATTTCCTGATTTTGAGGAGTTGATTGCTCTTCTAATTTCTGAGGAGCAGAGAAATAGTGGTGCATCTTTTTCAGGAGGAACTTCAAAAGAAGCTGTCTTCTACTCAAATGCTGGAAGAGGTAGAGGCAGAGGTAGAGGAGGCCGATCTGGAGGCCGTGGTAGAAATCAGAATATGCAGCAAACTCAAGAAAACCAGTCCTATGGAGGATGACGTGGTAACTCTAGAGGCAGGGGGAGTCAAAGAGGTCGTGGTGGATGGCAAAGAGGCCAAAATGCAAACAGTAATATTGAATGCTACTACTGTGGTAAAATGGGTCATATAGCTAAAGACTGCTATAAAAAGCAGAATGACATCATGAATGGAAAACTGCAACAAGGGAATTATGCATCTTCTAGTAGACAGGGTGATGACAGAAATAAGCATTTGTTTATGGTGCAGCACATGAACAATTCTGTGACAAGTGCAGAAGAAAGCAACGATGTATGGTATGTTGACTCAGGTGCATCAAACCACATGATAGGTCATGCAGAATGGATGGAGGATGCAAGAAAAATGGAAAAACCAGGATTTGTGAAGACTGGTGATGATACTGCACATCCTATTGTGCAGATTGGAAAATTTCATTTGTCTATGCAGGATGGGAAAAAGAAATACCTGTCAGATGTATTTCATGTCCCGAATATCACCAAGAATCTAGTTTCTATTGGTCAAATGATTGAGTAGGGCTTGCAGGTCAGATTTAATCCTCATGGATGCTTTGTTGAGGATATGAAAAATAAAGGTCGCTTGATAGCAAAAGGAAAGAAGAAGGGCAGAATGTTTACATTAGATACAGACATGCCTGAATTGAGTGCAGCAATGTTTGCACATGGGACCGGTGTAGTTGCAGATATTGATATCTGGCATAAACGCATTGGTCATGTTAATGTACAGCAACTTAAATCAATGCAGGCCCAAAATATTGTTGCAAGATTGCCTAAATTCAAGGTTGCAGAAATGCATAAGATATGTGAAGCCTGTCAGTTTGGAAAACAGGCAAGGAAACCATTTCCTAGACATGTTCAAGAGAGTAAGAAGCCATTGGAATTAATCCACTCTGATGTGTGGACTACTAAAGCTGCATCTCTTGGAGGCTGTCATTATTTTGTCACTTTTATTGATGACTATAGCAGAAAAGTTTGGGTGTATTTTATGAAAAAGAAAAGTGAAGTTTTTGGGCATTTCAAAACTCTTAAAGCTATGGTTGAAAAAGAAATGGGCCTGCAAATAAAATGCCTAAGGTCAGATGGAGGGGGAGAGTACCTCTCAAATGAGTTTGCAA
This sequence comes from Lygodium microphyllum, assembly GCF_053477565.2. Classification (NCBI taxonomy): domain Eukaryota; kingdom Viridiplantae; phylum Streptophyta; class Polypodiopsida; order Schizaeales; family Lygodiaceae; genus Lygodium; species Lygodium microphyllum. The sequence goes on along the minus strand of NC_141153.1, from coordinate 56,875,890 downwards.
GGTTCCTGCAGGAGCATGGCATAAAGCAGCAATATTCATGCAATCATACCCCACAACAAAATGGAATTGCAGAAAGGAAAAATAGGCATATTGGAGAGGTATCTCGTGCCATGCTCAATGAAAAAGACCTGCCAGATTTCTATTGGGCTAAGGCAGTTGCTACAGCAGTCTACATAATGAACAGGACTCCCACTGCAGCAATACATGGGATGACTCCAGAGGAGAGGTATACTGGTAGGAAACCAGATATTTCTCATTTGAAGATTTTTGGCTGCATTGCCTATGTTCATTTGCCAGATGAGTTGAGATCCAAGTTGGATCCAAAAGCTGAGAAGTGCATCTTTATTGGTTACTCTTTGCAGCAGAAAGGGTATAGATGCTATAACCCTTCTACTCGTAAGTTTACAGTGAGCAGAGATGTTGTTTTTTATGAGACTGGTATAAACCAGTAAATGTGATTGATAATGTAGATGCACAAAATGGTAATGCTGCACAGAATTCACAGCAGCAGTCACAAGATATTAGTGGACCTGGAGCGTCCTCTAGCAGTGGTTCACATTCTTCGCCATGGGTAGGCAGATTGAGATCAGGAGAATCTTCTCAAAGCAATGCAGATAGTGGTATGCAGGTATCACGAAAAGGAAAAGAGAAGGTAGATCAGCCCATGTTTGATGTGAATGCAGGTCACTCTTATGTGGATGGTGAATCCAGTGGCTCAGAACATAGCATTGATGATGAGTTGGGTATCCCCTCTATTGTTACACCTCGAGTAAGGAAGACCAGGGATGTTTTGAGAGCACCTGGAAGTGAGCCTACTTTGCGTAGGTCTACCAGAGCTAGGTATCCTATGGATAGGCTGAAATATGATGGATTTACAGCCATCCACTATGCATATATGGTCAAAGTGATACAGGAACCAGAACCCACTTCTTTTGAGCAAGCCATGGGAAAAGAAAAATGGGAGAAAGCCATGGATGAAGAAATGAATGCCTTGGAAGCAAATGCTACATGGGAGTTGGTACCTTTGCCTAAAGGTAAGAATGCAATTGGCTGTAAGTGGGTTTATAAGGTAAAGCACAATGCAGATGGTTCTGTGAACAGATACAAGGCAAGATTAGTAGTCAAGGGGTATGCACAAACATATGGCATTGATTATGAAGAAACATTCAGTCCGGTTGCAAGGATGGCAACCGTAAGAGCAGTCATTGCTATGGCTACATCAAAGGAATGGTCTTTACATCAGATGGATGTAAAGAATGCCTTCTTGCATGGTGATTTGCAAGAAGAGTTCTATATGGAGCAGCCACCAGGTTATGTGCATGCTGTTCATCCTGAGTTTGTTTGTAGGTTGAAGAAAGCCTTGTATGGCTTGAAGCAAGCACCTAGAGCATGGTCTGACAAGATAGGACAGTATCTTGTCACTATTGGCTTTCAGATTTCCAAGGCAAATTTCTCACTTTATGTGAGAAAAACAGAGAAAGGTATTATGTTACTTGTCATTTATGTTGATGATTTGATTATGACAAGTGATAGTGATGAAGATATCCTTCATGTGAAAATGCTATTGAAGCAGAAGTTTGAGATGAAGGATTTGGGAGAGCTACGTTATTTCTTGGGCATTGAGGTGATTAGATCACCAAGTGGGATACAGCTCTTGCAGAGGCAGTATGGATTGGACATGCTATCCAAATATGGGATGACAGGCTGTAAGCCTATTTCAGTTCTTTTGGAGCAGAATGTGAAGCTAAGCGCAGATGCAAGTGAGCTTCTGGAAGACCCTACTATGTACAGATGCATAGTAGGAAGCTTGATTTATATGACTATTACCAGGCCAGATTTGAGCTATGTTTTTGGATTGGTAAGTCAGTTTATGCAGGCTCCAAGGAAACCGCATTTGGATGCGGCTAGATGCATACTCAGATATGTGAAGTCCACATTGCAGTATGGACTATTTTATGAGACTGGGGTTCAAATACAGTTGCATGGATACACTGATGCTGATTGGGCTGGTAGTATTTCTGATAGACGATCTACCAGTGGATATGTGTTCTCTTTTGGAAGTGCTGCAGTCACTTGGAGCAGCAAGAAACAGCCTACAGTTGCCCTGTTGAGCACAGAGGCTGAGTACAGGGGTGTAGCAATGGCTGCATGTGAGGTAGCTTGGTTGCATAAGCTACTTTACGATATGCATCAGCCTACAGATGGGCCAGTTATCATTTATTGGGACAACATGAGTAGTATACACTTGGCAAATAACCCAGTCTATCATGCTAGAACAAAGCACATTGAGGTGCATTATCACTATGTGTGGGAGAGGGTTTTACTAGGTCTTATTGATTTAGTTTATGTCAGTACAGAGGATCAAGTAGCTGACATATTCACGAAGGCATTGGGCGCAGAGAAGTTGCGCAAGTTTAGAGACCTGCTTGGTGTGCAGGAATTGGGATTGAGCTCGAGGGGGAGTGTTGAGATATCGAGCTCCACTTGTGATATGCCAAGGTGACCGTTGTGCATTTATGTCATCGACTTGTCAGTTGCAGATGCGGTTGGTACACCGCCCATGAATAATAGCTAGATGACAACTATCCTTATCTACTCTAGTTCATGGCTCAGTTAGTATGCCACCTTAGTTAGTTGAGTTTGGTTTGAGACCCATATATAGGGTTCTTCTATTTCTATGTACTTGAGTTCTTTTGGCTTACACAACTAAGAAGAGGAAAACTGTTTTCAGCCTCCACCTTTGTGTGTATTCCCCCATTGTGCAAGCAAGAAAGCTACAAGTGAGACTCCTTCCTTCTCTCCCACAATCTTGACAATGACATAGTTCTACAAATGATAGGAGTCCTAAAAGACTCAAGCTTTTAGCAACTAGCATAAGGCCAACAAAGATTGAGTGGAACTCCTTTTAAGATGTTGGTATTACCATCCTTGGTTATATTGTTACACCTTTCTCCAATCATCCCACTTGCATCTTGGTTGAGCTAGCCTTAAGAAGACATAAGGGATAGTTGGGAAATAGTGGAAGGAGGAATTTATTGCCCCTATGTCAATTCTCTTCCTTGCTTAATAACTAAATATTCTATGTTGCACAACTTTTGTCATAGATATGGTTGATGAGTTTGCTAAATTGGATGCTATTGGTATATTGTCATTAATAGCCCATTCTTGGATATCCCATTTGCTATGGGACTTTATCAATATTTGGAAACCTTAATAGGTGGCTACATTCATGATGATACTATAGAATACATGCCCATGAGAGGACTATAAGGTTGAGCTCTTTACTTTGACCCAATTCTATGTTGTATCATTTATTCACTTATTATTAGTGAATTTGATGATCGAAAGACACATTGAGTCCAACTGATGTAGTCCATTGTTTATTATTCACACAATAGGTTTCATTAACATGACGAATTTAAATATTGGTAAGGTAAGGTACAATATCCTTGTTTTAATAATTATCAAATGATCAAATTCTTCTTTGTTTATGCCCCATGTTTACTTTTCAATCAATCTAATCATTTGTTTGGTCATTGAGTTTGATTGATTGAAAGACACTTTGAATTTGTTTTGCATATTCCTTTAGAATTTGATTTAACTTAGATCTAAAGATGGTTTTGTAACTCAATATGAATAGAGATGCTTGTGTGTGTGTGTGTGTGTGTGTGTGTGTGTGTGTGTGTGTGTGTGTGTGTGTGTGTGTGTGTGTGTGTGTGTGTGTGTGTGTGTGTGTGTGTGCGCGTGTGCGTGCGTGCGTGTGCATGTGCGCATGCGCGTGCGCGTGCGCGGGTGCGTGCGTGCATGTGTGTGTGTGTGTGTGTGTGTGTGTGTGTGTGTGTGTGTGTGTGTGTGTGTGTGTGTGTGTGTGTGTGTGTGTGTGTGTGTGTGTGTGTGTGTGTGTGTGTGTGTGTGTGTGTGTGTGTGTGTGTGTGTGTGTGTGTGTGTGTGTGTGTGTGTGTGTGTGTGTGTGTGTGTGTGTGTGTGTGTGTGTGTGTGTGTGTGTGTGTGTGTGTGTGTGTGACGAGACAATGAATATGGAAAATAAGGTAAAAGAAAAGGCAATAAATAGAATACAAAGATCCCTTATATCATTGAAATGAGTTCATCTCTCTACATTTTCTTAGCCATCATACTCAAAGTAGCTATCATGCCCTAAACCTTATCTACACACTTCATACATATTTCAAGTTTCTTCAACTCAATATCAACCATCTCTTTGTAATGTTGGCATTGAGCATTTGACACCTGATCATGTCTCTCCTTCTTGGTGGCCTTAGCAAGTGGTAGCATGTGGGCCAAATCTTTTGTTGCCTTATTGAGACCCACATAAAAACTATGGGTTTGCTTGCTATTATTTTTCATGATCCCCCCATTTGTTGAAATCTTGTTGAATTGAGCTAAAGTGTCATAAGATCCACTATAAATTACTTTATTCATAGGATCTTACTTTTGTGTGTGTGAATTATTATTCTTCTTTGGCACTCCTACTTTGTGGATTCATTTGTATGCAGACAAATGGATTTGTTTGTTATAGTTGAAACCTTTATATTGAAGCCTAAAGGCTAGATATATATTTTGTAATATTAGAATAAGTTTATTAGGTAATTAGGACAAAAGCATGATGTTCAAAGCAAAGAATGCAAGAAGCCCAAAGGGGTGCTTTTCATAAATTTTGAGCACAAAAAACTATAGTAATACAAATCTGTAAGTATCTACATGTATTAGAGGAGATTGTACCGAATGTTCTTGTCATATACTTATCTCTATTTTCTCTCTTGTGCAATTTGTCTCTTCTCTAGGTTTTCAATGAATAATTATTAATGTTTGGTGAAAGGATATAACAACTCCATCATGTTGTAAACATCTTCATCAAACTTATTGTGGCTGAATTTATCCTCTATTGTACACTCTCTACCATCATGGTTCAATAGCTATATTTTAATAATGGTGTATTCATTTTCCAATCAAAAATCTCTTAGTGACATAGGGACAATCATTTGAACTTCTCATCTATTCAATTCTCTTGTTTCTATTTTCTGGCACACTTCTCTTGCCATATGCTTCTCATCATGCATCATTTTTTGTGTTTAAAAACATGAGCATGCTTCTTAAATCCCAATTATATTGCCTATTAGTGTTTTATTGCATTTATTCTTATTCTTTTTTAAATCCTAATTGCATGCCCAATAGTTCTTCTTATTGTGCAACTTTTGAGATTGTGGTTCTTCTTCTCCACTTTCGACTACGGGATCACTTGAAGAGAGAGGTTGTTTTTATGCATGGAAGTTTGATTTGGTGGGGGTGACAAGGCTATTAGGTTTGAGGAATATTTGAAGGCTTACTTCATTCAAAATGAGGTTTTCATGTGGGGATACATGTGTTTATGGATGGAGATGGGGTGACTAGGGTTGGAATGAATGGTGTCTACATAGTAAAGGAAGGCACACACACAGCATCATATGACATGTATTGTGATTGAAAGCCTTCCATTGATGAAGAGAGACCTACGGGGTAGATGATGAGGGTGTCTCAATATCCATCACCAATTCACCATCTTGTGAATCTTGATTCAAGTCTATCACACTATGTTGAGTTGGTGGCTTGAATGTGGAGGTCTTCTAAGAGTGTGAAGGGCAATTGAGGGAGCTTTTCTAAACATCTTAAATGTCAAGAAGGGGACCTAAGAGAAGAGAAAAGAGTGCAAAAGAGAGAGAAAGAGGAGAGAGAAAGTTTGATGAGAAGAGATAAAGACTAAAAATGGAGAGAGAAAGAGAGAGAATCCATGGAAGCTGCAAGAGAAGGTGATACAAAAGAGAATATCTTGGTTATTACACCAACTAAATGATGAAAAAAATGAAAGTCCCTTAGATCTTATATCTAGCCAATGTGGATGGTGTTTAAGTTTTCCTAAATTATTAGATATTGAGAATCCTTTACATTCTATCTCTATCCAAAGGTTTTTCCCCTTGAAAACTAAATAGGGACTTATTACGATGGCTGGAATGATAGGCAAGACGGAGTACTATATTTTCACACTACAAAAACAAAAAAAATTGGATAATATCAAGAGCTTTGGTTGAAATGAAGAGTGAAGAATGAGACTCTTTTATGCACAACATTTGGATGTCTTCTTCATGAGTTCTTGGCCACAAAAAATTCTTTAAAAGATTCATGCAACTAGTAGACATCTTGGTTGTCTAGTACAAACCCCGTTGAACAAAATCTAAAATAACATTTCATATGTTGGTCTGAATGGGGCATCCTATGTACCAAAACCGAGTTCTTTTGAAGTAATTTTAGTGTATATAGGTTGAACCTCACTGTAATTATGGTAGAGTAAACTTTGCTCAAAAATAGAAGGCTATCTAGGAGCTATCTATAGTAAAACAGGGCCATCTATAACTAGCTCTAAATCAAAAGTGCATCCTAAAGATAAAAAACTCTTCCAAACTGGATGATGACTTCCAAGAAGCTTCCAAAAGTGATAAACCATTCCATTCAATAAGTTACTCAATGATCAACAAAGATCAAATATTGTTTTCTTGCTTCCCTATGACATCATCAAGGATGTATCGTATAATACCCTCTTCATTTACAAGTGGCAACTCTTCCACATAATCCACCCGAGTGACAAAAAAATGCTTAATTTGGCTTATATGGAAGACATTATGAACCTTTGTGGAGGAAGGAGGTTCCAAACAGTAAGCTAAGTCTCCTATGCAATTGAGAATCCTCTATGGCCCATAAAACATGTGTGTAAGATTGTTTCTTGAGCCATCCTCCTTCAGAGTGAGTATTGAGACTTAGGCACTTTCAACAATAACTTTCATTCTCGAAACTCCATGGGGCACCTTTTCTCATCAACATACAACTTCATTTTCTATTGGGATTTCTTAAGATTCAACTTGCACTACTAAAGAAGGGTATGCATGAGATCCAACTCTTCTTTTCATTAAATAAGACTGTAGGAAGTGGCACCTTATAACCATAAAAGGCCTCAAAGGGAGAAACACCAATGTTGGAATGGGTAGAACTATTATAGGCAAACTTAGCCAAATGTAGCTATGAGTCCCATGCATGCTTTTTTGGGGGGGGGGGGGGGGGGGGGGGGGGTTTGGCACTCATGAATACATGTATGTATCATGTGGGTTCAAATTAAGGGATCTTTAAAATGCCATTTTTATACATCCTTGACATACAAAAGGTTTTTAAATAAAGGAATTATTTACATATTGAATAAAAAAGGGTTGTGTTTTATTGGCTTACCTACCATTGGATTGCTTCTTGGTTATATGGGTTGTGTTGACCTTATTCTATTGGCATGATACACACATAGAAACATAAATTTTCACATCCTTCCATGAGCCGTTCTAGTGAAAGATCATGGAAATCTTGTCATAAAGCTTAAAAATATATATGTGTCTAGCTATAGGTAAAGAATGCATCTCCTTCATGATGTTCTGCTTGAAATAAGAAGTATAAGGGATAACTATCTTGTCATTGAACCAAATGAGGAAATTTCTAAACTAAAAAATGAGAGTTTTCCTCCATAATTCGTTGTTGTAATTTTTGAAATACATGGTTGAGTCATTCACCCAACAGATAGGCTTTTTACAACTCTTCAATCTAGTCACTATGAAATTCAGTGATGGATGAAATCTTACATGCCCCATCTTCTAGACAGAGAATCAACCACTATATTATATTTTCCCCTCATATGAGTAATGCCAAAATCATACGTTTGTAGTGTAGCCACCTAGCTATGCTACTTGGGAGTAAGATTTGATTAGGAGAGAAAATACTTAAGGACAATGTGATCCCTTTTAACTTTGAATTGGTTGCCATGTAAATAATGTGCCATTATTTAATTGCATGGAGGATAGCCAACATTTCTTGGTCATAAATATTCAATCCCATCTCTTTTTTGGTGAGCTTGTGACTTTCAAATGCAATAACTCTATGCTCTTGTAACGCCTATGCATTTTCCACCATTGATGTCACATAGAATGGTTAATTCCTTAGAGAAGTCTAGACAAACAAAAATAGGAGTAGAAATGAGAAAGTTCTTCCTCTAATTGAAGCTCTAATCAGAAATGGCATCCCAAAAGAAAGTTTCCTTATTCAATCTATCAATCAAAGGAGCTACAATAGTTGCATAATGTTGAATGAATCTTCAATAGAATGATGACAAACTAAGAAATCTATGAAGGAAAGTAGTATTTTGGGAGTTGGCTAATCTTTAACACAATGCACCTTTTTAGAATCATCCTTAATTCCCTCCTCATTAACAATATGTCCTAAGTATTCCACCTCCATCTACATGAACGAACACTTGGTCTCCTTAACAAAGAGCTTGTGATACCTCAATACATTAAATACCTTCATCATGTGCAATAGATGATTCTCCAATGATTTTCTATAAATAAGGATATTATTGAAGAATACCAATATAAACTTGAAGAGGAATGGCTTCAGTATCTTATTCATAAAGCTCTAAAAAGTGGCTAGGATGTTAATGGATATGGTGTAAATAAGGATATTATATCGAAGAGTACCAAGAAAAACTTGAAGAGGAATGGTTGTAGCATCTTATTCATGAATCTCTGCTAGGGTGTTACCAATACAAAAAAACTTGAAGAGGGATGGATGTAGTATCTTATTCACGAGGCTCTGCGCTAGGGTGTTACCAAGACAAGAAACTTGAAGAGGGATGGACGTAGTATCTTATTCATGAGGCTCTAAGAAAGTGGCTAAGATGTTAGTCAAACCAAATGGAATAACCAAGAAATGGTAGTTCAATGATTGTAAATGCTATTTTTACTTCATCACTCATTCTCATAGAAATCTTGTGGTATCCTGATCTCAAGTCTATCTTTTTAAAATATTTTTTCCCCTTAAGCTCATCAAGTAAATCATCTACTCTAGGGATGGGATACATGTTCCCTTATTGTGATCTTGTTGAGGTCCTTGTAACCAATGTATATCCTAAAGGAACCATCTTTCTTCTTGACCAACAACACCAATTGTGCATAAGGTGAAGAGCGAGAATCAATAAATCCTATTCTAGTTATTTCTTAGATCTTCTTGGAAACTTTCTCGTGTTCACATATGGATAACTTGTAGGGTGGTTGCCTATTCATTGACTTTGAGTGAGGCTCCAAGTCTATAGGGTGATCGATCACTCTATTAGGAGGTATATTGTAGGCAGTTGTAATAAGTCACTATATTCCTCAAGAAGATCCTTTAATGATGAATTATTTGTTTATTCTTAGATCTTGGTATTTAAATAAGGTGTGTTCACATGCACGAGTTCTAAGTACATTCATTAAGGGATCATTCACAAGTATCAACAATGTTTAGTTTATTTCCACAAAATAGTGAAATAGAGAATAAAGGGCGTTTACTTGCATGGATGGAAAAGAAAATTTAGGATATATGTTTAAATTCTCAATGAAAAAGAAAAAAGAAGGATGCATTCACACGTATAGAAAAGAAACTTTAGGATATATGTTTAAATTCTAAATGAAAAAGAAAAAAGAAGGGTGCATTCACACATATAGAAAACTAAATGCGTGCAAACACACGCAAGCTTGTATCTTGAATTTATGACAAATTTCTATTTTTAGTCTTACTCTAAAAAGATTGATTGGTTGAGAAATTATCAATTTTTTGTGATTGCTTTTAAATGTGATAAATTAATACTAATTACATCCATGGCCTAAGCAATTCATTTTTAAATGGATTTCTTAATGTACATAAAGTGAGGATGTGACAAGGAACCAAGTGTGAATATTAATGAAGAAAGTTGTCTTAATATGTTATAAATAGTGTGGTAGCATGTCTTGCTTAGAATAATAAAATATGCCTTAGAGGAAAGCGGGTGGGGACTCTGATAGAATCCTATGGTTGGGTGGACATGGTTAGCTGGGTGGATTTTCCCCTAACTTAGAATAAGGACCATTAAATCAAGATCTTTCTATGAGTTAGTCTTAGAACTAAGGGCTGGTGTGAGACTATGCTTTATGGGCAAAGGGTTGATGCTTAGCTCCCCCTTGTTTCATACTCTCATTGAACTAAGTGAGCTTCTTGCTTACCTTGAACTAGGGTGATTCACGAAATGCATTCATCTTAAGTTTGATGTAAGACTATTGATAATGATTGTAGTTATGTACTAAGAACCTATAGGTTGATCCTCATGGGATGAGGCCAGATGCTTCATATATGAGATAAACCTAGAAATTGCATAGTCATCTAAATCTGAATACTAAAAGTTTTGGCACAGATGGTGATGAGTAGGATTGATTCCTAGATGACTACCAAAGACTACCCATCTTAAAGAAATTTAGGTATGGATACATTTCACATAGTATCAAAGCATTAATTCTAAATCATGCTCTATCATTATATTAAAATTGAAATGAGATTTTTCTTAAGCTATTCAACACTATGATCAATGGACTAAAATTTGGTCTTATTTTTAGAAAAAATTTCAATCAACATGGCATATGAGATATTTCAAGCCTTATTCACTAAGACTTGTGGATCCAACAACTTTTGATTTAGACATGATGTTGTCCTAAATACCCCCAAGATTGTTCTTGGAGAAAATTGGCATAAAATCTTAGAGGAAATTTGGAGATTACAAAATAAATTGTACCTAGTGGATGTCAAAAAAGTCAAACACATTGAAAATGATATTTTAAGGGCTTGAATCCTTCAGGAACTCAAGTTGATCAAAGCTTTCTCATTCTTTGAAACCAAGAATTCTGGAGCCTATACTATTGTAAATGAGCAACTCATTAATCAAAATCAATATGTTTACTCTAAGCTCACAAGAATCACAAGCCCTAGTTGCATTGGATTGTGGCCTCACAACTCCTTTGTTCCTAACCTAAAGGTAACAAGCCATCTTGATTATCCTCTCTTGGCCAATGATGCATATAAGAGTCCACTTGGAAAATATATAGTCAAGCCTAGCAAGGCTACTCTCAGTTTACTAGATGAATATAAGTTTAAACCAGCCAACAACAAAAGAATAAACAACTTATGGAATTCAAGATTTTTTTATGGCTAGCACTCAATAAGGGAATGGAATTAAATTAATTCATAAGCATTATAATCACTAAAAGTTATAATGAACTAGAAAATTAGGATATTCTCTTACTCTTGTTATTTTGTGCAAGAGAGTTTTCATATGATGTTTCCTTTGGTCTACTAGATTGGCTCATAGTGCAGCTTACCTTTGAGAGAGCATATATTTTGCTTGATGGATTGGATTTGTACACCTCCATGATACTAGTTCTTTCACATGCAATAATGGACAAAGTATATGGGTTGGTACCAGACATCTATCAACTACTGCATGTACATTGAACCACATCAAAAACCTAGAATATTGTAAGAAGCTGGGAATAGTTAGAATGTTAATAATATGCCATGTCACATAGACATAGGTATATAAGGAGAGAAGTTGTAATTTTCCACATCTTTTGACAAATCAATACATTTACAATCTTTCTCTCCCTTCTAGTTCCAAGCTTCCATGGCTTCTTCATCTTTCATGTCTTTCTCTCTCCAATTCTAGTCTTTCTCTCTCCTCGTCACTCTTATTCTCTCTCTTCTTGTAGCCTTTCTCTCTCCTCTGCAGTCTTTCTCTCTCCTCTTTCTCTCTCCCTGGTTCTCTCTCTGACAAGTGGTATCAGAGCTTCAGTCTTTGATCCATTATTTTCTTCCATTTTCACTCCTATTTTCCTATTTCAAAACCAATTTCAGACAAAAATGGTACAAGACAGTGCTAGTGGAGTGCTGCAGGACAAGTACAGTTAGCAAATGACTACATCTGGAGATATCCAAGGTCAGATATGGCGGATAAAGGCTTAAATGGTTGGATGTCACCAAATTTTATGCAAATTTGAAGGTAACTAGGGTAAAGGATGGTTAACCGGGCCTAGTTTGGGAACAAACTGTGGTTACTTTGAAAAGAGGGGTTTCTCTTTCCCCTTTCCTAGAGTTTCCTGCAGGTTTCATGAAAGTTCAGCCCTGAAGATCAGTTCATATCTCTCTTAACCCTGAGTTTCTTGGTCAAATACCACATGGAAATGATTCCTCAGCTCAAGACCTTTAGAATGAGCATATGGTTGCTCAAGCTTGCCACTGCCATGGAGCCAGAAGCAGCCCCGAAAATTGCGGCGCAATTTTTGGGCTGATTCCAGCCTTGCCCTGCTTCAAGCTTGCTTCTCCTCAGCTCTGGCACTCTTCTTGATCCATTTCAAACATAAATCCTCAGCAATAGTGAGATTCTCAGCCACATTCAAGGATTCCTCAGCTCTCTTGAACCCTAGGTGAGCAGTCCATGGGCAGCCATGAAAGCTTCAGCCCAAGCTTCCATTTCTTGACAATTTCTTGAAGATTCTTCATCCTTTTGGCCCGTGGAATCATTTCAGCAAGGATTCTTCAACAAATTGCAAGGATTAAGCACGGGATGGCTAAAGATTGAGGATCAAGAGCTTCTATGGAGCAAAAATTTGGGGGAAACGGGTTTAACGCTTCAATTTCAAGCATTTGAAGCTTCAAGACTGATCTCAACAATCAGATAAGCAAGCCTTATGGATTATTTTGCTAACATTGGACAACCGGGAGCCCTATCAAGCATTTGGCAAGTCATTTTCAGCCATGTCAAGGTATTTCTCTTCAATTTTTAATCTCTCTCATTAATCCAATTGCTGAGCTTAAGCCATTTGACTGAGAGATTAAAGAATTGAACATTTTCATCAAATTCTCAGCCAAACATTGCTTGAATTCACCTACTCATGAATGCAATGCTTGCCTAATGCATATTAGCTTCAATCAGTGAATTAAAGGCCTCAATCTGAGATTTCAACATAACATTTGAATCTTATTGACTGAATACATTGATTGATGCCTTTGTTTACTCTAATCCAATTGATTGGTTGATTCTCTTTTGCCTAAATTGAAAAATTGTAAAAGGGTAAGTACTAGCAATCAGTGAGTCACTGAATTGCATCGGTAAAACCCTTCTCCCATCTCAAGTTTTCTTATCTCAATCAATTGCATCTCATGAAAGGCTGAATGGATATTTTTGAATTGCATATCATGATGATTGCTTAGCACACTAGCCTCTACCATGTTGATATTCCCACCGAGGAAAAAGGTGGATGCCGGGGGAGATAGTGGGACAAAAGAGAGGTGACCCTCCCTCACTATCGAAGATCCCGAAGGGGTGCAACCAACCGACCCGGGGGAACTTTGCCCACCTCCCAGTGATTCGGAGCCCGTGTAGGGAGCCTGTCCTGCCGTTTTATCCCTCACGCAGGTACAGCGAGTGGAGGATTGAAGATTGAAGACTTTCCAACGACTCAAGTACCTACTGGATTAAAACAAGGTAAAACAGGGAATTTACAGGCCACCCACAGGGTATTTACAGGTGGATACAGGTACACCCTTCATTACTGAAGCATAGGTGCAGGTACTACAGGGTACCCACAGGTCCTATATACCCCTGTGCAGGGTTTGGTAGCCATTTGAGGTTACTCTCTTGCATTACAGGGTCAAAACAGGGCACTTACAGGTCTAAACAGGGTGCAGGACTGGACAGTTCAGACTCTGAAATTCAGTTATAGAATTTTCTGTCCTAAACCTGTTATAGCGTGCTATAGGTCATTTCGAAGAGGGCATTGTTAGCTTCGATTCGCACAAAAAAGCCGTTTTACTGACAGGGGGTACTGCAGGACTGCACTAGTATGGCAGGACATAAAGGCAAAAATAAGGTCCAGGAGGATTATGCACAACAAATCAGGGATTCCATGATGGAAAGCACACTTCAAGAGAACCCTGAAGAGCCTCAACAACAAGGAGAAATTAGTATACTCAATGATACTTTGTGTGCCCATGAACTAAGACATAAGGAACGTCATGAGGCTATTTTGTCAGCAATGGAGCATATGATTTTATCATTTGGTCAAACGAAGTCTACAATGGAGCAAATGATTTTATCTCATGGTCAAACGAAGTCTACCGTTGATAAGTTGATGGAATCAACTACCCAAACCAAGGCTTCCATTGATAAATTAGTAGAATCCAATGCTCAACTTATGGCAAAATTTTCTCAATTAATGCCGTCGCAAACGGGATCAAAAGAAGCCAATGAGAAGGCTTGTTCAAACAGTGACCCTTTAGTCCCACTTCAGCCATCCAACCAAAATGGTTATGGAGATGGGATCATTGGAAGAAGAGGCATTCCAAATAGTCAGTATGAAGTAGGTGAAGCTTCACAAAGGTATGATGACTATTTGGGCAGTTTGAATGGAGCCAATAATCAAACGTTTGGACGCATAATCAGAGTTCCAGGGGTGCCTTACCAACAGGAAGATTACATGGTAATTCTCAGCCACCTGTTGGAAGATTTCAGTCTCAATTTGGGGGTTCTGTACTTAGAAATCCTGATCAGCCAGTTTTGGGACAGCAACCCTTTCATGATAGAGAATTTAAGGTTAAAATTGTTTTATCCAAATTCAATGGCCAGTCATCTTCACCATCAGAATTAGAGGAATGGACCTCTAAGATGGAGTCCTATTTTGACATATTTCATCAAAAAAGAGAATGTACTTATTGAGAATTGGGAATCTTTCAAGGCACTTATGGCTGAAGTCTTTGTTTCACCTCTTGAAAAAGAGAAGTTAGAACGAAGATGGTATGGTTTGGAACAAAGGAGCCTAAGTGTAAGAGAATACACAAACCAATTCCTCAACTTGACCATGTATGTGGAAAACATCAGTGATGAGGCCAAGTTACACAAGTTTATGTATGGTTTAGAACCATCCTTGTCAGCTGATGTTATGGCGCAGAATCCTACTTCACTTTTCAAGGCTATTGAGCTTGCAGAGCGCTATGGAAGGAAGTATAGGAAAGAGTCTTCATTTCAGTCAAGTTATGGATAGCCAAGGACTATTTTAAAGCAAGGGCAAGTTGGTAACAATTATGGCAGCAATCATATGCCTAGTGGGAGCTTACGGATACCAACTTATCCTCCATTTAATGCTTCTAGGCTTCAAAGCAATTTCAGGACAGCAAACAGTCCAAAGGTTGAATTTAAGCAAGGTGACAATAAGCCTAAGTCCACTTCAGCCAATACAAATTCCAAAAATATTCCCATGGATCTTTACAAGGAAAGAAAGGACAAAGGCTTATGCTTCAAGTACGGAGAAAAGTATACTCCTGACCATGCTTCAAAATGTGTATATAAAAATGCCAAGCCAAAGATTCAGAGTATGCTAGTTCTTGAGGACTTTGAAAGTGACATAGATGAAGCTAATGCAGTCACAATCAATGCTGAAAATGAAGATTTCGAGGATGACGGTGGACAGGAGTACTTTTATGATCCATCTGACTCTTTTCCTTTTGATCCAGGCGGTGATATTCTATTTGATCCTGGTGGATTTTGCAATGAGTTGCCTGCTGCCACTAATTGTTCTATCTCTATGGATGCTTGGACGGGATCTAAGAGCCCTAATACACTTCGTATGAAGGGAAGCATATGTGGAAAGCCAGTGTTCATCCTGATAGATAGTGGCAGTACTCACAATTTTGTCAATAAATCTATTATGTACAAGTTGAATTGTGTTCCCACCGACTTATAGCAGCCCATTCGAGTACAAGTGGCTAATGGTGAAGAGGAAACAAGCACACAGATTTGCCCATAGGTTTCTTTGCAGATGGCTGAAAATTTTGAAGTCAACGTAAACTTGATCACTTTGGAAATGGGGCCCATAGATATTGTACTTGGTTGTGATTGGTTGATGACCTTAGGTAGGATTATTATGGATTTCTCACAGTTATATATGGAGTTTTTCTCCAATGGACAGCTCATCCGTTTACAGGGAATCCCTAGTAGATCTGATTTTCAGCTTATCACCATTCAACAACTCAAGAAAGAGTACAAAAAGCGCTCACAGATATTTGTATTGCATTTGAACAAAGAAACACAGGGTCAGCCCAATAATTCAGCAAACCATCTAGCCTTGACAGCTCTTCTTGAGGAGTATAGAGATTTATTTGAAGTACCTACTTCATTGCCTCCTAAGAGAGCGGTGGATCACCCCATTGATTTGGAACCCAACTCAAAGACAATTAATAAGCCACCTTACAGACTATCAAAATGTGAACGAGAGGAAGTAGCCAAGCAAATCAAAGAGCTTCTTGAAATGGGATTCATTGAACCAAGTTCTTCACCGTATGCATCTCCAGTCCTGTTGGTCAAAAAGAAAGATGGATCTTTCAGAATGTGCATTGACTACAGGGATTTCAATAAGATAACAGTGAAGAACAGGTATCCTATACCCAGGATAGATGATTTGCTTGATGAGCTTAAGGGGGCTCGATTCTTCACGAAGATTGATTTGAGATCAGGGTATCATCAGATTCGCATGAGAGAGGGTGATGAGGTCAAGACTGCTTTTAGGACTGATCGTGGGCTCTACCATTTCTTGGTGATGCCATTTGGCCTTACAAACGCTCCAGCTACCTTTCAAAGCCTGATGAATAAGATTCTGCAACCTTTCCTCTTTCAGTTTGTCTTGGTGTTCTTTGACGACGTTTTGATCTACAGCAAGACTTTACAGGATCATTTGTTGCATATGAGGAAGGTTTTTGATGTGTTGAGACATCATAGGCTTTTTGCTAAGGAGAAGAAGTGTTCTTTCATGCAGACTGAAGTGGAATACTTGGGACATATAGTCAGTGAAAAAGGAATACAGGCTGATCCCAAGAAGGTGCAATGCATAAAAGA
Organism: Lygodium microphyllum; assembly: GCF_053477565.2. Classification (NCBI taxonomy): domain Eukaryota; kingdom Viridiplantae; phylum Streptophyta; class Polypodiopsida; order Schizaeales; family Lygodiaceae; genus Lygodium; species Lygodium microphyllum. The sequence goes on along the minus strand of NC_141153.1, from coordinate 56,859,083 downwards.
TTGGCCAACGCCTACTACTACTACCTCTCTTAGAGGATTTCTTGGTCTATCTTCATTCTATCGCAGATTTATAAAGAATTATGCTGCAATTGCAGCCCCTTTAACTGACAAGAAGAAAGAGGCTTTCTTTTGGGATGCTCTTGCAGATAGCAGCTTCAACCAGTTAAAGGAATTACTTACCTCTGCTCCTATTCTTGTATGCCCAGATTTCTCTAAAGAGTTTACTATATAGTGTGATGCAAGTGGCCGTGGCATCGAGGCTATTTTGCTTCAGGAGCATGGAGTAATTGCATTTGAAAGCCATAAGCTTACTGATAAGGAGATGGCCATGAATGTTTATGACCAGGAAATGTTGGCTATTCTGCATGCAATCAAGAAATGGCACCATTACTTATATGGCAGCCGATTCAGAGTACATAGTGATCATCGGGTACTCAAGTATTTCCTTACTCAATCAAATCTCACTCCAAAGCAACGACAATGGGTAGCAACATTACAAAATTATGACTTTGACATCACTCATACAAGGGCCAAAGATAACATAGTGGCTGATTCTCTCTCTCGTATGTGGGCCTGCAAAGTGTCAGCCATGACAGAATTACATAGTGATTGGATTGAAGAGCTACAAGAGGCATATCTCTTAGATGAGGAATTCAGCCAAATCTTTCAGAAATTACAGCAAGGTCTTATGGAAGAAAACTCACATTACCAGCTTAAAAATGGTCTTATTTGGTGGAAGGCAAGATTGTTATTCCCTCTACTTCTTCTTTCAAGCGGAAAATTATGGAGGAGTTACATTCTTCCCCTTTAGCTGGACATTTGGGAGTTTTCAAGACTTATGATAGGATCAGCAAGAGCTTTTATTGGAAATGACTGTGGAAAGATGTCAAGGACTTCGTTATGAAGTGTATGCCTTGTCAGCAAAATAAGGATAGCACCCATAAGCCCGGAGGTTTGTTGCAGCCATTGCCTATTCCTACGGGTAAATGGACTCATATTACTATGGACTTTATCACTGGCTTACCTACTACCAAGAAGGGGTGGAATAGTATTTATGTGGTGGTTGACAGACTCACCAAAGCAGCTCATTTTATCCCAACAAAAATTCGGTTTACTACTTCTCAAGTGGCCAACCAGTTTATGGAGCATATTTTCAGATTACATGGATTACCGCAGGTGATTGTCCATGATAGGGACTCAAAGTTTATGAGTAACTTTTGGCAAGCGGTATTTACATCTATGGGTACTAAGTTGGCTCCATCTACGGCTTATCATCCCCAAACTGATGGACAGACAGAGAGAGTTAATAAATGGTTGGAGACTTATCTTCGCCATTTTTGCTATGATGTCCAAACCTCATGGGATTCTTGGTTACACCTGGCTGAGTTTGCTTATAACAATTCCACTCATGCAAGCATAGGAGTTTCACCCTTTGAGGCTTTGTATGGTTACAAGGTGCCCTTACCCACAGTCATTTTTAATGAAAAGATCAACCCTCATGGGAAGGAAGAGTTGGAAAGAATGCAGACCCTTCTTCAACAATGTAAGGTGAATCTAAGGAAGGCTCAAGATCAGATGAAGATGTATGTTGATGAGAAGAGGAGGCCTTTAGAGTTCCAGGAAGGAGAGCTGGTTTTGTTGAAGGTGCCCAAATCCAAGTACTCTACATTGAAAGATGGATCCAGTAATAAGCTTGCCCACAGATTCTATGGCCCTTACAGGATCCTTAAGCGGATTGGAGATTTGGCATACAGACTAGAGCTTCCCTCTTCTACAAAGATTCATAACCTCTTCCATGTTAGTCAGCTCAAGCCCTATTATGGTGATCCAGTGGATTTAGTTGATGAGCTGCCACCTATTGATGAAGATGGTCTTGTTCAGTACATCCCAGAGGCTGTTATAGGTCAGCGTGAAAAGAAGCTTCGATCACGTTCTATTGTGAAATATTTGATTAAATGGAGAGGTTTACCCTCTGAAGAGGCTTCTTGGAGACCTGATTCAATATTGGATGAGTATCCATACTTGAGGGATACATTGGTGGCTGAAGCCTATTGCTTATGGAGCTAGTATTGATGCAGACTGGTTCAGGACAGCACGCTGTTATAGAACAGTTTTTGTCGTACTTCATTTTCAGATTGAGCTATCTACATGAGCTTAAAGTACTCTTCAAGAGCTTCGTTTTGATATGTGGTACATTTCATTTGGACACTTCTATCAAAAGTTATGGCAGATTTGGTCCAGCAGGGACTGTTATTTCAGCAAGCTGTCTACTTTCTTCTGGAACTATTTGTTGAAGATTCTATGGCTCCATTTGCTTCTGAAGTTCTTCATATCATGTATATAGTGGGTCCTCTTTCCGTTCTTCAAATTCAGCCCTTGTAATGATAATTCTTCATTCGTTTCCCATTTGTAAAACTGTAAAATAGAGTAGTACTCTGTTCTATCCATCTCTTTTTTAGTTCTTTCTAGGTTTGTTTTTTAGGACAAAAACTTTTGGGAAGGGATGGATTGTAAGAAGCTGGGAATAGTTAGAATGTTAATAATATGCCATGTCACATAGACATAGGTATATAAGGAGAGAAGTTGTAACCCACATCTTTTGACAAATCAATACATTTACAATCTTTCTCTCCCTTCTAGTTCCAAGCTTCCATGGCTTCTTCATCTTTCTTGTCTTTCTCTCTCCAATTCTAGTCTTTCTCTCTCCTTGTCACTCTTATTCTCTCTCTTTCTACAGTCTTTCTCTCTCCTCTGCAGTCTTTCTCTCTCCTCTTTCTCTCTCCCTGGTTCTCTCTCTGACAAATATGGGTTGTGGAGGATACATTGGGTCATGAGGCTCAACATAATTTGACTTTTTACTTTCTACCTTAGTCCACTAAGGCCTGTTGAGATTCATGAGGGCGAGGAGATGACTCAATCCAAGTGGGTATATTGTATGATTATCTAGGTTATACAACCTAGCTATATTGTATTTGCACATAGATCTTGTTCTCCAGTTACCAGGTGGAGGGATTTCCTCATCTCCCCACTAAGTATCTAGCTTTAGATATGCTTAGTGAGCCACCCAAATTTGAGACTCTTGCTATTTAGTGATACTATGGTTGATTATATATCTTTATATCATGTGACTTTTTAGTCAAACAAAGCATTGTGTGTGTGTGTGTGTGTGTGTGTGTGTGTGTGTGTGTGTGTGTGTGTGTGTGTGTGTGTGTCTTTGCTTTCCTTGACTTGTTAAATTGTGTTAGATTAATCTACCTTATCACATATAGGTTCAAATTGAGCCCTAGCATGACTTCTTGATCTTTTGCACAGTGTATCAATCCACCATACACTCATTGGATTATGCTTGGTGGAAGATTTCATGAAAATCCTAGAAAAATTATATTGTCCCCTTGGATACTATCAAGAAAGGAGATGGACTCATTATGGTGACTATTGCTTCATCGATGTTGAAATATTAATGTATCTTAATACAAACTTCAAAAGAATATGATGGGGATGGAAGAGCTCAATCTTGTTAAAATATTTTTGTTTGAAGAGCCATGTCTAAAAACTATTATAATAGGGGATAATAAAAGTATCCATCAAGATTGTTATATCTAGAAGTGAGTTACCGATGTTCTATCCCCAGATAGGATAGCTCACCTAGGAAGACTAAAAAGGAATGACTTCATCACAAAAGGATTTCCTGAACAATCAAGCCATTATCACCTCCTTCTAGTCCATGAAAAACCCCATGTGTACAAACAAATACGGGTGTTCAAATTTCATGACTAAGGCCTTTTTTTTTAGAATGTATTGAAAAGCTCCCTTCATAAAGCTACATGTTATGCATAGTAAAGCAACAAAACTCAAGCTTTGGATATTGTAAATATATATTGTCATGAATAATCTTATCCAAGGTTATCCTACATCTTTCAAGTACCCCTGCCACTAGTTTCTTCAATCGATCAACAAGAAAAGAAATTTCTATCAAAAAAAATTAAACCACCAGAGTTTAACAATGAAGGCATAGATGTAAAAACAAATGCTAAAACTTAGATTAAACAAATGGAAGATTCTTTTTCTATAGCCGAAACAAGTATAGCCAATCAAGCTATGATTGCCTGGTTATGCCTCACTAGTGAAACCCGATTATGGTGGAAACAATGGTGTTGAGACAAACCCGCATTCCAAACTTAGGAACAAATCAAGACAGCTATCCAAGGAAGATACATGTCTTCATCTTGTCAGATCCACAAAATGGATGAGTTTTTTAACCTAAGGCAACATGGCCTAATAGTGGAATGGTATTGCTCTCATTTTCTCCTTTCTAAAGTACCTCCCCAAGATTGCCTGGTTATGCCTCACTAGTGAAACCCGATTATGGTGGAAACAATGGTGTTGAGACAAACCCGCATTCCAAACTTAGGAACAAATCAAGACAGCTATCCAAGGAAGATACATGTCTTCATCTTGTCAGATCCACAAAATGGATGAGTTTTTTAACCTAAGGCAACATGGCCTAATAGTGGAATGGTATTGCTCTCATTTTCTCCTTTCTAAAGTACCTCCCCAAGATGACTATGACACAACAAGTAGTGTGTTTTTTTCAAGGCCTAAACCCACCTTTGAATGGGCAACTTAAGGCCATGAGACCTTTTGACCCAAAACACATGTTGCTTCGAGATTAGCCTTTGATGGAATCTCTTCTAAGAAGAAACTTCCACCCTACCCCCTTCTACTCGAACTATGGATTTCCATATCCACCAAGGAGGGCTTGAGCTAATCTTCAAATGGAAAATCAGAATTGGGGCTGCCTCAATATTGTCAACAACAGGCCCAATGGTCAAAACAAAAATATTAAAAACCTCAATCCTACAAATCCCAATCATGGAGCTCATCCACAATGCTTTAAATGTGGCCAATCAGGCCACTTCAAGGCTCAATGTCCCATTCGTACAAATAATGCTAACCCTCCTCACAATTTACCAACAAGGGGTAACTTCAACAACCAAGGGCAAGAACGAGGAGCAAGATGAGGAATAGGTGGTTGTGCTTGTTTCCTTGCAAGACAAAAAGGAGAAGAGGATCATGCCCTCTATGAGGAAATGGAAAGAGAAAATATTCATGTGGTCATTAACAACAATCAAGAAGCCATAGCTCACCGTTCTACAAGTACTTGCAGAGCACCAAGGTAAAACTTTTTGAATCCCTATTTATTGTGGTGCTACTCATTCATTTATGTCTTCTAAGTGTATTATGAAGCTACAATTGAATGTTGAACTTGCTTGGAACCCATTGTCAAACTAGCAAATGGAAAAGAAGCATACTCAAATCAAATCATTAGAAATGTTGATTTACACTTAGGAAATCACTGTTCTAGGAAAAAAAGGGACAATTACTTTCAGTGACCTAAATGGAACCTTAGTTCAAGCCTAGGAAAAGATAGGGATATCTAGACTTCAATTAGCAAAAGCAAGTATGCTAATGTAGAGTATAAGGAAGGCATTACCTATTTATTTACTCAAATTGAGCAAATTAGATCCCTCTAGAGATCTTGAAGAATCCTTATTCCTTAGTGACTATGCCGAGGTGTTTCTAGAAGATTTAACCAACTTATCACCTATGAACCTATAGCAAAGAGGCCTTACAAAATGTCAATTCCTAAAGCCATTGAATTATAGAAACAACTTAAATAACTCCTAAAACAAGGATTCATCCAATCAAGCAATTTGCTATGGTGTGTTCTTGTACTTTTTCAAAAGAAAAAGGACAGAACCTTAAGGCTTTGCATCGATTATCATGGGCTAAATCACGTAATATCATGAAAAATAAATATCTAATCCCTCAGATTGATGAGTTGCCTAACATGCTTCAAGGGGTAAAACTATTCTAAAAATTTGACCTAAGACTGGGCTACTATCAAATATGGATCAAGAATGAGAATATTTCCAAAAAAAATTTAACATGAGGTATGGCCATTTCAAATTTACTGTAATGTCCTTTGGATTGACTATTGCACTAGCTACTTTCAACAAATTAGTCCAAGACATTTTTAGACCTTACCTCAATGAGTTTGTCCTCATATTCTTTTATGGCATCTCAACCTATTCCAAAGAATAAGAAGATCACCCTACCCACCTCAAAGTCATCCTTAATACCTTGAGGGAAAACAAGCTTTATGCAAAGCAGAGCAAGTACATCTTCTTCAAGAAAGATGTTAGTATATTGGATTGATTGTTTCAACCGAAGGGATCTCCATTGATCCTACAAAGTAAATGATGTCCAAGAATGGCCTTCTCCCAAAATTGTTCAAGAAATCCAAGGATTCCTAGGACTCACAGGGTGATATTACATTTTTATCAAAAAGCAAAAAGGATAGTATGGAATCCTATGGATTAGGAAAGCTTTGAAAAACTGAAGGAATGCCTTACTACTACACCAATACTAAAGCTCCTGACTTCTCATAAGAATTTGAGGTAGTCACTAATGCCAACATCATTATAGTAGGATGTCTTCTTTCTCAAGAAGGCAGACCCATATCATATTCTTCTCAAAATCTCAAACCCTATGAGAAGAATTATGCTACACATGATGTGGACTTTGGTGGTCATTCATGCCCTTAAACTATGGCATCATTATCCACTTGGATGAAGATTCACCCTCATCACCAACCACAAAAGCCTTAAATGGATCTTTACCCAACCATAACTTAATATGATGCAAAGAAGGTGGATAGAAGTCATACAAGAATTTGACTTTGAGATCTTGGTATTGCCATGGCAAGGAAAATGTTGGGGTGGATGCTCTCAACCACAATGCCTTTCTAAACTTTATGATTATGGAAGATCCTTGTAGACAAGGCTTGGAAGCCTCATCTCAATGCCCAATAACCTAATTTTGGAATATCTAGCTAGAGAAGGATCTAAAGATCCAGACATCCTCCAAATAAAAAGGATTATATTCTTAGAAAGAAAAAATCCTAAAGAAAGAGAAAGCCAAATTCAAGGATTACATCATACAAAATGGACTACTCTATTATCAGCAAAGATTTTATGTGCCAAAAAGTTGGGAGTTGAAGAAGAAAATAAGCCTAGTAGCTAAACATCAAGGGTGTGCCAAAACCCCGAATATAGTCAAAAGAAGTTACTACTTGACTGGAGTGAAAACAGACATCCTTAGATATGTGACTCAATGTCTAAGCTCTCAAAGGGTCAAGGCTAGGCGGATCAAGCTTCCTAGTGACTACATCCTCTTGATATTCCATAAATGAAATGAAAATACATTAGTATGGATTTTATAGTTGGTTTACCCACCATTCAAGGATGCTATGATTCTATATTGGTAATAATAGATATGCTTATCGAAGTAGCTTATGCTATTCCAGTAAAGATATTTCCAGGTGACACCTACACAAGGGGATGTGCACCTTCATTTGTTCTCCCTTGTGTGCACATTGATGGGATGAGTGCCTTGAATGGTTTTCCGTTAGTACGAGACACGTTCCTAAGAGAAAATTACTTTTTGTCTTGGGCAGAAGGTCAATGGCGATGCCTATCCTTTCTGACCATGAGACTTGCAGGTGTGAACACAGGTGAAGCCTACGTGGGTGATGCCACAATATTCATATCTCAATTGCTAATATCTATGTGATGTGATTATTTGATTTATTATGGCTAGTTGTCTTTATTCAGTTAATTATTTTTCTAATATGATTTTTTGAATTTTTGAGAGTGATGTGTAGAGCAAGATGAATTGGATACACGTGGCAAGTGCAATTTAATCCATAAGCTTCTTTATTGAACTATTTAAATAGACACATTGCTATTTACTCTAAGGCAGCATGCATGCACCCACTTTGTAAATCATTATTGATATTTGAGATTTCAAGAGATATATCATAGATATTCTAGAAATATTTTATGGCTCTCAGCATTGGGGATTGTGCAATAGATTGCAACCATCTATTCAGTGAACTCAAACTCTTTTATGAAAAGAGTGATTGTAAAGGGATTGAATTTGGGCAAAGCAAGATTCATTTTAATATTATAAATACAACATGGAGGAGATGCCCACTCTATGTACGGGGGAAGATTGTACCCAATAGTGTGTCATCTAATTTTGATTTACTCTTCTTAAAAAGTCTATTTTGATTTTTATGAGTTGTGCTTTCATTTTTATAAGTAAAAGAGAGTAAGGGAGAGCTTCTTCTGCTCATTACGTGCAAGCCTTGTATCCGATCTGCACAACAGTGGTATCAGAGCCCAGCCTACATTTGGGGCTTCCAATCGCCTATCCTCTTGCATGAAGGCAAGCTCTTTGGAGTAAATGAGATCTACGATCCACATCTCAACCCAAACCGACTTCATAACTAGATTCCCAAGGCTTCAAAACCCCAAACCCCCTATCTCTACCCAAAAATTTCTCAGTCCAGTCCAACATTGAAAAATCACACCCCCTACCATGGGGCCATCATTTTGGAGTTTCTGTTGCCCAAAGAAGGTTAAGAAGAGCTTAATTAATCTTTATGTGTTAAGCTTAATTTAAGCTTTAAGAAGCTTAAATCTTCTTTATGAATTTCATGAGGGGACCTTTTTTTGCCATCGTTGAGCAAGTTGACGGCATCCTTTTGGCCTATAAAGTCAATTTTTTTACAAACTAAGGCATACAAGCCTTAGTTACCTATCCACTACTCCAGAAACTCCATCCTCTCCTACACCAAGTCACTTTTGTAGACTTCACTGATCTACCTAAATCACAGTTGACTTACAATCCTCAAGAGGGGATTCCTACACAGTCACTATAGGACTACGAAACTTCATTATTACCATCAAAATTTTGGTCTTTCTTGCCTATTCCATCTCATAATTTTGTCAGGAATCAGCTCTTTATTTTGATGCATGTATGCCAAAATTTTCTTGCCATGGGCAAAGCGTCTCTTTAACTACAAGAAGCCGTTCTTTATTTTGGTGCCTATATGCTAAAATTTTCTCGCCACGAGCAAAGTGTCTCTTTAACTACAAGGCATCTTTATTATTTGGATCTTTTCACCAAGCCATAAGCAATCACCATGTCTCATGAAGGACCATCCATCACAACAAATTTTGATTCCATATCACCGCTTCTTGAACCAACTATGGAGCAACACATGGATTTATTGGCCATGCAACTGGAAGAAAAGCGCCAACATCGAGCGCAATTGGAGCAAGAGCTGCAATCTCTCAAGCGTCCTACGTCCCAAATTTCCTTTGCCAATGATGATATGGTTGGCACAATCAAATGCCACCCTTGAAGTGCAATCCATCCACAAAGAGATAAAGATAAGCAAACGCACCTTTAAATTTACTACTTACGATGGTATTAAAGATATTCATAAGGTTCTCTCTTGGCTAAGTCAATTTGACTCATATTTTGATAATGAAAGTTATGCTGAAAATGATAAAGTCAAGTGTGCTTCACATTATTTTATTGACAAAGCTTCTTTATGGTGGGATGTCACACGCAAGAGTATTGATCGTCCTCTTATTTGGGAGGAATTCCATAAGAAGATTCTCACTAATTTTCTTCTTGCCCAATTCGAGCTTCGTGTGCAACAACAATGGGATGTCTTTATGCAGGGAGAGGAGTGATAGACCATTCCTTAGTACACCGAAAGATCCTAGAGCACTCTAATACAACTTCAAATGGTCAAGACTATAGTCCAATCAACTTTTAAAAGGAAGTATATGTCCGACCTTCTTTCGTTTTTTCAAGCTAAAGTCAACGTGTTTAAACCCAACACGTTGGATGAGGCTATCTCTATGTTGGTGCATGATGCCAAAAAGAAACAAGCTAAAGATCGGTGACCACTTCTAGCTTCCATAGAAAATAATATGGGTATAACAACTCTCATTTTAATTCTTTTCGTGCCTCCAACTTTCAATTTGGAAAGAATCTTCCTAATTGCTGACCCCTAGATGAGAAATTTTTATAAGAATGTAGGCCATCCTACTTCAAACTCTAATTCCAAGATTTCTAATCTACCTTGTAATTTGCATAAGTCGTCTACACCTAAAAATGTTAATTCTAGTGTCTCAAATACCAATTCTAAGAATGTAATTTGTTATAAATGCAATTGCTCTAGTCACATTGTGAGTCATTGTTCTATGGGCAATACTCATGATTGGAAAAAGCCTAGTGTACATTTAAATTATCTTGGAGCTAACAAAGCAACCGAAGACCTTGAAGTGATGCTTGATTTCGATGAAGCCACGCCCATTGAAGAAACTTCTAATGATGCTGACAAACTTATTGGTAAAATTTCTATCCACACTTTATTTGAAAATGAGATGTAAAATCCATAATAATAAAATGACTATCTTGCATGATGAAGACAGTACGTATGATTTTGTTTTGAAAAAGGTAGTTAGAAAATTGCAACTAAAAAATATTGTGTACACTTATAAAATTAAGGATGTATTTTAAGAGCAACGATATAATAAAACTAAAGAAGTACATGGATTAGAAATTTGCATTTGACCCTATAAGAAAAAATAAAAAAAATTAGTAGCACCATTACAATCTGATAATGTAATTTTAGGTATGCCTTGGTGGTAGCATCAATTTAATCCTAACATTGATTATGGCATGCATTTAATCCATATTCAACATGAAGGTAAAATTCTTTTTCTTGAGAAGCACTAACGGACGCTGAGCTATACCCATTAATTAGTCACACTCAAGTGAAGCGTGCCATTCAAAAATAATCTAAAGCTTTTCTTGTATTAATTAATGAAGTCAAAGCCTCTAAGTTAACCATAAGACAACAAATTTTATTAACAAATTTTTTTATTGTTTTTCTTCTAACTTTCCTCTTCAACTTCCTCCATCACGACCCAAGGATCATCAAATCGACCTTATACCTAGTAGTCAACCTCCCTATAAAGCTCTCTATCGTCATAATCAAGTAGAACAAAAAGAAATCCAAAACAACCAAGTTGAAGAACTATTAAATGGAAAATTCTTCTGACCTAGCAATTCACCTATCAGTATATGGCCTACATCCAAAAATGTGCATGAAGTCCACCCATTTTTAGGACTAGCCAATTTTTATCATAAATTTGTTAAAAACTTTTCATTACTTGCTTTGCCATTAAATTTTTTATTAATGAAAGGTTTTGTATTTCATTGGGGCGACAACCAACAATGATCCTTTGACTTACTAAAGCATACATTAACTCACACACCTGTTTTACAACTCCCTAATTTCAATATATCATTCTCTCTAGTTGTGCACTAATGCTAGTGGCTTTGGCATTGGTGCATTGAATGACTGATTTTGAGAAAATTCCAATTATCTATATGGTTTTATGTATATTGTAATTTTATATTCTTTACTTAATTACTTCAACCTTTATATTTAGATTAGTTGTGGATTTTGGAATCACCTTCATCATGTCACTGCTCTATAACAAAATGCTAAGGTGTTAATGTTTCGAGATCCAAGTTTTATTCCAACTAATCAAAATAAAGAGTTGTCAAATTCCTAGGGTTCTTAGGCCATCAAAAAGTCATGGCTCATAGCCCCAACTTCCCTTCTCAATTTTGGCTTCAAACTCAACCTAACATTGATAAACTTGGAGCTTTAAATTGATCGATATATTGCTCTTATGAAGGCGGATAGAGAGAATAGAGTGAGACTTTAATCAATTATGGCTTGCCATCACTGCAAGTATTATCAATAGCATGATGAGTATATGGTGAGGATGAGTTCTTATGGACATTATACATCTCATGCTTATGCTTATGGTCAACATGTATATGCTTATGGTACACATTATGGTTTGCATTTATCTTTTGAATGAGAGTAGCAGTATGTACATGGGCTGCAACATGCAAATGAATATCAGTAGTATGCAAATGCATTTGGACAACATGTTAATGCTTATGGATATGATATACAATGTCATGATGAAGAGCATCATTCCAATGAACTTGGACAGTAGTATGGCTATTATCGGCAACATGATTATGCTTATGAGCATCCATCTAATCCATAGCATAGTCATGATTATACTTATGAGCATTCATTAATTTAGTAGCCTAATTCTTCTAGGCATGATGATAATGGACATGCTTATGAGCACTCTTTAGCTTTGAATAATAAGACCTTGATAACTACCATGCTGAAAATCAACATTATCATGAACTCTCTCTAAGTAGATGAGGTGTCCATGTATCGCAAACTCCATGTAGAACTTAGAGAAGTCCATAACAATTTTACCCAAACATTTTAGCCAATCTCACAACCCAAGACAACATCAATGGGGTCCATGTCTAATGCAAATAGATCAAATGATGCCACATTATTTTTAACAAAGGAAAACTTTGGAGCATGTATGTGTGCTAATTTCTTCTTCATCGTTTTCTACCTAAACTTTTGAAGGTATTGTAACTGCATAACAATGCATTTCAGTCGATCAATAAATGATTTATTGACAAAACTATGTGTACTACCACTATCCACAAGGATAAATACATGCTTTCCATTAATATTGCCTTGAATGAGTAGAGTGCTAGGGCTCCTAGGGCCGGTCCAAGCATTCAAGGAGATGGAGCAAAGGAAAGTGGTAGTCAAGTGGGTTGTAGTAGGGTAGTCGAATCAATAGCATGGGATGGGCAACCACTGGGTCAAAGGGAAACCCATCCTTTGGATCATAGAATTGCTCCTAGTCCAAATCCTCAATGTACTCCTCATTTTCAGCATGCAATTCCTCCTCATCCTCATTGTTCCAATCTTCCATCACATACATGCTATGAAATTTGACCTTGGTTGTCTTGTAGGGGAATTTTGAGGTGTGGTTGGCCATGTACTTGTCACCGCATTTAAAACATAGGCAGTTTTCTTTCTACTCCTTCACCACATTTGGGGGGATGAAATTTTGACTACTTGGACCATTCGAGACTGATGCAATTCAAGGTCCATTTCCATAATATTTACGCTCGCCATTAGAGTCAAGTGCTATCCCAAAAGTACCATGTTTTCTTTTAGTATGGAAGGGGGGTAACTAGGTATTTTGGGATTGCCTCTAAAAACACTCCCATGTGGCGCTAACCTCAATGGGGTGCGGGGTTGTCCATAACCTTGCTAAAAATTCTCATTTTTATGGTACTTTCTTGCATATCTTTTAGCCAACTCAATTGCATCCAATAAAGTGGAAGGCTCTTGAGCCATTATATTAGCCAACAAAGTAGGTTGTAAGCCATAGATGTATTTGTGCACTTTTTCATTATCACTATAAATTGTTTCAACATACATGGTCAAGTTCATGAATTGACTGTACTGTGAGATTACATTGGTTAAGCTGATGCCATTGTCTTGCCAATAGTTCTTTTTCCACTGGGGATATAAAGACCTGAACCATATGCATCTTAAGTCTTCCCAATCAATGAATTGATCATTCTTATGGTAGATGTAGCGCCACCATGCGTGGACAAATCCCTCTAGATGGAGAGAAGCAAAGAGAATTTTCTGATCATCAATGCATGGGTAAATATTGAGGTAGGACCTTAATTTTGAGGTCCATTCTTCCAAATCTTATGGGGATGGTGATTGCCCATTATACTTGGTCAGAATGATCTTTTCATGGAGCTCATTGGGGCCTTGTTGCCCATGATAGCCTTGTTGTCCATGCATACCATGCTACCCACACATACCATGCTATCCATATATGCCATGATGTGCATTGAATCCATGTTTTCCATTGTTGACATGCTGTCTATACATGCCATGTTGTGCATTAAACTCATGTTGCCTATTGTTGCCATGCTTGCCATTAATACCATGCTATCCATGATGGAGCTGAGCCCGATAAGGCCCATTGGGGCTTGTGGAGAGAGTGGGTGTGGTTCTGGCTAGTGTGGAGCGAGGGTCTTATGGGGGGATTGGCTGCATGGATGATGGGAGAGCTCAATAGGAGCTCATCCAAACTGTGAGAAGGCTTAGCAATATTGAATGTGGAAGGAGGAGGGGTACCCTTAGTTCTAAGAATACCTTGTGGGCCATGGAGTCGGTGGAGGTCGTCGTGATTCACGCTTGGACTCGTTTGCCTTGTGTCGAGGTGGTGGCCAACTGGGCTACAAGGGTAATGAGGTGTTCCAATGTATATTGATTCCAAGAGTTGGAAAGGGCCATTTTTTTTATTGCAATATCTAATTTTGAGAGCATATTATGATAATTGACAACCACATAATTGTGTATTTCCATATAGTGGATCTCATGCTGACAAGGGGTGCAATTGAGCATGCTATAAGGGTCCATATCATGTGTTTCTTCATGCATATCACCATTGAAATCTTGTGCCAAGCTAGGTTCATCCTTCATTGAGGCTATGGAGTCCCTAATCTCCCTCTGGACCTCCTCATGGGCCTTGCCTTTTCTTTTTGTCCTACCATCTAAGTGCAACCCACAGGACCCACTATTAGTAAAAAGGACGTAACTTCCGATAGGAAACTCTAATTAAGGAGATTTTTTATTCAAATCAAAGGGAAGGAAGCCCTCTTCAAGATGAGCTATGAATATTTGAGATAGAAAATGATCAAAGAATTGTGCAATTGGATTTCTGTTCCTATCCTGGAGCGACAAAGTCCAAAGTGATCTCAATGCACAAAAATGGCCATATCTTTTAGAATGTAGCTCCAATTGGGGAGATTTTTTATTCAAATCAAAGAAAAAATATTTCTCTTTGAGATGAGCTATATGATTTGCTCCCAAGTATAATATTAAATTTATTGTAGCAAGCTTTCTATGACTGTTCTTGAGTGCCTGACAGTGTGACTAAAACACTAACTATCCCAATCTCAACATGCACTATATGAGTGGCTCATGAGTTGAGGAGCCCAAGCATCATAATAACCAACATCATGAGCATATATTGAGCATGATCCTGAGTATATTGAAGTATCCATATGCTTTTCCATCACTGCATAAGAAAGCCTCCATGTCATACATATTACATTGGCTACATACATATCAAGTGTCATACATGGGTGTCTTGATCACTGAGAGTTTTTCCAATTAGGGTGTATCTCATTGAAAATGGGTTGACCATGGAGTGTACTTGCACTTGCATACAAGTATTGGGCTCGAGATCACTAGGAGGTTGGCAAAGTTTCCCCTAGGCCGGGTTGTGTACCCCTTCAAGGTCTAAGTGGTAAGGGAGGATCATCTCTCTTTTGGCTTACCATCTTGCCTGGCATCGGCCTTTTCCCTCAGTCAAAGTATACATGCCAAAAATTTTTAATCATGCAACCATCATGACTAGTATCCTACATCCCAATTAGTTTGAATAGCATGGTCACCCACATGTAATGTTGAATTCTTTTCGAGGCACTAATGATGAAGAATAGGGAAATGAGAAAGTTAAACAACAAGAAGAGGATAATGAGCAACATGAAAAGAAAGATTATCATCAAGAAGATGAAGAAGATGACCAAGATCATCAGCAAGACAAACAACAAGAAGACAATGATCAAATAGGTGAACAAGAAGGTGGCAATGAAGAGCAATATGTACAAGTTGATGACATAATAGTTGAAGAACCACATGAACCACTTACAAATGTAGATCGTTATGCTGAGGGCTTAGAGCAACATCATGATGATCTTAATCAGCTTACACTTAACTAGGGTTTACAATAGCCCATTGAATGCATATAGTACCTTAATCATGGTTATGATGGTTGGCATGTGTATGATGATGATCTAGTGCATAATGTGGGTATATACATGAATATGATGATGGCATTGTGCTTCCCTATGACTCGGGAGATTATGGATATGATTATGGGGATACTTCCTTATATCCATTTGATCCAGGTGGCTGGGAGTATATGACTAAAAGCATTTCTCTTCACTTGGATAATCATTATTCTGAAATATCTTTTAATCAAAGAGATTAGTGGATTGCATGGGGACCTCATTTATATTAGCATCCATCTTGGGGGAAATTTCTTATCTTTAGGAGGCGCTTTTGGTTGAGGATTAGTCAATTATGTCTCTAATTTAGCATAAAGAGATTGTAGATAGCTCATTTTTTTAAACCAAATTTTACTATGATCTATGGATAGTAAAACACAACCTATATGGGTTGAGAGCACTTGCAAAGAGTTCCATTTTTATGTGTGGGATGCCTTGATCAAAATTTTCTACAAAAAGTTATATAAGATTTACTATAGCAAGGTCTTGTAGTAAACAACATGTTGTCCATTATTTGCAAGTGCCTTTTTATAAAGCTATAGTGGCCAAGTTCTATGCTTTATTAGCTTAATTAGACATATGTATGGACTACTTTATTTTCCATTTTAAGAGAGTAGTACTTTGACCTCCCTTACATTCAACCATTGTAATAAGTCTCAACTTATTTTTTAAAAACTTCTTTTGATGAGTGGGGTTGGAATGTGAAGGATGGGAAGTAGGGGTGAGTATAAAAGGTGTATGGAATAGTTAATTTTCAAAAATTTAAATATAGTGAAAGTTTTTTTCTTGCTTCATCTCTCTCCTTGAGCTTTCATGCCTGCCTTCTTCCTTCATTTCATGTGTTTCTCTCTCTTCTTCTAGTGTTTCTCTCACCTCTCCCCTCTTTCTCTCTCCTTCATCGGTCTTCTTTCTCCTGTCTTTCTCTCTCCCAATTCACTTCTTAACATGTTGCTTCTTTTTTTCTTTCCTCTCACTGTTGCTTGGCCTAGTTTTCTGTTCTACCACATACCAACCATCAATGTTGAGCCCCTTGCTAAGCTCTCATGTTAGAAATATTTAGAATTACAATGAAAATTTATATTTTAGCCTTCAATCTACCAAAAATCATTTGAAATGACTAAACTCTTAGACAAGTTTTTTGTTAGCATTATCTTCAAATGGTCAATAGAAATTAGTATATTTTTAGTCATAGCCTAGAAATTTTGTTAAACAGTAGTAATATTCTTATAGATTTGCATGTTGCATTTATATTTTTCTTAAGAAAAATGCAATAAATACTAATTAATTCTTATTTTTATTTTCAAGATGATCCAAAAATAAATTTGGATTTGTTAAGTTACATTAAAGTACGTTCATGTGCATAGTGTTAAACTCAATTTATGAGCTGGATTTTAGTGGTTGAATGGAAATCACTAATGGAAATAATTGGGAGAAATTCAATTAGAAAGCTCTAAATTTATAAATAATTCATTGAAAAGTTTAGTTTAATCCTTAATTGGAAATAAATGGTGGTCAATAAATGTTTGACTAATTGTGGTTGCATTAAATTTATGGAAAATATTCTAACTACATTAGTGTCTTTAGCAAAGTCGGACAGGATTGAAATGTGATGTCATCCCCAAGGTCACCTCAGATACTACTAAAATCTTATGGAAAGCTCATGATAACTCAATAACTAGACATCTCGGCTATGCAAAGACACTTAAGACTATTTGTAAGAGCTATTATGGACAAGGCTGAAAGGGGATATATTGTTGTATGTGACCTAGTGCCTAACTTGCAAAAGGGTCAAGGAAGAGGGAATCACGATGTTGGAAGAAGTTCGATCCTTGATCATTCTCTCCAAATGAAGTGAAAATCTATAAGCATGGACCTAATAGTTGGATTATCCTACACCACTAGCAGTGGATATAACCATAGCATGACACTGTTAGATAGGTTGAACAAAGTCACTCACATGATTGCAATCAAGACTATGTATAAATCGTCCAATATAATGGGAAGATTTATCAAGAACATATCCAACTACATGAACTACCAAAGGATAATCAATGATAGAAACTGCAAATTTTTCTCAAAGTTTTGGACTTGCCTATTCCAAGCCATCAAAAGAGTTATGCTTTATTAGTAGTTATCATCTACAAACTAATGGTCACATGGAGAGAGAACCAAATCATTGAAGATATCCTAAGATCCTATCATGGCAAAGAACTAAGAACATGGATTGAGTGACTACACCTTATGGAAATTTTCTATGATGTTGTATACCAAGAGACTATTAAGATGTTCCCATTTCAAACTCTATATGATCAAGAATGCTAAACACCATTGAAACCTTCAAACCTTACTCTCAAGGTGGACACTTCTAAAGTTATGCTTGAAAAAATGGACCAATAGGTTCAATACATTTTTCATGATATTAAAGCTATGCAAGACTAGTAGAATTACTACTCATATTCTCAAAGGACTATACATACCTTCAAGGAAGGAGACATGGTTTTCTTAAGGAAGAGCTCATTATCCTAGGAAAGTATTAGAAGCTTAGTCTATGGTATTATGTACCCTTATGAAATAATGAAGATGATGGAAAAACAAGCCTATAAACTCATATTACCACCACATATCACATCTCAACACACAATGCATTCCATACATGTCTACTAAAGTCATATGTACATAACCTTGATGATGTGCTAGATGATGAATAAAGAGTAATGCCATCATAAGGGATTATTGAAATACAACTAGAGAGGATTTTTTATGCAAGAAAGAAACCGTTGAGAAGTCAAACCTTGAGGGAACACCTTATACAATGCAAGGAGTATCCTAAGGAGGATACTACATGGATAGATTAGGCCATCCTTCAAAAAGAATATCCCTAGTTCCTCTCAAGATGATATCTTGATTTCTCTAAGGGCAGGTAAAAGGTATCAAATAAGTGTTTCCATTGAAGAAAAGTGAATTTTTAGCAATTTTTTAGATTTATGCATGATTAAACATGAGTATAAAAAGTAAAATTTAATATATAATTATCATTGTGGTGTTCCATATGACGGAGCTCATGTTGATAGAGGATGTGATTAAGAAGGGCATATGGGTCCATTTCAGGAATTTCCTCCTGTATGTCACCATGGTAATCTTGTGATGAGCTTGGTTCCTCATTCATGGAGGTCCGGGAGTCTCTAATCTCCCTCTAGAGTTCCTCTTGGGCCTTGCTTTTGCCTTTCTGGCTAGCCATCTGGATGCAGTCCACAGGACTTGCTGTCAGTAAAAAGGGTGTAACTCTTAGTAGGAAACTCCGATTGTTGAGTTTTTGGGCTCAAGTCGGAGGGGAAAATGACCTCTTTGAGATGAGCTATTAACCTTTATGACCAAAAATGATCAGAATTTTCTGTAGGGGTTTTACAGTGCCTATCCTGGAGCGGTCTGCAACCTGTCCACAATGACCCTAGTGCACAAAAATGGGCATAACTTTCACACCGTAACTCCGATTGGGGAGTTTTTGATTCAAACCAGAGGGGGCGAATCCCTCTTCAAGATGAGCTATAGGGTTTACCCCTATATTTAGGGTAGAATTTTCTGCAATGGGATATTTGTGACAGTTCAACATGACTGTGACCAAAAACACTGCCTGTCCCTTAGTGCCAATGTCTGACATGGATAGAGCATAGATCAAGGGGCCTGATCTGACACATCAATAGCATATTGAGCATACTGAACATAATCCCGAGCATCATTGCATACCCATCAACTCTATCATTCATGCATAAATACATTCACTACCATGCATCTCCATTGACTGCATGTACCTCAAGTGGCATACATGGGTGCCATTATCATTGTGGGGTATCCGAGAGGGATCATTGGGGCAGGGAAGTGGGGCTTATGGAATTATATGCACCTGCAAACAAGTATTGGGCTCCGGATCACCGAGAGGTGGGCAAAGTTCCCCTCGGGCCGGGTTGTGCACCCCTTCAAGGTCTTAAGTGGTAAGGGAGGGTCACCTCTCTTTTGTCTTACCACCTCGCCTGGCATCAGCCTTTTTCCTCAATCGGAGTATACATGGCAAACATTTTTTATTAGCAATCAGCATGACATGCATTGGAAAGAAGACATTGGGCCTTTTCATGAGATGCAAGGAATGATGAAGGTTGGGGTAGGGGTTACCTTGGCAGTCCAATGACTCACTGGCTGCTACTTACCCAATTTACAATGGCTAATATTCATCCAAGATCATAAGACAAAGTAGGGGTTAATGTCAGCCATTACAATGAAATTCGAGAAGAGGTATGATGCTTGTGTGCAATCTTGAATCTCTCCAACAATGGATTAAGCTCAGCAAGTGGCTAAATTGAGAGATTAAGATCAGAGTGGCATACCTCTTTAATGCTTCTGACGACCGTTGAAGCCCGAATCATCATGATGCTGCTTGCTCCATTAATCAATTCCGGTTGTTGGTCCGTAGAAGAGTGCTTCAGCATTTGAGTGCTCTTGCTGATGAAGAAGGCTCTTATCCCCGAGCTTGAGCTTCAAGAATGGGAAGCTTCAAGTGAAGCTTTCATGGTTGCCCGCAAAGCTCCCATACATGCTGAGCTCAATGTTTTCATCCGAGCGAGAGAAATCCTTCACGGGGTAAAGGGCTTGTGGGGTTGAGCTCTCTGGGTCAGGGAAAGCTTCAGTTAGAAGAATCAATGGCTGCCCCAAACTATTTCAAACAGTCCCAGCTGTTGTCCACCATGGAAGATGATTCCTGGGTCAAAATGCTAAGGGGAAGAGGAAGGGCTATGATGAAATCAGTGCCCAAGAGTGCTGGGGAGGTGGCAAAGTAGGAGGAGAAGGTGGGCACGGGTGCTGGAAGAGGCAAGCAACTCAGCGCAAAATGCGTCGCATTTTGCAGGCTACGGGTTGTTGTCCCTGATGGGCTAGTCACCAGGGTGCTTGCCAGGTAGGAAATGGACCTAGAAAGCTTATGGGAGGGCTGAATGTTGAGGTTGAGGGCTGGGTGCAGCAGGAAGAAGGGATTTGGGGGTAGTCCACCATGGGAGCTTGAGGGAACAACTTGATGGGGAAGAGAGAGAAGTCTGGAATAAAAAGTAACTATGGTTTTTCCCTTCTCTAAACTGTTGAACCCCCAACTTGTCCTGGGACTCCTAAAATTTTCATGAAAAGAAGTGACAACCTACTACTTTAACCGTTTTACCTCCAGATATGTCTGAGTCTCCAGCCATAGCTCCTGCTTGCTCCAAAAAGCTGGAGTTAATTGCAGTCCTTCTTGTTGTACATGTGCTTGTAAGCAACTATTGTGGAGTTCTAAAATCTAAAATAGTTTTGGAACAAGTAGCTCCATATTTCCCCCTCTCCCTCTTTCCCTTTCCAACTATAAAGTAAGAATCACTTATATATATTGAACCCATTAAAAATAAAGTACAAGTAAGAATAAAGCTTGACACATGGAAATGTAGGATGAAAATATAATTGAAGAAAAATGAAATTTGTACTCCAAATATATAAGAATAATTGAGAATGTTTATGGTAGATCTTGCTATATTACTACAAAATATAAGGGTGCATATGAATATTTGGAAGTTAAAATTTGCCTTAAACCATAAAGATAAGACGATTCCAAAATTCCAAATAATATTGTTTGTTGTATTATAAGTGTGCCATGTACATGAAAATTTGATAGCCAAGTTTTTGGCTTGTATTACAATATAGAAAAAATGCTATCTAAAATGGTTTGTTTGACATATGGGTAAACCCTCATCGGATCCACTATCATTGGCTTCATGACCCTCTTTCAAATAATTTGACTTGCATGATGTTCTTTTACCTTCTCCCTCTCAATTCTCTTGTGTATATAGAAAAAATAAAAATATTACAATAAGAAAATGATTGCAATGCCTCACCTGACAAAAAACATAGCAAATCATAAACAAATAATAAGTACCTCTTGTTGCATTAATGCTCATGTGGCATGACAATATTGTTACTGATTGATTGTTCCCTCTCTAAAGAGGTGATCCCACATATCTCACCTATTATACCGACACTGATATGCTATCTCCAACTTTATCAAAAGTTGATCCACAATATCTATCTACAAAATAACATAAAAAGGTGCTAGAATATATAAGTAATTTTAGAAATACACAAGCTTAATGAGTTCAAGTGTTTATACTTACAAAATCTAGCCCCCATAATGCTCATTCTCTTGATCCAAAATGTAAATTCCTATTTTATTCCATCAAGTTGCAACATACTACTTTGTGTTTCTATGACTGGTAATCCCTGCTATTGCCAACCTCTTTGCTTCCTTTCACTCTTCCCTTCCATGCACATCCCTCTTGAGGCCACCCTTCTCATCTATGTCATACTACACCTTACCTTTCCTAGGGGGCTATACTAGTTGTAAATGAATATTTGGCCTCCCTTCTACCCTTAGGATCCTCCACCTTCTGCACTCTTCCTAATCCTTTGACATTCTTGACCAGTGGATGGACCTACCACATACGTCTATGTGAAAGGAGGACCTAGTGCAAGACTTTGTATACCATTGTGATATAGATGCTTGAGGGGATGATGGATGCCATACAACTATCCACAGTCAAGATAGTCAAGGACAATAATGCATAGTCCCCATGGGTGGCTACAATCTAGAAGATTAAGGTATTAGAAATGAAGGTATAGAAAATTCCAAATGGGAAGAACGCAGATTAGAAATGAGTTTGGATGTTGTTTGTGATGGACACATTGAGGATGCACTATTAGATCCGTGTGTAAATGTTATCTAGGGGTAGTGTGGTAGCATGTTTAGTGGCAATCCACAAGGGTTCTTGATCAACAAGATGAGAATCAAGCAACAATGTTACTAGATACCAAATATCTTTGTATTTCTGATAACAAAAATTAATACAATGAGTTCTCTCTCTCTTGTTAAGAACTAAGAAACTCTTATTTCGAGTGGCCTTCTGAGCTAAGCACTTGATTTTTGTGTCCTTGATGCCAAAGACACAAGTCAATTCAATTCAAAAATTACTAGGGACTTCTCCTTCGTCCATGTTTCTATTTACAGAACACTATCCCTTGTTTACAAACTTAAAATCTTTCTTTTCACACAAAAAAGCTTGCTTTTTCCTTTCTTGATTTTACTTTTTGCTTTCTCTATTTTTGTTTTTCTATAGGTCTTAAGTTTGTAACTTGTTTTGACCATAACTTTGTCATACAACCCTGAAAATATAGTCATCTAGGTACTCAAAATGGTTGACCTTGGTCTACAAGCCAACTTGGATAGAATTGCAAAAATCTTCTTCAAGTATCCAAAAATATATCTTTTTGTAAAATATATTGCTTTTTGATAGTTTTGATCTTGGATGAATTGTACTATTCATAATATATCCTTATATGTATTTGAATCCATCCAATGTTCTCAATAAGTCATTAGAACTTAATATTGGAAATTTAGAATATTTTGGTTGGCAATTCCTACTACATGAAAATCTTGTAAAGATCATGTTCAAGTATACCATAAGCACATATTCAAAATACTTGTATGGATGCCTTTCCTTGCTTTTTCTTCACTAAATCTGAAGTCTTACGACATCCACCCCCTCTGAACCTACACATCCTCTAGATGGGCCAACATTATTCATTCTCATTTACCGTTGAGATCCACAAATAACTCGATCTCCTCATTCTCTACATCCAGTCCATCTTCTACATTATCTACTAAATCATCAATATCCTCCTCATCTTCTACTACATCTGTGTTGTTCATTGTCTAGAAACTCTTCAATTGTATAGCCCTCATCCTCTCTCCTCTTAAAGATCTTTATCATTTTCCTTGCAATATGTATCTGTGACATTGTCCCATCAAGCTCAGTCAATACACTACATAGGGTCCAAACCACCTTCTCACCATCTTGCGAATGGTGCTATGTTGATTCTCCAAGCTGCTATCATACACCAACACCTAGTCACCCTCTTCCGTAGCTCTAGGCCATAGATGATGATTGCTATCAAATCTATCCTTATTCCTCAATCTGGCTACCTTTAACCTCTCCACTACTAACTACACATCTTATAATCTTTGATCTAGGTGCCTAATGCAAAGAGCTAGAAGCTCCTCTTTAGATAAATTCTCCTACCAAGGAAACACACTCCAAGTGAAGGCACAAGTCTCAGTGGGCATAACTAGTTTTTTTCCATATATCAACTCTATTGGCATAAATCCTATAGTTGTATTGTGAGTCATATGATCAGTCCATAATGAAAAGGTAGCAACCTTGGTCAATCTCCCATCCGATCACCACAAGATTTAGTCAATGCCTTCCCTATGGGTGGATGTCCTCCCTCACTCTTCCCATTTCCTTTTGGATTATAAGTGGTAGTCAAAGCTAGTTTAATATTGAGTTCAGAGAAGAATTCTCTAGCTTCTTATGCATCTAGTTCACCATGATCTATGGTAATTTTTCTAACACATCCATACATGTAGAGAATCTCTTCAAGAAGAAACTTACATATAACACTAGTAGTTTTAGCCTCTAGTGCTCTACTCTCTACTTGATTTGTAAGATCTTCTCTAGCTGAAACTATATATCACATATGACAAAGATCCATTGGCATAGTGACTAGTCAATTACCCACTTATAGCGCATACTAAGCAAGTATGTAGGATACAGATCGTCCATATGACATATTGAGGAATACACCTAGCACTCTCTACTAGTTTCCACAAAATGAGAGATATAAAGGCAAGCAATCTGTCTCTCAACCACAATTGGGGCTCCAATAAAATACTCCTTGACACACTTGAAAGCTATTACAACTCCCCATAGTTCCCTCTTAATCTGTCGATACCTCCTTTGGCTCTCATTTAGGACTTTTTCTCCAAATTGAATGATATACTTGTGACCTTCCTCATCATCTTGACCAATATCCCAACCTATACCAATAAGACTAGTGTCAATAGTCAGCACTATAGGCCTTCCACAAGTGTAGTTTGCTTTCTTAAGAGAAGGAGCTTGTAACAATCTCTTCAAATTTTGCATGGATTTTGTATGTTTCTCATTCCAAAATAATTTTTTCCCCTTCCGAAGCAGCTTGTACAAAACATCCGCAATATGTGCAACATGGGGGTATCCAAATCATATTAAACACACAAGCACCAATGAATCTTCTCACCTGTGATGTAGTTCAACAATACTCCACAATCTCTCTAGTGACATCTACCTTCGTAGGCGAAGGTCTCCTACCATAATAGCCACACATCTGCCCAAGAACGATGACCTCATTCACACCAAAGAAGGATTTTCGTCCTAAGAGCATTAAATTCACCTCCTCAAGCTTGGTGAAAATCTTCTCACAATCTACAATATGCTCTACTGCAAAATATCTACATCCTTGCTCATTTAGACTTTCATCCTTCTCCTCTTCTACACATTCCTTTATGGGTACATCATCCAAGAAAGGCATGGTAAGCTGAGGGATATACTCGCATAGAAACTTATCCATAGCATTTATCATATGTGCAACAAAGTTAGTAGCACATTGAGGTAAGGAACGCATCCTGACAAGGCCTATTGGAGTCCACATAGTAGTAAGATCTCTATTTACCAAGGCAAGTTCGAACTGATCAGAGCTAGAGTACAAATCACCAAGAGAATAGATGGCACGACTTGCAAATGCCTCAATAAATTCATCCACAGTTGGACTTGTACCAACATTTCTGATTGTCACCTTGTTCACTGGCTGTATATCTTGTATGAATCTAAGTGATTCATTCCCCTTACAAGCTTAGGTGGGCATCCTTGAAAGGGAATGGTGCATGATCCAAAGCAAATATCTCTTACTGAATTTGTGGTCTCTATAAAGGTGGGAAGGTAAACCAAGGGTGATTTGGTATTGTCTTCTCTTAACTAGGCGCTTCACGCCTAGATTCTCTCAATGCTTTGAGCTAGTGTTCTCTTAGTTCTTTGCATCAAGATTTGAAAGCACATTTCATGTGGCAAGAGGGTTCATAGGAGGTTGATATGAGGAACATTATCCAAACTTTGAAAGCTTGGTAACTTAAACCTAACACAATGTTGAATGCACAAAAAATGTAATATATGGGAATATGGCTCTCATTGATATATAGGGAGTGAAAGACCAACATTAATAGGATCGAGCATAAACAATAACTCCAAAAAACCCTTATGACTATTTCTTAAAGTTTCTCAAAGACAAACCCATTTAGTGGTGATTTCTATTCACTTTGAGCCTATCCTAGAATGCATCTTATCCTTACACATTGAGCCTATTATTCAATGGTGACTTCTATTCACATAGAGCCTATCATGGCATGCATATGATCCTCACATCCTGAGCCTACAACATTACATAAATGTGATAACTATATTGAGAATTGCTTTTTCTTCTCTCTCTCTCTCTCTCTCTCTCTCTCTCTCTCTCTCTCTCTCTCTCTCTCTCTCTCTCTCTCTCTCTCTCTCTCTCTCTCTCTCTCTCTCTCTCTCTCTCTCTCTCTCTCTCTCTCTCTCTCTCTCTCTCTCTCTCTCTCTCTCTCTCTCTCTCTCTCTCTCTCTCTCTCAATAATTAATAACATATATATATAATTATATATGTATAATACATTAATTAAAATGAAATTATTAATCTCTTGTTAATAATTAATTGGTGTATTAATAACTAATGACTAATGATTAGTACCTAATCGATTAGATTATTGTATCATTATACATATTCATTTTTATTCATGTAATCAAGCACATTAAAGTATGAATGATTATAATACTACAATGATTATTAATAAAAATAATACATGAAAAATAACTACACATAATAATCATCAAGTAAAGTTATATATCTATATAATTATAAAGTAATACTAATTATTCATAATAATTAGGCATTAATATATAATGTAAATATACATGTTAATTATACATTAATTATAATTTTTATATTAATATATATAAGTTAATTATTGATACATAATTAATTACATTAATATATTAATAAATATAATGAATATGTATATTATTGAATTACTATATAATTATATCATATGTATCATCATGAGCATTACGCACATTAAATATAATACTACATATAAGTATAATTGTACATTTACATATACATATTCATGTATGTTATAATTACACTTAATACAAATAATATATTAATTAAATTGATACATAATAATAAAATATTAATACATAATATAGATATTAATGATAAATATACCTATTAATTATAGATGAAGTGTAATTTATGCCACAATATTCAATTATAATAGAGAGAGAGTGTGTGTGAGTGAGCTTCCTCCTTATATATCGAGGAGATAGAGAACAAGTGGAAAAAAATATAGAAAAATAGAGAGAAAAAGAGAGGGTTTAAGGGATGATGAGAGGCTATCATGAGGCACCCCAAAAACTTTGAATAATAAGTATAGAATATACATGTGTGTGTGTGTGTGTGTGTGTGTGTGTGTGTGTGTGTGTGTGTGTGTGTGTGTGTGTGTGTGTGTGTGTGTGTGTGTGTGTGTGTGTGTGTGTGTGTGTGTGTGTGTGTGTGTGTGTGTGTGTGTGTGTGTGTGTGTGTGTGTGTGTGTGTGTGTGTGTGTGTGTGTGTGTGTGTGTGTGTGTGTGTGTGTGTGTGTGTGTAATACATGTAAATTTATGTGTATGTGTATGTATGAATGAATGGTACACACACATATTATTTCCTTCTTTTCTCTTCTTTATTTCTCTATACTCTATGTATATTCGCATGTATATGTGTATGTGTGTTTAATACATATATATCTATTTGTCTAGTCCCATAAATGTGTGTCCTCTCTCTTGATCTCATCATTTTTATTTTCTTTCCTTTCTTTTTCTTCCCTACTATAAGAGATTAGGCCCATGGACAACCACATTGATGCATTTTCTTAACTAAGAAAGAAAACCTACAGATGTATCTATGATCGTGTAAACAAGCACATGAGGAGACCTGCATCCAAAATTGTGTTTATTTTGTGACATATAAACATGATTTTAAATATTTTTAAATATACGATAACTTGCAATATTCATGTGAATTTAAATGTATTTTTTAATTCCCTTGAACTTGCAATTTTCTTGTACATTTTAATGCTACTATAAACGTGCTTTGTGCTTTAAAAAAGGAGCAGGGAGTTGTTAGTTTGCAAAGCTATCAAAGCTATGCCTTGTAGACATACTTTTGTAACCAGTAACTTCCTAGTTTTGTTTTCAACCCTTCTTGCATATTCATTAGGCTAATCATCAAATTTACAACTCATAAGTGTAAATTAGAAAAATATTACACACATTATATGGACTAAAATAGGCACCTAGACCATGGAATACTCAGATCAATAGTTATTTACAGAAACATGGATTTAGATTGGGTGATGCATATCACAGTCTGTTCACGAAGAAGACAGATCATGGATATGTGTTTCTAGTGGTTTATGTAGATGATCTTATCATCACTCGAGATGATGAAGAGGGCATTGCTAAAATTAAATCATGTTTACATGCTGAATTCAGAGTCAAAGACCTTGGTGAACTAAAGTATTTTCTTGGGATTGAAGTAGTCTCTATGCCTCAAGGTATATGGCTGCTACAGAAGCAGTATGCTCATGACATGTTACAAAAGTATGGTATGACTGAATGCAAGCCTATGGAGACACCTCTTGATCAGAATGTCAAGCTACAGATTGATGTTGGGAATGACATAGAGAATGTGACGATGTATTCACAGATGGTGGGCAGCTTGATATACTTGACTATTACCTGCCGTCTTGACTTATGTTATGTAGTGGAGGTGATTAGTCAATTCATGCAGGAGCCTCACAAACCACATTTAGATGTAGTCATGAGGATCATGAGATATGTAAAGGGTACTACAATATATGGGTTGTTTTATGCATATGGAAAATCCCTTGACTTAACAGGGTTTACTGATGCTGATTGGGCTTGTTATGCTTATGATAGGAGGTCAACCAGTGGTTATGCATTTGGATTGGGCAGCAATATGATCAATTGGCAGAGTAAGAAACATCCTACTATTGCATTGTCTAGTACAGAAGCTGAGTACAGAGGAGCTGCCTTAGCGGCTTGCAAAGTAGTTTGGTTAATGAAACTGCTGAAAGTCTTGGGAATACAGCTAGAAAGCAGAGTGAGATTGCATTGTGAGAATCTCAGCAGTGTTATGTTGGCTAGCAATCATGTCAACCATGCTAGGTCCAAACATATTGAGGTTCACTACCATTTCATTAGAGAAATGGTTCTTTCAGGGCAATTTGACTTAATTCATGTGAAGATTGAAGATGAGGTAGTAGAGATATTTACCAAGTCTCTTGGTAAAGAAAAGTTCATATACTTTAGATAGCTACTTGGAGTTTATCAGATGGTTTGATCTTGAGGGGGAGTGTTAGAATATCAAACTCCCATTACTCTTCAGTTAGTCTATCTTTATGTGTGTGACCGACATTAGCTGGATACAGCTATACACGTGTGTGACATTCAATAAGTCAGTGTAGTCAGTGACTTAACCACAATTAGACTTGGTTAGTCGTATCTATGTGTGTAAGTCTCTTTTAGTTAGTGTGATGGAAGAATAATGAAAGAAGAACAACAATGAGCTGAGGCTCATCTTCCACTCCACTCTGTCTCTCTCCATCTCTTAAGGCATGCAACCCACTCCCTGGCTCATTTGACAGAAAGACTAGAGCCAAATTAAGCCCTTAGGCATCCTCCCATATATCAAGACCACAATGGCGACGAGATTAATGGCTCACTTACTTGGTGGTGAAGCCAAACTCTTATGGTACATCTTGCCCTCCTGTTGCTGGGAAGATCGTGGCTATTTGAGGCAACAGCAAGGACAGATTGGTTCAAAGGAACCCTAACCCTAGGCAGGGGACCAATTAAAGTGGTGTTGAAACTCTATGGTTCTCAAAAAGGACATGGATCTATCTCCATACAAATTTCATCAAACTCTTTTAACAAGGCTACAGATAGAATATCGGTAGAATAAGATGCCATTGTCAAGTAAATTTTCCCAAAGAAATCAGAAGCACAATCCCTAACAATGGGAACTAAAAGCCAACTCCCAAAAGATGCAAAATCATTGTTGATGGGTGAATACCTCCTACGAAAACCATGAATGACTTCCAAAATTACCTCTGATAGTTAGATAGAAGCATGGATGTACTAGTCCCTGTGCTACATGGCCAAAATAGAAGCAGAAGATGCAACAAAGAGCCTATTCTTCTCCTATAGAGCCTCTACAAAGGCAAAGACAAAGTCTAAAGTGGACGATGATGAGAGTAAAAATGCTGATTATGAAAGCAATGTGGAAGAAGCTATCCATCTAGAAGAGGACACTAATGAGGAGGATGACCCAGAGACTACAGAAGCTAAAGATCCCATGCTGTTGGATAGAATGACTACAGTACCCTTCTTCAAACTGGTAAACGGATCTCATCATATGCAAAAGAGTTATAAGAAGTGGATTAAGAAATATAAGTCTTCCTTTATTAGTAGTGGCTCTTGTCACCCTAAACTACACTTCTCAATAAAGGATGAGGATGATGCATCTTGCCAATAAGCAACAGTCCTGCTACCCAAATAGAATTTAGAAGATCCCTATTATGTAGCATTCCTGAATGCATCCTCAAAAGATGAGTTCTTGAGTCAAGAAGTAATTAACTCTCCAACAAAATCCAAAATAACCTTGATACCATTTTAGCATTCCAAGGAGCTAGATGACTCCCCCCTAAAGATCAAAGCTAGTTCTAACGGAGTATCAGATGAGGACACCACTCCCTTGAATGAGTCTGACTTGTATCCTGAAGAAGTCCATGGGACCTTCATTCAAGAAGTGAAAGGTGAAAAGTAGTTGACTTTCATTGATGTAGATGGCACGAAAAGTTATCTCAAAGTGGACAGAAACCTTCAAGGAGAGGAGCTGTTGACCCTTCGTAACCTATTGAAGGAGAACCTTGATGTTTTTGCTTAGTCTTACAAAGACTTAAAAGGGATTGATCCCACTATATGTCAATATCACATCAACCTAGATCTTGATGCTAAGTCTATATGGAAACGATAGAGGTGCATGAATCCAAATTCCTCTATCCTAGTAAAAGTAGAGTTATTGAAGCTCCTAGAAGTCAACTTCATCTATCCAATGGCCAATAGTGAATGGGTTTCACCCATTGTGGTCATACTTAAGAAGAATGGAAAGATTTCCCTATCTCCTTCACAAGCCAATTGTTGGACATAATGGCAGGTCATGCACATTATTTCTTACATAGTTTTAGTGCATACAATTAGGTACAGATTGTAGAAGAATACTAGTCCAAGATGACCTTCACAATAGAATGGGATACCTATGTCTAAGGTTTATATTATAGAAAAGAGATGCATTTCGCAACCAAGGTTGTCTTATTTGTATGGAATATTCAAAATGGTTGTTTGGATTGATGTTATGAAAAAGGAATGTCTTCCTAGTAGTTGATGATGATAAGTGGATTGCCTTGGTTACGTATTTGTACAAAAGTTCTTGCACCTTTATGGGAAAATTTCAAGTTACGCACTAAACCTCCCCAAAGGTTAGCAATGGAAGCCCTTCACTGAGGGGTTGATTTGACTATGCTAGAGGCTAGGATGTGCTCAAGATATGAGAGTTCTCTCTATAGGAAAGACATTAGGCTAGAAGGAAACAAGGGTGCCAAGGAGGCTTTGGCCGTAAATCCTTTGGGTCTAATCATGTGCCTAAGATTTGGACACGAACCCTAAATTAGAGACATAATTTTAGGTTGGCATTGCACCTTGGAGAAGGTATGGGATAAAAATATATTATTTTGCAAGTGCTTTCAAATTATTATTTGGCATTGTCTTTGTGTCTGACCATATATTACATGAAGGAACCAATGTTTAATAGTTAATTAAGAAAGCTATCTTTGCATGTCAAACATAAATACATTAAGATAATTAGATAACTAAATCACATCCTATGGATGGGTGGTCTTGATGAGCTAGGAATTTTTCTTCAAGGTGATGTAATTAAAAAAGGGCTGAGTACTTAACTACTTAGTGCATTGTCTTAAATCCCAATCAATGCTGTTCTAGGGGGACCAGATTTGAGACTACTCCCTATGGATAGAGAGATCAATGTGTATTGCTCTCCCTCCTTTCTCACTCTCTTTGAACTAACTACGGTATTGATTTGTTCGGTTCAAGTTTACTTGCAAATGTGGTGGCTTAAGAAGACCGATGCTAGATAAGGTGTTAGGTGACTCTACTATCGAATTCAGAATCTAGATTCAATTTGATCCTAGTAGGTTCAACTACAACACTTCTCTTACAAAGTGGACTCTCAAGAGAAGCCTAGGTGAAAAACCTCGTATTATTCTAAGGATTACTAGGAAGTATTGCTTAGAAAATCTCTTGATGGACCACTAAATCATGCCACTAAGGGTCCCTCATCAATGAGGCATGTTACAGTCATATTAGAGTGAAACATAGTAAATAAGATAGCAATAATCTATGCATTATCACCTTAATATTTTGACTTATAGGTCTAGGACAAAAGACATGTACCTATATGTGTGTGTTTGTGTAGCCTATAGATATGTATATGAATGGCCTTTGTATATGCTTATGCATAGCTTATATTATGTATGCATAGTTGATGCCTATACTTATGCATGTGCATATGTGTAGCATATGTATGTCTATGTGTATATATATGCAGAGAGGCTATGCATAGGTACAGGCACATGCATAAGTACAAGCTATGGATATGCCTATATGTATACACGTGCCTACAAAAGTGCCTATACTTATACTTATTTATATATGTATATGTATGGATATACATAGGCCTACATACATGTAGTCATGTTATGCTATTGATCTTTTTTATTGTGTTATACATGTATATTATAGGGACACCATTACCCATAGGATACATATGCACCTATACATATACATGTGACTATACGTATATGTATCTGTATATCTGTATGTTATATTATGCAAATAATCTCGTTATACTATGTTTTTTAGATGCTTCTATTCCTCTCGATGTAAGTTTCAATGTGTGGGGATCATCATCACAAGATCTCAACCTTGAGGATGAGAGAGAGCGAATATGATGGCTAAGGTAGAGACCTACTTAAGGCACCCTCCTACCCCAACCAAGTTGAATGACTATATAACAACTCCTTGACCACCTATACAACGAGTGGCCACACAATTGCTAATCACTCCAGTAGTGTTAGCTTTGCCTTACAAGGTGCAAACCCGCAAGAGAACCCTGAGGATGGGACGTCTCATGAGAGTGGTAGTAGTAGCATCCATGATGAGAGTAACTACCAAGGCAAAGGTTGCTTTGGTAGAGGTTGTTTTAGTGGTGATTGGAGCCCCTCTCGACAGCATGAAGAGAGGGAGGCAGAACCCCAATCACATCTGTACTACCAACTAAATCCTTTGTGTGGGGTTCCCCAAGACTCTTTGGGAGAGGAGATCTAGAGATGAGGAAGACATGATAAATTTGAAATATTCCTTATCCATGGCAATACACTACTTATCATTTGTAACTACATCATCAAACTTTGTAGGTTCTTTGTAACCTCTCACACTAGCCATATATGCATAATGGTGGGCCAAAATAACCAGTGTATGTAAACCTGTCAACTAGTTTTCTGACTCTCTCAGATCTTCGTAACTGTGGCTCACTCTGAACTTCCCTCTCATGAGGCGGTACATAACGACTCTGCCTTGCTCCAGGCGTCATAATAGATGGAATGCCCAACTCACTATCCAAACTGTTGCTGTTAGATGACTCATAACCTGTTGTAAGTGGACCTATCTTATCCTCAAGCATCTTTTATTTTCCCTTATCCAATCTCCCCCTCACTGACATATCCATGTCAGTGGGCATAGGAGTAGGACTCTGCAAGCGTCCTGACCAAGGACTTACTATAGGTGACCCATCACTTGTAGGACCACTCATAGATGTACTCACTGTAGGTGTATTTTCAACATTACTAGTGCTGGCTCATCCATCAATAGCCACTACAATAGGATTACCATACCACAATGCCAGCTCACCTAAAACAACATCTCTACTAATCAATGTCTCATGTGTAGACAGTACATAACACTTGTAAGCTTTTCGGTCTTGTGCACACCAAGGAACACACTCTTGAGGACTGCTTTAGGATCCAATTTCTTCCTCTTTTCATCAGGAACATGTACATATGCAATTTTGCCAAATACCTTCAAGTAATAAATGTCAGGCTTATGACCATACAACTTCTCATATGGAGTTACATCATGAATCCCTGCTGTAGGGGTTCTATTCAACACATAAACAGCAATCGCTACTGCTTCAGCCCAATAACCATTTGGCAAACTCTTCTCATTCAGCATAGCTCTTGCCAATTCCATCAGTAGCCTGTTTTTCCTTTCTGTTACACCATTTTGCTGCGGTGTATAGTTGCAAGTTAATTGTCTTCTGATCCCATGTTTAGCAAGGTACATGTCAAAGTAATTAGAGACATATTCTCCACCTCCATCTGATCTAAGACATGAAATTTTATAGCTCAACTCATTTTTAACATGCTTCTTAAAATGCTTGAATGCATCAAACACATCATCCTTATGTTTCAATATGTAAAGCCAGGTGTACCTGTTGAAATCATCAATGGAGGATACATAGTAACGAGCACCACCAAATGAAGCATTATGAGACGGACCCCATACATCTAAATGTACCAATTGCAAGGGTCGTGAGCTATTTTGTACATGTCTCATAAATGGAAACCGTGCTTGCTTTCCAAATTGACATGCATCACATGCATGTCCAAAGTCATGATACTTGAACTTAGATAGTCCAAGCACAATCTCCTTCTATTGCATAGATTTGAGCTTTTGTATATTCACATGGCCAATCCGCCTATGCTGTATCTCAACATCCCGTATAGCACGATCATCATGTGCATACATGGTTGCTTTCAATTCTAGAATTGACGCATCAAGAGTAAACATTCTGCCATCTCTTCGGCCTCTAGCAATCAATTTGCAACCATTACCATATTCTTCAACAAAGCATCCATCTCTATTAAATCTCACCTACAGATTCTGTTCTGCCATCTATCTAACTGACAAAAGATTCTTGGTTATTGTAGGTACATGTAGTACATCATGCAGGCTCTTTTTCTTGCCATCAGGAATCAACAATGGAACAATTCTTGTGTGCTGAATGTCATGTTGGGTGTCATCCCGAGTACACACATAACCATGTGAACCTGCAACCATCCCATCAAACCATTCTCCATGGGGTGTCATATGATTTGAAGCCCCTCAATCAATGTACCATCTCTCATCTCTATTCTGCCTAGATGCATTCTTAGACACATGCTGCATGGCAAACAGTCTGTCAACCTACTCATCATGAGCACCGCTAAAAGATGCATAGTGTCCATGTTGTTTGCCCTTTGCCTTCATATCTCCCTACTTCTTGTAACAATCCTTTGCAATGTGTCCATATCTGCCGCAGTAATGACAGTCCTTATCTCTGTTTGACTAATCATTTGACTGCCATGAGCCAGATCCACCACCTCTACCATGGGGTGATCTCCCCCTGCTAGGCATTCTGCCGATGCTGTCCATAACCATTTCGAGTATCTCCTCGACCTCAAAAAGAGCCACGGCCTTTACTACCTCTACCACACTAGCTAGAGTAAAGAACAGTGTCTCTGCTTTGAGACGAACTAGAACCTGTATTCAGCCCAAGCTTTACTTCATCATGAGGCAGCAAACCAATCAACTCATCCCAATCAAGGGATTCAACTCTCACAGAAATAGACATATCAAATGCTTTATACTCTTTGCCAAGTCCATTCAATGTCACTGCAATCATATTATCCTTAGACATTGAAGATCCAATGGTGGCAAGTTGATCTGCTATGTTCTTGATCTTTGTAGTATA
This sequence comes from Lygodium microphyllum, assembly GCF_053477565.2. Classification (NCBI taxonomy): domain Eukaryota; kingdom Viridiplantae; phylum Streptophyta; class Polypodiopsida; order Schizaeales; family Lygodiaceae; genus Lygodium; species Lygodium microphyllum. Next base: position 56,823,362 of record NC_141153.1, on the reverse strand, counting down.
GGCATGAATGCTTCTGCCATTCCTAGACATGTTATTGAACTTTTTCTTTAGCTAAATCTTTCTTGCATGTGTTACATTTTCATAATTCATCATGAGTATGTCTCATGCATCCTTTGGGGAACTGCATCCAGTAATCTGTATAACCATAGCATCTGATATACATAAAGAAAACCAATGTAACACCTTGCATGCTCTCTTAGTCCATAGCTTATGAGCCCTTTTCTAATCATTTGTCAGATTCCTTTCATGCATTTCAAGTTCAGCCTCATCACCTGTACATAATACATCTGTCAGACTCTTTGTCTGGCCATCATACAAGGACAAGGGAACCTTTCCAATGTGTGAAATTGGGTGGCATGAATCATCACCCGTCTGCATATAACCTGGGTTTTGTAAGTCTTGCATCTCTCCAAACCATTCAACATGATTGGTCATATAATTAGATGCACCTGAATTGATATACCATACATCATCATGTGTCCCCTTTCCTGTAGCTGCATTCATCATATGTTGCATAACAAACAGACACTCATTTTTGTCTTCATTCTGTCATGAAGACGATGCATAGTTTTCTTGCCGCAATTTACCACTGCGAATATCATCCTTCTTTGCATAGCAATGGGCTACAATATGGCATGTTTTGCCACAATAATGGCAAACAATAGCAGAATTTCCAGAACCTCTATTCTGCCATCCACCTCTTCCTCTAGAGCTCCCCCTACCTCTAAAGTTTCCTCTGCCTCCAAAAACCTCCATTTTACCAAACTATTGATTGAACCTGTTTTGTTGGTTATCGCTAGCACATCCCATACCACGGCCTCTCGAAGAGGATCTACCACATCCCCTTCTTGAACTTGAGTAAAATGCTTGGACATGTTCACCATTTCTTTCAAACGAATCACCCTGCATATTGACTTTGTATTTACTGAAAACATGCTCTCAAAAATTATCCAAGCTGCATATGAAGTTTCTGCATTCCTGATATGTCCCAGCAGAGTATTATCAATTACTACAGATAGCTAGTACATCACCTTTTTGTCTTTCGCATTCCACTCTTTTCATGCTTTTAACTCATTTGCAGTCGGAGGGATACCTAGCTCTGGCTCCTTTTCTTCACCTGAGACAAACTCATAAAGGCCCTTTCCAATGAGGAAGTTCATCACACGGAACTTCCATGAAGGGTAGTTATTCTTGTCGAGCTTCTCAATAATGGAATTTCCACTGTTCTCTGCCATTATCACAAACAAGAATATAACATAGCAAGCTAGTCTTCTGCAATCTTCCACAATACGTGCGCAGTAATACACTAAGCAACCTTTCTGATTGCTCAATAGTACATGTAATCTACAACATGTTTGTAGATAAACCTTATGTTTGCTTCCTGCAAACACCTCAAAAATTACAGATTCATAATATGTAACCTATGCACCCACTTTTGGTCAATACAATCGAAATCACAGTGTACCCTAAAACTGTTGTTTGCAACCTTACGGCTCTAAACCAGGGCCTGAAACGGCCTCAGACGCCCAAAATAACTACGGGAAAGCCCTCAAGGGCCTATCTACAGAATATACAGTGCTCTACTCGCACACCAAATCTCACGGCAATCTGAGATTTTTGCTCGACCCTGCTTCTGGTGCCTCCACAGGCACTATCCAAGAGAGAGAGAGTGGAAGAATGGGAGAGCTTCTTACCCGTTGCTTGCTTGCTCGAACCTTGCTTCTTCTCCTTCACTTCAGCCTCCGAAATCAGCCTCTCTTAGTGGCGCGGCTCTGATACCATGTCAAGAATCACATGGTGGGAGGACTTGCTTGAGCTGCTGCGCCAAACACACACTATATACACAAGAGGAAGCTCACTCAAGAACACAAAAAGAGAGATGGAGGCCAAAAACATTTTCTTGCTAGTTTTTTCTTCTTCTTTCACACAGTATACAATGTACACAAAGTATAGATAAGATACAACATAAAGGAAAGTGGCCTACCAGTCAAACAGTGCATAACTGACTACACTAATCGACTGGCACTATGTCTTTGCCAGCTATAGGTAGGTGTAACAAACTAAATATAATAAGTGATAATTCAGTGGTCATGTGAGTATCATAATGACCACCAACGTGCTAAGTGTTGACATGCGAACCCATCTAGCCAGGCGATCCATCATCAATGTTCACACATGTTGAGTTTGCCATCTCAACATGTTGGCCCTAAAATCCAAGCTCTTGAAGAACTACCTCCCCTTGATGAAGATGGATTGATCATTTATGGACTTGAAAAGATTATTGGTAAGCATGGGAGAAAGTTCTAAGGAACCGCATGCTTGTAGAGTATCTTATTAAGTGGAAGGGTTTGCCTATGGAAGAATCTTCTTGGCAACATGCTTCATATTTGGAACAATTTCCATCACTTCTTCAAGAGGATAGTTCATTCGCTGAACAGTAATCAGCTTTCTATAATAAATTTTTGTTTTGAAGTTAAATGCTTTATCTTCATCAAAATTCATTTTGATGGCATAGATGGATACTACATATTGTCCTCTACATTTCTATACCTCACACATGGAAATTGGACACTTCTACTTCAAGATATGGCCAGATTTGTACTACATCCTGTGTTTTGGACAACCTACAACAGTTTGTTCCAGTTACATAGTCTTTCTTCATTGACTTATTTGGTATTCTTCAACATGGACTCCTATTTTAGCATGACTTCATCTATTTCAAGCTATTCTTGTACTCATCCTTGTATCTTGTTCCCAAATTCAACTTTGAGGACAAAGCTCTTCTAGGCCGGGATGGCTTGTAATAGAGTAAAAGTGCCTAAATGCCTTAGCCAATATTTACCCTATTAGGGTTAAGTATAAAAGGATAAGTTGTAATTATCCTAGGATCTTTTTTTCATTTTACAAAATTTCATATTTGAGGTCTCTACCTCCCACCATCTAAGAGGGTGCATACTCTTGACCACCATATCTTGAGGTGCATACCATGCTGAGACACTTTGATCATTTGATTCTCAGCCAACACTGGCAATATCATTTCATGCCTAGCCACCTTGGCTATGGTTTCTTGGTTAAATAGTCTCTTTCTTTATATTTTCAATTTAATGGCTTACTATGGGAATTAGCTTCTTTACAACCAATCTCTAGTGTGCCAATATCTAGGAAGGCATTGGCCACCTGTACTTCTTTCATAGGCTCTCAAACTTTGTTGGTTTTTGTAACAATTGCAAGATTGGAAATCCTTAGACTAGGTCATCACCTAAGAATACTTTTAAACATGTTTTGCAACCAGGGAACAATATTAGTAATTGATGGAATGTCAAGTTAGGATGGAAGGTATCTAGGTCCTTGACCAAATCATATTCCTTTATTGGATCCATTAGCTTTTCCAACTGATTAGGGAATGGTGCTATACCCACTTTCTTCAAGCAAGGGTTGCATCACCACTTCTTCAATCATGAGAGGTGCATCCACCTCTTCTATCTCCTAGACCTATGATCCTACTTCTATAACTATCTTTGTATCATTTTATAGCACTAGACTGCTCTATACTATACTAGTCTATGGTTTTGTTGGGAGCCTGAACTTCATAGCTTTGGTAGGGGAAACTTCTCTCCTGAAACTATTGGTTCTCTTTTCTTGGCATGCATTAGTGCAGCAACTTCTAGTTCTACCAGATTGGAGGTAGGTTCCTGGGCCTTCTATTGGTTGTCAGTGGTGTTGGCCTTCATAGGGGTTGGACTAGGATAGTCTTTGGTAGTGTGGCATTATCCTTTGTATCGATCGCATAAGGGCTTATAGTGTTGAGATTCAAGGTCGCAGTCTTCTATCAGTGTTCTACCTTAGTTTAATAAGGTTAAGTCACACTAACTTAACCATGGTCAGTACTAGGTTACTTGCTTAGTGTATGTGTGTTGTACATACAGTTGACTTTACTATGTTGAAGAAATGGAATGAACTGAGAAGGGTGCTGTCTACTACCCTTCTTGCCTGTGCCTTTGTCCATCTCTTTCTCTCTAAATTCTAATATGGTATCAAAGATGATGCTATCAAGTTGGACTGAGGATTGAAGTTGACACAGAACACAAAATTCGTATGGCTTCTCAAGGTCTTCACATACTCTCCTTTCACAACGTTCCAAATATGCAAGGTCTCATCATCAGAAGCCATGTAAATGTACCATGAATCATATGAATAGGAAAAGTTTGAAATGCCTTTGTTGTGGCCCTCGAGTTTGTTCAGATTGGTGCAGTCAGTGGCACTGCATATCCAAACTGTCTTATCAGCAGATGAGCTTCCAAGCAGCTTGCCATCTGGAGAGAATTTCACACTAGAGACAACCTTCCTGTGCCCTGTTAATGTATACTTCACCTTATAAGATTTGTAATCATTTCCTTCCATGATCTTGAATCTAATACTTTCAGAAATGCGATTCAAATGTCTCCTCTTGTGCTATGGACATTCGATTTTCCAGTTTGAATTGCAGAGCTTTCTTGGAGAGTCACAGTCATGCAGATTTTCAGGGAGCAATAGTGGACCTCCTTCCCATGAAGCATAAATAGGTTCAGCACTGAGGCATAGTTTGAGAAGCCCATGGTGTATCACGATATATCCATTAGCATGAGACCTGATCTTCCTCATGCTTTGCTTTGATGGACATCAAATAAAAGTGGGCATCTAATTGTGTTCTAAGAATTCTAGATGCTGCCTAATCTCTTGCAGTAGCAAAAACTTAGGGTTTTGCTCAATTTGTGAATGTTGGTGATGAGAATGGTGCTACTCCTTTACATCTAGCTACCTGATCCAGCCACCCAGCTACTTCTAAACCAAGGGGAACTTGTATGTGCAGATCAAATGCAAAGAAATTCACAAGGCCACACTCCATTCTACATAGCCATGAAGTACAACAATACAACTAGTGCAGCACTTTTTGAATCCGCTTTCTACTGAGCCCTTAGTCTCGCCGTCTCCATGGAAGTTTATGAGTGGCCTTGATCTAGAAGCCAAATGGTTATTAGAGGCTGCTTTGGTGCAGGCCAATGATGCCTGGGAAAAGAAAATATTTTCAACTCGAGGTGACTCTGGTGCAGTCGATACTTCTGAAGAGTTGGATGGATCAGCTATTCAAGCAGAGAATGATGAAGAGGAGATAGAGTTATGCTGTATTTGTTTTGAGCATGCTTGCACAATTCAAGTTCAGGATTGTGGACATCATATGTGTGCTAGCTGCGCACTTGCTCTCTATTGTCATAACAAATCCAATATGCCATAGTAGGTAATATCTGCAGGTGCACTAGCTACAAACCTATTGTTGATGCATGTAAAAGCTTTGCTGGAAACAAAATCTACTGGTCATGTTTACCTTGTACAACATGTCTCTTAGAAGTCAGTTAAAGAAATACTGAGGGTCTATTTCCTGCATGTATTGGATCTCATGCATCATATAAACTAAAATCTGTGCAATTTCAAAATTGAATGTCTTTGTGGAGTTCAAGGGTGCTGATTACAGATGCCGGTAGTGTGGCACAAAATGGTCAGTGATAGACATGTGCATATTCAAGAGCATTGTATGCTCAAGCTTGACTTCTATAAGGCTGATTTGACAAACTACTCATTGCAATAAAAACTGATTGTACTATAGGTCATTGAAGTATATTGCCCGCTTGCATTTTGAGAAATTGACTGGTTTTGCAAAGCTTAAGGCTTTGAAATGGCAAAATACTTCAGTTGTTCTGCTTACTATCCATGGACTAGTTTTGCAAAGCTTAAGACTTTGAAATGGCAAACATAGGAGAGATTCATTGTAGAACAACTAGGCTCAATTGGAGCTAAAGTTGAGGATGATGATTTGGTGGCTACTGCCCTCCACGGACTTGGATAGGAATATAAGCAGTTTAATACTTTCATATCAGTATGTCAAGAGCAGCTTGACTTTGATGAACTTGTGGCACTTCTATTGCATGAAGTGAAACTTGGACTCAATACAAGTTCCAGTGAGTCTAAAAATAGCAGGGATAGTGTCTTCTACTCCAATCAAAGAGGTAGAGGTGGAAGAGAAAGATCAAATTTTAGAGGAAGAGGTGCTAGAAATCCATATGCAGCCCATGGACAGCAAGCTACTGGATGGAAAAATAGGCAGCCTCAAGCAAATAGAGTTACCTCAAATACTCGTGGAAGAGGGGGTTATTCAGCTAGAGGAAGAGGCACTTGGCAGCAGCCTCAAATGCGTCATGGACAGCAATCAAATGCAAATAAGGAATGCCATTATTGTGGCAAATACGGGCATGTAGTTAAGGATTGCTACAAAAAGTAGAATGATCAGAGAGCAAGAGGGAAGCAACATGGTAATTATGCTTCTTCTAGTGGTATGCAGGAGGATGACAGGTTGTTTGCTATGCAACACGTGAAGAAAGGGCTACCTACACAAGGCAAAGCAAATGATGTATGGTATATAGACTCAAGGGCATCTAACCACATGACTCCTCATGGAGAGTGGTTTGACACATTGGGAGAAGGTGCTCATGGATATGTTTGCACAAGGGATAATATGCAGCATGACATTATGCACACAGGTATTGTTCCCTTGATGATGCATGATGACAGGAAAACGATTCTCTATGATGTGTTACATGTACCCTCCATAACCAAAAACTTGCTTTCTGTGGGACAAATGGCTGAACAGAATCTAGAAGTTAGATTTAATAGAGATGGATGCTACATTGAAGAGTATAGTCAAGGATGAAAACTCATTGCTAAAGGCAAAAGAAATGGCAAGATGTTTACATTGGATACAAAAATTCCAGCATTGAATGCTACTATGTACTCACATAACAATGTTGCAATAAGGGACATTGAGATATGGCATAAAAGGATCGGTCATGTAACTGTTCAAAAGCTAAAGAATATGCTACATAAGCAAGTTGTACTCGGCCTTCCTAAGTTCAAGCATGTGGAATTGGGACATGTATGTCAGTCTTGTCAATTTGGGAAGCAATCAAGGCTTCCATTTATGAGGCATGTGAGCATTACTACTAGACCGTTATAGCTTGTACATTCTGATGTATGGGAACCCGCACAGAATGCATCTATTGGGGGATCAAGTTACTATGTGTCATTCATAGATGACTATAGAAGGTACACATGATTGTATGTGATGAAGCACAAGAGTGATGTCATGGATGCTTTTCAGGATTTTAAGAGACATGTGGAGAAATAATTGGCTTGCTACATCTCATGCTTGAGATCTGATAATGGTGGAGAATATGTTTCTAAAGACTTTGATCACTTCTTGGAAGCTCATGGGATTAAAAGGCAATTGAAATGCAGATACACACCACAACAAAATGGTGTGGTAGAATGGAAAAACAGGGTAATCATGGAATTGGCAAGAGCCATGTTGAATGAGAAGAGCCTACCAACAAATGCATATTGGGCAGAGGCTGTAATGAGTGCAGTGTATGTCATGAATCGTACACCAATAGTAGGTATACATGAGGTGACTCCTCATGAGAGGCTTTATGGGATAAAGATTGGGCAAGAAACCTCCTTGGGCCAAATTTTCTCTAGGCTTTGAGCTGATATCTTGGGTTGTCATCTTCAATTCCATTAGGTTGAACCTTGCTTCCTCATCTTTCTTCCTTTTGTCATGCATCTCCTTCAGAGAGTAGAAATCCTATGTGTGGTTCTTTCTTAGGTAAGATAAATAGAAGGTTGAGGAATAGTTGGTTTTTGGGTGCATTCAATGGTTAAATGTCTCACCTGTGATGGCACTTTCCGCACCATGTGTTCAATTGCATCACAGCTCTTCCGTCTCTTGCAGTATTGAATAGGCTAGTAATATTCACTTTCAATGTCTATAGTTGTTTTGTAATCACATCCATCAACTCTTTCTTGATGCTTGCAACTAAATTGGACAAGTAGTCCTTTAAATTTTCTCCTCCTAGAGTACTCGTAGTAGGGTTTTGGGAAGCTTGTATAATCACTACATAGTGTTGGGGATAAAGGCGCCTCCACCTAGCAGCCTGTGTACTACTACATTGATAGTCACCGCCACTACACACTACAAGTGGTGGGCACCTGTCACTGTCACTTTATTATTTATTCTTTTAGTGACAGTTTGAATAAAGGAAGGCCCGGTCACACATTGTGACTGTTGGAGTTCCCATTTCTTGTCTCTCTCTTTCTTGTTCTTGCTCTCCCGCCATAGCTCTCGAGTGCAAGCTTCGATCCTTCTCACCTTTCAACTGGTATCAGAGCACGACTTCCGACTCTTGAGCTTGGCTTGTGGCATTCTCAACTTCCCATTGACTCCCCACTCACATTGGGTCTCCTTCCTAGTAGCGATAGCTCATTCTCTTGAGCTCCCGTCACTCCCCGGCTTCCCGAGCTTCTTCCCGGCCAATTGAGGCACCATCAGGGTGTTGATATTAAGGTATTGCTTCATTATTTCAGAGTTTTACTTCAGTCCACATGTCTAGGTAAACAGGGTTTTCACAGGTTGTGGGCAGCCATAACTCACACCTCTTGGAGCTTCCTTCACTTGGATCTTGCTTCCAGCCTATCAAGGCTTGCTGAGGCTTGGTGTAGGCCTTCTTTGGCCCCCATTTGTGCCCCCTTTGGGCCCCATTGTTGACACATGGGACAATAGGCCCCCCAACCAGCTCACCTTTTTGTTTGCGCATGTTTCAAAATTTGGCCCAAAAATCACTCTTTTTGTCATATCTCGCGCATTCGGAACCCGATTCAGGCAAGATAAGAGTCTAAGTTGGGGTTTTGGCACGCTCCAAACGCGATGGTGATGTCGGATTTTCCAAATTCTGATGGCAAAATATTCTACAACAGATTTCAAGTCTGAGACAGCATGTATTTGTATGCCTATGGCTTATGTGATGCTTCTGCTGATGTCTATTGATACCGGATCACTTGTGGATGTTATGCCTCTTATGTGAGACGCATTTGGAGCTGATTTAGCTCAGCCATTGACTGTTTTGAACAATCCTAGATCTGTCCAAAACAGGGCAGCCACTTGTTACTTCAATTTTATGCTTACACGTCTTGGCATTTGATGCCCGATTGGTGCCTATACATACGGGAATGTATGCTTATGGTTTGCCTATGGATTTGAGCTTGGATTGTTTGAGCACTGATTTGCTCAGTTTACAGAGGTTATATACTACTAGAAACTTCAGGGTTGAAGCTATTTATGCTCTAGTTGGGTTATGCCTATTGGTCACGGGGTGCTCCCGACTACTCAGTATGATGTCATGATGTATTTGGACTATGCCACATGTCTTATTTATGCTCCAAAATGCTTTTGAGCTGAGATTAGAGCTCGATTTGGCTTTGAATGTCACTTCTTTGTAGCTAGTATTTCATATATGACATGGTTTATGCCTAGGCTACCCAGTATGGGTTATGATGTCTTGGTGAATGCTTTATGCTTTGGCTATGGATGGCAGTTGTTTGAGCTCGTCTCGACATTCATTTGAGTATTCCCTTGAGCAGCTAGACATTAACTTGGATTTTTCCGTTACGACTTGGCTTTTTCCATTACGACCTTGGATGCTATTGAGGCATTGTCTTGGTTACCTGTCTTTGGTACTTTAACTTGGTTTGCTTGAGCTGTTGAGCTCATTTATCCGCCTTTTGAGCCAGTGGGAGCATCTTGTATGCTTGACTGACATTGAGTAGGAGGTTTATGCTATTTTGAGCATTTTGTAGATACTTGAGGCTTTGGGATCTCTTACACTTAAATGTTGCATGGTTCATGCACTGATATCTTGGAGTTGCTTTTGACCTGAGCTTGGGCTTTGCACTCTTGTGAACATACACCTACTAGTGTGAGGTCTTGCCAGTGTTATGTATACTTTGCTCTATTGTTCCAGGGGGTATGCCTACTCATTGACGGATGCTTTGGTGACATGTTTGGATATTTGCTCAGGGTCTTGATGACTGTTTGGTGCTAATTTATGCCTATTTATGGCTGGTCATGTCTTGGCTGTCATTTCTTGACTTGGTGCAGTGATTTGGTCAGCAATTACCTCTCACAGTACCCTGTATCATTTATTACAGCAAGCATATAACTCCGGACTGACATGGATTTTTCATGCTGAAATATTCTGAAATGATGTACTTTCACTAGTACTTGGTGGGCAGCAGCTTTGGTTACACTTTTCTTGCCATTTTCTCTCGATTTTGGTGATTTTTTGGTCATTTTCTGCAGTAAACAATAAGCAGTTTTGAACTGTCTACAATCTTCTAGCCTGCATTATGGCAAGTTTGTCCACTGATCATACTATTTTCAACATCACTAAGCTTGATGGTACAAATTACTCTTATTGAAAGAGCCAGATTTGGCCGGTGTTGGTGCAGAAATCGCAGATCAAACCATTGAGGTTGAGCAGGCATCTGTCTGTAACTATGCCAGATGAGGAATGGCTTGAGCTTAATGAGTTATGCAAGTCCACTATTGTATTATCTCTCACAGAACAGGTTCATTACAATGTATTTGAGGAAGAACAGAGTGCATGGCAGTTGTCGGATAAAATCAAGAATCTCTATGACAAGAAAAGTTCAACGAGTCAGATGTATTGGCTGAAGCAGCTTATGGATCTGTGCATGAAGGAGAATGTGACTATGTCTGTTCACTTGAGCCAGTTCCATGCTATACTCAAGAACTTGACTTCGCAGAACATCACTTTTGCAGAGGATGTCACTTCTCTTTTCTTGCTCAGTACTCTTAATGAGTCATGGGATGTATTCTGCATTGCATTATGTGCCTCTACTACTACCTTGAAATTATCTGATGTTGAGAGTACTCTTCTGCAGGAAGAGGTTAACCGTAAGAATTTGGATGCCTCTCGTCTGTCACATGCTATAACAGTTAGAGGCAAGAATGATGGGTATGAAAAGCATGGCAATGGCGGTGGCCGTGGACGAGATTCTCAAAAATCTCAGTCCAAAAATGGCAGTGGCCGTGGACGAGATTCTCAAAAATCTCAGTCCACTTCTCTCCCACAATCTTGACATGGTATCAGAGCCTTGTTCGTGGTAAGGAGCTCAAGAAATCAAGCCAAGTTCACGGTGTTCTGGTAAGAGGACCAGTGTTGCTTTCATTTTTCTGTTTTGGGAGCAAGTCTCTGCAGGTAGCACAGCCGAAAAGTGCAAGAGTGCATTGTCTCAGATTGAGACGCCCTTCGCGGTGTAGCAAGAGGGCAATATATGCTACGGGTAAGGGCTTTAGCCCTTGGTTACTCTGGTTTTTTTATTTGAGGCCATTTCGGGGCCTGTTTTGGAGGCGGAAGTTTTCTGCACGCACTCAGGAAAAGGCCCTGTTTTATGTTGTGTGACCACTGTTCTACAGGTCGGTGAAAAGTTACTGTAGAAATTGCATCGTATGCTTATGCACAGAGACATTGGGAGTTACAGAATCATCCTTGTTGCCTGTTGATACAAAATCGTCACTAGGAAGTGACTGTGTGGTCAAATACCACTTTTGTCAGTTTTGCAGATTTGCCCTTGTGAGGCAAGCTGTGTTCTTTGCAGTGACAGAATTTTTTACAGTGTTCTATAATGGCGTTTGATTCTCTTTCACAGATTGTCACTGAAAAGCTTGACAATAACAACTTCCAAGCATGGAAGTTCAGAATGACGAATTTCCTTATGGGAAAAGGATATTGGGAATTCGTTGCAGGAAATGAAGAAGAACCAGTTCTTCCTGATGTTCCCAATCAACAGCAAATACAGGCATTTAAAGCATGGCATGAGAGAGCCAGGAAAGTTATGTACTGGCTGTCTATCAGCATTTCAGACTCTATGATTGTGCATATTCAAGATGCAAGTACGCCAAAGGAGGCATGGGATACTTTATCAAAAATGTATAGCACAAATACGCAAGCCAGGAAAATGCAGCTCAAGCAAGAGTTGCACAATGTGCAAAGAGAAAGTATGAGCATCAATGACTACCACATGAAGGTGAAGAAGATTGCATATGCACTTGCTTCCATTGGGTCGCTAGTGGAAGATGATGATTTAGTTTCTGTGACCTTGAATGGTCTAGGAAAGGATTATGCACAGTTCCGAACATCCATTTCCGTCCGTGAAAGATTTCCTGATTTTGAGGAGTTAATTGCTCTTCTAATTTCTGAGGAGCAGAGAAATGGTGGTGCATCTTTTTTAGGAGAAACTTCAAAAGAAGCTGTCTTCTACTCAAAATGCATAAGGTATGTGAAGCCTGTCAATTTGAAAAACAGGCAAGGAAACCATTTCCTAGACATGTTCAAGAGAGTAAGAAGCCATTGGAATTAATCCACTCTGATGTGTGGACTACTAAAGCTGCATCTCTTGGAGGCTGTCATTATTTTGTCACTTTTATTGATGACTATAGCAAAAAAGTTTGGGTGTATTTTATGAAAAAGAAAAGTGAAGTTTTTAGGCATTTCAAAACTCTTAAAGCTATGGTTGAAAAAGAAACAGGCCTGCAAATAAAATGCCTAAGGTCAGATGGAGGGGGAGAGTACCTCTCAAATGAGTTTGCAAGGTTCCTGCAGGAGCATGGCATAAAGCAGCAATATTCATGCAGTCATACCCCACAACAAAATGGAATTGCAGAAAGGAAAAATAGGCATATTGGAGAGGTATCTCGTGCCATGCTTAACGAAAAAGACTTGCCAGATTTTTAATGGGCTGAAGCAGTTGCTATAGCAGTCTACATAATGAACAGGACTCCCACTGCAGCAATACATGGGATGACTCCAGAGGAGAGGTATACTGGTAGGAAACCAGATATTTCTCATTTCAAGATTTTTGGTTGCATTGCCTATGTTCATGTGCCAGATGAGCTGAGATCCAAGTTGGATTCAAAAGCTGAGAAGTGCATCTTTATTGGTTACTCTCTGCAGTAGAAAGGGTATAGATGCTATAACCCTTCTACTCATAAGTTTACAATGAGCAGAGATGTTGTTTTTTATGAGATGAGTAGCTGGTATAAACCAGTAAATGTGATTGATGATGTTGATGCACAAAATGGTAATGCTGCACAGAATTCACAGCAGCAGTCACAAAATATTAGTGGACCTGGAGTGTCCTCTAGCAGTGGTTCACATTCTTCGCCATGGACAAGCAGATTGAGTTCAGGAGAATCTCCTCAAAAAATGCAGATAGTGGTATGCAGGTTTCACGAAAAGGAAAAGAGAAGGTAGATCAGCCCATATTTGATGTGAATGCAGGTCACTCTTATGTGGATGGTGAATCCAGTGGCTCAGAACAGAGTATTGATGATGAGGGTATTCCTTCTATTGTTATACCTGGAGTAAGGAAAACCAAGGATGTTTTGAGAGCACCTGGGAGTGAACCTACTTTGCACAGGTCTACTAGAGCTAGGTATCCTATGGATAGGCTAAAATATGATGGATTTACAGCCATTCACTATGCATATATGGTCAAAGTAATACAGGAACCAGAAGCCACTTCTTTTGAGCAAGACATGGGAAAAGAAAAATGGGAGAAAGCCATGGATGAAGAAATGGATGCTTTGGAAGCAAATGCTATATGGGAATTGGTACCTTTGCCTAAAGATAAGAATGCAATTGGTTGTAAGTGGGTTTATAAGGTGAAGCACAATGCAGATGGTTCTATGAACAGATACAAGGCAAGATTAGTAGTCAAGGGGTATGCACAAACATATGGCATTGATTATGAAGAAACATTCAGTCCGGTTGCAAGGATGGCAACCGTAAGAGCAGTCATTGCTATGGTTGCATCAAAGGAATGGTCTTTACATCAGATGGATGTAAAGAATGCCTTCTTGTATGGTGATTTGCAAGAAGAGGTCTATATGGAGCAGCCACCAGGTTATGTGCATGTTGTTCATCCTGAGTTTGTTTGCAGGTTGAAGAAAGCCTTGTATGGATTGCAGCAAGCACCTAGAGCATGATCTGACAAGATAGGACAGTATCTTGTCACTATTGGCTTTCAGATTTCCAAGGTAGATTTCTCACTTTATGTGAGAAAAACATAGAAAGGTATTATGCTACTTGTCATTTATGTTGATGATTTGATTATCACAGGTGATAGTGATGAAGATATCCTTCATGTGAAAATGCTATTGAAGCAGAAGTTTGAGATGAAGGATTTGGGAGAGCTACGTTATTTCTTGGGCATTGAGGTGATTAGATTACCAAGTGGGATATGGCTCTTGCAGAGGCAGTATGGATTGGACATGCTGTCCAAATATGGGATGACAGGCTGTAAGCCTATTTCAATTCCTTTGGAGCAGAATGTGAAGCTGAGCGCAGATGCAGGTGAGCTTCTGGAAGACCCTACTATGTATAGACGCATAGTAGGAAGTTTGATTTATATGACTATTACCAGGCCAGATTTGAGCTATGCTGTTGGATTGGTAAGTCAGTTTATGCAGGCTCTAAGGAAACCGCATTTGGATGCGGCTAGACCCATACTCGGGTATGTGAAGTCCACATTGCAGTATGGACTATTTTATGAGACTGGGATTCAGATACAGTTGCATGGATACACTAATGCTGATTGGGCTGGTAGTATTTCTGATAGACGATCTACCAATGGATATGTGTTCTCTTTTGGGAGTGCTGCAGTCACTTGGAGCAGCAAGAAACAACCTACAGTTGCCTTGTCAAGCACAGAGGCTGAGTACAGGGGTGCAGCAATGGCTGCATGTGAGGTAGCTTGGTTGTATAAGCTACTTTATGATATGCATCAGTCTACAGATGGGCCATGTGTCATTTATTGTGACAACATGAGTAGTATACACTTGGCAAATAACCCAGTCTATCATGCTAGAACAAAGCACATTGAGGTGCATTATCACTATGTGCGGGAGAAGGTTTTACTAGGTCTTATTGATCTAGTTTATGTCAGCACAGAGGATCAGGTAGCTGACATATTCACGAAGGCATTGGGCATAGAGAAGCTGCGCAAGTTCAGAGACCTGCTTGTGCAGGAATTGGGATTGAGCTCGAGGGGGAGTGTTGAGATATCGAGCTCCACTCGTGATATGCCAGGGTGACCATTGTGCATTTATGTCACCGACTTGTCAGCTGCAGATGCGGTTGGTACACCGCCCATGAATAATAGCTAGATGACAGCTATCCTTATCTACTCTAGTTCTAGCTCAGTTAGTATGCCACCTTAGTTAGTTGAGTTTGGTTTGAGACCCATATATAGGGTTCTTCTATTTCTATGTACTAGAGTTCTTTTGGCTTACACAACTAAGAAGAGGAAAACTGTTTTCAGCCTCCACCTTTGTGTGTATTCCCCCATTGTGCAAGCATGAAAGCTACAAGTGAGACTTCTTCCTTCTCTCCCACAATCTTGACAACTAGTTCACAGAATGCATGCTTAGATCTTTCATTGTAAATCTCTCCTCCCACAACATGTTAAGCTCTTCACTAACTGATTGAGATATACATTCATATTCTTGACTTTATAATATCTAAGAACTTGCAAGCTAAGGATCAAGTTTCCTTTCTTGGTAGAAACTTAGGGTGGAATGTTATTGTTAAAAAGATAAGGGGAGACAGAGAGAGTTTGAGCTCTTACAAGACACACAACACACAGAGAGAATGCACGTAAGATAGAAAGCTACAAAACCCTAGTATTCTTCTTCTTCTTCTTTTTCTTCTTCTTTAGTATATGAGTCTACCAAGGATAAGAGAGAGTACAACACACATAATATACAAGAAGTCCATAGTGTGAACACACTAAGTAGAAAGATGACTAGATACATATGCCATAACTAGGGTACATAGACTAATTGATTTTAAGCTGTAAAGTATCAATGGAATGATATGCAAATACAAGTACCAACCCCATCAGTGATGTGAATGCAGAAACAATCATTGAGGTATGTGAGTGTTAGCTCATATTGAGCTTGATATCTCAACACTCCCCCTTAAGCTCGACTCCATGACCTCTATTGCAAGTAAGCTTTGAAAAAAATAAAATCTTCTTGTATATTATGGTATCCTTCAATATCTCACATTTTGATCCAATGGGATCCTCTAATATCTCACCCACATCAACACTTTGTTTCACATTTTGATCCAATGGGATCCAATGGGATCCTCTAATATCTCACCCACATTAGCACTTTGTTTCACATTTTGATCCAATGGGATCCTCTAATATTAGAGCTTGTTTGTGCCCAATATTTTTCCATCTTACCTATCTCTTTCAAGTCATCCTTACCCCCAAAGTTTCTCACTCTCTTGTGATATGGTCCCAAAAAAGGCTACCAATATTCTTAAAAATATGCATGGGATCCCAAAGATTATTGATTTGCAAATGAGTCCAATATGGCAACTCATAGAAAACTAAGAGCGATCACATTCCATTTGGAAGCAACTCTTCATGGACCATCTTCCACTCATACTAGCGATGGGCATTCATCCTTGTAGGAGATCATCCAAGGAATCCTTCTCTCAAACCATGGCTCTTTAGCAAGGATGTTATGTACCATGGATAAACTATCTTCTTCACATCATCCAAGACCTTCAAGAGTCTAACTTTGGTCCACATACGGGACACACATAGTAACCTAAGGTGACTAGCCCTACAATAATCGTTATATGATATTAGAGAAAGGAATAAGAATGGAGACTCATTCATCTAAGCACTCCTAATAATGCAAAAATTCATGCATGGTCTAAATAATAATGGCCCTTTTATTAGCAAACTAGTTCACAGAATGCATGCTTAGATCTTTCATTGTAAATCTCTCCTCCCACAACATGTTAAGCTCTTCACTAATGGATTGAGATATACATTCATATTCTTGACTTTATAATATCCAAGAACTTGCAAGCTAAGGATCAGGTTTCCTTTCTTGGTAGAAACCTAGGGTGGAATGTTATTGTTGAAAAGATAAGGGGAGACTGAGAGAGTTTGAGCTCTTGCAAGACACACAACACACAGAGAGAATGCACATAAGATAGAAAGCTACAAAACCCTAGTATTCTTCTTCTTCTTCTTCTTTTTCTTCTTCTTTAGTATATGAGTCTACCAAGGATAAGAGAGAGTACAACACACATAATATACAAGAAGTCTATAGTGTGAACACACTAAGTAGAAAGATGACTAGATACATATGCCGTAACTAGGGTAGATAGACTAATTGATTTTAAGCTATAAAGTATCAATGGAATGATATGCAAATACAAGTACCAACCACATCATTGATGTGAATGCAGAAACAATCATTGAGGTATGTGAGTGTTAGCTCATATTGAGCTTGATATCTCAACACTCCCCCTTAAGCTCGACTCCATGACCTCTATTGCAAGTAAGCTTTGAAAAAAATAAAATCTTCTTGTACATTATGGTATCCTTCAATATCTCACATTTTGATCCAATGGGATCCTCTAATATCTCACCCACATCAGCACTTTGTTTCACATTTTGATCCAATGGGATCCTCTAATATCTCACCCACATTAGCACTTTTTTCACATTTTGATCCAATGGCACTCACATTGGCTTACAATTATCCATACCATATTTTATCAACATATCTAGGATGTATTCTCTTTTTGAGAGCCCTATCCCCTTAGATGTTTTCATCACCTTAATGCCAATAAAGTACTTCACCTCTCCCAAATACTATTTTGTGATGCCATTCTCTTGATGTCTATTTCAGCCCCCATACAAAGCTTTGTGTAGTCTACACACATAATTGGGGTGATTCATGCTCTCATAACCCTATGGCTGCTTCATGTACACTTCTTCTTATAACTTACCATGCAATAATGCATTCTTTATATCCATTTGATGTAAAATATAACCTTTTGCTACAACAATTGTAATGACAACTCTTACAATTGCAAACTTTTTCACTCAAGAAAATATCTCATCATAATCAATCTCCTAAGTCTATTTATAGCCTTTGGAAAACATTGTTACTTTATACCAACTCACACTTCCATCTACATTATATCTTACTTTGTAAATCCATAGTGTAACCTACAGGTTTCTTTCCCTAAGCAATGGTACCAAATCCCAAGTCTCATTTATATTCAATGTAGCCATTTCTTCATCCATAGCTTTCTCCTAGTGCACATGACCAATAGCCTTTTCAAAAAAAGTGTTCTCAAACGAGTTTATAACCTTTGCTATATATACACATATAATGGAGAGAACATAATCATCATATGTCAACTTGTTTACGAGATACCTTACTCTTATTGGCATTGCATTTGCAAAGCACTCTATGAACCCTTTATTTTAGCCTTGCTTTTCCTTACACCAAGCGAGCCATTAAGCTCAACATTTAAATGTAAATAGCTTGAAGAAAAATTTGGTACACCAAGTGACTCAATCATCTTTTATTTTCCCTTGTGTGATACATTGTTTTATACTTGTAGGAGTGTTTTTTGTATGCAACCAGCCGTTCCATGGTCTCTCAATAGACCTACGAGAAGAGAACTCTTCTAGCCCACTAATTGTTTGTGATTGTGGATCCACATCTTCTGTAATCACCTTTTCTTTTACATCTTCTCCAACAATTTTTTTAAAATAGCATACCAACTACTTATCTTATCAAGCACAACATCTTTGCTCTTGGTGTAATTGTATTATAGTATTTGTAATCCTTTTGCTCAAGGGAATAGTTTGCAAATGCATACTTTTCAACTTTCAAATCCAACTTCTTTCTTAGCTCATCAAGGACATATACATATACAATGCATCTAAATACCTTAATAAGTGACAAATCTCATTTTTTGCCTCCCCAATAAACTTCTCCTTTGGTGTCACATTATGTACTGTAACAATAGGAGTCCTATTTATAATATACATAACTATAGAGACAACTTCAACCCAATAATAATGAGGCATGTTCTTTACATCCATCAAGCTCGCTTATGCAATTTTTACAATGTTCCTATTCTTTTTTTTAGCAATAGCATTTTGTTGTGGAGTGTGCCTACATGTAAACTACCTTTGAATTCCATAATGTTTCAAAAAATTACTAAATTGATTGGAGAGGTGCTTTCCCCGTCCATTGAACCTCAAGTACTTAATATATATACTTGTTTGTTTCTCAATCAAATTTTTTATATCTTGGAAGTGAGAGAACACCTCACTTTTCTCCTTCGTGAAGTACATCCATACTTTCCTTGTATGATCATTAATAAAGATTAAATGTAACACTTACATTCATCTATTGATGCAATATTTTTAGGACCCTATACATCAAAATGTACAATATCTAGTAAATGCTTACTTGCATTTTTATCATAAGAAAATGCATACCTTGTTTGTTTCCCAAATTAACATGCTTCACACACTTTTTGCATATCAACCACTTTGAAGTTATGCAAGCCTATCACAATTTCATATCACTACATCTTCTTTAAACACTACACATTTACATGGCCAATATGTTTATGTCAAGTGTCAATACGAGCCACAACTCCTACATCTTGTGCAAATATAGTAGCCTTTAGCTGGGGTACATTTACATCTAAGGTAAACATGATTTCCACATGCTTGCATTTCGCAACCAATTTACATCCATTCTTGAAATCTTCTATAAAGTAATCATTTTGATTAAACTTTACTTTGCAATCCATACTCAACCATCTTCCCAATAGAAACCAAGTTCTTTGTGATGTTAGACACATACAATACATCAACCAAACACAAATTTTTCATTTTGTATAGATAATGTAACACTCTCAACATGAGCAATAGGATGCATTGTATTATTAAGTGTTTTCATATAACCATGCATTTTAGGATTTCTCATTTCTCTAAACCATTCTCTATGAGAAGTCATATTGTTACAGGTACCTAAATCCACATACCACACATCCTCGGTTATTGCTATTGATACATGCACATTTATTGCATTCATCATATGTTACATAACAAATAAATTCTCATTATCAACCTGATTACTAGTAATTGTTGTGTTGTCTTCTTCCATTTTTGTTGATTCCACTTCTTCTTTTTTCTAGATAGTCATATAAAATATGACCTTTGTAACCATAATTATATCATTCTCTATTTTTATAGCTTACATTCTATCTTTCACATCCTCTATGGCTCCCTATACCTCAAGACTAGCTTCTATCACATGCATGTGACTACTCCTGTGAGTCGTGAGATTGCCCTTAATTTTGCCCATAAGGACCACCACCACAGCCTCTACCACTACGACCTCTACCTCTACTTGTGTTAAAGTAGAGTCCCTATTCTAAACTATTCTTACTTTGTGAGAAAGATGCACTAAGGTCCAATTTTGTTCTCTTTTAATATCAACATAGATATTAGATCTACAAAATCTGGAAAGGTATCTCTTCAGTAGATGGAGGTTTGGAACTACTTGTACTCCTTACCGAAACCATCCAAACATGTAGCCACTATATTGTCATCATCAACCTGCACTTTAATAGACCAATGATCTTTAAGAATACTCTTAATAATCAATGCATAACTTTTCAAGCACCCTAGTTTCATTCCTTAAATATCTTGGACTACTCAAGTGTGGCATTTTTCTCCAATAATACTAGAGCCTTAGCATTATCTCCTTTAATATAATCCTAATTACCTTTTCCCATAAGGAAATCGGTCAATCTAAACTTCTAAGCATGGAAGTCATGCTTGTCAAGCTTGTTCACTTACAATTTGATAAAAATCTCTTAGACATTGTGTAAGAGAATCCACATCTTTTATTTTATCAACAACTTCTTGTTTCACGTAAATTGTTACCTCTATTATTCTCAATATATAAGCATACCCTAAGCAATGCCTGTAATGACTCATAGTATTCAAATACTATCTATCACATCCAATACCTATAACCTCTTTGCATAATAACGAGGCTTCCTACTGTAAGTTTTTGAAGGCCATGAACTTTATTCTCTCTTGGATGGATTCAGTGGGTACAATCAAGTCCAGATTGCAAAAGAAGATCAATCCAAAACAACCTTCATAATAGAATGGGGAACCTATACTTACAGAGTGATACCATTTGGGCTTTGTAATGCTCTAGCTACCTTCCAACAACGAGTAATGATAGTCACATTCCAAAATCATATGCATGATTTTATTGAGGTATACCTAGATGACTTCTATGTTTATAACCTAATTTGTAAGCATTGGGGATACCTGGAGTAGTGGTTTGACAAATGTCGAGAGTATGGGAACTATCTCAACCCCAACAAATGTGTCTTTGGAGTCTCTTTACGAGTTCTTTTGGGCCACATTGTCTTTGCACAGGGGACAACAACAAACCCTACCAAGATCGAGAAAGTTACAGCCTAAAAAATGCTAACCAACCTCAAACATTTGAGGGGATTCCTTGGCCATGTGGGCTATTACAGAAGGTTCATTGCACAATTTGCAATAAAAGAAATCCCATTGCATAAGCTCATGAGGAGAGATGTAGAGTTTATGTGGACTATTGATTGTGACAAAGCATTCAACACCCTAAAGTAGTGTCTGATTGAAGCACCAATCCCACAGCCTCCTGATTGAACGAAGGAGTTCCATTTGTACACTAATGCATCAATTGAAGGCCTAGGCACAATCTTATACAAAAAAGGCTCCTCAAATTTAGATCAACCCATTTACTATGCCAGCTGAAAAGTAACTAATAGAGAACGAAACTATATAGTGACAAAGCTTGAATGCTTGGCAATGGTGTTTGCCTTGAAGAAATTTCGACTCATGCTTCTATCGATGACCTTAAAATTCTATCTGGATCATGAGGTTCTATCCTTTTTAATGAATAAAGCATATGTGAAGGGAAGAATTATGAGAGGGCTCCTTCTATTTTAGAAGTTCGACTCTTGCTCACTCCCATGTCCTCCCGTTGATCATCTATCGCGGATTTCTCAAAGCAACGAAGAATAGCAAGATGACCCAAACCTTCCTAATGCTTTCCTCTTTCTAGTTGAAACTGTTACCCCATGGTATGCAAACATAGCCAACCTCTTGGCAACACAACAATATCTTCCTAGTATCTCCATCTATGATAAGAAGAAGCTCATGTTGGAATCAGCCCCTTATACCTTGTTACGGGGTGCTCTGTATAAGAAAGGCAAAGATAAAGTACTACAAAGATGTATTGCAAGAGACAAGATTGGGATCGTTTTGAAAGCATGCCACAAGAAGCCCATGAAGGACACTTTGCGGGAGAGACAACAACCAAAAAGGCCTTGCTCGCAGGATATTGGGCCAACCCTCCACAAGGATGCTTATGACTACTATAAACATTGTGATGCTTGTTAGAGAATGGGAAAGCCAACCAAATCCAGCGCTATGCCCCTACATCCCATCCTTCTCCTAAATCCATTCGAGAAGTGGGAAATTGACTTCATGGATCCCATTGATCTGCCAACCAGACGGAAGTAGAACCGATACATTTTGGTCTATACAGATTATATTACCAAGTGGTGTGAAGCCAAAGCTCTGAAGCGGGGTAATGGTTACAATGTGGCCCTATTCTTGTAAGAGAACATCATTACCCGTTTTGGCAATCCCTTAGAGCTAGTAAGTGACAGAGGTATTCACTTCCTCAATAAGATTATGGAAGAATTGACTGAGCTATACAAGATCTGCCCATCACAAGTCCACATCTTACTATCCCAAAGCCAACAGCCAAGTCGAAGTTATCAATCGCATCCTTTACTCAATCCTAACAAGGATTATTATTTCACATCATGGAGATTGGGATGATCGACTTACAGAGACCCCCTGGGTATACATAACCTCCTATAAGGCTGCTACAAAGGACAGACCCCTTTCCAGCTAGTGTATGGTATAGAGGCTATCTTTCATGTTGAACTAGAGTTACCCTCTTTGCGTGTAGCAATCAAAGAATGCCTAGGAGATGACGAGTCCCTGCAATGTTGTCTCTTACACTTGGAATGTTTGGATTAGACTTGCACCCAGGATGGCCCTACAGTGCATGGAAGTCAGCCAAGCTCGAAGAAAGGCCTATCATAATAACTTCATCAAGCAAAAGGAGTTTTAGAAAGGTGACTTAGTTCTTGCTTATGATTCACATTCTAGCAAGCTTCAACAACGATGGATGGGCCCCTATAAGGTACTTGCTATCGACCCTAATGGCTCTATCCAAGTACATGGAATCGATGCTTTTTTATGATCCTTTCTTAATTAATGGCTATCGCCTAAAGAATTATTACCCTCCCTGGGGATCCTATCATGCTGATAGCCCCTTCATTCCTTGCTCGTCGATTGATAAGGCTTTGACTATTGCTCCTGATAACCCTCCTACTTATCCTAATGAGGTGGCCTTGTTCTTTTAGCCCCTCATAGCTACCATTTTGAGTGTGAGAGAGAGAGAGAGCCAAATCTATGCGAGGGAGAGGTTGTGAGAGAAAGCTATGAAACTATTGAAGATGAATGCTATGCGATGATCTCCATTTAAAGTGGAGTATTCCTTTGTGTTCTCTTGTTCTTTGATGAAAAATATGAAGAATGTGTTGAAGTTTTGTTGTGATAAATCCGTGGGAGAATAAGCTACGTGAAGATTTGAGAAGATTTATGTTGTTTTCCTTGTTGTGGTCATATAAAATATGAAGAATATGCTTGTTGGTGATACAAGATAGATTTTCTTGCAGTAGATTCCCCATTTTATTGGTGTTCTTATCTTGGGGCTCCAAGACAAATGACAAAGCCAGTTTATTGCACGCAAGATCGAGCAACACGCAAGAGAGCCTATAGATATGTTGTCATGAAGATGCAAAGGATGTTGAAGAACAAAATGCAAACAATTAAATATTCAATCAAAGAGGCTCCTATTCCCAAAGAAGACGACCTTCTAGTGCAATTGTTTTGATGATAACATAAAGCTTCCATCATGTTTATGAAAGTAATAATTCATTCATATTTCGTCATACGTATCCAAGTAAGAATTCAATCATGCTTTGCCAATAAGTGAAGCATTTAGCGACAATATAAAGCTTCCAACATGCATATTCAAGTGAGAATGCATACATGTTTTGATAGAAGTGAAGCAAATTGCTTGTAAAGCACCCAATGATGCATGATCGCTATTCCCAAATAGAGCATCTAGACAAAATTAGAGTTGTCAACATGCATTGCATGAAGAAGAAGATGAAGACACAATCATGTCATACAGAAGGATTAGTAGGCAAGCAATCGAAGAGTGGCAGCGATTTGACAATTGAAGCACACCTTGCAATCTAATAGTGATGGTGTTTCTATTTGTGTTGTGTCTACAAAGTGTCCAGTGAGATAAGTGTTGCCTGGAAAACAAAGGAGACACAAAACAAGCAACCAATCATTAGGGCATCTACCACACGACATAAAGCAAGGTTGTTTTTATGCGAATGCACTTGGCAAGCTACAATAAGTTTGACGTTACTAGGAACTAGTGGCATGTTTGTTGCGATTGTTTACAAAAAAGTTTGAGTGTGACAAGTGGTGTCTACAATCTAGGTACTGATAAGCATTGCCTACCAAGAAGACACAAAGTAACCAATTAATCAATGTGCCTTTGTGGAAGGGTGCTATCAACAATCTCCAAATGGCCAATCTTCACTTGACCACATCTTCTGTAATTTGAGACGAGGTTGATGATGGCGAGAGCAAGAGGCATTGCTTGTTTGCGCATGTTGTGATAAGGCTAGCACGTTGCAACGGCCACGCTTGATTCTACCACCCTATGAGATACCCTAAACCAGCTTTGGAAAAAGGATTTCATGCCATGATGCCATGTGTTGCAATTCCTGATAACGAATGTGGCTTCATGGAGTAACACTACACTCTTCCCGTAGTAATCGGGTCATGTGCGCACCAAACATATCAGTGTGTAAGATTTAGTGGGTCAGTAAGGAACCGCTCTTAAACTTCGAGGTTTTTCGACTTTTAAAAAGCGTGAGAAGTAGGAACACGGTATTACTTGAAAACTTTGCCGGATCGATACTCTGAGCACGGAGACAGGTGCTCTGAGTCTTCAGAGACAGAACAGAGAAAAAGAGCGATTCAGAGAGAGAGAGAGAGAGAGAGAGAGAGAGAGAGAGAGAGAGAGAGAGAGAGAGAGAGATGGAGACCTCGCGCAAGCGAAAGAGGCTTCCTGATCCCTCTGTGGACCTCGCTGGCACCAAATTCGGCCATCTGAGGCGAGTGTTACGAGAATTGCGTCCTTACATTGTCGAGGTAAGCCGGTTGTTCATCAGCTCGCAAAAATTATTTCGTCGAGTTTCAAGCAAGAGCACTGATGATCCGCTAGCTGGAGGGGGTTGATATCGCGTCCAAAACGAGAAAAATATTAAACGTACAAGCGTTTCCTACGCATGATTCCGATAGCTTATGTCTAGTTTTAGGGTTAAATTGTGGCTCTCGTTTGCATTTATCAACAATTCATAGCCTGAAACAGAGAATATACATGGCCGTAATATACGACAGAACTTGAGGCTCACATTAAGAATATACATGGCAATATTGTATGCTAACACTTTCTCAGAGAGGGAATAGGCTGGTCACAAGGTGTAATAAGTCCCACTTTACTACTTTATTTTTCTACTTAAATTCAACCTCCTCAGGATCGAGGAGTTGGCCTGCTCTCCACCACGATTGTACCAGTCTTTCTTCTTATCATCTGCTTCTTCTTGGCTTTACCTTCGTCTTTGTTAAGCTGTCCCTTCCTTCTTACCCCGCGCATTAACAAAACAAGCTGTGTAGCTTTCTAGTTGCTTTGATGCGAGGCTGAAGTCATTGGTTCTTGTCTATCATACATTGAATTTTTGGTCCGAGGCTGAAGTCATTGGTCCTTGTCTATCATACATTTACTTTTTGGTCCTGCCTGTAGTCTTTTAAACGCTTAGTTGGCAATAGTTGATTAATTACAATATAAATATTAACATTTTAAGCATTTTAGATCTTCTTTTGGTGGGTTTCTCTTGAATTTTCAAATTAAATTTTCTAAACATTTAGTAGATTGTAGCTTGCCAAACCCTTTTTTAAACGCTTACTTGGCAATATTTGATTAATTACAAGATAAATATTAACATTTTAAGCATTTTAGATTTTCTTTTGATGGGTTTCTCTTGAATTTTCAAATTAATTTTTCTAGACATCTAGTAGATAGTAGCTTGCCAAACCTAAAAAATGGCAGTAAAAGCTTGAACCCAATTTCTTAGAGCAATCACATGCAAAGTAGTCCACCTTTTACCTAATGCATCTGCCAACAACTGCACACAACAAAACTGCCCCAAATAGCTCCAACAAGTTGCAAATGCATTCAAAAGTCTGACGATTGCTCCAGTTGTGAGTGCACTGCTTGATTTCTTAGTAAACAAGCCCCAAATGCATCCAATTTTGATTGATGGTTGCTGTACACTTACAAAACAGCCTGCTTTAAGCAATAGCTTCGCGTGAAAGGGTGAGAAAAGAAAAGATTTGCACTAGAGGCTAAGAGAACAAGTTGCCATGGCTGACACACAAGCTCCAATGGCAGCTTTTGTCAGAGGTGGGGAGAACAATGGAAGCTTGAGAACTTGATTTAAGCAATTTCTTTCCATAAAAGGGCGAGAAAAGAGGAGCATTTGCACCAAAGGCTAAGAGAACAAGTCACCATGGCTGGCACACAAGCTCCAACAGCTGCTTTTGTTAGAAGTGGGGGTAACAATGGAAGCTTGAGAACATGCTACAACAGACTGCACATACATAAGACAAAAGGAGAAACAATGCAAAGAACAAAGAAGTCAAGAGAAGTATGCTCAAGAAATGGAATCCATATATCAAGGCACAAGAAAGTACAAACCCAATAGTGAGTCACTAGTTGTGGACATTAGCTCCCTCTCTCCCACCAAGGAAACAACTAGATGAATGAATAGCAGTGTGGAGGAAGCTTGCCTATATATAGGCCCGAAAGATGCATAGGTCGGCCAGTCCAAATAGGGCGTCCAATTGTATTGGTCAGCCAATAGATTGGTACCAAAAATAGCCAGCTAATCTACATTACATTTGGTGCTGAAAATACAAATAGGCCACTATACGTACATAGGCTTACACATGAGACATCTAATCTGCTAACACTCTCTCTGAGATCATGGGTGATTTGGTATGATGCAATATACAATGATGATGACACATCCTAGTATATACAATAATGACCATTAGATAGGACCATTGATACCTAAGCAATGGGTACGCAGGCTACCACCAAGGTGCCTCGGAGAGAACCGGATGTCTATGTCGATTATACTAGCCCTGAAAACAGAAAGTAGTCACAATAGCTCTTGATGCCTATCATGGACGAGTTTTGTGGAAAGCACATCATGACCATGGATTTGGCACCTTTAGCCAAATTGCCAAAGTGTCCTCTCATGTGACATTTGACTAGGAGCGCCCGCTCTTTGTCATGAAATAGGTCTACATGACCCCAAATGTCAAATCCTAGCTCCAGGGTTTCAAACTGCTAGACTTTGTCAATGCGTATGGTAAGCTACTCTTTGAGTCTCCCTCTTTGGCACTGGAGAGTTGAGGGATGATGATCACCACTAGGGCTAGGAGGAATAGAAGGCCTTCATGGCCTTTGCTTGCACTATAGAAAAGGAGGCTTGTGCAGTTGCGATCTTGGTTGCATGACTGGAACACGAAGATGATGACTCATCAAAGGTGTCATTACCCTTCTTCATTTGTTCCTTGTCCTGATGTATAGCCCCTAATGCCTTGCAAGCTTTCTTGAGATGTCCCTTCTTGCCACAATGATAGCATCGTACATTCTTCTTTTGCATGGCACTCCTCTTTGAAACAAAAACTTGAGCATTAGGAGTAGCAGCAAGAGGCAGCATTTGCAACTAAGCATGAATCTATATGCAACAAACTTTTGGAAGAACACTAGATGAGTACACACTATCATGAAGCTTGTCATTAGTAGTAGAACACGGAGGAGCCATTGTGAGGTGGTTGTAGAGAAGATGAAATAAGACAAGGTATATGAGAGAGAGAAGTGACTGCCAAGAGTGCAGCCCAAAACACACGTTCAAGAGTTCAAGCAATTCAAGTAAGCAGAGATGAGATCAAAAGTAAGCAGAGTGTAGTGTGGAAACACAACAACCAGTTATGTGCAAACCCTCTCTAAAGCAAAAAATTAAAGCAAAGATTGAAATCGAAGGTGTAACCAGCCAAAAAACATGAGGTGACAACTGCAAGAAGCAAAGTGATCAAACATGAAAAAGGTCAAACCAAGGCGCAGCAAGGAGAGGATTAAACACAGATTTGGCAGGCAAATGAGCACACATGGAGGCTGAAAACATTGCGGCCTACCATGAAAGAGGGCAGAAAACTGAAAACACAATGCAGGATTATCAGGTCTGAAGCAGGTCATGCAGCTCTCAGGTCCATTGCCCAGCCCTGCAACAGATCAGAAACAGAAAACGCAGGTTACTGGGCACAAAACGCAGAGGTTAAGGAGCAGTAAACAGGTCATTTAGCAGCAGGAAGGGTGGTTTCCTAGGCTGGAAAATCAGTCGCAGCAGTCTGGAGCAGGTTGAATCAGCACCAAATCAGGCAAATGCAGACCTGCACCAGCAGAAAACTGTCATGAGGTGTATTTTCAATGCTTAGCTGTGGCATTATTAAGTTGTGCACATGTGAGATGCACATGAGAAGTGCAAGTCATTTAAGTCATGGTGACAACCCAAGTAACCCAAGCAAATAGTGGGTGACATTGGCAGAAGTTGTATAAAGTTATGCTAGATAGGCACTTGTGGGTACTTCGTGTTAGTTTGGGTTTGGGCCATTAATTGGGCTATTAAATGTCTAGTGGTGCCATTGTGGGACTAGGCATTGTTTAATAAATTAATGCTAGTCCAAGGCCAATTAATGTTGGGACCATTAAATGTCCCATGGGGGTCAGCACATTAATTGTAAATGGGCACTAGCTCAATTATTGAGCAGGGTCAAATGGACAATTAATTAATTTTCAAAAATTAAAATTTGAAAATTAATTAATTGAAACTGAAAATTACATTAAAAAGGCTGCCAAGTGGCAAAATAGGTTGCCACTTGTTGTCAAAATTATGTAGGCCCAAAAGTTGCACAGGTTGGCTAGCCCAAATAGGGTGTCCAATTGTATCAGTTGGCTAGTAGAAATGAGTTTGGCCCATCTGGCTTTACGCCCTTGTAGATCCGGTTGGTCATTAAGCCACTTAATGCTTTTATGATCCGACAAGATCACAAAAGTTTGGCACCGTACAGATAGTGCCTCCATTTCTTCATTGCATGTACTATTCCATATACGTCCCTCTCATAAACATTATAATTCCGTTTTGCACGGTCTAATTTCTTGCTTTCAAAAGCAATTGGTTGACCTTCTTGTAATAAGACTGCACCTACTGCCCTGTCATTGGCATCAGCTTCAACCACAAATGGTTTACTGGGATCCACAATTAATAGTACTGGAGCTGTAGTAATAGCTATCTTAAGTTTTTCAAAACTTTCATTTTGGTCTGTTCCCCAATTAAAGCTCTTCCCTTTTCCTTTAAGTTGGTCCGTCATTGGAACAACTATCTTGGCATAATCTTGAATGAATCTACGATAAAATCCAGATAAACCTAGGAAGATCTGCAGCTCTTCCAGGTTCCTTGGAGATGGCCATTCAATAATTGCCCTTACTTTTTCTGGATCCATCTTGATTCCCTCTTTCGAGATAATATGCCCCAAATATTCGACCTCTTATGCGAAGAATTTACATTTAGTTTTCTTCGTATAAAGAGAATGGGTTCTTAACAATTGGAATACTAACGGTAAGTGTTCCAAATGTTGTTCTCTTGATTTACTAAAGATCAAGATAGCATCCAAGAAGACAACTACAAAGCGTCCTAGATAGGGCCGTAACACACTATTCATCGGCTTCATAAAAGTAGCTGGTGCGTTAGTGAGGCCAAAAGGCATCACCAAAAAATCATAATGCCCGTATCTAGTACGAAATG
The DNA here is from genome assembly GCF_053477565.2 of Lygodium microphyllum. Classification (NCBI taxonomy): domain Eukaryota; kingdom Viridiplantae; phylum Streptophyta; class Polypodiopsida; order Schizaeales; family Lygodiaceae; genus Lygodium; species Lygodium microphyllum. The sequence continues at coordinate 56,793,399 of NC_141153.1, read as the reverse complement.
CCATCTTAGGAACATCTCGGGCCTTAATTCTTACTTGGTGATAGCCTGATCTTAAGTCAATCTTTATGAAGAATTTTGCCCCTTGTAATTGATCAAAAAGATCTTTCATTTTGGGCATAGGAAATTTATTATTCACTGTTATCTTATTAAGTGTTCTATAATCAACAGAAAGCTGCATAGAACCATCTTTCTTCTTCACCAATAAAATTGGCGAAGCCCAAGGTGAATTGCTGGGTTGTATAAACCCCTTATCAAGGTAATCCTTGATTTGTCTTTTGACTTCTTGGTGCTGTGTTTCACTTAGCCTGTAAGGTGGATTTGAAATAGGGCGTGTATCTCTATCTATGTTAATTGGGTGATTTACATCACCCCTATTTGGTGGAAGGCCACTAGGTAAGTCAGATGGAAACATATCTTTAAATTCATCTAACAAACCGCTTAATTCATTATTTACATTCAACTCACAAGCATAAGAAAATTGCTGCTTTATATTACAAGAAGTAAAAATGTCTTGTACAGGGAGAGACCATAACATGTATACCTCACAAGCTTCCTTCTTCACCAACTTCTGTACTTCAAGGGAACACATCAAAGGGTTATCAGATACTTCATGTTTACCTTGAATCACGAGTCTTACCATCCCTTTCAAATTCCAGTGTATTATGATGATAACTACGCTTTAAGGATGGTTCCAATCCCCATAGCCACTCCCTCCCTAAAGCGATATTGGCTCTTTCCATATTCATAATTTGGAAATCAAGCTTATCTTTATATCCATGGATCTCGATTTCCAAATTGGATACCATTGTATCCCATATTTTGTTATCCTGACCTTGCATCATGCGAACAATGTATTGATGCTCACTCTTTTGTTGGGGAAGTTTCAACTTTTTGACAAGTGCATAACTTATGAAATTGTGGGTGGCAGAGTCATCGATCATGATTCTAACCCTCTTCCCATCTATCGATCCATGCATTCTAACTAAATCATGTGGCCCGAAGGTAGGTTGCCACATAGAAGTTGACATACAACACCTGTGTTGTACATCCTTGTGCAAGACCTCTAAAGACTTATACCTTTCATGCCCCTTTAATTCCAGGGTTTGCACTACATGGATTTGTTTCTCTTTTTCCTTGTCCTTGTTCTTATCCTTTTCTTTATCTCCCTCCTTCTTTCTTTGAGAGCAATTCCAAGCAGCATGGTTAGGAGATAGGCAATTGAAACACAGCCTTTCTTTTTTGGCCTTATCAAAGTCATCTTGACTTAGCTTCGGCCGTACATATGGTTTCTTTTCAAAGGGTTGTTTCTTGCCTTTAAGGAATGTCATTTTCCTTTTTGATTTGCCTACAAATTTTGAGGCCTCAAATTCCTTAAACTTGGTTTCTGTATCGGTCAGACTAGTGAGTGCACCTGGATGCGTATTATCTTCATTGATTAATGCAAATTTAATTTCCTCTCCAAGCGTCTTAGGTGAACTCCTTTTCACTTCCTTTTTACAGGTCTTATCTAGTCCCCTTATAAATCGTCTTGTCTTTTGAAATTCATCTATTCCTTCCAATTTGAGGATTATCTCACGATACTCCTTGAGATATGTTAGCAAAGGTCTTCCCTTTTGTCTAACAAAATCTCAATCTTTCCAATTTCTTTCCTTTTCATTTTCAGGAAGGAATTCTTTCAAAAAGACCGAATCAAATTGAGCCCAAGTTTCAGGTGTTTTATTTGCCTTCTTTAAAGTTCTCCACCATTTATATGCCTTTGGCCCCAAGGTTAAACTGGCCTCCAGCGCTTGGAGATGTGGTGGAGTATTCTTTAATTTCTGCAAATCCTCCCATTTTTGGAGGAAGTTAAATATAGTATCTTTATCTCTATCTTTTTCCTCCCCATGAAACTGAGGGGGTTTCATGTCTTTTAACACTGGAATATCCCTCAGTTTTTGGTGGGGTTCGGTTGGGTCTCGCATAATCACATCTACATCTTTCGATGAAGATGGAATATTTGAGGCCTTTGCTTTACTTTTATTCCTTTCTAGTAATAAGGCTGATTGGGATTTTATTTCGGTAAGTGCTTGAGTTAGCAACTCCATTTGAACCCCCTGTGCTTGCACAGGAGTAGTTAAATCATCAAATTGTTCTCGTGTAGCAAAAAATTCTTCCCAGTGTTCTTCTTGCATTTCAGTTTCATGGGGATTCACCATAGGGCGGTCCTCGGAACTAGAGCCTTCCGTTGTCCTCTTTCTCTCTTTCCCCTCCATCTATACATTGGAATTAGAAAGAAAATATAAGAAATTTAGAGACAAAGGTGGAACACTTCCCTGTATTTTGTCTCTTGATTTTTGTTTACAGCACACTGGAAATTCTTGAAATTCGGTCTGGTGTCCAAGGCTGTAAAAAACTTCCACGGTAAGCCAGTTGAAAATTCACCTTCTTTCTAGTTGCAAGATCGCAAGTGCTTCTGTTAATCAGTTGCTTCCAACCAGGTGGACGTTACACTCCCGCGATGTGGGGCCTCAGTCGCAGTGAAAATATCCCCCTTTTCACTATTTCAGAAGAATAACCCTTTTGGGTTTGCAAATCACGGGAAAATTTACAGGTAGCAGATATCACCAGCCACGTGTATTGAAATGCGGGCCAAGCTCGAACATGGCCCTTAGTATTATGACGCCATAGGGGAAATGGTTGTTTGGGTGGATGGCGATGGTTGGGTGGATGTCGGTAGTTGTCGTTACATGGAAGCAAGGCCGTGCCTAGATGCGGCCCTTAATAGCGGTCGGCGTGGTGCCCTCCAGGAATCGTTGGTGGATGTCAACGGCTTTGATACCAGTGTCGCGCTTACAGATACGAGAGATTTTTTCATTCACCACCCAACCTCGTTTAGGAAGATGCCAGAAGGAACCAAAAACAATAAAACGTGTCTTCCCCTGCTAGCCGTCAATCTCTAGTAAGTTATACTAATTTAACTCACTTTCTTCCTAAGCTCCCCTGAACACCGTACGGGCACCCAAGGCCCCCTCGGACGGTCGTCTCTTGTGTTGTTTCCCCTAATGTTGCATTTATTAACGTAACAGGCTGCCTACACACGAGCCTCTGCTCGCAAGGATCAAGGTAATCTTCTTGCATGTGCATTGGTGGCTACAACATGCAATGAAGAACCTCTATGTTATAAAGATGCTTTCTCAGATGATCGTTGGGTGGAAGCAATGAAGGCAAAGATTGATTCCATCCATCGGAATGACACTTGGGAGCCATGTATATTGGACAGCTTCTTCAGTGTTTTCAGTTTGAGGATTGTAAGCCCGTGTCTACTCCCTTGGAGCCTAGTTGAAGATTCATTTCTAATGATGGTAGTGGATCCTTTGATACTATTTTATATCAGCAGGCTGTTGGATGCTTGATTTATCTATGTTACACGAGGCCCAATCTTCACGTTGTGGTCTCCCAGTTGAGTAGATATATGCACAACCCTTCAATACTTTATTGGCAAGCAGTGAAGCATGTCTTTCGGTATCTTAAAGGCACCCAAGATCTTGGCCTTTTCTATGAGGCTGATTCTTTACTCTCTTCGCATGGATAGTGATTGGGCTGGATGTTCAAATTCTCGTCCCTCTTATAGTGGCAATTGCTTCTTCTTGGGTACATCCCTTGTTTCTTGGTTCAGCAAGAAAACAAACTATAGTTACTACTTCCAGTTGTGAAGCCGAGTACACAGCAGCGTTCACAGCCACAGTGGAGTGTGTTTGGCTCTGCAAGTTACTTGCAAATCCTTATGTGCACCAGACGGCTCTGCCACTTATCTACATTGACAGTAAGAGTGCTTTGGCCATTGCATGGAACCTAGTGTTCTATGCTCACACAAAGCATATAGAAGTTCATTATCATTATGTTCGTAAGCAGATGTTAGTTGGAGAAATAGAGTTGTCTTACATACCTACCCACCGAAGACAACTTGGCAAATCTTTTCATGAAGGTTCTTCCTCAACCAAAGTTCCAAGCTTTTCGGCACGCCTTGAACTTGATTCCATTTGTTTCATGATCTGTCATATTTTGTATTGTCATAGGGTGCTATATCCACTTGGATGAACTTGTGCAACCATGACGTTATATTTTCCTCTATTTCCTAGGATTTTGTTATTTATTTCTAGATTAGTCTATCCATTTCATTGGGGGGGGGGGGGGTTTTGTAGGTCATCTTGTGGGCTACGTGTTGATGCCCTTTGATCCATGATTTGGGCTCCCTAGCATTTAAACTGTCATTAAATGCAGTTGTTGCCCCTAGTGTCCTATCACTAAGTGACACTACGGTTATTGTTTATTTAAGGGTTTCCTATGATGATTAAGCCTATAGGGTTTCATATTTTATTATTTAAAGACACTTAGTATCTCATTTTGCACGTGTGGCATTATTCAATGTGATCACCTAGAGCGTTGTACTCTCTCTCACTCATTAATTCATTACTTCTCATTCGTGATTGAGTATTGTTGTGCATCGAGTAATTCTTTCATTCTCATTCATTTTCCGTTAAATTAATTGCACAATTACTCCACGCCTGGGCCAACAAAGAGAACTCAGAGATGTGCTCGGGCATCACAACCATAAAGACCCCCTTGGGATTAGTACGGATGTGTACTTTCCTACAGGGTGCAACAAACTCAGTGGCACACATGACAAATGCTATGAATAGGGTACTCAGGGATTTTATACCACAATTGACAATGTCCTTCTTGGATGATGTTCCAATCAAAGGTTGTGCAGTGGATGAAAAGAATGAAGAGATGGATGCTCATGGATGTAGACAGTTTGTTGTAGATGATATTGTGGATTGTGAGAGGATTTTGACGCGTCTAGAAGAGGTGCATTTAATTCTTTTTGGACAAAAGTTTGTGTTTGGAGTTGAAGAGGTTTTGATTGTTGGGCATATGTGTGGGCCCTATGGGCGAAGACCATCATCAGCAAAAATAGATGGGATTGATAGAATGCAAGATGTATGCACGAATGTATCAGAGGTGCGTAGATTCTTGGGTGCATGTGTGTTCTATTTGATATGGATTCCTCACTTTGCACAAGTAGCTGATGTTCTATATCAATTCTGAGGAAATGTCAGAGATTTCATTGGGAAAGGAAACATGAAAAAGCAATGAAGAAATTAAAGCAGCTCTTAAAATCTGCTCCTACATTGAGAAAGGTTGACTAGTCACATGGAAAGCCTATCATTATTACTGTTGATACAAGCCCAATCGGGATTGGATGGGCAATTGGGCAAGATGATGAGGAAGAGCAAAGATATGCAATTCGCTTTTGTGCTAAAGTATTGACTGAACGAATGAGAAGGTATCCACAGGTAAAAAGAGAATTATGGGGAATTGTGACAGCTCTTAAATGTGATAAGGAGTATTTTATGGGTGCTCGTGTAGGCATTGAGATCGATTGTTTGCGAGTATTGGGTATGATTACTAGTTGTGCTACCCCGAATATTGCTATGCTCCGGTGGATTGCGTACATCAAATCTTTAAACCTTGAATTTCAGTATATTGCAGGAAGAGATAACCCAGTGGCATACATGTTATCTCGAGCACGCTATGAGAATGAAGAAGGGATGATGAATGAGGAGGAAGAAGAGGACTTTCTTGTGGCTGAAAATGATGTTGTAAGAGTGAATTAGCAATGCAAGGTGTTGCTACAGCATTAACAGAAGCTTGGACAACAAAGAGAAGACACTTAAGATGTTTTGCATATTGTGTAGAAGTGTTTTTGGAAGACAAATATGCAGGAGAGTGGCTGAGAATTGGTCAATACCTCAGCACATTAACAAAAAGAGATGAATTGTCAGATGAGAAGTTTAAGAAGATAAAGAGGAAAGCCTATGGGTTTTTCTTAAAAGATGGATACTTATGGAAGATGCTAAAAAGAAACAGGGTATGCCATTGCGAGTTTTGGGTGATAGAGCTTCACAAGTAAATGTTATGCAAGAATTTCATGAAAGCTTATGGGCTGGTCATAGAGGTGTTTGGGGTACTTTCACAAAGATCAAAGAAAGATATTAGTGGCAGGGTATGTGTAAGGATGTTGCTCACTTTGTGGAAACATGTACGACATGACAAATGTATTCATCTGTGAGACATCGAGATGGATTGTAGCCCACATATCCATTGTCTTTTCATTTTAAGTGGGTTGTGGATTTAGTCACGATGCCTACAGGTCTTTGGCAAATGAGGTATCTTGTACTTGCCCGTGAAGGCTTGACTAATCAAGTAGAAGGGAGAGCTCTTCGTATTAAGACAACAAATGTAGTGTGTACTTTTCTCTTAGAAGAGATCTTTTGTCGGTATGGCTGTGTGGGAAAAATTATAGCAAATAGGGGTGAGCTAGATGCAGATGAGGCTCATGATTTCTTTGCACGGTTGGGGATAAAGCTTGCTTTAACTTCAGCCTATAATCTTGAAGAAAATGGCAAAAGTGAAAGAGGTCATCCACCTATTGTGAAGGCATTGGAAAAAGCATGTGGAGAGAAGGTAAAAGAGTGGGTACGATTGCTCCCTTATGCTTTGTGGGCTGGCTGAATAACTCATAGTGCTGTTACAAGATATATGCTTGCAGAATTGATGTATGGTAAAAAATCTATCATGCCGATAGAAGAGATGATAGTCATATGGAGTGTGCTACCTTGGGAGGAGGAGTTGAATCGAGAGGAGTTGTTGGTCTTACGCATTAGACAGTTGGAAAGAAAGTCAGAAGACATAGAGACAACAATTGCAAAGCTAAGGGCAGCAAGGATACAGAACAAGAAACGGTTTGATAAAAGACATAGATTGAGGCCAAGAACCATACAAGATGGGGATTGGGTATTGGTTTATGATAGTAGTTTAGACAACCAGCATAGTGCTATGCGTAAAGTTTCCAAAAGATGGTTTGGATCCTATGTGGTAAGGCAGGTGTTTGATAATGCTACTTATGCATTAAATGAATTGGATGGGACGGCCATAAAACTTCCGGTAGCAGGGAAAAGAATCAAATTATTTAAGAGGCGGGAATCTAATGCTTATGAGTTGCCAGAATTAGAAGAAAATAGTGGCCATGATACAGGGGGTAGCCAAGAAGATATGGAAGATGAAGAAGTAAAGGATATGGTTGCAGAGGATGAGGAGGACTCAGAATTTGGTAACTAGGATTTTGGCACATATCGGAGGATGTGCATATTCAGAGGGGTGGGATGTCGTACCACTACGCGGACATGGTGTGAAAAACTCTGGAATGCATTATCATCCGACTTTCTTATTAATGCAGAGAGTCAATGTGATTTGAGTCATTAGTGCTAGTGTCCGTGGCATAGATGGTCCAAAAATAATAGATTTTTGGACAATTTTAGACTATTTTTGATATTATTTATTGTGAAAATTTGAAAAAGATAGAAAAGCTTCTAGATTAAGATGGCATGTAAAAAGCATGTGGCTTTTTCAGCCAGTTATTGGATTTTTCATAAAAAAGAAAGTTGGACGAAATCGTGCGCATCGCAATCGCTGTTGATAGGCTGAAAACTGCACTTTGAATTGGAAGAAGAAAAATGAGTGAACTGGGAGATCCCTGACCAGGTGTCTTGGCTTTTTATTGAGTGTGTAACACACTTCCAATAGAGGAGCAGGATGCCCGAAATAATTGTTCCCTAATTGCATTATCAATACATTCTTAAATGTGCATATCATCTTGAATTCATTAAGAAGTAACACCAATATACTAGTCATGTAGAAAATCGAAAACCATAAAGTAATACTGTAGTGCAAATCTTAGTTAAAATGGACTGTATTGTGTTGTTTATTTTAATGAACTATGATTGGTTGATATGGTAAAAGTAATGCATGTAGTTCCAAATTTCATGTATGATGCACTTCATGCTCAATTCAAGAGTGCAGTCGTGCATTACACTAAAAGATTAGTCTAGATTTAGATCCACTCTGAGGTTTTACAAGCTGTAACATGACTTAATTGTGCATTCTCCTTAGGTATGCTATATTTCGATGGTCTAACATGAAGTATCCAAATGTTGAGCTTTGTTTTTTACATCATTGAATGATGGCCTCTTGGTTATGTTGTTTACCTTTATCCATTTATTAGGTGCTACGGAATGGTGATATGTATAACAATAGAAGCACTCCTGTAATACAACAAGGTAAGGTCATGCATTTTTAAGTTTTGTTCTTTCCATTTCATGTTTTACAAGGGTAGAGTTTGCAAATGCACTTGTGCCAACACACAATTGAAAGTCCATAATCATTTTATTGTTATCACACAAAGTTTTTTATATTATGATGATATTGTAAACAATTGTTGGTCTAGACTATATCGAGATTTTATGCACACTGTAATAACTGTCATTAATTAGTTGTGTTATACAAAAAAAACAATCATGTTAAACATTGAACGATTAGAGCCAATTACAATGGCATTTAACATTATAAACTGATAAGTTGATTCTAGATCAAAGAATCAAAGGCAAATAAAGCTTTGTATCCAAGATGATATAGCTTTATTCCCAAAGACAAAATATGGTAACATAGTGAATGCCTATGTTACCATTGAGTAGGCCAAATATACAAAGCAAGATAGTTATCATTATGAGATTAATATGACTACTCTTTATATGAGAGAGAGAGAGAGAGAGAGAGAGAGAGAGAGAGAGAGAGAGAGAGATATTAATGTCTACATAAGGCCAATGTGGCCTATGAGACAAAATCCAGAGTACATCCATGTCTAATGTCATCTCATCAGTAAGGTAAAGATAACATTACAAATAAGTGGGTGGCTTATGAAACAATACTGAAAATAACTATACGATGGGACTACACTAGGATTGAACCACGTGTAGTGTTGTTCCATCGATAGAAAAGAAAAGGAAAGGAAAGGAGAACTAGATCTGATAGAGCCATGTACAAAAGTGTGGTGGAGACTATGGGATGTAGCTGATCTTAAGATTTGCACATGATCTCAGCTATGATGCGGTCCCTAGCTGCTTCATTGATATGCCTGGTGGTGAGTCTTCAGTGTCTCGTGATAATGGCTCTAATCCGACTGTGGTGTGGCCTCCTCGGACGCGGTCTTGGTAGACGGGGCCGTCATGCTTGACGAGGGGAAATGGCTCTATCCAATGTGACTCCATGGCGTGGCCTGTAAGGTGTCTGGCGGGGTGGCTCTGTCTCTGCTAGGCTAGTAGTGTCAGTAGGGTTGGCTCTGTAGAAGAAGTCTGTTGGATGAGCTGGCCTCCTGTCTCGTAGTAGTGTAGTTGGGCGCCTCTCAAGCTCCAGGAGGAAAAGGCCTAGGTATCTCTGGTCCTCGTACTCCATGACGCGACGAAGGGGTCCAAATCCATCACGGAAGAGGCAGTGGTACCGTCCTCATATGCCATAGTATACTGTGCATTTGCATATGTAGTGCTCCTCCGTCTCAGGCTCTCGACCACAAAGCTGGCAAGTCCTATCCTCTGCTAGGGTATTTGTCCATCTGCCTGTCTCTATCTGAAGCCTATGTGAGGAGGTGCGAATCCGTTCGATAGCAATCCGTATGCTATGGGAGAGATGGGTGTCCATATATGCTGGCCGAATAGTGAAACCATCATTAGAGAAACCATCATTAGAGAGACACAAGTAATGACTCCTGTAGAACTCCATTCTCGATCCTAGAGGGTGGTGGATGGATCCATGTCCTTGCTATCTCAATCCTCAAGATATCAACTTTGATCACTTGGTTTAGCTTTGATCGGTTGAGAGAAAGTGTAGGGCAGTCAAGGCTATAATCCAAAGGTGGAAGACGGTTAATATCCAAACCATGTAGGCTCATCCAAATAGCCATCTGTGAAAACCAACAATTCTTCTTGCCTCCTATTGCTAGTTGTCTAGATGAGGTTAGTGCCAATCTAGAGTATCTATGGCGTGGAAGTTCCCATAGTTTGTGCCAAAAGGTCATTGCCTTGAAGAGTGCCTCCGTAACTATAGGTGTTGCCCCTAGCTTTGCTCTGACAATGGATGTGGGGTGGACGGCTTACTCCTAATTATGCGTGCTATCATCATGATCAATGGCCTTTTCATGCTATCCCAACCATCATAATAATCCCTCTCTACTCCAATTTGATCAATGAGTGGGCTAAGATGCCTGTGGTACAAGCTGCAGCCCCATACCTTTGCTCCATATAGTAATGTAGGTGTGACTAGGGTGTCAAGCAACCAGAGTTTGGTGCGGGGCTCCTAAAACTGTATGTGAGCACATTGACTCTCGAGTGCCCCTAGTACTGCGTATCCATGTGCCAAACGTGCCTCTGATGCCTCTCTCAACCAAAAGCGTGGGCCAGAGAAGGTGACTCCCAAATAGACATTCCCTCACATGCTCTAGTATGTCTCTCCCAAATGTGAACTGGTACATAGATCTATTCACCCATGCTACTGAAGTATTGAAAACCATGGTTTTGGTCTTCCCAAGGTTCACTGTGAGGTCTTTATCTCTACAGAAGATGTGCAAAGCATCTAGATGGCACTGCAATCCCTTCAGTGAATCTGAAATGAGAACAATATCATTTGCATACAGTAATATCGGCATTAGCACCCCTGCTAGGCTGGCTCCAGCTCCTCCTCCTCGGTCTATGTAATCAAACACTTCATCTATGTATAGACCAAACAATGTGGGTGAAAGTGGACATCCTTGTTTCACTCCTATGGTACTGTCAAACCTCTCTGCAAAAGTCTACAAACCAATAATAGATCCTCTTGTCTCGGGCTAGACCCTCCATAATGGCTCGAAGTGTGAGAATATGGTCCAACGTGGTATATCCTCGTTTGAAACCCGCCTGTCCTTGTACTCTCTTGCCTTGCATTTCAGCTCACTCACTGAGTTCATGCTCTAATATAGATCCATATATCTTGGCCAAAGTATGACCGATCATGATAGTCGTGTAGTTGCTAGGAATTAGGGGATCACCACTTTTAAATAGTGGGATTATAGTATTGTTTGACCAACTCATAGGGAAACCTTCACATACTGCTCTATTTAACATATGTGCTAATATGGGTGCTATTATGTCACAATCATTTGCGAAATGTTCTGCTACTAGTCCATCCTCATCCTGTGCCCTCCCATTCTGTAATCTATAAATTGCATCCCTAACCATTTTCCATGTGAAGAAAGACCACTGTGTTGGCCTACAAGCTTGTGGAGGCTGAATAGGTGGCTGTCCTGGCAGGTCATACAATTGTCTCCCATAGTCAAGCCAAGCATTTGGTGATGTAATCTGTATGGGGGGCTGTCTTTCATGAAACATCTTCCATACGCTCTTGCTGTCCCGTTGCAAAAATAGCTGATATATCTCTGCTTATGCTTTCGCCAAGTAGTCTCGTTTCTTCTTCCGCACAAGATGTTTGAAGAATGCCTTTGCTTGGCGATGTGTCTGAGTGCCTAGCTCCACTTCTCTCTGTAAGCGAGCTCGGGTGACTCTACACTCATCATTATACCAGCTATTTTGGGGAGCAATAAATCGTGTGGGTCTACATTGGGCCAAGGTGTGTGGGAATGCATACGTGGCTGATCCATGTATGGCCTCTGCTAAATCCCTTGTACATTCTTCCAACGATCTACTCAAGTTCAATGTATGTAAATTGGTTTGCAGAGAACCGTTGTAGATGTGTGAGGCGTCTTCTGTGAAGTAGTATTCGGGATGTCTAGGGAGACATGGTGTTTCATGTTTCATATGTACACAAGAGAGCATGAATGTCAAAATAGCATGATTTGCTACTATGCCAATTGGTCTCTTAGATATTTGGATGTCTGGTATCAATGCTGGTGTGTCTATTAAGTAGTCCATAGTACTTGCCTCTCCTTTGTGATTCCAACATGTCAAATTGTTAGATCTTGGCCATTGTGGCAGACCATTAAAGATGGCTAGTCTATGTGCACTTCCCAAAGTCAATAGGTGTGTTCCATAGGTACTCACTTCTTTATCCTGGGCTCTCCTACGTAGGCCTATTTCATCTATGTCGATATCTTTGAACATGGCATTATCATGCATATACAAATCACTCTGTCTATATCTAGTGCATGCATTGAAATCTCCTACTAATAATATGTCCCCAATGCTAGCATATATCATGATATCCTCATAAAGTACATCAAAGGGAGATCCATCTCGTGTGGCACAGGTAGAATTTGCAAGAGGAAAGTAGCATATTGCGATGAATATATCCCGTGGTCTTCTTGCATGTATCCTAATCCATAACTATTGTGCATCATTATCTCTTTTCATTACTTGCACTATCCCTTTGAGGTCTTCTCAGTATAGTATGGCCACACCTCCAGAACCCCTAGTGCTTCCTGGTTTTTTAGCTGCTGGATGAAATGCACTTTCCCACCTATATCCCCACACGTTTGGTAGTTGGCTACCTCTACATTGGTGTGTTTCTGTGTACATTGCTACATCTATGTTTCAGAAGCTATCTTCAAAGTAACTAGCATCCAAACGTAGGGCTCTAGTACAATTCCATATTGACATCTGAAGTGTCTCATATGCCTCGTACTGTCATGAAGTCCTTTTGTCAGTGATGATAACTCATCCATCCCTATAAACACCCACTTTCCCTCTTTGGGAGCCTCCAATACCTTGGGCATGTGTTCTCTGTGATGCGCTATTTGTGCTTGGGTAAGGTCCTCATCCAAATAAATCTTCTCACCCTTGAGGGGTCTCCTCTTGGAGAGGAAGGTTTTTTTTTCTCTATGTCCCCAAAGCGAAGAATTAGAGTCTTGGACTTAGAGTTCTCTTTCCCCACTCTCCAAGCGTTGACGATAGGTACATTTGAAGCACCAATTTTGTCAGCAAGTGTCTTAGCATCTTCCTGTGGGCTGCTCTTCTCCTCTCATCCTACTACCCGTACATGTAAAACCCTAGCCCGTCTCCTAGCCTCTTCTTCCAAGGTAGCATTCATTACTTCAGTCTTGTTCACGGATGTTCCCTTATTCTTTTTTACTACCTCAATCCATGGGCTGGCTTCTTCTATCTGCTTTTGTGTTGTCTTTGCCACTTTTGCCCATGAGTGAACCTCCCTTTCACATGCCTTCAAAGTCTCTTTCTCTTTTTGTAGTTCTTCTTGCACGTTCATTTCTTTTTTCTTAAATGTATTCAATTCTTCACCTAGTTTTAAGATTTCAGATTTGTAGGCATCTACCACTTTCAGCATTTCAGTTTTCAGCATGTGCATTTTGGACAGCATTTGTGCCTGTAAGTCATTCTTAATCTTTATCTGCATGTCTTGCATTTCTGCCATTTGATTTACTGTTAGTTCGGCTTTGACCTGCTCTCGTATTTCTTTCTCCAATTCTTGTCTCATAATTCGTAGTTCAGAGCGAATCATGAGATGAATTTCTTCGTGTTTCTTTTCATTCATGGTGCGTGAGGTCTTTCCATGCCTATCAGATGTTGGGGAGACGGTCCAATCACGGACCCTACGGCAATACGTCTTGTACCGTGTGTTCTTAGAAGGGGTATTGAACATTGCTTCCATGGACGGTTGTGTTAGTTCTTGATCTCCTAGATATTCATTTTCCACAGTTTGATGCTTGCATTTGTCTACATAATCCATCTCTCACACAATGTGTGCAAAGCCACTCAGCTTGTACTTTGTACTGTCAAAATCAGAGCAATTGTTGTGATTCCTGCAAATTTCCAGGTTCCCTAACCCCTCACTAAATTTTTGCAAGCCCAGTAATCTTTTACGAGCCCAAATGCCTTCACACTGTTTATAGTCACTGCAGAAATACAAATTGCAGCCCCAATCAGTGCATTACTGGATACTCCATGACATGATCAAAATCAAAGTCAATGCATCATTGCCTAGTCCACAAGCCAGTGCATCAATACATTCACCCAGGTCTGCATTCATGTCATTCTGAGTACATTCGTGTCCCTGAAGGACAGTGGCTGTCTCCCTATGCAGAGACGTGACCTTGCAGAGCAGCTCCTTCGGGTCAGCACTCATGGCAGTCCCGCCAGATTACTGTCATTGCCGTTGCTCCCACCAGACTGCCGCCTCTTGTAGGACGAACATGACAGTCACATCAGCTCTTGTCACTCATGCCAGACACGTGCGTCACGCTAGACATGCCTCGTCACGCCAGCATCTTGTCACTCACGCCAGACACATCCGTCACCCCAGGCATGTCTCGTCACGCCAACATCCCGTCACTCACGCCAGCATCCCGACTCGTCACACCACACACACAGAGAGAGAGAGAGAGAGAGAGAGAGAGAGAGAGAGAGAGAGAGAGAGAGAGAGAGAGAGACTGCTCTTTGCGTGTTGCTGCCTGGCGCCCCCCCATCTGATTTTCTCTGAGGCTATGCTGACCTGGGGTTGCAGATGAGAGAGAGAGAGTGTTAGATGAACGATGGAAAGCACGAGTGTGTTTATCCTCCCAGCCACGCCTAGATAAGTGCTGGCCCTCCAAGCTAATCTCTTTGCCAGCCGTCAACTTCCTGGAGTCCTACTATTCCTGGACTCCCTTACTCTCTAGGCTCCCCTTAACCCCGTTCGGGCGCCCAAGAGCCCGGACGGTCATTCTCGTGCATGTTCCCCTAAATTTACCTTAATGTGACATTAAATATCCCTTTTAATGTCACATTCCACACTTATGACCTTAATGTGACATTAAATATCACTTTTAATGTCACATTAATGTCACATTTCCTTCCCCTTAAGAATCGGTTTCGTCCTCGAAAACGATATTTGGAAGGTCTAACTGTAAATCGGGAAACCTTTTCTTTAAAGTACTTACTCGCTCCCATGTTGAGCTTTCTTCTGAACAATCTTTCCACTTAACCAAATATTCTTGATAAATAGTATTCCTCGTTCGTCTATTACGAACATTTAATATTTTTTCTGGTTCATGTGGATTAGATTGGTCATAGAATAACTCCTCAATATCATCATTTAAGATTAGATTGTCCAAATCACTCAGCTTCTTCCTTAGTTTGCTTACATGAAAAACTGGATGTATTTTACTACCAATAGGTAGTTGGAGCTTGTAAGCCAATTCTCCCACCCTTTTAAGTATTATGAAAGGACCACAATACCTTGGTGAAAGCTTTGGACAATGTCCCTTTTTCATAGTTTTAGTTTGTTCAGGCACCTTAAGATAGACCAATTCTCCTTCTTCAAAGGAGATGTCTCTTCGGTGAGGATCTGCATATGCTCTAGCTCGATTTTGAGCTTTTTTAATATTTTCTTGAGCAATTTTTAACATACTATTCATATCTTCCAAAAAGTCTTTAGCTGCCTGAACCTTTTCCTTATGCAGTCCTACTGCAAAAGGAGCTCTGGGCTGAAACCCATACATCAACATAAATGGATTATATCCAGTGGAAGAGTGTTTGGCACTGTTATATGGAAACTCTGCTATCGGTAAATACTCTTCCCAATTAGTTTGCCTTTTACTTACATATGCTCTAAGCATATCTTCAAGAATTTGGTTAACCCTTTCAGTTTGCCCATCTGTTTGCGGGTGATCCGCCGTACTCATGCTAAGTTTAGTATCCAATTTCCTAAATACCGCACGTCAAAAATGGCTATCAAATTTTCTATCCCGATCAGAAACTATATTTGCCGGAAGGCCATACAATCGGTATATGTTCTCTACGAACAATCTAGCCAATTCTGGTGTTTTAACATCAGTTGAAGTTGGAATAAACCTAGCCATTTTGGTTAACCTATCCACAATCACCCACACAGAGTCGTGCCCCCTCGGTGTTCTAGGTAGAGCAACAATAAAGTCCATGGAGATACTCTCCCATTTTCCCGAAGGAATTTCTAATGGATGGAGAAGTCCTCCCATTTTTAATTTTTCAGCTTTATTAACCTGGCATTTATTACATTTGACCACATAGTCAAGGGCGTCCTTATTCATTCCAGGCCAATAGAACTGCCTTTTAATAAGACTATAAGTCTTATTAACTCCTGGATGTCCCGCACTAGGGGTATCATGACACTCAAAGAGTATCTGGCGCCTTATTTCTATATCTTTCGGGACACATACCCTACCCTTGTAGAGTAAATAACCATTATCAATGGTAAAATTCTTCCACTTGAATCCAGTTTGAGCAACCCCTGATGCTCCATTTCCTAGTTGAACATCCTCAGATATTCCTTCCTCAGTAGAAGCACTTTCATTTGGATCCCCATTTTTTATTGCTTCCCATATGTTGGAATATGCCGGATCAACCTGGCATTTCCCTTTTAAAGATTCAAGCAAGTTGGAAGTGAACTGAGTAAAACTCAATTCATTAATGATGGGCATTCTGCTGAGTGCATCAGCTACTATATTATACTTTCCTTTTCTATATCTTATCTCATAGTCGAACTCTTGGAGGAGTTCGGCCCATCTGGCTTTACGCCCGTGTAAATCTGGTTGATCATTAAGCCACTTAATGCTTTCATGATCCGATAAAATCAAAAGTTTGGCACCATACAAATAGTGCCTCCATTTCTTCATTGCATGTACTATTGCATACAGCTCCCTCTCATAAACAGAATAATTCTGTTTTGCACGATCTAATTTCTTACTTTCAAAAGCAACTGGTCGACCTTCTTGTAATAAGACCGCGCCTATTGCCTTATCACTGGCATCAGCTTCAACCACAAATGGTTTATTGGGATCCACTATTAATAATACTGGAGCTGTAGCAATAGCTACCTTAAGTTTTTGAAAACTTTCATTTTGGTCTGTTCCCCAATTAAAACTTTTCCCTTTCCCTTTAAGTTGGTCTGTCATTGGAACAGCTATTTTGGCATAATCTCGAATGAATCTACGATAAAATCCAGATAAACCTAGGAAGATCTGCAGCTCTTCCAGGTTCCGTGGAGGTGGCCATTCAATAATTGCCCTTACTTTTTCTGGATCCATGTTGATTCCCTCTTTCGAGATTATATGCCCTAAATATTTGACCTCTTGTGCAAAGAATTCACATTTAGTTTTCTTTGCATAAAGGGAATGTGTTCTTAACAGTTGGAATACTAATTGTAAGTGTTCCAAATGTTCTTCTCTTGATTTACTAAAGATCAAGATATCATCCAAAAAGACTACTACAAAATGTCCTAGATAGGGCCGTAAAACACTATTCATTAGCTTCATAAAAGTAGCTGGTGCATTAGTGAGGCCAAAAGGCATCACCAAAAAATCATAATGCCCGTATCTAGTACGAAATGCCGTCTTGGAAACATCTTGTGCCTTAATTCTTATTTGGTGATAACCTGATCTTAAGTCTATCTTTGTGAAGAATTTTGCCCCTTGCAATTGATCAAAAAGATCTTCCATTCTGGGCATAGGAAATTTATTCTTCACCGTTATTTTATTAAGTGCTCTATAGTCAACACAAAGTCGCATAGAACCATTTTTTTTCTTTACCAATAAAATTGGTGAAGCCCAAGGTGAATTACTAGGTTGAATAAATCCTTTATCCAGGTAATCCTTAATTTGTCTCTCAACTTCTTGATGCTGTGTTTCGCTTAACCTATACGGTGGTTTTGAAATTGGGTGTGTATCCTTATTTATATCAATTGGGTGATTTATTTCACCCCTATCAGGTGGAAGGCCACTTGGTAAATCAGAAGGAAACACATCTTTAAAATCATCTAACAAACTGTTCAATTCATTATTAATATTCAATTCGCAAACATAAGAAAATTGTTGCTTTATATTACAGAAAGTAAAAGTATTCTGTATAGGAAGAGACCATAGCATATATACCTCACAAACTTCCTTCTTTATCAGCTTCTGAACTTCAGTAGAACACAGCAAAGGATTATCAGATACTTCATGTTCACCTTGAATGACAAAAGTCTTACCATCCCTTTCAAATTCCAGTGTATTATGGTGATAGCTACGTTTTAAGGATGGTTCCAATCCCCATAGCCACTCCCTCCCTAGAGCAATATCAGCTCTTTCCATGTTCATTATTTGGAAATCAAGCTTATCTTTATATCCTTGAATCTCGATTTCCAAATTGGATACCATTGTATCCCATATTTTATTGTCTTGGCCTTGCATCATACGAACAACATATTGATGCTCACTGTTTTGTTGGGGAAGTTTCAATTTTTTGACAAGTGCATAATTTATAAAATTATGTGTGGCAGAGTCATCAATCATGACTCTAACCCGTTTTCCAGCTATCAATCCATGTACTCTAAGTAAATCATGTGGCCCAAAAGTAGGCTGCCACAAAGAAGTTGACATACAACACTTATGTTGTATATCCATGTGCAAGACCTCTAAAGATTTATACTTTTCATGGCCCTTTAATTCTAAAGTCTGCACTACATGGATTTGTTTTTCTTTTCCCTTGCCCTTGTCCTTTCCTTTGTCTTCCCCCTTTTTCTTTTGAGGGCAATTCCAAGCAGCATGGTTAGGGGATAGGCAATTAAAACACAATTTTTCTTTTTTGGCCTTATCAAAGTCATCAGGACTTAACTTTGGCCTCATATATGGTTTCTTTTCAAAAGGTTGTTTTTTACCCTTGAAAAATGGCATTTTTCTTTTAAATTTGCCCACAAATTTTGAGGTTTCTAATTCCTTAGACTTGGGCTCCATATCAGTGAGACTGGTGAGTGTACCTGGACGCGTACTATCTTCATAAATTAATGCAAATTTAATTGCCTCTTCAAGCGTCTTAGGTAAACTCCGTTTTACTTCCTTTTTACAGGCTTTATCCAGTCCCCTAATGAATCCTCTTGTTTTTTGGAATTCATCAATTCCTTCCAGTTTGAGGATTATCTCACGATATTCCTCCAGATATGTCAGTAGGGGCCGTCCCTTTTGTCTGACATAATCCCAATCTTCCCAATTTCTTTCCATTTCATTTTCAGGAAGAAATTCTTTTAAAAAGACGGATTCAAATTGAGCCCAAGTTTCAGGTATTTTATTCGCCTCCTTTAAAGTTCGCCACCACTTATATGCTTTGGGCCCCAAAGTTAAACTGGCCTCCAGTGCTTGGAGATGTGGTGGGGTATTTTTCAATTTATGTAAATCTTCCCATTTTTGGAGGAAATTAAAGATTGTATCTTTATTCCTATCTTTTTCCTCCCCGTAAAATTGAGGTGGTTTCATATCCTTTAAAACCGGATTATCCCTCAATTTATGATAAGTTTGGGGTTCTTTAGGATCTCGTATAGTCACATCTAAATCTTTCGATGAAGATGGGACATCTGAGATTTCTATCTTATTTTTATCTTTTTCCAACAATAAAGTTAACTGAGATTTTATTTCAGTAAGTGTTTGAGTTAAAAATTCCATTTGAACCCCCTGAGTTTGCACACGAGCAGAAAGATCATCAAATTGCTCTCGCATGGCAAAAAATTCTTCCCATTGTTCTTCTTGTATGTCTGGTTCATGGGGATCTACCATGGGTTGATCCCCGGAACTAGAACTTTCCATTAGTCTTTCTTTCCCTTTTTCTGCCATTAATACACTGGAATTGGAAAGCAAAAATAAGAAATTTGCATACAAGATAAAATACTTCCCTGATTTTTAATGGCAGGCTGTGGCTTCAGTCGTGTATAATATTTTTCTGTCTGTCTCACAGCAATCGCAGTCCTATCCGTCTCAGAAGCAGTCGGATTTACACGTCAGCAGTAATCATGACAGAATCACGTTTTTTTATATATATGACCCACGTCTGATGCTGGCGGCTCCACTTCTGATCTGGTTCTCGCGGATGCTGGCAGCTCCACGTTTGATCTGGTTGGTCCTCGCGACCCTGGTCCTCGCTTTTTTTATTATTTTTTCTGCCCGTAACGTAACGTTTCTGCCCGTAACGTTTCTGCCGTAACGTTGAAGGTCACATTAATGTGACGTGGCGCTGGAATTCTTTTTAATTTTCTTTGACGGCCCGTCGCGTCTTCACGGCGCCTGGTTCCAGATGCTCACGCGATATGACGTAGCACTTCTTCCGTCCTTTTTTTTTCTTCTCGGCCCGTCGCCTGATGCTCACGCGGCGTTACAAAAACTGACGGCCTGACTAGCGACTGACAGCCTGACGGATTTCTGTTCGATTAATGATCAGAAACATAGGCTCTGATACCAATGTTAGATGAACGATGGAAAGCACGAGTGTGTTTATCCTCCCAGCCACGCCTAGATAAGTGCTGGCCCTCCAAGCTAATCTCTTTGCCAGCCGTCAACTTCCTGGAGTCCTACTATTCCTGGACTCCCTTACTCTCTAGGCTCCCCTTAACCCCGTTCGGGCGCCCAAGAGCCCGGACGGTCATTCTCGTGCATGTTCCCCTAAATTTACCTTAATGTGACATTAAATATCCCTTTTAATGTCACATTCCACACTTATGACCTTAATGTGACATTAAATATCACTTTTAATGTCACATTAATGTCACAGAGAGAGAGAGAGAGAGAGAGAGAGAGAGAGAGAGAGAGGAATCGAGAGGCTGCTCTGTGCATGCTGCTGCCTGGCGCCCCCACCCACCCCCCCCCCCCATCTGATTCACTCTGAGGCTGTGCTGACCTGGGGCTGCAGATTACTTCAGTACCCTGCGGGCTGAACAGCGACCCCACGTTGGCCTTTTCTTGCAGGCAGAGAGAGAGAGAGAGAGAGAGAGAGAGAGAGAGACGGGCAGTACGCTGAAGATTGATCGGCAATCATCATGTCTGAGCTCAATACAGCTTTCATAGACCAGGTGATTGACGCTTTGGGGCCGGATTCAGAGGGCGAAGATG
Source organism: Lygodium microphyllum (assembly GCF_053477565.2). Taxonomy (NCBI): domain Eukaryota; kingdom Viridiplantae; phylum Streptophyta; class Polypodiopsida; order Schizaeales; family Lygodiaceae; genus Lygodium; species Lygodium microphyllum. The sequence continues at coordinate 56,772,659 of NC_141153.1, read as the reverse complement.
AGATGGTCCTGCGTATTGAGGAGATGGCATCCATGTTTGGATGCACTGCTGTAGTGAAACCTAGTAAACATGAAGTGGATGCCTCTATGATGATTGCTGAGAGTCTTGCCCCTTTGGATTCCTAGCCGTTTTCCTATGCGTAGGCTACCAATCATTCCTATGGTTTCCCAAACTTGGATTGGGAGCATATGTTAGACTTTGCTAACTCTGAATATATTCAACACGATCATAAGAATCTTCCAAATTGTGTATTCACTTCATTATTCATTGTATTTATTATCTTTGAGTTATCCTAACCTAACCGTGTTCTGTGTTATTAGTTTTTGCTTTGTTGTACGATTGGTTTTGTGTTTTTTGTGTTTAAGAGCATTTTTTCACATGGTATTAGAGCTAGGTGCTCTCTGAGAAACCTTGGTCTTTGATCAGAAAGCTTATATGTAAAAGCGGGAATAATAGAAGGGTCATATGACTTCCAACGCATTCACATCATTGCTCAAGTCTCCACAGTCAAGCATGGACATAAACGATTAGGAGCAGGCCCTCCAACTTGCTATTGCTTGATTAGACATGGGCGGAGAATCATCGGATGATCATGGAGTCTAAAGACAATATTAGATTTCCGTTGTCGAGTATGGTCTCATCCTTATGTATAGGGCTCAGCAGGAGGTTGAAGGTAAGCCAGAGTTATTTTCTTTAGATTCGATGCACAGAACTAATGATTTTGCAGGGTCTTCAAAATCTCCACTTCAGATTGGCCATCTGCAAGTGGAACCTAAGCTCGGATTACACTCCTTCCACAGTACTTCTTTTCTCCAATGCTAGGTATGAACCCTCTTATTTCGGATTCTATGCCAACTCATTGTCTTTTTTGTTGGATCAGGGGATGCTCGTGAAGAATGGACTTTTCAAAATAACCTTTGGTTTCTAAGTAATGACGAAGCCATGCATTTCTTTATAAACTCAAAACTAGGTAAGAAGCTGAAAGAAGAACTTGTAAGTATTCCTTTTTTTTTTTTCCTTTTAAACAATTTTGTTTCTCATGGTCAATTTGGAGTAGGTGCATCTTGATCCAATTCTCAATTTAAATACTTTTAATGGACAAAAGGAACCAATCATGTTTCCCACAACATCTATTACTAATTCATTTGGGCTTCCATCCATGCCTCCCTCATCTTCTATTGCACCTTCCTTTCTGCTTCCAGTAAGTGCACCACATTTACCACTACATACCACATGGAGGGGTTCTCCACACTTAGGCACAACCTTTAGGACATCTATATATCCATTTTTGGGTGGTATAATTGTGACGGAGACTAAACCTCCCATACCACACACTTTCGGGTTATCTTTCTTGGAGTGTATCCCAGACATAACTCGAGTGTGGATCGTTTGGTACCATAGTTTGCCTCTATGGCATTACCTAGTGGACCATCCGGTCATTATGTTGTGCCCTAGCCAACATTTGGATAGGGCTATTGTGTCCGAGTGCCTCCACCTCCACCTTCAGTACCATATGGAATAATGAGAATTTCGGTACCTTTACATCAATCGACATTTATTGGACATTAGTAGCCTATTTCTGCCTTTCCATGATTACCCCCTCCTCCTTACTACTACCATCTTATCCTCAACTCTACCCCACCTATCCACCTTCACAGACGCCTCATGGTTCTAGCTCCTCACCCTCCAAGCATGCTTTTAATGACAAGACTCCTTTTAACAGGTCAAACTATATCACTTGGTCTAACTTGATGAGACATGATCGCTATGCGGCTTACGATAGGATCTATCGTATCAATTTGGATCATGAGCTCCAAAACTTAAAAATCACAAACAAGGATGACTTCAAAGTCAAATTGGTTGAGTATTGGCATCTCGTTGAGTTAATAATTGGGCTTCTAAGTTATCTATCGATCAGGTTACCCAATTTCTTAACAAGCTGTTGAGAAAATATTTTCATTTTGTGCAACAGGTGATTTCATAGTCTCATATGCCCACATTTTATGAGTTTGAGTGTCAGTTGTTGTGTTATGCGCAATTGTTCGATTAATTTCACAAAAATGTCCCAGTAGAGGGGGCTCTCGTTGCATCTTCTTAGGAGGAGCAAGAGAGCAAGGATAAATAAAATTCGAACTCAAATCAAAATCAAAATCAGAGCAAGGCTAGTGAATCCCAAGGAACCACACAATCAATTCTCAAATCTAGATGATAGAATGTATCAAAGAAGAATATGTATTATCAACATTGTCAAAAGGCTACTTATTTTGATGATGAGTGTCGATCTAAGGCAAGAGGCACATAGCCAAAATCCAAGAATCAGACCCTCGCATCCTAGTCGGGTAACCCCCAGCAAGGAAAGTAGGATGGTGGCAACTCTCAGCAGGGATAGTGGCGAGGCCAAATTTACATTGCCACCGGTTAGCCATCACAATCGAGGAACTTCTCAACTTGAGAGGGTTTGTCTGATAAGTCTGTAGAGGTCCACATCGTCTCCTTAGAGACATTGGATACAAGTCTTGTTCACAATTCTGAGTTGTCTCTTGATGAGGTGACTACAAAGGTCAACTCGTCAGAGTCGAGCAGATCAATACTTGTTTGGCTTGTGGAGACAGTGGAGCTACTCATCACGTGACTCCTATAGAGGATATTTTCATTTGTCGTACCCTTGTAGTGGGGAGAGTCCGCATAGGAAATAACTAACCATAGTTCCAGATTTGGCTTTGTTGGATGATGTCTATTATGTTTCCTAGCTTGGGATGAACTTCTTGTCTGTTCAACAACTTTGCCTGTTTAGAAGGGGGGGGGGGGGGGGAGCATTTTTCTCCCTAGCGACCACACTCGAGGTCCTAGACTCTTAGACGGGTTTAGTAATTACTGGAGGCAAGGCACAGCCTAACGGCCTTTAATGCATGACCCATTTTCTTATTGAGTTGATTGCCACTGATTCGGAGTTTCATCGCTTCCAGGCCCTTGACCACCACACGGGAGCCCACATACTCTGAGTGTCTTTGGCATTTATGCTTAGGCCATCTCGGCTACGACTCTCTTTATGAGCTGTTGCGTCAAGGGATGATTGAGGGTCTTCCATGCCTAAAATACCGAGAGATTTGTAAAGCATGTCAGCTAGGTAAGCAACATTGCACATCCTTTTCTTGGTAGTCTACCACCTGTACTGAGGACTTCCTTAGACTCATTCACGTAGATCTTTGTGGTCCTACATTCACTGCTGCCTTAAATGGTGCGATGTACTTCTTTTTGATAGTGGATGATTTCTCTAGGTATATGTGTATGTACTTTCTTAAGTATTAGTTAGATGCCTTGACTTATTTCAATGCTTGGGTATTACTGGTTCATAACCAGACTGATCGTCGTATGGGTACTATGAGGAGTGATTTTGGTAGTGAGTTTTGTTAGCAGTCATGTTTGTCATGCCTTGTCATCTCCTGCCTGTGAGCCTCAGTCTGAGTCAGACGAGGACATTAGGAGCTCTGACATGTCTGTCATGTGTTATGATGGGGGAGGCTAGTCACTCTCGACTGGCTGTCTTAGGATGTGTATTTCTTTTTGGCCTCTTTTAGTGGGCAGCCACTGGCTGCCCGGCCACTTTTTGGTCACTGTTGTGGGGCGCCCATTTTAGGGCATTTTAGGGTTTGCGCCCATTTTAGGGTTAGGGTTAGGGTTTGTCCTTTTGCCTATTTATTGGCAGCCCCCCTCCCCACTTGATCACTTATCTTCTTGCAGATTCCGACACTCCTTCTCCCCCGTGGTGGTGCTGCCATCATCATCAGCCTGATCTGGTGCCCTCACTGACGCTTCGGGCTGCGTGCAGGGACTGATCAGTTCATTTCAGTGTATTCAGCATTCATTTCAGTTAGTGCAGATTTCTCTTCCTTATTTTCTGCTTTTTCTCTCTCTCCCTCCGTGTTCGTATTCCCTCTTCCGCAGCGCACTCTCACATGGTATCAGTTCCCTCTTCCGCAGCGCACTCTCACATGGTATCAGAGCCGAAGGAGAGTACACGGAGCTGAGTTTTACGCGGGAGAACACCCACAACCTTGCGTTTGCTGGTCAAGACGTCTCCAACAGCTGAGGCGTCACCTTCAGCACCATCTCCTCGATCAAGGCGGCCTGTTTTGGTGTCCACTTATTTGCGTTTGCTGTTGGCGTCATCCCCAAATTTGCGTTTTCAGCCTGGGCGGCCCTCCTCCAGCTGGGTGACACTCCTCCAGCCTGCGCCTTGCTGTTCTGGCTGTTGTTCCATCTTCAGGCGGCTCTTTTCCTGCTAGCGACCTATTCCCAGGCTGCGTTTTGAGGCAGGAGGCTGTTTTTCTGTGGTGATTGCATTGTTAGCATTTGCGTTTGACATCATCCTTGCGTTCTGTGCAAGGCGGCCAGCGCAGGAGCTTCTGGTGTTTGTGTTTCGGCATCGGCAACCTTCCCTTGTTTTGTTTTGGTGTTTTGCAGATTGGAAGATATCTTCTCATCAGTTTACGGGCTTTGATGACTCAGATGACGAGCTTTTGTCTCGACACTCATCTGAACGGAGGCGTGATTTCTATCACGAGGACCATCGTCCGGAGTCTATTCCTCTTTCCCGTCCCCCTTCTATTCATGTATCTCGGCGATCCCCTTCCAGTGGGCTGACGATGCAGCCTTTGGTACCCCCTGTACAGGTACCCGTACTTCCTCAGCTGCCCAAAGAGGACCGGTTGGATGGCTCCAACTTTTCTCTATGGTCCTGCAAGGTGGAGTGTATCTTGGACTCCTTCGATCTTTGGGAGCTTGTTTCTGTTCCTATTCCCCGGCCTAAGGTGGATCCCGCAGATGGGACATCTATGGATCGTGCAGCCTTATGGGATCAGCTTAATTCTAGAGCTAGATCTTTCCTCTTTCTGAGTTTGCAGGATTTTGTCCTTGTTCATGTTCATAGGTTGAAGACTGCAGCAGACGTGTGGAGAAAGCTCGCGTCTCTCTATCAACAGAAGACGTTTGCCCACCGGATATCTCTCGAAAAGAAGTTGCGGATGCTCGCTATTGATGATAGTCCTTCCATGAAGGACCACATCAACAGATTACAGGATATGAGGGATGAGCTTGCATCCCTCGGTCGGACGATATCTTCTGAAGACATAGCTATGATTCTTTTGACTCAGCTGCCATCGCCTCAGTTTGATGTCTTCTACACCAGCCTTCTTACATCGAGGACCCGTGAGCAGCTTCTATGGGAGGAGCTATCCCCGCTTGTCTTGGAGCATGATGAGCGACTCAGAGAGGTCAGTGCTAGTGGATCCGACTCCACTAGAGCCTTTGTTGCAGGTTCGGGAGGACAGAAGAAGAAGAAGACGAAGTCAAAGGCTAAGCAGAAGGACAGTTCTTCAGGCTCTGACTCAGATTCAGAGAGACCGAAGTGTCCACACTGTGGGAAAGGGACACATCCCGAGGAGAAATGCTGGAAGAAGTTGTTAGCCTGCTCTTATTCAGTCTCAGTCTGTCATCTCCTGGTTGTGAGCTCCTGTCAGAGTCTGACAGGAGACAGAGGAGCTCTGTCAGTGTGTTTTTAGGCTGCTTTAGTCAGCATGCAGCCTTGGGCATTTTACAGCCCAATCTGGGCTGTTTCTGGGCTGACTGCCCATTATTTTGGGCAGTCGGACCAGATCTGGCCATAGTCGGCCAGATCTGGCTGGTCGGCCAAATCTGGCCAGGTCGGCCAGTTTGGCTGGTCGGCCAGTTTGCTGGCTGGGGGCTATTTATAGCAGCCCCCCCAGTCAGTCCAGCATTCACTCTCTGCAGGTACAGCACTGCTTCCTCCGTCTCCGTCTCCGGCATTGGTGCTGCCTCTGCTTCCAGTCTGTCCTGGTTCCCTCACTGACGCTCCGGGCTGCGTGCAGGGACTGTTCTGTCCATTCCAGTGTATTCAGCATTCATCTCAGTCAGTGCAGACTTTCTTCCTTCATTCTCTGCTTCCTCTCTCCTCTCCTCTGTGTTCGTGTTCTTCTTTCGCTGCGCACTCTCACATGGTATCATCGCCTGATTGAGAGCATGGAGGACGAGAGAAATACCTTACTGCTGCTGCCCACAGTTCCACAACAGCCAGGCGATTGCTTCAGGCGGCTGCCAACAGGTCCATCCCAGCCAGGCGACTGCATCAGGAAGCTGTCCAGTCTGCGTTTGCTGTACACATGGACTGCCACGTCATCCAGTGACGCAGCATCCCTGCGTTTGCTGCCTGGCGACCTCTTCTGCTGCAGGGCGACCTTCCTACAGCCTGCGTTTTGCTGCTCTGCAGGTCGCTTCTACCCCCGGCTGCTCCTTTCCTGCAGGCAACCTTTGTCTGGGCTTGTTCCCGGTGCTGGTGGTCTCGATTCTGGTGTTCGACATCAGATCTATTTGCGTTTTGCAGATCCAGGTGTTTGTAGGCACTCTCTGCCTGCGTCTTGGTGGTTGGTGACCACATTGCTGGTCCTATTTCGTCAGCGGCACAACTTTCTTTGGTATTTTGCAGATTGGAAGATGTCTTAACAGTTTTCAGGCTTTGAAGACTCAGAGGATGAGCTTCTTTCTCATCACTCCTCTGAGCGGAGGCGGGACTATCGTGAAGTTCGACATCGGGAAGACCCTCCTCGCACTCGTCCTTCTTCAGTCCATGCATCTTAGAGGGTTCCATCTACTGCGAAGGTTTCTTCAGTGAAGACTGCATCAAATGTGCGGATGCCTTCCTTGATTCCCTCTATCCAGGTGCCGATTCTCCCTTCCTTTCCGAAGGAAGACAAGTTGGATGGTTCCAACTACTCCCTATGGTCATGCAAGGTGGCTTGCATCCTTGATACCTTTGATCTGTGGGAGCTTGTTTCTTCGCCCGTCGACCGATCCCCCGTGGATTCGTCCGATGGCACCTCTATGGACCGTGCAGCCTTATGGGATAGGCTCAACTCTCGAGCCCGTTCCTTTCTTTTTATGAGTCTCCATGATTCTGTTCTTGTACATGTTCACAGGTTAAAGACCGCGGCGGAAGTATGGACAAAGCTTGCGTCTTTATATCAGCACAAGACATTTGCCCACAAGATTTCCCTGGAGAAGAAGTTGCGGATGCTCAGTCTTGATGGTTCTTCTTCTATGAAGGGGCACATCACGAAGATGGAGGATATGCGAGGCGAGCTAGCCTCTCTTGGTCGTTTGATATCGTCTGAGGATATGGCGATGATTCTGTTGACTCAGCTGCCATCACCCCGTTATGATGTCTTCTACACCAGCCTCATCACTTCGAGGACCCGTGAGACTCTCCTATGGGAGGAGCTTTCCCCGCTTGTCTTGGAGTATGACGAGCGACTCAAAGAGGTGGGAGCCAGTGGCTCCACCAAGGCATTTACGGCTGGCACAGGTGGTGGCAAGAAGAAGAAACAAAAGAAGGAGAAGGCCAAGGACAAGAAGGAGGAGGACAAGAAGGATGCGAAGGAGAAGAAGCCCAAGTGTCCCCATTGTGGGAAGGGCACTCATCCCGAGGAGAAGTGTTGGCAGAAGTATCCCCATTTGAAGCCTAAGGAGAAGGACTCGAAGGCGGCCCCAGCCACAACAGAATCTGCGTTTGTGCATCTCTTTGTTGAGGAAGACACTGCCCTAGCTTCTACCACACAGGAGAAGCCTTGGCTCGTCGACAGTGGAGCATCTTCACATATGACCTTCCGTCAGGATTGGCTTCAGGATCTTCGTTCCAGAGGGGGTACAGTCACCATTGGTGACAATTCTACAGTTCCTGTTCATGGAGTGGGGACTTTACCTATGTTTTCTGACAGGCGGTCTTCCTCCGCCAAAGTTCTCTATGTGCCTGATTTGGGTTTTAACCTATTATCTGTGCATGGTCTTACTCAGTTAGGTACCCGAGTCATTTTTACTCAGGATGCAGTCACAGTGGAGGATGCTTCTACAGGTGATGCTCTTTGGACAGGTACACAGGAGGGTGGGCTTTATACGCTCACAGCCTTGGCTGCGCGGACTTCCCATGAGCTTGGGCTGCTCTGGCATGCTCGGTATGGTCATTTGAACCTCGATTCTCTTCGCCGGGCTTCTAGGAGGACGATGGTGGAGGGACTTCTTGATTTCCCTCCTCTTCACACTCTGTGCCCTAGCTGCTTGAGGGGCAAGCAGCACCGGCAGCCTCACCCGCAGGTTGCTTCTAGGCGGGCTACTTCTCCGCTTGAGTTGGTTCATACCGACCTTTGCGGACCTATGGGCACGGCCTCCCTTGGGAAGGCCAAGTATTTGATGCTGATTGTGGACGACTTTAGTCGTTATGTGTGGCCTTATTTCTTGGAGTACAAGAGCGAGGCGTACTCCCGTTTCTGTGAGTGGCAGGTGTTTGTGGAGACCCAAACAACTTCCAAGGTTCGTGGTGTTCGAGCTGATCACGGTGGAGAGTTCACTTCTCACCTTTTCTCTCAGTTTTGCAGGGATCATGGTATTCGGGTGGAGTATTCCCATCCGAACACACCATCCGAGAATGGTGTGGTGGAGCGTGCGAATCGGACCATGATTGAGATGGCCCGATCTATGCTGGAGCATAGGAGTCTTCCTCATTTCCTTTGGGGTGAGGCAGTGGCTACAGCGGTGCATATACGCAACCGCTCTCCGACTTCGGCGTTACAAGACATGACTCCATATGAGGCTTTCTTTGGGAAGAAGCCTTCCGTGTCCCATTTTCGCATCTTTGGGTGCGATGCTTTTGTCCATGTGGACAAGAAGAAGAGGAAGACGAAGTTCGACTCTAAGTCGAGAAAGCTTATCTTCGTTGGTTATAGTACGACCACGAAGGGATATCGGCTCTACGACCCGACGACGCGGCAGGTTGAGGTGAGCAGGGATGTGATCTTTGATGAGGCTTCGGCCTCTGAGGATCCGATTGATGGTTCTATTTCAGATGTTTCTTCATCATCGACGGACCCCCCCCACCTTCTCTCCCTTCACTTCCTTCCAGGATCACCCTTAGCACCCCCCCTATTCCTCCTCCTTCGGCTTCCCTTTCCCCTTTGGTGGATGTGCCTTCGTCTTCTACGAGCTCTTCTACCGCCACTTCGGGATCTTCACGGGATATACAGCCTTCTTCAGATGCGGAGGATCTACCTTCACTCGGTGAGGGGGAGTCCCTCTCCGATTTGGGTGCTTTACAGGTTCCGGAGACCCCCCGGTCTCCCTCACAGCCGAAGGAGTCTCTCAGGATTCCTTTATGGTATCGCCGGCTCATGCAGGATTCAGGTGTTACTCACTTTCCTGCTTCTTCTTCAGGTCCACGTCGATCAGCCCGTTTATAGGCCCAGCGGGACAGTTCACTATGTGTGAACTATGCTCTTATGTCACAGATTCTTCAGGATTCCGAGCCTTCCACTGTAGAGGAGGCTCTTGCACAGGATATTTGGAGACAGGCTATGCAGGCCGAGCTCGACTCCATCGAGCGAAACCATACGTGGGAGCTTGTACCGCGTCCCGCGAAGCGGAAGGTGATTGGTGTGAAATGGGTCTTTAAGACCAAATATCTTGCAGATGGCTCCTTGGACAAGCATAAAGCTAGGCTTGTTGCCAAGGGTTTTGCCCAGCGTGCAGGGTTGGATTACTTTGAGACTTTTGCTCCTACAGCTAGGATGTCCACCATCCGAGTGCTTTTGGCTCTTGCTGCTCACCACCGTTGGCCTGTCTATCAGATGGACGTCAAGTTTGCTTTTTTGAATGGCGTTCTTGAGGAGGAGATTTATGTTTCACAGCCTCCTGGTTTTCTTGTGCAGGGGAAGGAGGATCATGTCTACAGGCTGTGGAAGGCTCTTTATGGCCTAAAGCAGGCTCCTCGTGCTTGGTACCAGTGGATTGACCGCTTCTTTCTACAGAGTGGCTTTGCGCGCTCCGCTTATGATCCCAACCTCTACTTACGGGTTGTGGATTCTCTTTCAGTGTTCCTCATCTTGTATGTGGATGATCTTATCATTACAGGGAGCGACACTCAGCAGGTGGAGCATACACGGTCCATTCTATAGCAGGAGTTTGACATGACGGATCTAGGGATCCTTCACTTCTTTCTAGGTCTGGAGATCTATCAGATGGCACAGGGCATTTTTATCTCGCAGCACAGGTACATCTCCGAGCTTCTTTCGGAGTTTGATATGGCTGAGTGTCGGCCTATCTCATGCCCTATGGACCCTGAGTCCAAGCTTTTGACAGCTGGAGTTCCTCTTACCGATCCCACCCGTTACAGGTGCCTTGTCGGCTCTCTTATCTGGCTGCTTCACACTCGGCCGGATATCTCTTTTGTGGTGGCTTTATTGTCTTCCTTTATGCAGACTCCTACCCAGGATCACTGGCAGGCGGCCTTGCGGGTTCTTCGCTATTTGCAGGGGACTCGATCCTTTGGGATCATGTATGGAGATGGAATTACCCTTTCTGGTTGGAGTGATTCTGATTGGGCAGGTGATGTGGATTCGCGACGATCCACTACAGGTTATGCTTTCACCCTTGGATCTGGTGCTGTCTCTTGGAGCAGCAAGAAGCAGCCTACTGTGGCACTTTCTTCTACAGAGGCTGAGTATCGGGCCCTATGTTCGACCGCTATGGAGGCCGTTTGGCTCCGTCGCTTACTCGCGGAGATTGGTTTTTCCCAGACCGGACCTACGGAGCTGCGCGTGGATAACCAGAGTGCTCTTGCTCTGGCCAAGAACCCGGTGTTTCATGCTCGTACGAAGCACATTGAGGTTCAGTATCACTATGTTCGAGAGCGGATCGTGGATTCGGAGCTGGTGGTGGTCTATTGTCCTACGGCGGCCAATGCAGCTGATCTCTTTACGAAGCCGTTGCCTCAGGCTTCTTTGCTTCATCACATGCGGTTCTTGGGTCTTCAGACTCTCCCAGGAGTTGAGAGGGGGTGTTAGCCTGCTCTTATTCAGTCTCAGTCTGTCATCTCCTGGTTGTGAGCTCCTGTCAGAGTCTGACAGGAGACAGAGGAGCTCTGTCAGTGTGTTTTTAGGCTGCTTTAGTCAGCATGCAGCCTTGGGCATTTTACAGCCCAATCTGGGCTGTTTCTGGGCTGACTGCCCATTATTTTGGGCAGTCGGACCAGATCTGGCCATAGTCGGCCAGATCTGGCTGGTCGGCCAAATCTGGCCAGGTCGGCCAGTTTGGCTGGTCGGCCAGTTTGCTGGCTGGGGGCTATTTATAGCAGCCCCCCCAGTCAGTCCAGCATTCACTCTCTGCAGGTACAGCACTGCTTCCTCCGTCTCCGTCTCCGGCATTGGTGCTGCCTCTGCTTCCAGTCTGTCCTGGTTCCCTCACTGACGCTCCGGGCTGCGTGCAGGGACTGTTCTGTCCATTCCAGTGTATTCAGCATTCATCTCAGTCAGTGCAGACTTTCTTCCTTCATTCTCTGCTTCCTCTCTCCTCTCCTCTGTGTTCGTGTTCTTCTTTCGCTGCGCACTCTCACAGAAGTACCCTCACCTTCGTCCGGGAGCGAAGGGTGGATCTACATCGGAGCCTTCTTCTACCTCTACACCAGCTGTTACCCATGAGTCAGTGTTCCTTCATATCCATGCTTTGGAGGAGGATTCTTCTTCCGTGGCTGCAGTATCTTCTGCGCAGCCTTGGTTAGTGGACAGTGGTGCTTCGAGTCATATGACTCCCCGAGGTGATTTGTTACAGGATCTCCGTCCATCAGAGGGTTCAGTCACTGTTGGTGACATTTTATCGGTGCCTATTAGTGGTGTTGGCACATTGCCTTTGTTTACCGACCGACCTTCGAGCTCCTTTTCACAGGCCCTACATGTTCCGGATTTGGGCCTTCCCCTCTTCTCAGTTTATGGCCTTACGAGGCTTGGCACACGAGTGATCTTCACCGAGCATGCCGTTGTTATTGAGGATTCTTCTACAGGAGCTGTCTTATCTACAGGTTGGCAGGAGAGCGGGCTTTACAGGCTCCATTCCCCTTCTTTGATGCAGGGTCCTCCGCAGCAGTCTATTGCTACACCCGTTTCCACTTGTGCACCCTCTTTTCCACAGGTTCCTTCCCATCCCCCACCTTCTCCTCCGGTGGTTCCCTCGTACCCCCTATCCCTTTCAGAGGGGGACGATCTCGGTGATGCGGCTGTGGATTCCCTGGCCCCTCGTGTTTTAGAGGGGGATTCCCAGGATTGTGAGGAGCTCCTTCAGCGGCAGTCTACATCGACGGACTTCATCGACATTGGCATTCCTCTTGCCACCCCAGGATCTATTTCCTCTTCGGCCTTCAGCCACATCCAGGATCTGAGAGGGGGTGTTAGTAGTCATGTTTGTCATGCCTTGTCATCTCCTGCCTGTGAGCCTCAGTCTGAGTCAGACGAGGACATTAGGAGCTTTGACATGTCTGTCATGTGTTATGATGGGGGAGGCTAGTCACTCTCGACTGGCTGTCTTAGGATGTGTATTTCTTTTTGGCCTCTTTTAGTGGGCAGTCACTGGCTGCCCGGCCACTTTTTGGTCACTGTTGTGGGGCGCCCATTTTAGGGCATTTTAGGGTTTGCGCCCATTTTAGGGTTAGGGTTAGGGTTTGTCCTTTTGCCTATTTATTGGCAGCCCCCCTCCCCACTTGATCACTTGTCTTCTTGCAGATTCCCACACTCCTCCTCCCCCGTGGTGGTGCTGCCATCATCATCAGCTTGATCTGGTGCCCTCACTGACGCTTCGGGCTGCGTGCAGGGACTGATCAGTTCATTTCAGTGTATTCAGCATTCATTTCAGTCAGTGCAGATTTCTCTTCCTTATTTTCTGCTTTCTCTCTCTCTCTCCCTCCGTGTTCGTATTTCCTCTTCCGCAGCGCACTCTCACAAGTTTACCTCCCACGAGTTCTTTGAGTTTCTATAGGAGCAAGACACTGTATACCAGCTTATCTCTATCAACTCCACTGCCCAAAATGGAATCGTAGACCGTAGGAACTGAACAATCATGAATATGGCAGGCTTTATGTTGTTTCGTAGCAGAGCTTCTTGAGTGCTTTTGGGTTGAGGCTGTTAACACTTCGGTGTACATTCTTAATCGATGTCCGACTCCAGCGGTTCCTAAAAGGACTTCGTACGAGGCATTTTTTAGCTCTTAGTCTGTTGTTTCTCACTTCAGAGTCTTCAATAGTTGTGCTTATATGCACACCCTTGATGATAAGATGGGAAAGCTTACCCCTCGAGTTGATCTTTGTGGGTTATTTTTCAGAAGCGTAAGTCTACCGTTTGTTCAATTCTCCAACGAACAAGGTGATTGTTGTGGAGGGATGTTGTCTTTGATAAGAGGGTCAACATGCAGTCTTTTACACTGGACTTTGTGTTCTTATCTCTCTCTCACATCTCATAAGATCATACCTTTTGAGTTGGGCCTATTGCCCGCTCTTGATCTTTCTACAGACACTCTGTTCCTAGGGCCCCTTTGCGAGACCCGTTATATCATTGGTACCAGTAGACCATGTGGGATTGGGGATCCTTCCATCAAATTCCACTTTGGAGGGCCTTAGAAGGTGTGCTTGGCTCGCCCCTCAAGCTTCATATGCATCACTGTTGATTGATTGAAATGGAACTTTGAACTTGGTGGATTATCCTTGTCATCACAAATCGATCATTAAGATGAAGTGGATTTTTAGGAGCAAGCTAAAGGTTGACGGTACTTTAGACAAATACAAGCCTCGCCTTGTAGTATAAGTTTTTAGGTAAGAACACGACATTGACTATGAAGAAACCTTTGCACCTATTGCTCATGCCTTTCTGAATGGTTATTTGGAGGACGAAGTCTATATGGAGCAATCTACATGTTTTTTTTCTACTAATTGGAACGATAAGATATTTCGCTTGCGGATACATCAAGCCAATCCTTTGAGACTCACATCTATTGCTTTGTTGTAGGGAAGCTACTTTGGTTAATACATACTAGACCAGATCTTGTATACTCAGTTAGTTTGCTTAGTTAGTATTTTAATGCACCTAGGATGTCTTATTGGATTGTTTAACTTCATGAGTTAAGATATTTAAGGTATACTTATAACTATGGACTAACTTATGGTCACAATTTATGCTTGTAGGGATACATTGATTTTGACTGGACGAGAGATTCTAACATCCAGCGTTTCCATGGTGGCTACCTCTTTACCTTGGGTATGACACCCATCTCTTAGACTAGCTATAAGCAAGAGATGGTGTTGGTTTCCACGGCCAAGGCAGAGAATCATGCTCTCTTTGATAGTATCATTGAGGCCATATATTTGAGGAGCTTGTTGGGTGTGCTTCAGTTTTCTTGTGAGGCACCTACCGTTGTCTACTGTGACAACAAGTGTGCCATTGCCCTTGGGGACAATCTGATCATCACACCTTAGACAGGGCATGTGGCGGTTTACTTCCACTTCACTAGAGAATAGGTTGAGCTAGGCACTATTCGCCTAGAGTTTGTGCCTTCTAGTGATAATTTTGTAGATATTTTGACGAAGGTAGTCAATAGGCCGGTTGTACCTTCTACCTTAGATCGGCTTGGGTACACCCTTCTCTACTTCTTCAGATTGATGGGAAGAGGATGCTTCCCTCTTACTTCTCCTTTCAGTTTGAGAGGGGGTGGTTTCTTTCTGTTAATAGTGACAGTGATGATACTTACAGTTTTTTTTTTCACTCTCACACATTTATTTACTTTGTAATTTACATTATGGATATTTGTAACCTCATTTGCAGTGCTAGGATGACATGATTATAAAAGGGTGCTTGGACAAGTAAACAAATTTTCTATGAGGGTGTTGTCTAGTCTAAGTGGCACCGTTGCATCGTATTTGCATGAGGACGCCAACTTGCATCTTCCTTTGTATTATCCCATGCATTGGCATTTTGTTCATGTAAATATATATCTGTGTATTTATCCCTTTTCTATCACCCTTGGAGTGGTCAACTCTGCATGTTGTATTGATTTTCTCTCCACATATTTTTCATATGATTGGCACACATAAACTCTTAGGTAATTTCTAGGCACTTATCCTAGTAGTGTGTGTGATAGGTTTGCCTGTTTTATGAAGGTAGTAGCTTACCATTTTTTATTTCATGTACCTTGGGGCATAGTGACTCAATGGAATAAACACTGCTTTAAAACCCTTAATGCTAAATCTCGTGACAAACTAAAGAAAGCTCTTAAAAAAGAAGAATTAAGTTCATTGTTGATTCCATCCGCCTTTAGAGGACTTGGTAGATCCTTGGGCAGTCGACAAGCACCCTTGGTTCAATGCCCTAACCTCTTTGGGATGATCACTTATCACCTTTGTAGTCTTGGTAGGTTGTTCGGCAGCCGACGTGCATCCTTTGCTTGATACCTTGATTGCATTGGGATAGGATGCCTTGGGGTAAAATAAAATAAACAAAAGGGCTTATTTCTCATGGCTCAATTTTGGGCTTGAGAGGGGGTATTGAGCTAAAATTGCATTAGCTTGACTCAAACAGTCTCAAAACATGCTTAATTAATGAAAAAATCTTATTAAAAAAAAAGAAATGTAATCCTAGAGAGTAACTATGTTCCGCATGCCAAACTTTAATTTGGGTGTCCTCAAACTCTCTATAAATAGGCATGCAATCGACCACTCTACCTCAATGTCGTTTTTGCAGGTTTTAGTGCCTGTATCCTTGATGCCCATGCTCCATTGCGGCGGACATCACAATTAGAGCTTCCCATTGCAATTTGCATCCATCTGGTGGCTGATTCCAGGCTCTTTCATCATCTTCTTACTGTCATCTACCTCCTAGAGTTGTGGCCATTATCAGAGTGCTTGTGTTTGCTGCTATCAAGGCATCCACACATAGTCGCTATCATTTGCATCCTGTTGCAATCAGTAGGATCTATTGCCATCATCTTCTTGCTTGTGTTTGGTGTCTATACTTGCGATTGCACTTATTCCCTCTCCTCTAGCAGCCATCATCATGATCTGCACTATTGCCATCAGCTTGCACCTGTCGCTCAACATTAGTCAGCTTGCATTTGTTTATTACTTTCCTTTGCATGGTGGCCAGGTACTTTTTTGTTTGTGTTTGCTGCATATTCTCTCTCCTCATTGTTGCTTACATCAGTTCCAGCCTCCAAGATTGCGTTCACTAGTGTTTGACACACGGAGGTGTTAGACTTCAAGCTCATCTATCTGTCTTCAGTTATGACTGTACCCGACACTTAGGATGTCCAGCTGTACCACACTATGCGAACATTGAATAAGTCGGTGTTTTAGGACTTAGCAGTCTTTGGTGTGAATGGTCCTTGAGACCTTAGGTTGTACTATTCACTTTAGTTATGTGTGAGAATGTATAATGGAAGGTAGAGAGAGCACACTGCTCTACATTGTTACTCCAACTCTCTGTCTCTGTCTCTGACTATGAACATGGTATCAGAGCATCCATGACTGGGCTCTGTGGAGTGAAGCATTCGGGAGTGAAGACACAGGTTCTTGAAGTGAAGAGGGCTGACTGCCATTGACTGTCATTGTCTGTGCAACAAGGTATGCATTTTGGTCAGATGGAGTCTATGCTTCATGTTAGTGTTTGAGGCTTTTGTGGGAGCTTTGGGGAGCACCCTTGAGCACATCCAAGTGTTCATCTTTATCATCATCATCAACATATGCTGCTGCCATCAGATCTACTGCCTGCGTGATTGCGCCTGGTTCTGCTGCTGTCATAAATGTCTGCAAACTGTCACTTACACCATTCACAGACTGATATAGAGCTTGCCTTTGCTCTTTGAGAGGTTATTGAAAGCTTGGACATGTCAATACTTGGTTAGGGACTCATCAATGAGCTGAAAGGACTATTTGCAGGTCTGGAAATGTTCAGTCTGCTGTATACAGGGTACATACAGCATGTATGCATGTCAAACATGAGGATGGAGCCTTCAAACATGTCCAAAACAATCACCCAAGCTTCTGTACATGCAAAGAAGACATATGTATTGAATGCCATGCTTATAAACTGAAGTTTGGTGTCAAAAGAATTCAGATTTGTGAGTTCTTGACAGG
The DNA here is from genome assembly GCF_053477565.2 of Lygodium microphyllum. Taxonomy (NCBI): domain Eukaryota; kingdom Viridiplantae; phylum Streptophyta; class Polypodiopsida; order Schizaeales; family Lygodiaceae; genus Lygodium; species Lygodium microphyllum. The sequence goes on along the minus strand of NC_141153.1, from coordinate 56,755,654 downwards.
CTGAAAACTGTCATTCACAGTCTATAACAAGCATTCATCTACACTGGAAGATTACATGTTTTTTTTGTTGGTCTTGATGACATGTATGACATTGGATATGTTTGCAAAATTGTTTGAGGATTGACATGAGCATTGGATGCTCTTGGAAACTGAAATTTGGATCAGAAAACAAATGCTTTGACACTCTATTGGATGGTCATGAAGTGTGAATGCATTGTTTGATATTGCTCTTGAAGACGGGACAACTTGGAAGCGGTCAGGCTCATGTATTGGATCCCATGTATGGTGGTACATGTCTATGATGTTTTGAAGAGTTTGGACTGAAATACATTGTCATTGACTGTTTATGCTTGACTGAAATTTACAGCAAGTGTACCTTGCTTTTGTACTTGCAGTTCATGTTGCATTCAGTGTCAGACTGATATGTCTGGAACCCCATATGCAAAGATATAACTCTGAACTGCTGTAAGTGATCTTGGGGCACGTACCCTCTGTGTTGAGCTCAAAAAGAGCTGCTGGTTATTGTCATTTTTCAGCCTACAGACTGCTTGTCTGTACATGAACAGGTTGCCCAAATACATGCTGGTTTTGCATTGAATGCAGTCCGTACATGCAGGCTGCAATATGTTGGGAATAAAGGGCCATCGTGCCTTTTATATGTGCACGGGTGTGAACACACCCTTAGCACATTGTACTTTCATACATATATCTATCTAAAAAACCTTAAGTGGTACACTCGTCATTGTACCGAAAAACGCGTTCACTCTCTACTCTGCTCTCTCGCACTTTCTCTGTCTCTCTCACTGCGCGTAATGACTGTCTGCCTCGATCTCCGCGCCTAACCTTTCCCTACAAACTGGTATCAGAGCCAATGGCTTACTCAAGCTGTTGAGGGGTAGATCAACAGGTGTAATAGTCTTGTGGACTGTTGAGAGGTGCACGTGACAAGCAGAGTCTCGTGTAACAGTCTTGTGGATTGTTGAGGAGCGGGCGACAGCTGTGTGACCAGTCGAGCTGCGTGACAGGTGACAGGCTGCACGACGGGGGCTCCACACGAACTATCGATTTGTAGAACGACGGGGCGATTGCACGGTGACCAGCTGACACGTGGCGTGAGGGACCTGCGACAGGCACCGTGTCTAGCGGAGCGACCAGCGCGAACGACAAACAGGCGATGTTATCAAATTTTTTTTTTCCTCTTCAAAATCGTTTGAAATTCCCCCCTCTAACCAAGGTTTCACGTGCGCAAGCACAATATCTCAGGTTTGTGCAAAATTGTCCCAGAAATTTGGGGCTTTTTACATTTCAGTGAAATTCTTTCAATTTCACTGAAATTAATGCACGCAGGACTTGGAAAATTTGGGGATTTGTCCAGATTTGGTGTGAGCAAGATGCAACAATGATATTTCTCTTAGAAATTGCAGGAATTTGTGACATTTTGTCCCCAACATTTGGGGCTTTTCATGTACATGCACAAATTGGGCTGAAATTAACCCAATTTCTCGACATTGAGGCAGTTTGGACCTCGTGCAATTTGGGGCTTTTGCGATTTGGGCAAAATTTGTGCAGCATTTGGTCATTTTATGTACATGCAGGTTGAATTCCGCGCAATTTGGACATTAACACTTGGTAAGATTTTGGGGTTTTTGCTGAAATTGCTCTATTTTGGCAAAATTGGACTGTCCTATGCATGGCAGAGGAAATGTAGATGTGTGTTTGATGCTTTGAGCACAAAATTTTGGGGCTTTTGACCGTTCGTGTCAAATTTTATGCTCGTAGGTACATGTACAACAGAAATTGCAGCTGAAATTTTGGGATTTCTCATGTAATGTGATGCACATGTCCTTGGAACAGCTGTAATCAGTTGGATAATGCTGTAGCACTTGGTTTGGCACTTCTGAAAATTTAATTACAGATCTGAAATCTGTACTACTGCGTGGTCATTTATTGCTGATTGGTACTTGTTTGTACCTTGGTCACTTGGGTGACAGTTTGGGCTTGCATTTACTGGTTTTTTGGTCACATTTGGGCTGAAAATCATGGCTGGCAGCAATGACAGCAGTAATCTGATGCACATAAAGAAGCTTGAAGGCGCACAGAATTTTGCAGTTTGGCAAAAGCAATGCTACAATATCCTGTTACAAAAGAAGCAAGCAAAGTCGATCAAAACCAAAGGAGCAAAGCCCGCGGACATGGATTAGGATGATTGGGATGAGCTGAATGAGCTTGCACGCTCAACCATAGAGCTATCAATTTCTGATGCCTTGCTGTTCAACATTGAAGGTTTGGATTTTGCATATGCTATATGGACTAGACTGGAAGAACTATATGCACAGAAGAGTGCTGCAAGCAAAGTGTATTGGCTGAAAAAGCTTATGGATTTGCGTATGAAAGAAGGTACAGCAATGTCTACTCACTTGAGTAAGTTTAACTCCATTTTCAGCCAGCTCGTTGCCTTGAAGTTCATGATTGATGAGGAATTTAAGGCTACTTTCTTGCTTTGCACTCTACCAGAGAGTTGGGATACATTCGGGACTGCTATGAGCAATTCTGATGTAATCCTTTTGTATGCTGATTGTATGCTGATGTAGAGACTGCTCTACTTATGGAAGAGATGAATCGGCAGAACAGTGCATCCAGTAAGTCTTCCAGTGCTTTGTATACTAGGAGTAGATCATAGCAAAATGGCAAATATGATAGCAAGGGACGCAGTAAATCACGTGGCAAAGATGTTGAATGCCATCATTGTGGCAAGAAGGGTTACTTTAAACGTGACTGCTACAAATGGAAGAAAGAGAAAGGAAAAGGCAAGAAGACAGATGATTGCAAAAAAGAGAAGAAAGACAGTCAGCCTAAGAAGAGCAGTGTAAAAATTGAAGAGGTGAATGTAGTCACTCACGACAGTGACAGTGGGAGTGATGTACTCTTTGTCTCCTCACACTTTGGTGCACATGCTCTACTTGTAGATACAAATGATGACATGCATACTTGGATTCTTGATTCAGGTGCTTCCTTTCATGTCACCTCTCATCGTGAGTGGTTTTTTGTCTATATAGGGGGTCGACATGGTGTTGTTCATCTTGGGGACAACTATGCATGTGAGATTATAGGTATTGGCAGTGTGCAGTTACAGTTTCAGCATGGCTCTGTCTTTACATTTCAGCATGTACGGCATGTACCTCAGCTTAAGAAGAGCTTGATTAGCACAGGGCAACTAGATGATGATGGTTTTCATACCACCTTTGTTGATGGAAAACGGAAGATCTGTAAGGGATCTAGGGTTATTACCAGAGGTTACAAGAGTGATACTTTGTATCCACTTCATGTATCTAGTGTGCCTGACCATGTTGTTTCCGTGACCGAGCAGCCAAGCGTTTCTTTGTGGCATGGCTGGTTGAGACACATGAGTCAAACATGAATGAAAGTGCTCTCTTGTTTGGGTTACTTGCCTTGTCTTCGTTATACTGATTTTGAGCATTGTGATCATTGCATTTATGGCAAACATGCACAGACGTATCACAAAAAGTCTCTTTCTTTGAAATCTTCTCCTCTAGAGTTGGTACATTCGGATTTATGTCAAATGCCAGGATTATCTTTAGGGGGAAAGAAATATTTTATCACCTTTGTCGATGATGCTACACGGAAAGTATAGGTTTACCCTATTCGTAGCAAGGATGAAGTGTTTGACGAGTTTAAAAAATTCTTGGCATTGGTTGAAAATCAGACATATAAGACACTTAAGTGTCTTCGCTCTGACAATGGTGGGGAATATGTGTCCCAAGCCTTTCAGGCATTTTTTGACAGCAAAGGGATAAAGAGGAACCTTACTACCCCTCATAATCCACCCCAAAATGGAGTTGCAGAGCATATGAATCGGACCATACAGGATAAGGTCCGTATGATATTGTCTTATGATGTATTACCCCATGGTTTTTGGGCAGGGGGTGTTATGACAGCCGTTCACCTAATTAATCGGTCACCAAACAGGTCTTGGGGGGGGGGTTTCCCGAAGAAGCGTGGTCGGGCAAGCCACCTTCATATGCTCATTTGAAAGTGTTTGGCTGTGAGGCTTTTGTGCACATTCGTAAAGAAAAACGCAGCAAACTTGAGCCAAAGTCCTGTAAATGCATTTTCCTAGGATATGGTGACAAGGGTGAAATGGGTTATAAATTGTGGGATCCCGAGAAAAGGAAAGTAGTACGCAGCAATGACGTTATCTTTCGGGAAGATCGCATGCACAAACAGCCCAAAAAGACTGAGGAGGTCCGTAGGGTTGTATTCCGGGAAGAAATACCTTTTGGATAGCAAAATGTGTCAGTTGTACAGCAGCAAATACCTGCTGTAAATGAACCTATGAATGCAGAAAATGATGCTGAAAATGATCAGCCAGTTATTGCCCATGAAAATGAGCCATTACATGTGCAGGAACAGCCAGGACAGCAAGTTGTTAATGCTGATTTGCAGGCTGAAATACCAAGACATCATGCTGAAAATGAAATTTTGCAGGAACAGCTAGCAAACAATGACCATTGGGTTAAGAGATCGTCTAGGGCTACTAGACAACCTGACAGATTTCTTCCTGGTGCAATTAATATGGCTGAGTATGTCATGTTGACAGACTGTGGTGAACCGTCTTGCTTCAAGGAAGCAATGGACAGACATGACAGCAAGAAATGGTATAAAGCCATACTGTCAGAGATGGAATCTCTTGAAAAAAATGGCACTTGGGACTTGGTGCAGTTGCCTAAAGGGCAGAAAACCCTTCCATGCAAATGGGTTTACAAGACGAAGGTCGCTTCTGGTTCCTCACCAAAGTGCAAAGCAAGATTGGTTGCAAAAGGGTACAAGCAGGAGCATGGAATTGATTTTGATGAGATTTTCTCTCCTGTAGTCAAGATGACTACATTGAGAACCATTTTGGGCTTGGTTGCAGTTGAAGATATGGAACTCATACAAATGGATGTAAAGACTGCGTTTTTACATGGTGATTTGCATGAAGACATATATGCAGCAGCCTGAAGGGTTTGTTGAGCAAGGGAAAGAAAAAATGGTATGTAAACTCAAAAGAAGTTTGTATGGGCTGAAACAAGCACCAAGAGAATGGTATCATAAGTTTGATACATTCATGCAGTCCCAAGGCTTTCATAGAAGTCAAGTGAATCATTGCTTGTACACCAAGAAGGCAGCAGATGACGGCCTGATTGTCTTGGTTTTGTATGTTTATGACATGCTGATTGCTGGCAGGGATACTCATGCCTTGGATTCATTGAAGCAAAGTCTTCATGGTAGCTTTGACATGAAGGATCTGGTTGATGCAAATCACATTTTTGGCATGCGAATACTCAGAGATAGATCGAAAGGCTTACTCTATCTGTCTCAGCAGGAGTATATCTCCAAAGTTTTGCAGCGTTTTAATATGGAGGGGGAAAAACAATTGGGGTTCCATTGTCTCCATATGTGAAACTCAGTGCAGAGGATAGTCCTACATCTGATGATGAGAAGGCTTAAATGGCCAAGATACCATATGCTTCAGCTGTTGGCAGTTTGATGTATGCTATGGTTGCTACACGTCCTGACATTGCTTTTGCAGTGGGAGTTGCTAGTAGATACATGGCAACCCCTGGCAAGAAGCATTGGGATGTAGTGAAAGGTATTATGAGATACCTCAAAGGCACAAAGGAGTTGTGCATCTGCTTTGGAAAGCAGAAGGCATCTGTTGTTGGCTTTACAGATGCAGACTATGCTGGTCATGCTGACTGTAGGAAGTCCACTTCCGGGTATGTGTTTACTTTCACAGGAGGAGCAGTCTCTTGGATCTCCAGGCTACAAAAGTGTGTTGCATTGTCTACTACAGAGGCAGAGTATGTGGCTGCTACTGAGGCATGCAAGGAGGCTTTATGGCTTTCACATTTGGTAGGAGAACTTGGCATCTCAGAGTTACCTGTTCTCCATTGTGATAGTCAGAGTGCTATCATGCTAGCACGGAATCCTGTCTTTCATGCAAAGACAAAGCACATACAGGTGAAGTACCACTTCATTAGAGATGTACTTGACAGCAAGGGCATTGAGCTTGTCAAAGTGCATACAGATGATAACCGTGCAGACCTTCTCACGAAGGGTCTTCCAGTAGAGCGGTTTGCTCATTGCCGATAGATGATGGGAGTTGGATAGATATATTTATTTCAGCTTTGTACATACTTAGACTTAGCTGATTCTTTTCTCCTCTTAAGACACATTGCCTTTAGGTGGGAGGTTGTTGGGAATAAAGGGCCATCGTGTATTTTATATGTGCACAGGTGTGAACACACCCTTAGCACGTTGTACTTTCATACATATATCTATCTAAAAAAACCTAAAGTGGTACACTCGTCATTGTACCGAAAAACGTGTTCACTCTCTACTCTTCTCTCTCGCACTCTCTCTGTCTCTCTCATTGCGTGTAACGATTGTCTGCTTCGATCTCCGAGCCTAACCTTTCCCTACACAATACCTAGGTGATTGCCAAGTGTCAGGAGGTACATGTACCATTGTCTTCAGGCTGGAATAACTGAGTGTTTGAGCACATAGAGTGCTGAAAACTGTCATAATTAGTTGCAGGCTGAAACTGAACTGTTAAGAAGAATTGGTTTGCAGGTAGCCAGACAGGGTCTACAACATGGCAAATGCAGAAAGGATAGACAATATTACCCAGATTGAGGGGGAGAAGTTGGGCAGCCATAACTATGCCATCTGGAAGTTCAGAATGGAAAACTTCCTGATAGGTAAAGGATACTAGGAGTTGGTGACTGGAGTCGAAGCTGAACCTAAGCTCCCAGATCGACCTACAGCTGATCAGAGACGACTACATCGAGCTTGGACAGAAAGAGCTTGCAGGGTCTTGCACTGGTTGTCTCTATGTATATCAGATGCCATGGTAATGCAGATAATGAATTGCAGCTCTTCTAAGGATGCTTGGGACATCCTGGTCAAGTACTATGGCACAACCACAAGTGCCAGAAAGATACAGTTGAAGCAGAAGTTCAACAACATGGAGAGAAAGAGCAGATCCATATAGGATTATGTCACGGAGATCAGGACCATTGCAGATCAGCTGGCATCTGTTGGTTCACAGGTTGAAGATGAAGACATGGTTGCTGTGACTTTGAATGGTTTGGGACCTGAGTATAAGTCTTTTGACACTTCTGTGTATGTGCGGGCTGAAATGCTTGATTTCAATGAGCTAGTTGCATTGCTTATCCACGAGGAGGTTAAACTTGGCTTGGCTACAGGGTCAAGAAGTTCTTAAAAAAAGGATGCAGTTTTAATTCCAATCAACACGGCCGTGGCAGCCGTGGTAGAGGCTATGGGACTGGCAGAGGAGGCCAGCAGAATGCATTCTATGGATGTAACAACTAGCAGGTATTGAATGCAAGAGGTGGTGGAAACTTTAGAGGCAGGGGGAGATCTAGCCCTAGAGATAGAGGCTCTTGGCTGCAGCAGTGCCCATCTGACAATCCGAATAAGGATAAGGATTGTCATTACTGTGGGAAATATGGGCATATGCCAAGTACTGCTGGAAGAAGCAGGGCAATCAAAAGGGCAAACAACATGGACATTTTGCTACGTCTAGTCAGGCAAATGATGCTTCAGGTGATAGACTGTTTGCCATGCAGTATGTAAAAGACAGGGCTGTTGAAAAATCCACTGATGATGCAGTTTGGTATATTGATTCAAGGGTATCGAACCACATGACCCCTCACGGTGATTGGTTCACTGACATGGTGGCTGAAAAACATGGCTATGTATGTACAGGTGATGACACGTAACATAGCATTGAGTATAAAGGCAAAGTGCCTCTTGTGGTTCATGATGGCAGAAAGAGAAATTTGCATGATATACTGCATGTTCCACTGATTACGAAGAACATACTGTTTGTCTGACAGAGCAGAACTTGCAGGTTAGATTCAATAAGCATGGTTGCTTTATTGAAGAGTTTGGCAATGGATGCAAGTTAATAGCTCGCGGTCACATGAATGGTAGAATGTTTACTCTTGATGCTACTTTGCCAGAGCTGAATTCAGCTATGTTTACCCATGGTTCTGGCACTATCAAAGATTTGAAAATTTGGCACAAGAGAGTGGGGCATGTGAATTTGCAAAGGCTGCAAATTATGGAGGAAAAACAGGTTATTACAGGTTTACCCAAGTTCCAATACTCAGATATTGGTCATGTATGCGATGCTTGCCAGTTTGGTAAGCAATCAAGGTTGCCGTTTGTCAGGCATGTAAGATAGAGTATACGTTCGTTGTAGTTAGCGCACTTTGATGTTTGGGGGCCAGCCCATAATGCATCTATGGGAGGCTCAAAGTATTATGTGACATTTATTGATGATTATAGTCGCTATACTTGTGTTTACATTGTGACGACAAAGGATGAAGTGTTTGCTATTTTTCAGCAGTTTAAAAAGCAAGTTGAAAAGGAATTAGAGTGCTATATCTCTTGCTTGAGATCAGATAGCAGTGGGGAGTATGTGTCAAATGAGTTTGATAATTTTCTGGCTGAAAATGGCATACGTAGGCAGCTTACCTGCAGCTACACTCCTCAGTAGAATGGGGTAGTTGAAAGAAAGAACAGGGTCTTGATGGAAGCTGCTCGTGCCATGATGAATAAGAAGAAGATGCCGCTCTATTATTGGGCTGAGGCTGTTATGACAGCCATGTATATCTTGAATTGGACTCCCACTGCAGGTATTCATGAGATGACACCGTTTGAGAAGCTGTATGGCTATAAGCCGGATGTAAGTCACATGAAAGTCTTTGGTTGTCTTGCTTATGTGTACATTCCAGATGAGAAAAGGAAGAAGTTGGATCCAAAAGCACATAAGTGTGTTTTCATTGGATATTCGTAGGAGAAGGCATACAAATGCTATGATCCCTCTACCAAGGAGACTTTGGTGAGCAGGGATGTTATCTTTGATGAGATGGGCTCTTGGTATGTATCACCGGTTGCAGTGCCATCTGATATGCCTTTCACTCATGTATCTACAGTTGATTCGCAGCAGAGCACTGCTATGACAAGTCCTAGTGGTTAGACAATATCCCCATGGACAGGGAGATTGAGGAGCTCACCATCCGCTGACACCAGTATGTCAGTGAGGGGGAGATATGATGTCTTGGACAGTAAAGGAAAAGAGAAAGTTATTTAGGATGCATCTGGTATGATGATACTTGGTAGAATGACTTTTGGATATGAGTCTGCTGACACTTTAGACAGTGAACTTGGTATTTCGACTGTCTATATGCCTGGCACGAGGCAAAGTAGGTACATTCCGCCTCATGAGAGAGGGGAATCGAGCAGTGCACCATAGCCTAGACGATCGCAGAGAGTCAAATATCCTGTTAACAGGTTGACATACAGTGGCTACTCTGCAAATCATTATGCTTACATGACAAAAGTGATGGAGATCAAAGAACCAGGTACATATGCTGAAGCAGTGAAAGATGAGAACTGGTGTGCAGTTATGGATGAAGAAATGAATGCCTTGGCTGAAAATAAGACATGGGATCTTGTGCCACTGCCTGAAGGGAAAAAGACTATTGGCTGCAAATGGGTCTACAAGATCAAATGCAAATCGGATGGCAGTGTTGAAAGATACAAAGCCAGGCTGGTTGCTAAGGGGTATGCCCAACAGTATGGACTTGATTATGAGGAAACATTCAGCCCTGTTGCCAAGATGGCAACCATACGCACTATGATTGCTTTGGCTGCTGCTAGAGCCTGGAAATTGCAGCAGATGGACGTGAAGAATGCCTTTCTTAACGGTGACTTGGCAGAGAATGTCTATATGGTTCAGTCAGAAGGGTATGTACACCTTGATTTTCAGCATTATGTATGCAGGCTGAAAAAGGCATTGTATGGGCTGAAGCAGGCTCCGAGAGCGTGGCATGCAAGGATCAATAACTACTTGTAGAGCTTGGGATTTGCTGTTGGTAGGGCTGATCACAGCCTATTTACGAAAAAAGACTGATAGTGGCTTGGTAGTGCTGGTCATATATGTTGATGATTTGATAATCACTGGTGATGATGACTTGGGCATATAGCATGTACTGAAGATGTTGAAATCTGAATTTGACATGAAGGACCTAGGAGAATTGAAGTATTTTTTGGGCATTGAGGTAGTTCCAGCTGAAAATGGTTTATGGTTGATGCAGAAGCGCTATGCCATAGAAATGCTGAAGAAGTATGGAATGGCTGAATGCAAACCATTGGATACACCTCTTGATCAGAACGTTAAGCTAGACATGAGTACTAGGGCTGAAGTAGAGGACGTGACTATGTACAGGCAGATGGTTGGCAGTCTGATTTACTTGACCATCACTAGGCCTGACTTGAGCTGTGCTGTAGGGCTCATAAGCCAGTTTATGCAGAAGCCCAGAAAGCCGCATTTGGATGCAGTTAGACGCATTATGAGATATGTTAAGTCCATTGTAGATTATGGCTTGTTCTATGTTAGAGATAAGCCCTTGAAACTGATTGGATATACGGATGCAGATTGAGCAGGATGCTCATATGACCATAGATCTACTAGTGGCTATGCTTTCGGGTTTGGTAGCGGCATGATCAGTTGGAGGAGCAAGAAGCAGCCTATGGTTGCTTTATTGAGTACTGAGGCAGAGAATAGGGGTGCTACATTGGCAGCATGTGAGATTGCATGGTTGCTCAAGCTTATGGCTGATTTGGATATACACGTGGATGCTCCAGTGACCTTGTTATGTGATAATCTGAGTAGTGTACTCCTGGCTATGAATCCAGTTTACCATGTCAGGACAAAACACATAGAGGTACACTACCACTTCATCAGAGAGATGGTTCTTGCAGGGAGAGTTGATCTCATGCATGTGAAGACTGATGAGCAGGTTGTAGATATCTTTACCAAGTCTCTGGGTAAAGATAAGTTCAGTGTTTTTAGATAGCTGCTTGGTGTCCAGATGTTGTCTTGAGCTTGAGGGGGAGTGTTAGACTTTAAGCTCATCTATTTGTCTTTAGTTATGATTGTACCCGACACTTAGGATGTCTAGCTGTACCACACTATGCGGACATTGAATAAGTCGGTGTTTTAGGCCTTAGCAGTCTTTGGTGTGAATGGTCCTTGAGACCTTAGGTTGTACTATTCACTTAAGTTATGTGTGAGAATGTATAATGGAAGGTGGAGAGAGTACACTGCTCTACACTGTTACTCCAACTCTCTGTCTCTGTCTTTGACTTTGAACAGGAGGTTGCCTTGCTACATTTCAGGATCCGTTTTAGAGTGCGACAAACTCTCCAACTCATAACCTCTGCCTTGATTCTAGAGATGCAAGAGTTCGAGGTTCAGTATTTATTGCATAGTGTGTTTGTTGCATGAGTCTTGTAAATTCAATAGTCATTCACTTCATTATTCATTGTGTTGATTGTCTTTGAGTTATCCTAACCCTAAATTTTGTTATCGGTTTGTGCTTTGTTGTGCTATTGGTTTTGTGCTTTCTGTGTTTAGGGTATTTCTTCACACTGTTAACTCTAGAACTGGCTTTCCCTGCAGTATTTCTTTAACTTGTATTGCTAAAGGTTGAATTACATTGAGATCCAGCTTGATCTCCTTCAATCTTTAAAACATCTTGTTGTCCATAGTAACCAACAAGCCTTCAAATCAATTTGCTCCTCGATTGGCTTGGAGATTGGCCTTGAATTTGCTCCTTGGATTATGATTTTTTTCCAAAGTTTAATGCTGGCTTGCTGGCCTCTTGAAGTGTTTTAATCTTCACAAATCTTAGCCTTTGAATTTCAAGTACTAGGCCTTAAATTCTAAGCATGCTTCTCGAGGTGGCTGTCAAACCCTAATTTTTGTTGTAAATTAGAGTTTCAGCAGTGAATCTTTGAATTCTTCATGTCCAATGATTGAAATGATTGAGATAAGCTAACATAACTTGAGAGATGACTGGAGAATAATAGAGAATGTTGAGGAGAGAGAAAATTGAGATAGGAGGATTTCGCTTGCCCAAAATCTCCACTGCCCAACCGTCGCTTGTTGTTCTTTGCACCTTGGGTTGCTCTTGCCTACGCAGGGTCAATGCTCTTGGTGGTTTCCAAATGGGCTTGATTTGTTAGCGACTTGCTCATTCAACCTCTCCTCTAGTTCCTTACTCTAGAATTACTCTCTCCTCTCTCTTCGAGTCTCCAATTAGCCTCCTTTCACTTGCCCAGTCTCCTCTCACTTGTAGCATTTAAATAATTAATTAATACCTAGTTTCCAATCTCACCATTGACAATGGTTAATAAAATTCTCTCTGCTAAAAATTTCTCACCAAGTACCACCTAATACTTGTCAAGAACAACTTACTAGAACTTTTGCCTTTGGCACCGGTTAATATCTCGAGATCTTTTGCTCAACATTCTGAAATAACTAACTTGCACATCACGTGTATATCTCACATTTGCACAATTGATTAACAGCTTCAATCAAATGCTAAGCAAAGCATCTAATATTCACCGATTGGTGATATGAGTAGCTATCATTGCACACGTCTAGACTCCATCAGTAGGTCTCTACTAATGAATCTCAAAGCGAGGTGGAGAAGTGGTCCTAGGTGAGGGTATAGGAGACCCCAAAATGGTGGCTAGAAGTGCTTGTAGATAGTGGTGAAAATCTAATGGAGAGGGGTTAGCAAACCACTCATCCAATCCTTTAGGAGACTTACAAGGTTGGGGTAGAAGGGGTTGTTTATATGCTAGATGTCTAGCAGTGTGTCACTGAGGTGGTTGTGTGTGAGGAGGAAGAGAAAGTTGTGCAATAGCTAAAGGTGTAGTCACACTCAATTGTCCAAGTGAAGTGTTGTTTGTGGATGTGTTTTGTTGTGGTTTCTTAGTTGGAAGACCATGGGCCTTAGTATAACTCTCCTCGTCGACATGACTTGAGAGATAGTAGTGCATGCAAAACCTATTCTTTTTAGGGAGTTACTGCCAGAGGGGTTTAGTTTCTTTGGTTTCTTTGGTTCCACACAACACAAGAGAAGAGAGAGACTGAAAATAAACATAAACATTGCAAAAGAACTCAAGGAGGAGATGCTTGGGAAACGGAATCCATATACCATGACAAGAGAGCATACAGATACAATAGTGAGTCATCAGTTGTGTGGGCATTTGAACCAACTTCTCCCTTGGAACAAATATTTATCCATCACATTAAACAAATAGGTTTCACATTAGATTGGAATGCCTCGGTCATCATCAGCAAGATGAAAATCTTTATTTTGTGGCAGCATTTTCCACTGAAGTAGTGATGAAATATTAGTTATTTTGTTTGGTTTCACAAGGATAGCTAACCCATGAACATTTGGCTTGTCTATTTAGGAAGAGCCCATTTATAAAATCCATTTGAACAATGACATATGAATCTACAAAGGTTTTGTAAAAGCTCTCCTTGGCCTTGACAACCTAAAAAGCAGAAAAGAATCATTGCTCGTGCTTTCTTTTTATTTAAGTTAGAAAGGAAAATGAACAAATCAACTAGTTGGTGGGCCACAAAATGATTAGTTTGGCTACCAAAATAGTGACCATGCAACCAAACTTTGACCCAAATAAACTGGCGGCTACATCACAAGTGGAAATAAAATGGCTAGCCCACAAATACATGTAGAGACTTGGACATAAACTCACTAATTTGCTAACACCGTCTCTTAGATCATGGGTGATTTGGGATGATACAATGTACAATGATAATGACTCATTATAGTGCTTACAATAATAACCATCGGAATGTACCATGGATATGCAAGCAATGGGTGATCAAGCCAATGCCAAGATGCCTCCAAGAAAACTTGTCGTCGTTGTTGATCATACCAGCCCTTGAAAATAGAAAGTAGTCATAGCAACTCTCTATGTTTGCCAACAATGCCTTTGCAGTAGCATACATGACTATGGATTCCCTGCCTTCAGCCAAACTGCCAAATTCTCAACTCATGTGAGCTCAGACTAGGAGCAAATCTCACTCTTTGTCAAGAAGCAACCCATCATGAGCTTGGATGTCAATCCTACCTCTTGGATTTCAATTTGTCAGACTTTGGTCAATGCGTAGTGGAAGCCCCTTTTTGGTTCCTTTGCACCTATGTGGAACATATGGATGAGGCTCAACTACCCCACCTCTACCACCCTCTCAGACTGTCCTTTGGCATATGAGAGTCATGAGGGATGACTTGCATCACCAGCACTAGAAGGTAGCAGAGGAAGGGGCTGCTATGCCCTTTCCCTTCACTACAGTAGATGAGCCCTTTTGTGCCTTGGACTTTGCCCTTACTAAGAGTCAGAATCGGAATTGGAGTCAGAGGACAACGATGACTTCTTGTTAGAAGAGTTCATATCTTGCTTTTTCTTTGTCGTCTTCTTATTCTAGGATGCCACTAGTTCCTTGCAATCCTTGTGTAAATGTCCCTTCTTACCATAGTGATAGCATTGGGCCTTTTTCTTCTTTTTGTCACCCCTCTTTGAAGTTGCAAAAGCCTTCTCATGACCACCATACCAAGATGGAAGGCCCCCTTATAGCCTCAAAGATGCCTCATGCTCAAGTAGCATTGAGCAATGACAATGAGGACATATGATCAAAGCTAATTGGTGTTGATGATGTCTGGGCCTGTAGAACATTGGCTACTCCATCAAACTTTGGAGGGAGCTAATAGTGCAATCCCCACAACAGCTTTTGGAAGAGTGAATTGCATGTGCTGAAGTTGATCTTGCACCTATAACACGAAATAAAAAAGCTGGAATGGTATCTTTTGGCTCAAACTTCATTTGTTGGAGCTGACCATAGAGGGTTATAGCTCGCATGGTCGATGGAGCCTTGGACAACATCTATAACTTCTCCCAGGCTTCTGAAGTTGTCTAATAGGAGGTAACTGTCAGAAGGACCTCTTTAGATATGCAAGCGAAAAGGACAGAATAAGCACATGCATCATCTGACTCCCATGTAAGAATTGTCGCCTCATAGTTGTGGCAGTCCCAATCACTCGGAAGAGGATCTAAAATTCGAGGATACACAAAAGCTCTTGAGACTATGTACCATAGAGGCTTGTGCACAAACCAAGTTTTCATTGCAGCATTGCAAGTGCGATAATCAGGACCATGAAGCTTATCATTCAATAGAAGAGCAAGGAGGTAGCTTTGAAAGGAGGTTAAAACCCAAGTGTGACTGGCAAGCCCTCCTCTTCTATCCCCACCTCTCATTGATGTGGAGAAGGAAACCTATTGCCCTGTCTTGTCATGTTGCACAATCAGCTGTCGCCAGCCTCAAGGCGGCCTCTAGATGCAGTTGCTTGCTGTTTTTGGGTCTTCTACTAGCTGGTACAGCCCCCAATCTCCTCTTGGCTGGCTGGAAACTGCTCACAGCAGCTCTCCATCTCCAGCATGAATCTTATCATCAATGTGGTGAATCAATTTCATTTACTTTCATATACACACTAGATTATCCTAGTAAGGCAAGGTGAGGAGATCGATGTGTCTATGGTTTTCATTTCAAGTCCATTTACTGCTTTTGTGGTATAAAGATGATGCAATCTCAAAAGCCCAAGTCCAAGAACCCAAGTTTCATCTCTAAGAAGCAGTCTTTCATCATGATTACTGTTTACATTGTCTTGATGCATAACTCTGATTTGATTGTGTGATCCTCTTGTACTCAAGAAAGAAATATTGTAAAGGGTAAGTTCTTGCAATCACTGAGTCATTGAATTGCATTGGTAAGACCCTCAGCCAATCTCTATTTTTTGATTTCATTTTTCATTGATCAAATCTCGCATATCATTGAAGGCTGAAAGAAATTTTCAGTTATGCATTTCATCCTTGTTTACTTAAATAGAATGCTCCTGCCATGTTGCTAATCTTACCGAGGAAAAAGGTGGATATAAGGGGAGATAGTGGGACAATAGAGAGGTGACCCTTCCCCACTATTAAAGATCCCAAAGGGGTGCAACCAACCGACTTGGGGGGAACTTTGCCCACCTCTTGGTGATTCGGAGCCCGTGCAGGGAGCTTGTCATGCCATTATATCCCTCACCACAGATACCATGAGTGGAGTCATTGAAGACCCAAAGATTTCAGCTGAAGAGCATTGATTAGGGTTTCATTGATCAATTACAGGGATTATATAGGTCTATTACAGTAAAGAGTTGTAATATGTGACTTCTTCTTGCAGAATGTGATCTTGCATTTATCAAGTCTTGTTTGAATGATGGGCTTACTTGGTTGAGGAGAGTGGTTTTACTGGTGAAACTTGGAAGTTGGATCGAAGCACATGATCACTTCATGAATTTTAAGAGTGATTCTGTTTTATTTCCAAGTGACGTATTCTTAGACTCTTCCATGCATGTGGTTCCCATGGTCTCAAATTGTAACACCTCATTGCAATTTTACTCGAATCTTCTTCATTCCAAAATTTGTGAATTTTCCTCTCCAGGCTCTAGTGAAGGTTTCCCACTAGTAATATAGTGCAACAAAAAGAGTGCATGTGCCTTGGGTTCACCTTCTAGTATCATCACCCCTTGTGATTTAACTTGATTAGAACATTGGTGTTACAAGAAACAAAGAGTATGATTGTGCAGAAAACCAAATATAGGCAAAATATGGAAAAGAAGATGCCTTTAAAACAGAGACTATTTCTTTGGAGTTCATTGCTTGTTATAGTCTACAAAGGCTTGGGTTAGTTACATGCTAGATTGCTTCCTGGAAACAGTTGGCTGTTTGGTAGATTTTCTTCTAGTTTAGAAAAGTTTCTCCAAGTTCATCTGTTGGATTAGATATTGGCATCTTTGCTTTGGACAGTATGGAAAGAAACCATACAGCTTGGAGCCCAACCTTTTGATGTCTGTATTTTTATAGACGATTCTTGTAGCAATCCCTATATGATAGCTACTGTGTTAGCGATATGTATATTCTTGCTTTGAGGGCTCTTGTCAGTGTACTATTTATCACAATAAAAGGAGTGCATTGTTGGTGGGTGTGTGCAGTGCCTAGTGATGCAGTCATTTGTTCCCTCACGTTGATCAAGGAACATTGCAGTGCCTTTTTTTTTTGCAACACATCTTAGTTGCACAAGGGTGAAATGAAAGGCCGTAGCATTGTAGGGAATGGAGGGGATGAATTTTAGCTGATCGGATGTGATACAAGTAACAGTAGTGAACCTTTAAACAAAGGTGAAGCTCGGATCAGACTTGATTTTATGCAGGTACTTTGAAGACACATCTTGTGTGTGTTTTGTCTGTCTGTGTCCTGTTTTATTCACATTTATAAATAAAATTTTGGGCGGTTTTGCTTTTTTTGGTTTTTGGGTTTGTGAGAATTGATGTAGTTATTCTGGAAGCTTAAGATGTGGAAATAGTTCAGTAATTTCTGTAATATGCATGTCCAGGCATGAGGCAGGTTAAGGAGTTGTGCAAGCAGCTGAGAGCAGAGACCATGCTATTGGCAAAGCAAAAGAAAGGAAGTGATGCCCCACCTTCCGTAAAGGAGAATTTGGAAGAGTCAGCTGTTCCAAAGCAAGTGGAAGTTCAAGCAGAAACTCTGATTTCTGTTGATGATCCAGGGCCACCATTGGTGGGCTGTTCTCCAGTTGGCTGGAACTTCATCCTAATTAGACACTTGCCAGGAAAAGACACGGTTTGAACTATTTCTGATGAACTTTGCAGCAAGTTCGTCACCCTTCAGTGGAATTGTCTTTTGAGTACTTTCTGCAAGGAGGTTATATTATGATAGATGAAGGAGGTGCTTGGGCACGTCCAATGAAGCTAACCTGAATGTTTGGAAGCCGGCAAGGCAGGTGAGGCGATGTTTGAAATGTTAGGGGGTATGCATTTCTTTTTTGTGATGGACATGCGATATTTCTGGGGACCTTTTGAGTGCAATCCTATTGGCATGACAATCAAAACTTATTGACAGCTGAAGGCTGTGCTGATGTGTTGGGTTTATCCCTATAGTCAACCGAGTTACTTGGTTTTTTGCATACCAGTAGTAACTTAGCTGTGCAGTTAGATCTATAAGACTGGGATTCCAAACTGGTCTTTAGACAGATTGTGGCGCTCTTCTGTTCTAGGCACAAACATTATTGACCTTACCCTACATGAAGTTTGCACAATATGATGGGTTGTGCCCTTTTGTATCGTGATACTTGTTTTAGAGAAATAACCAAATTGCCCATCTAAATGGCTGTCACATCAGCTGTAATGCTGTGTGGGTTTTTGAAAGGGTGCCTTCCCTCATATGTATGGATTGTTGTTCGGGTGGCATGGCACTCGTTTCTTAAGTCCTAGGTACGCGTATGCACACTTAAAGAGTACTTGAACCAATTAATTATGACACAAAAACTAACAATATGCAATAGTACTTGAAACAACTCATGAGAGAAAAAGATCTTATACCTATGAATCAATGTCTAGGATATGACGACAAAGAAGAGGAGTAAAATACTTGTGTGAGCCTATGAAATTTACATTTGGTATCCGAATATGAAGTACAAACATACTGACAAGCTAAGTTATAGAAGACATGAACCATAGGCTATGAGATCCCTAATAAGAAAACTAATAGAATGGTAAAATCCTTCCACAAAAATCTCATTCTTGTGTAGTGGCTTTTTGGTGGACTAATACAATGGTAAAATCCTCGTGTAGCAACTTTTACTCAATCTCGCAACAAGAAATAAATATAAGTTATGTTCTTAAATGGAATGTAAAATGCATGCATGGACTAGTGTGACTATGTACTCTTTTCAGTGGCCATAGCTTCTGAACAATCGCCTGAAGCCCATGGTGCACTCCAGACTTCTTCAGCTTTAAGAACATGTGCAGAATCGCGCTCTCGCTCGCAAGTTAAACACACAGTGTGGCGCATGGAAGGGGGCAGGAGCACCTCTGTGGCGTCTAGTTGGGATGGCATTACCTAACATGTAGTAGTAGGAAAAACAGATCTTGTCATGCGTCAAATTGACATGCTACCCTTCCCCTCCAAAGGGAGCCCAAACCTACGGAATGCAACCGCCTTTGTTGGCTCGGGCACATCGTCACCGCTCTCGTTCATGCCTGTGTCAGTGGCGCAGCCTCGCATCCATGCTTGACTACCCATACGATATTGCAGCATCATCTCTTGAACGGTTTGATCCTCCAATGAGTGCTAACGGATTCATGATCACATATCGAGGGGCAGTGCAAATCAAGCCTGCCATGCCATCTTGAGAACCTTCGATAATCCTTCACCTTGATACAAGGTAATCCTTTGTTCCTTAATAACTCCACTCCTCCGTAGGCTCTCCTCCCTTGCTTGGAGGATCACGCTATAGCCCACATACCATTGGCATGCACGGAAGCTCTGCGTAACAAACGTCGGCGCCATGACACTAGCTCCCCCCAAGCATCCGCAAATCAGAAGGAAGGCCCCCACAACACCAATCTATCCTACGATAAGGAAGCGTAGCCTTTGAACCACCACCAAGAAAATTCTCCATTGTATGAAGGTATGTGCCCCGTTACTCTCTCCGATGAAATAATAGATGAGGTCTTTTTAGAATACCATTTTCAGGCATTGATAGGTCTCTGTCATGGAGCTAGGCCCTTGACGGAAGTCTTGAGAGGGTGGATCAGGGATAACAGGTGGCCTCTGGGGAGTACGGTTAAATTGGCTAGGTATCTTTTCCAACAACTTCATCTTCCTTTTCCAAACCAAGCAAATAGTAGTGAATATATTGGCCTATGTCTAATGGACGCTTTAGAACTCACCCTTGACCTTATTCAAATGGCTTCCTCAATTCAATTTACATTGCCCCAAGCCAACCAATGTGCCTATTTGGGTAGAGTTCGTGGACCTTCCAAACCCCTTTTGCCAGGTGTTGGATTTTATTACAGCCCCATTAGGCAATGTTCTTGGGAAACCACCCATTGCTAACATAAATCCTTGTTAGCACCCATAGGTGCTAGTAGAAATAGATAGTAGCAACAAACTCAAAGAAACAATCATGATTAGGAAATCATAGGGTCAATCGATTAGAGCGTAACCATTGGTCTATAAGAACCTATCCAATGCCTGCTTCAAATGTATAAAGCAAAGCCACTTCATTAGGGATTTCCCTAAATGAGGAAAACTAGATAAAAAGGAAGAAAAGAAAGCAAATTCCCCTAAGGTAGACGAGTAGGGTTTTAGGAAAGTCTAGAATAAGAAACAAAATGAAATGGTAGCAGGGAGAATGGGTCAAGAAAGGCCCCAAACAAGACGAGTAACAACAATAGATATGTTGTGTTGCTCATCAATTTGGACATGGAGAACAAAAGTATAAAGGCTAACAAAATCTTAATTTAGAGGTAGACTCAGTTTTGATGAGGAGTTCGTCGATGACACCCAGTTCTTTCACAACACCCTTATGTAGGAGGACTCATTTGAAGAAGAAATTAATGATTTTGATATGAGAAAAATGCAAGAGGATGCAACAAAAGATCTGGAGGACATAGACAAATTGCAGGCGGAAGAGGAAACATTGCTAGTAGGGTCAGGTCCACCCAAAGCAAACCTTGTTGGTAAGATATTCCTAACTCCTCCCCCTCACCCAATTAACAACTCAAGTGGAAATAAGAGAAGAGACTCCAAGGTGGATTTAAGTACGGCCCTTGGCTAACAACAAAGGCTCCATAGGTAAAAACACTCACTCTAAATCAAGTAAGAAATGATGTGCAACAAATTAAGAATAATGTTGTATAACTTGAAGGGTCTAACTGACCCATCCAGGGCCAGAGTAATTAATTTGTGGTTTTACCAAGATAATCTTAGGCCATTGACTATATGTATTCAGAGATTAAAGTAGCAAAGGCCTTTTTTGAGGAAAACCTAAACCTAATCTCTAAAGAATATGAATGGAACTCAATAGACCATGAAGGGGCTAGTGGGGATATGATAATAGGATACCTTTAAAAAAATCAAGCTTATGGTTAAAGAGATTAGTAAAGATCTTGAAAATAAATGGGTAGTTGTGCACTTGAATACTGAAGATGAAATAGCTATTGTTTCAATCTATGCCCTTTGGCCTTATAACTCTAGGGTTAGGATATGGAACTCCCTAAAGGCTATAGTTTGCCCTATCATCCTTACAGGTGACTTTAACATGGTAGAGAGTCTCACTAATAGATTGGAAGGGACGGGAACAACTATCAATGGAATGGAAAAGGTAGCCTTGGAGAGCCTAAAATGATTTCGTGGTCTAGCTAATACCAATCTTCATTTGGAATTCACCTTGTTTAATAACTAGAAACCCCCCTACTTGCACAAAGCTAGGCTAGACAAGTGTTGCATATCAACTCGGCTTTTGAATGCATATGGGAACTTTCACCAAAAGCTTTACCACTCCCTCTCAGACCATAAGCCCATTCTCACCACCCTCGTTAGGGATGTGTTTGCGACTCCCAAGGTAGGCTAGTTCCATGTTGACCCCAACCTCTTAAAATCTAGACATATCTGGCTATGTATCAAGGAGATATGGGAAACACAATTCCTAGCCAAAGTTACCCTAGCTAGAGCATGGGAAATATCCATCAAG
Organism: Lygodium microphyllum; assembly: GCF_053477565.2. NCBI lineage: Eukaryota > Viridiplantae > Streptophyta > Polypodiopsida > Schizaeales > Lygodiaceae > Lygodium > Lygodium microphyllum. Next base: position 56,734,083 of record NC_141153.1, on the reverse strand, counting down.
GAATCACAACTATTCCTTAATAAGGCAAAAACATGTTGACTAGGGTTAGACAAGAACATAAAGCTAAGACCTATGTGGAGTTAACCACTCTAGGAAAAAGGGTGGAAGAAGGGGAAACGACTCTACAACCCCAACTCTTGAGTGCTAAAGCCAAGCTAAGATAGAAAGAGCTCCTAGAACCCAAAAGCCTACATCTGTACATGAGGGAGTGGTGGGCTGCCAAGGGGCACAGAACCACTACGGAGTGCTTCAAAACTCTAAGACCGAAACAAGCCAAGGACAGAATTCCCCTTGAATGTAAGAAAGATAGGACCATAACTGCCAATCACGAAGAGAACTTAGGGGTAGCTATGAGCACTTCTTCAAAATTTTTAGCACGCCTAGGGTTTCCACCAATGACAAACATGTAATAGCTAAAGGTAGGGTGTCTAGATGTAGGAAGAAGCTAGTACCCTTTGAACTGGTACCCATTCTATAATTGGATCTCTCCCCTATTGAGCTTGTTGATACAATAGACTTCCTTGCCAAAGGGAAGTCCTCAGGCCTATACGACCTCCCTAACAAATTATTGTAGTAGTATTAAGCCTTAATTTTGTTCCCTTGATGGAGGTATGGTGAGAAGCGACATAGTATGGGGCCCTCCCCTCCTCCATTAATGGAGTGGTGAGACACATACACAAAAAAGGAGAGAAAGACCTCTTAGAGAATTGGAGTCTAGTTACTTGCTCACATGAGCATATAAAATATACATCGAGACCATTGTTAGAAGACTCACAATCCACCTCAACAAATGGGTTAAAAAGGAGTTAGAAAAGGTAGATACATCTTGGATGCCATTATAAAGCTTTGGGAGGGACTTGAATATGCACAAAAGAAGAATCAAGACGTTGTCATCCAAAATTGACTTTGACAGGGTATACGATAGACTCAAATGGGATTTTATACTCAAGTCCATACTTGACATGGGTCTAGGCATCCAAGTCTCAGTACTTTTTGGGAATGCATCCACTACAATAGCAATAAATGGTGAACTAACAAGGGCTTTGCCTCTAAGAAGATCTATTAGGCAAGGGCGCCCCCTAGTACCCTTGCTTTGTGCCATTACTACAGATGGGCTTGGATGGCTAATACAAGATCAAGTGCATATAGGGAAAATCAGAGGGATCCACCTCCCACATGCAACAAGGAGATGATCCTCAATATTTTTGCAGATTTTCATTAATGCTACTCTTAATAATGATCTAGAGTCCATCGCAACTTTTTGGGATTGCTTGGAAACCTTTTATGAAGTGTCAGGGTAAAACATGTATAAAAACATTGATCAAGGAGCCCTTGAATGGAACCTAGAAGTTGGCTATCAAGTAATCCCTAAAGGGAGATTTTTCAGGCTGTTGGGCATGCCAATGGGCTTTGGGGTCACACTAAAATAAAGGTGAAGTTGGGTGCTAGGAAGAATCCAAAAGAAACTAGAAAGATGCTCTAGCTTTCAAGTGTGTTATAGTGACCCATATTGTGATTCCTAGTTGTGTATATTTCCTCACCTATTGGAGACCCCTAAAAGGTGCAAGTTGAGACAACTTGAAGGCCTATACTAGAACTTTTTGTCAGGAGAGGTGACCTAAACAAGTTCAAACTGCCCAAAGGAGCTTGACAAGCCTACACACTTCATAATAGACAAGGAGATCTTGGAGTCCTAGACAATTGTGCATTGGCCAATAGACTTGCTGGCAAGTGGATTATTATGAGTCTTGAAAACGTGGACGAGGAGTGGGCTATATTGCTTTATGAGAGTCTCAAAACTTTCCAAACTAAAATTGCACTTGGATTAAAAACCTATCAATTCACACAATCCTGCTATCCCCTTGCAAATTTAGAGCTAAGGGTTCATCCCCCCTTATTATAAGGATATGGGAAACATGGCTAAAAACTATTTGTCCTTGAAAGACCAAGTTAAAGCCCTCCACTGGGTGGGCTAGGACTCAATTTGGCTTAGTATTTCACTCCTCCCCACTCTTTAGGCTGCTATGTAAATCTCCCTTGCTAAAAAATGGATTGACCACCTAGGACATTGGCGGAATTATCAAAAGAATGAAATCATGAAGATGAATAAGTTAAAATTAGCACATATGTCAATAATTTAATTAGAAATGGAGATCCTAGAGGAGAACATGATAACAACCACACTATTTGGTGATATAGAGCCTCTAGATTATTCAAACATTGGAGAGAGAGGAGTTTGATGCAAAAGTGTTGGAGGTCCCTATCATATAGGCCAATCATATTGGAGAGGAAATATTTTGTGAAGAGCAATCTTGATCCAAATTATTTTTTGCATTTATAAAGTTGGAAAACTTTTTTCTGTAATAATTTAGATAGATATCCAATAATTTACCATTCATCACATGGCATGTAATATTATAATAAATTTTGTAATTTCTTGAGGAGTTTTAGAGCTTTAAGAAAATAATAGAGATGAAAAAAATTGGTTCAAAGATCCTAGACTTTTATAGACTATCCATTTCAAGGAAGATTCCACATTTAAAGGACTATAAAGAGAAGGCTATAGAAGCTTCCTCAAGATTCTAAAGCAACATTGGTTGTGTGAAGTATAAGTTGTATGAATTTTATTATTGGTTTGTGTGCTTCTTGACTACTTAGTTACTCACTCAAGCAAATCTCTCCTTTTTATATTTGGAAATAGATTTCTTTAGGTAAATGACGGTAAGACATTGAAAAGGCTTAGGCAAGACTATTACATAGATATATTGCATAGCTTTGAGAAATTGAGGACTTTGTGGATCACTATAATGAAAAAATCTCCCTCTTGAACACCAATTCCATAGATTTTTTAAAAGTCATAAAATGCTGACTTGAATTTTTACTTTTTTAAATAGGTACTAGTTTGAGCTTGAAGTCTTAACACTCCCTCTCAAGCTCAAACTAAATGTGGAACTCCAAGTAGCTATCTAAAGTAGGTAAACTTCTCTTTACCAAGTGATTTGGTAAAGATATCTACTACCTGGTCTTCAGTCTTCACATGCGACAAGTCAATCTACCCTACAAGTATCATTTCTATGATGAAATGGTAATGAACCTCGATATGTTTGAATTTAGCATGATAGACGGGATTGCTAGCTAACATCATGCTGTTGTGATTATCACAATGCAATCTGACTTTGCTGTCCAAGTGTATCCCCAAGTCATTCAACAGTTTCATCAACCAAATTGCTCCACATGCCGGTAATGCTACACCCTTGTATTTTGCTTCTGTGCTAGACAAAGCGACGGTAGGCTATTTCTTACTACTCCAGCTGATCATACTACTGCCCAAACCAAATGCATAACCACTGGTTGACCTTCTGTCATAGGCACAACTAGCCCAATTAGCATCAGTGTAACCTGTCAAGTCAAGGGATTTCCCATACTCACAAAACAACCCATAATTTTCAGTACTCTTCATGTGTACCGCATAATCCTTCTGACTGCATCTAGATGTGGCTTACGAGGCTTCTACATGAATCGACTGATCAACCCCACTGCATAACTCAAGTTAGGACGAGTGATAGTAAGGTAGATCAAGATGGCCACCATCTATCTATACATAGTTACATTCTCTATTTTAGTCCCAATATCAATTGCTAGCTTGACATTTTGATCCAAGGGTGTCTCCATAGATTTACACTTCATCATGCCATACTTCTGCAACATATCATGAGCATACTATTTTTGCAACATCCATATACCCTGTAGTGTAGGTATAACTTCAATCCTAAGAAAATACTTCTGCTCAGCAAGATCTTTAACTTTAAATTCAACATGTAGCAATGATTTAATTTCAGCAATCCCTTGATCATCATCTCTAGTGATGATAAGATCATCTACATAAACCACTAGAAAAACATAACCATGATCTGTCTTCTTCGTGAATAGACTGTGATCTGCATGAGCTATCTGAAATCCATGCTGCGGTAAATATCTGCTTATCCGAGCATTCTATGCTCTTGATGCTTGTTTCAACCCATATACAACTTTTTTTTAGGATGAAAATAGCCTTCAACCTACTCCATATACACTTCTTCAAGCAATTTACCATTCAAAAAAGCATTTTTAACATCCATCTGCCACAATTTCTAGCCCTTAGACGCTGCCAATGCAATGATCATTCTCATTGTTGCCATCTTGGCAACTGGACTGAAAGTCTCTTCATAATCCAAGCCATACTACTGTGCATATCCCTTTGCAACTAGCTTGGCTTTATACCATTTTGGCGAACCATTTGACTTGCATTTTACTTTGTAGACACATTTGCAGCCAATGGGTACTTTGCCTTCAGGCAACTTGACCAAATCCCATGTTTTATTTTTAGCCAGCGCTGCATATTCTTCATCCATGGCAGCACACCAATTCTCATCTGCAATTGCATCATCAAACGTCATAGGTTCTTTGAAACCTGTTACTCTAGTCATGTAAGCATAATGACAGGCTAAATATCCACTATATGTTAGCCAGTCAACTGGTTTTATGATTAAGATGTCTTACTGACCAATTTCAACTTTCAACTTTTATGACAGTTTTGTGCGAAAAAATCCTTGCTGAAATCACAATATTTCAACCCACAAGCATGTCAAATACATCCACAATCAAGTGGCATAGCATGTAGGTACATCAACCAGTTCATAGAGCATGTAGTTGCTGCATACCTTGTGTACATTCAATCTTACTAACAGTAGAGAAACATACAGTCTGCAATTAGCAACTAGTAAATGACCAATAGCCTTTTCTTAGTCAAAACATAGATATTTATGTGTCAAACATGTCCCAAAACATCCTAGACATTTGCCACTATATGTGGGAGTCCATACATGACCTTTCGGGCACACTATAGTATATGTACATCAAGTACAAATGCCCAACATCTTTCCAGCTAATAATAATCAGCCAGTACACAGCCAAAACAAGGGTAATCCAAGCTCAAAAGCTTCCCGAATCATAGCATAGATATGCCAACACATGTAGAGGCCAAGACATGATCATACCGACATTCATACATGCCTTGTCTTCAAGAACCAATGTCGTATAACTCCTGTACTATTCATGTACATCCAATAATCATGTCAATACAATTGATTTTCAGCTCCAAAAGTTATTATTCAATGCCCTTTTGAATTCATACAACATCCAACATACATATGCCCATCAAACCTTCCAAAGTTGAGCATTTGACACTCCAGAACCATTCTTAAATGCATGAGAATAAGGGCATATACATTGTTAGGATGAAAGCCACAAGTGTCCCAGAAACACCTGCTGTTTATTGCAGTAAACAACATGTTTGCATAGGTCTGTGCTAAATATCTCAAAATTTGTGAAGAATTGGAAAAAAATTATTATGCAAAGTTTTAGACCACGTTGAAACAGTCTAAATTAGTGGGCCATTTCTCCAAAATCCATTTCTGTAGCAAGATATGGCTTCTGCAAAAAAACGAGATGTAGGCACAGTTTCATTTGATGACTTTTTTTTTCAGATCTGATGTCTTTGATGTCAAATGGCCACTCACAAGTGCTCAATGAAGCCTTATGAAGCTCCCAAACAAGCCACAACAAGCTCTTGCACAAGCACAAAGCATAAACCCTGATGCATACCTTGACAAGAACAATGACAGCCTTTCTTCTTCAGTAGAGACTCTTATCTTCAAGCTCTAGATCTAGACTCCTTCAATGCCATGCTCTAGAGAGCCCATTCGTGTTGGCTCTGATACCATGTTCAAAGATAAGAGAGACAAAGTGGATCCAAAGAGTGAGTAGTCAGCTCATCTCATTCATCTTCATTATTCAATATCTACTAATATGAAAGAGATAGTATAACTAGGTTACCACTAACCATGACTAATTGTGGTTAGGTCAGCACTGACTTATTTAATGTCCCACACATGAGTGCAACTAGACACAGTTGTAGGTAATGTCGGTCACACACACATACATATGAGTAGTTGAGCTTGAAGTTTCAACAAATTCATTGCCTAATTATAGCATGTGTGTTTAAGGGAGGGAATAGCTAATTTGATAATCCATGAGAAGGATGAGAATCCAAGTGGATTGATGTTCGATGTGGCCTTGGTTTGTCTGAGGTTTGAGTGCTACTGCCTTTGAGTTTGAGGAAGGGAGCAGCTAATTTGATCATCCATGAGAAGGATGAGAATCCAAGTGGATTGATGTTCGATGTGGCCTTGGTTTGTCTGAGTTTGAGTGTCGGTTCCTTTGAGTTTGAATGAAACTCTATAGTTAGAGTCCAAGTGGAACTCTATAGTCTGAATCTACTATAATGTGAGTTTGAGTGTTGGTTTATTTGAGTCTAAGTGTGTTAACGGTATTTTAAGAAGGCTACAGAAAGCACAACTGTCGGCTACTATTTTGGATTATGGACATCACCACATTATCATGGTTGTATTCCTTTGTGAGAGCTGGGATCACTTTCGGTGCACATTGTAATTTCTCCCATATAGTTGTATTTGTCGCACCACCCGTAAGTGTTGCATGGGTTGCCACAAGGATTTGTGATTAGATTAGCATAGGATTGGTCTATTTAGGCCAAGGTTGAAGCATGCAATGATGATTGACCACCCTAGAGCCCACTAAACCCTAAATGCAAAAGGGGCGCAAACCCTAAATGCACATATGCAATCGATCACAAGAGAAGCAACATAAACCATCATCCGCAATGTTACCACACACGTTGTCCAAGCAAGAAGAGTTTGAATTTTGCATTTTGTGTTTGAGATTTGAGATTTGAGTTTTTGTGTGTGTTTTTTTAAAAGTTTGTGTTTTGTGTTTTTTCCTACCCTAACAATGCCTATCTGCACAATCTTAATCCAACGAACCGGTTCCTTTTGATTCGGTCTTCCTAACCTACCCACATGGGTTTCAGAATGCTAGCCACAAACCAAACGATTGGAATCTCATTGATCCCATCCATGCCCATGCACAAGCCTCCTATTCCTCCACACGGTAGTAGTGTGTGAGAACCTCAGCAGTTGCATCGTCGTAGGTCTCGGCAACGAAACCAAAATGTTGAGCCAAACGCACTAACAATCGGGACTTTGGAATGGACTTCTATTGTTTCAGAAGCTGCAACTCACGTTGGCGACAATCTCTCACCTTGTCTCTCAACACTCCGCTCTAACTAACCAAGCATCTTTCTCTCCAACCCAAGAAAGCAAGAATACAAGACTAGCTCGAGTTGTAGTGAACTCACCTAACTTACCTTTTGAAGGCTTGAAGATGGTTCCATGGCCACGATCAACACGATCTAATGTGCCGCTCCTTTGCATCCACCACCGAGCACACCAACGAGTCAAAGAGCTAGTAGAGAAGATGAGAAAAGCAAGACAACGATGAATAGCTTTACCTTTCCTCAATCCCTCGCTCAACACACCTCTCACTCTCTCCCTCTCAGTCACTCTCAACACAATGGAAGCAAGATGATAGAATAGAAAGCTTGAGTAGTCACACTGATAGAGCTTCTGTGGCATGGATGTGCCAAAAGGGTGAATACAACTGAGACCTCCCACCCTTATATAGACCAAGAATTAGGGTTAGGGTTAGGGTTTGCGTTTAGGATTTGCGCCCCTTTTGTGTTTTGCATTTAGGGTTTCCACAACTATGAATTAGGTTTTGCATCCTCTGTTGGGTGTCCTACTCACTTAGTGGGCTCTAGGCCGATTAATCCTTGAAGCATGCTTCAACCTTAGCCTAAATATACAACCACGGGAGATAAATACAAATGTGCATGGGAGTGAGCCCGGCTCTCACAAAGTAATATAACCTTGATAATGTAGTGATGTCCATAATCCAACATAGTAGCCAACACTTGTGCTTTCTGCAGCCTTCTCAAAACTGGATTTCTTAAAAACTAGAGTTTTAAGTCCATTGCCTATAAAGATAAATAACTTGGCATCATTTTCATTTTCTGACTCTCCAATTGCTTCTCCTCTCCTCAGCACCTTTGCACTTGCCTCCTACACCCCTACTCTCTTAATGGATCACTCTTCTATCAGCTTCATGCCTTTCCTTCAAGCTAGGGACTTTGTCAAGAGATCAAACCTTTACCAGATCATTTGTCCCAATATCAAATATTATGATACAATATTGTGGCATGGTCCAAGCTTGCATTACCCTATTGAGTATATGAATACATAACTTTGATAGTTCACCATCGTCTTTGAGGATTCCATCGAGGAATGGGGGCCCTACAATCTTCTAAAGTATATCAATTGCATAGAGGCATTTCACAAATGACTAGGCCATTTTTGTGTAAATCTCACCCCTACCTACTTCAAGTACCTCACTCCTTGATAGGCCAATAAATATGGAATTGTTCAAGATGGCAATAACTACCTCTCCTGGATGGCCACCTTTGTTTTGTTACTCAATGAAGGTGAGGAACCTCCCATGCAATCATAGTAAGTGCTGAAGAGCACATGGAAGAATTGCTCAAAGATGTCCCCAACCCAAAGCCTTCACCATTGGACAATGCCAAATAGGAAGTTGAGGTTGCAAAACTGGTAAAAGCTCTAGCTATAGTTATTGTGTGTAGTAGCATGGGGATTGGCTTAAGTGAGCAAGAGGATACAATGTCTACCATCGATGCAAACTCTCACATTAATAGCATGAGAAAAGCCTTTATTGATAACAAAGAATTTTTGTCTCTCCGCGATGTGGAAAACTTTTTTGGAGTGAAGGAGGATGAGGCATTGTCAATGCTAGCAATTGCTAATGAATTCTGCCTCATATTCTATCTATAGAGTACAATAGCCCACAGATTGAAGATGTACAAGGTGCACTCATGGCTCTTGGAGATACCATCGACTTGGCAGAGTATGCTACAATTGGCACCCAAGAGTTCAAAGCAATGCAAGCAAGCTTAGTGGTAGGATAGGTGCCCTTGGTGGAAGAGCAACCAACCCGACAAGTCTAAGTTGAATATGATCAAATCTTCAGAGGTTGTTGCCAATGATAAGCAAGAAGTGTGTATAATCTATCTAGACATTTTGTTTTACTCTATGTACTATTTGGAGCTAACTTCTTGTCAATCTAGGCTTTACTCAACATCAATGAAGAGATACAAGTAGGCCCACGAGAAATAAAGCACTAAAAATGGCCTAAAAGTTGTATTGAGCCCATGATACCAAGCCAAGATAAATCATGCTAATTATCATTCAAGAAAGGAGAAAATCTAAGTGGATAGATGCCTCAATTAATTGAGTGGTCATTCTACTTAATCTAGTTTTCAATTGATGTTCCAAATTAAAAATTACACCCTCATACACAAATATAGTATGAGACATTTGAGGGTGAATTAAGAGCAAATGTTTTTGATTATATATCAAAGTTTGCAAAGCACATTACGTGTTGCAATATGTATTCCAAAAAGTGTAAGCACTTGGCATTGCTAGTCTCTCTTCCGTTTTATTGTTCTAGATAATTACATGTCTCTATGTGCATGATTGGCATAAATTGCACACAAATATACATCCTAAAAAAGGGTGACAAGGTAAGATTTTGTAGCTTCTTAGATAGCATCTAATGCAAGTTCTTGCATGCGAAATTCATCTCCATAAGAATGAAGGATTTCCTTCAATAAGTATGCAAAGGGATTTCTTGATCAGTAGGCCTATGCTCTTCTGATACTTGCAGATTTCCTTGAGGGATGCCAGATGATAGTTCTTTCTCCTCTTTAGCGATTTCTTGGGAAATCATTTGGTTGGACATAATTGTGGTTGTCATCTCTACACATTAGGGTGGAGATTGGGGCTCAAGTGGTGCACATTGCTCAAACAGTCGGGGTTGGTCCTGGAGCAAGGAAAAAGGTACTAGAGGAGAAGAAGGAAGTACTTTGGGTCGGGTTGTCGCATGGGGCCCTTGTCACCTATTGAGTGTCCTCAGTTGCATCTGTACTAGGCTTAAGCCTATCGATCCTATTGTGGGTCCTATTGATGTCATGATGAATGTTGCCCTTAGTATCATTGGTGCCACCTTCTTCATTAGTGGAAGTGTTACCCTCATTATGTTCTAACTAGTTGTTGTCACCTTCCACATCTTCACTCATTTATTCATCTTCAGAATGGTCTTCTTGATCATGCAATTTTTGTAACATCTCCAAGGCCAATCTAGGGAGGTTCTTCTAGCATTTGCATGGACCAGGAGGGTAGGGGGAGATGGGGGGACTGCAAGATGACAAAGTTTTTGCTATTGTTAGAGCCATTCATTCCACTGGCTTAAGTTGGGGATCTCTTTTCCTTGCAATGGTGGACAAGTGAATACTTGCTCTATTGGATATCATTGTGTGGTTTGCTTGATGTGGGCTATGAGGTGAATTAGAAGAGGAGAAGAAAAGGAAATAATAGAAGTATGAACTAAGAAATGATGAACTCAAAGAGCTCTATGTATATGAAACCTAGTACTAGGGTTTAAGGGGGTTCACATGTGGTTTTATATACATGTCCATTTGGGCCATTCCCTTTGCCTTGTCATGCACCATGTTGCATGTGTATTCACCACAGATATGTTTCACCATGTTTCGTTTTTATGTGTTTGAATTTCTTGCTTGAGACATTTGGCCAATGGGGTAGCTTTAGCATTCTCCAATGTGATGGAGTGACTGAAAGTACATCTATAAAACCAATTGACCATTTCTATGAGGCAAATTTTCTTGAAGTGACCACCTCCATGGCAAGTGTTCTTGAAATATGCACCATGAGCCCAATAATGAGACTTCTCCATACCTTTGGTGGTCCACATTTCCAAAGATCCACACTTCTCATGTTGGTATTCTTTGATGACATATTAGTATAATCCAAATCTACGGAGAACCATGGATTTTATCTAAGGATTGCACAACAAACCATTAATGAGAACTAACTCCATACCAAGAAGGTCAAGTACATGTTTGTCATGGACAAGATCAAATACTTGGGATACATTGGCTTTAAGGTTAAGATTAAATACTTGGAACTGAGTGCATATTCTTCATGGGAAAGATCAAATACTTGAAATCAAGGACACATTTTTCATGGACAAAATCAAAAACTTCAAATACATTGTCTCTTTCGAAGTAATTTGAATAAATCTTACTACAAAGGTAAAGAATATCCTAGATTGGTTGGTACCTAAGAGAGTCAAGAAAATCCAAGGATTCTTGGGACTAATAACATAGTATCAAATCTTCATCAAGAATTATTTTCTCACTATATTACCTTTGACTAATCTCTTCAAGAAAACACCTTGATAATACAGATAGTTGAGCAACAAGAGAGCTTCGATGAGCTCAAGGAATTGATAGCCGTTTCCTTGGTACCAAAACTCCCAACTTTACCCTATCATTTGAAGTGATAAAAAATGCAAGGATATTGATGATTAGAAGAGTATTTGTATAAGAAGGAAGGTATGTGGCTTATACCTCATGCAAGCTAAAATCCTATGAGTCCAACTATGCCACACATGACCTATAACTACTTGTAATGATGTACGCCTTAAAACTATGGAGACATTACTTACTTGGAAGAAATTTCACTTTAGTAATGGAACATAAGAGCCTTACCCAAACTAACTTGAACATGAGGTAGAGAATATGAATATAAATATTACAAGAGTTTGATTTTCAGATTAAGTACTAAATGAAAAAGGACAATGTGGTTGTAAATACCTTTGGTCAAAAATCATTCCTTAACAACACTACTGAAGTATGAAGCTTAAGAATCGTATTCACATCCAACAATCCTATCTTAGAGCATGTACATCAAGTTATTATTCATGGCAAGGAGTACGAATTACTCATGAAGAAGGTACTACAAGTTGGAAGTCAGTAAGGACTATCATGCAAATAATGACTATCATGCAAATAATGGTTGTATGTACTACCAAGATCACATTGTATTCCAAAAAGTCAAGAAGTCAAGGCTAAGATGTAATGGAAAGATCATGATAGCCCAATTGCACGGGGATATCCAAGTTATGCAAAGACTCTTAATGCAGTTCATGAGAGAGAACTTCAATGCTTGGATCTTTTGCAAATGAAGTGGGAATATATAAGCATAGATTTTATAGTTAGATTACACACTACTAGTGGTGGTGGGTATGAACCTACTCTAGTAGTGATAGAAGAATGGCCAAACTTGCTCACTTGATTCTAAACTAAACTACCTACAAGTTATTGGATATTGGATAAGACTTTATCAAGGGAATATTCATACTTCATGGACTACTGAAAAGTATAGTCATTAATAAAGATTCCAAGTTTCCCTCAAAATTTTAGACTTCTTTATTTTAAGAAGTCGAGACTCAACTATACTTTAGTACCTCTTATCATCCACAAGCTGATTGCTAGTTTGAGAGGGTGAATCAAATCGTCAAAGTCATCCTAAGATCCTAATTTGGTAGAGAACCAAGGAAGTGGATCAAACATCTACCTCTTGTGGACTTTTCTTACAATGTTGCTGCCTACTAGCAAACAATCAAGATGTCTCTATTTCAAGCTTCGTATGGGTAAGAATATCATACACCATTGAACTTCTTGAATCCCACTCTAAGGGAAAGTATCCAAAGCTATGCTTAAAGAGATATACCAACTCATCCAAGCCATTCATCATGCCATCAAAGTTGCAAAGGAAAAGCATAAGTCCTACTCGGATCTCCAAAGAACAATACATGCAATCTATCTTCAAGGAAGGGGGTATGCATAATGTATTCCATGAAAGTCTACTCATGTCTTATACAACTAGTTCTGAACATGTATTCAATGAAGAAAAAATAGTAATATCTACTCAAAGGATTCTTGAAGTGCAAACAAAAAGGATCCTAGAAATAAATAAGAAGCCTTTGAGGAGTGAAATCTCAAGAGAATGCCTTGTATAAAGGAAGAATTATCCCTTTTGAATGTATATTCCTAGTTTCTCTAGAGATAACAATGTTCTCTACAGGGGTAAGGATGATGTAATATTTCCATTACACTTGATATCAATAAAATAATGTAAAATTTAAAATAATTAAATTAATATGAAAAAAAATCATTAATTAAGTATTCTCAAAGATTTTACTGGCATAGACCATTTAGAATGAAGTGAAGAAGATTGTTCACAATGTCCTCTAGTATGTGAAAATGTGGTATCTATTTTGCTTATCACTCTTTTTCATATAAAATAAACATATTATCTTACAATCCTTTTTTAAGTCTATTTACACCTAAACTCTTCCTTAAGCGCAACTTGAAATAGCGATGGCCACACATTAACTTGAGGTCATGTAGTTCCACATAATGATAGTTGGTCAAATGAGGATAAATAGGTTTAGGTATATCACCATGAAATAATGTTACATCAAATCCTTTAAATTTATTATTATTTCCTCTTTAAATTGTGTGGTTGGTCACATGCACATTAGGGGGATTATAAAAGCAAGCTTGAGAATGCTTAGAGGCACGTAGAATGCTTAGAGGCACGTAGAATTGGTATTTTAGCAAGCTTGAGAATGCTTAGAGGCACGTAGAATGTTTAGAGGCAAGCTTGAGAATGCTTAGAGGCACGTAGAATTGGTATTTTAGCTCTAAACCTCATACAGAATGAAAATTGACTTGATAAAAATCTAAGAAACCTAAAAAATCACTATATTTAGATATTTATTTTTAGAAATATAAAATGGGATAAAATCTAAGGCAAATTCATATGCTACATAGTTATAGAGTATTAGAAAGTGGTGGTTTTTACTATGATGAGACTATCCTTGGATTCTAAATTTAATGATTATATTATCCTAGAAGTGTGTAGCTTATGATAGTTAACAAAAAAGAGGTTATGGTGGTACAAACTATTGGGATTTCCACACTAATAGATTTTATCATGTTGTAGGATGTCTAGAGAACTCAGCTTGCAAGGTGAGGGTCCTAGGCTTTTGCAAGAGCTAGGTGTTTTATTTTGTTGATCACTTGATAGTGTAAAGGAGCAAGTGGTAAGTGCATGCATTATAGAGGATGGATTTGAAGGCTCGATTGGGGCTTCAATCTTATAAATTCCTTGTAAACCTGGAAAGAGTGTGATCACATACAACCTGCCTACCTTATTGTGTTAGAAGATTCCATCTAAGGCAATATAATTTTGGCCAATTCTTGTAGGAGTGATAGTTTTATATAAACTCTAAATGTATATTAATAACTATTTTTTGAAGTGTTTGATATATGCTTAAAGGCTATGTTTACAAATCTTGTATAAAAGATTAATAAAATGATGTTTTTATATGTTTACTTAGTGTGGTAGCATACCTCACTTAAGTAGATAATTTAAAAAACTTGTCAAGGAAGGCAAGAGGCCTCGGTCTCAACAATGGATTGCAAAGGCTATTTAGACTGTAACTTTTCTAAGTACTGGATAGAGCTATTAGAATATGACCTCTCAATTCAATAGGATAGAATTAGCTTAACACTATTTTAGGGAATCAAAGTGTGCTTGGGAAATAGTTCTAATGGCTATGGAAGTTTAAAAGATAACTCCACTCTCTTTGAACCACGTGTGATGTTATTCTAATCTCACATTTTGTTGGTTATAAAGTGATTCTTCTTAGGTGGATATTCAACTATTGCTGGGAGTGACCATCCCACACTTCTCCTAAATTCCTACATCCAACTAGATTTAATGTTTCTTTAGGGGAGACTGGATGGAGTTATACATAAAATTGAGTTTTGGTCAAGTGTTAGAGGATTCCTCTAGATTATAAAGGAGTCATCTTATATGATCCATGACACTTGAAAGTGCTCTCATGCGAAACAAACCTATAGCCAAAGACATTGCCATGAATGGTCAAAGGAACCATATTGCAAACAAGAATTATGGAAAAGATTTTGTAAACTAAGGTGACCTCTAGCATACCTACCTCAAGGTCCCTACCCAAAGTAGACAACATCTTAAGTAGTCACCCTAGAGGGCACTTCTTTTATGCTACCTCCTAAAATTCATGAAACTCTTGAGATTAGATGATTGAGTGCTCCTAGGTTACTTTCTAGGGGGAGCACTTGGCCTAGTCGATAGGAGGAACAACATGGCACCTAAGGACACTCTAGGCCTCCTGATAGCATTCTAAACATCAAGAAAGAGGTACATGTGCGTATAGTCAACTCTTGAGGTGTGGCAAGCACCACACTTGGTCCAAAGAGTGTGAGAGTTGAGAGGGGGTTCGACTCAACCAATGTGTCCCAGAAGATAAATTCCAAAATCTAGCACCCAAAATAGTGCTATGCTAGATCAAAGACTGAACCCTAGCAAGTCATCACATTCAGCTCTATCCTATTTAAGTTGTGGGAAGATATTCTTTACTTTTCTAATTACTTAAGCATACTTAAGTGAGATATATAAATTGATTTTCTTAATTATCTTTGTTAGCATTAGTTCCTTTACATAAATTTAGTCCCATATCAATAGCTACTAAATCACCACTTAACTAGTATGGGAATATTCTAGAGTCCACTAAGCTCATATGAAGCCACCTCCTTCATTGATGTCATGGTACTTACTAAGCAGAGCCCTGCTAATCACCATACCCCTTAGTGATTGGACACTCCTATGGAGAGAGCTCTTAGTAATAAATCCAATCATGTTGAAAACTAGTTTACAATGAGGGACCCTATAGGATGGTTAGGGATAGCCATCCTTGCAAAAACCCATATCATTTATACGAAAAATACCATCAATATATGTATGTAGGAAATCATAACCATAGCAAACAAATAATTCAAACAATCCCTTGGAACTATTATAGTAAGTGTAGATTCATCAACTTCCTAAGATTAAGGGTCTTATAAAAAATGTGGAACTAGCACCTAATCATACATGGGAAGAAGAGAAAAACAAGTTCAAGGAATATAAAGAAGAAGAAAGGGAAGGATAAGGACTAGAAGAGGTATGAAGACTGCAAGATCGAGAAGAAGATTAAAAAAAAGTTGAAGGACTTAGGTCTTCTTAGAGCACAAAGGAGAGAAAAGTATTATGAAATATGTGAGAGAAATAAGCATGGAACAAGAGGTTATTGGTACAAACCTAATGTCCAAATGAGACAACAAATACTAGTTATGCAACCTGTAAGGATGACATAGCCAATTGTAGTAAATTAGGTCATCCTTGACATTGTACCTCAAAGATCCTTTAAGGGACCAAGAAGGATGCTAGCAAGATAGTCATGGAAAAAATTTCAAGGATAGAAAGAGAATGCACAAATAGGAGCATGCCATTATTGTGGACATTAAGGACACTTTGTATGCCAGTAGCAAGAACCCATGATGACAAAAGACCTACATGAGCACCTCATCTATAGCATCCTCCTACCCTAGTAACAACAAGCTTGATAGAATCACTTGAAAAAAATGAAGAAAGGAAACAACTTGAAGATGCAATGATTGCTTTAGAGAGATTAGTCATCTAGGTGAAGAGCAAGGAATGGAGGACAAGATGTCAAGTAATGTGAATCTAGCCAGTATGCAGCATGTGTAATGTGATTGCACTAAAGTCGAAGACTTTCCTAAAGAACCATTAGTGTTAGCAATCACTAGAAGTCAACCTCATAAGAAAGTAGATTGGGAGAAGCAAGGAAAAGCCATGCGAATGGCTACTAATCAAGTCAATATGCTAAAAAAGAGGGTAGAAAGGTATTACTTGAAGAACTTGATGATTAGGAATGGCAAGAAAGCTAGAATCTAGATCCAGAAAAGTACCAAATTGAAGATATAGGTTAAGGAAAATTACAAGATGGAGGTTCTCATGAATTTTTTAAGGCATTAGCAATACATTCTTTAAAATTATCATTAGATCAAATCTTGGACTTAATTCCAGGGTCCAAGGAAAAACTCCTCTTGAAGAATAGGCAAAAGCAACAAGATGTTCTTAAGGGAAAGACCTTATAAGTTCAAAAAGTTTCTAAATGTCACTCAATTATAGCTACTCAGAGAGAGGTGGTGGATTATCTATCCCTACCATTCAAGCAGAATATGCAAGCAAAAAGTATGATGATTTTCTTTTAGATGGAGGTTCAAGAGTTAATATCCTTTTGGAAGATGCATACATGGCCAATAAGCAATGTGGGCTATTACCTGCACCATTTTAGGTCAAGATGGTAGACCAAATAAGATTATGGCCATCTTGAAGAACTAATAAACTAAAGTAGTTAACTTAAAGTTTCAAATTAGGTCTGTAGTGCTAAGGATGTTAGAGCTTGGAGAATCTTGTCACATG
Source organism: Lygodium microphyllum (assembly GCF_053477565.2). Lineage (NCBI taxonomy): Eukaryota > Viridiplantae > Streptophyta > Polypodiopsida > Schizaeales > Lygodiaceae > Lygodium > Lygodium microphyllum. The sequence continues at coordinate 56,716,819 of NC_141153.1, read as the reverse complement.
CTTTTAGGTAGGCCATGGTTTAAATTAGCAAAGTTAAGGTAGGATTGGGGTCCAAATTATATATGCATCATGAGAGGATTTAAGGAGATCATAATCTTGAAGAATAGATCCCGCTGTTTAATATCTCAAGCAATCAACTTGGTGGATGAAGTTGAGGATGAAGAAGAAGAGCTATTTCTTCAAGCAAACCCTTAAATGGTATTAGTATCTGAAATAGATATAGATGGCATCATTCAAGGGTACTAGGAGTAGCCTAGCATTGCTACCAATGGAGTTCCTAAACAACAAACCATTCAAAATGTAGTTGAATAATCAATCAGAGCAATATCCTAAGAAGATTTTGGTAGGGCAAGAGTGGCTTGAAGTTCGGGAAAGTTTAGTGATTGATTTGAATAAAATATTTCATAATTCTAAAGTTATGTAGTATAATCCTAAACAATAAAGGGAATCTCAAAAGTAGGACATTAAAGAATATTCACTTATGGATAGTTCAAAATTTATGGGTGAAGAAGGACAAAGACCTAGCCTCTAGGCTGAGTCAGGGTATGAACATACCATGAGAAATTCTACAAGAGTTGTATGGAGAATGAAGTGAATGAAGTCGACCTAAATGAAGAAGGAGAGCCTAAACCAATCAAAGTAAGCTTTCCCATATTTGTTCTCCTCTCACTACCCTCACTACAAAAGGCATGTAGTTTGTATGGCAAGAGGATCAAGAAACGCTTTTAGGGTATTTAAGAAGCTATTGGTTGTAGCTCTTATTCTATAACCTCCTACATGGGACCTACCCTTCCATGTCTTTGTTGATGCTTTAGATTTGGATGTAGGAGTTGCATTGATGCAAGAAAAGGTTCCAGGCTGGTTCAAGTCAATATATTATGCTAGCAAGAGACTTAGTACATAAGAGAAGAATTACTGCATGAGGAGAGAGAAGCATTGGGGATGGTATATTCCTTGTAAACGTTTCGGCATTATTTGTTGGAGAATCAAGTCATCTTCCATGTTGATCATCAAATCATGTTGTTCTTAATCAATAAACCTTAGCTAACTAAAAGATTAGCAAAGATGGATATTACTACTACATGTATTTAATTATAAGGTTATTCACACTCTAGGGAAAAAGCATGCAATTGCAAATTACTTGAGCTGACTTCAAAAGGATGGTCTTGAAGCTAGAGTACTTGATCAACTACTAGATGCTGAGTTATTTGAGATGTAGGTCATGAATCCTAACTCCTACTATGATCAGGTGCTTCATTTTTTAGTTGAAGGAGTGATGCATGCACATCTGTCTACACTGATGATGAAAGGAGGAAATTAACTTTGAAGAGTATGTCATATTAGGTTATCTTGAATACCTTGTATGGGAGAGGTGTGGATAAATACTCAAGAGGTGTGTCCCTGAGTATGAGCAACTAGCTATACTTCATGAATCCCATGTTGGTTTATCAAGCTATCATTTTTCAGGTGAGATCATTGGGGGGAAGATACTGCATACTAAATTATCATGGCCAATAGTCCTAATGGATACCCAACAATATGCAAAGGAATGTTTGTAGTGCTTGAAGAAGGGTTTACATTGGACAAAGATAGAATGCAGTATTAGCTTTTTTTAAACCATTGGCACCATTCCAAAAGTGGGAAACTAACTTTTCAAACACATTAAACCTTATGCTCAAAGGACAAGCAACAAATACATCTTAGTTTGCACGGATTATTGCACAAAATGGGCGGATGCACAAACCTTGGAGGACAATACAGCATATGTACTATGGCCAAGTTTATGTATCAAAATATTATGATTAAGTCAAGCGTGTAATAGACTTGGGTTCATTTACATCCAAGGTAAACATACTTCCCACATGCTTTCCTTTTGCGACCAATTTACATGCATCCTTGAAATGTTTTATAAAGTGGCCATTCTAATTGAACTTTACTTACAATCCCTACTTAATGATTTTCCCAATAAAAACCAACTTCTTTGTGATGTTAGGCACATGCAGCAAATCAACCAAAAACCTAACTTTTCCATTCTACATAGATAATGGGACACTCCTTAGATGAGAAATAGGATGTGATGTATTGCCACCTATTTTCATAAAACTAAACATTTCACTATTTTTCATTTCTCTAAGCCATTCTCTATGAGATGTCATATAGTTAGATACACTTGAATCCACATACAAAACATCATCAGCCATCATTACTTCTAATGGATTTTCATTCACTACATTCATCATGTGTTACATAACAAACAACTTCTCATTATCAACTTGATTACTGGTAGATGCATAATTGTTATGCTACATCCTCCCATTTTTGTTATTTCCACCTCTTCTCTTTTATGGAAATCATATATAATATGACCTTTTTGACTACAATTATAATATTATTAGTTATCACAACTCGTAATCTATTTGCCATGTCCTCTATGGCTCTTCATGCCTTGAGATTGTTGGCCTTTATTACATATATGTGACTACTCATGTGAGTCATGAGATTGCCCTTGATTGTTTGTATAATGGACACCACCATGATCTCTACCTTTACTTATGCTAGAGTAGAGTACCTCCTTTTGAATTATACTTCCTTTGTGACAAAAATGCAACAAGACCAAAGTTTTTCTTTTCTAAAATATCAATATAGGTATTAGATCTTAGATCTTTAACATTAGTGATGTTGTCTCTTGTGTTGATGGAGGTTCCAAATTGCTTATAATCCTTGCTTAAACTAATGCACCACCACTATATCATCATCATTAACTTGTACTTTAATAGATTCAAGAGAACCAATAATGCTCTTGATCTTCAATGCATAGTTATTGATAGACAAATTGCTATGCTTAACATGATTTAACTCAAACTTCAACTATAACTTTCTAGATTTAGTATTTGCATCAAACAACTTGATCAAATCATTTCATGCTTCTATAGGGCTATTTGCATCTTATATATGTCCAATCATGCTGTTTGAAACATTGATGGAAAGCCAACACATAAGTTTTTGAGCATCGTAGTTCATATTCTTGAATACCTTAGCTTGCTCATGCATGGCACTTTCCTTTGTTAACTCTAAGCCTTAGCATTATGTCCTTCAATATAGTCCCAATAATCTTTATCCTTAAGGAAATTTCTTAATATGAACTTGTAAGCATGGACATTATGCTTATCAAAGAATTTGATTGAATCCCTCATATATTGTATAACAAACGCCAAAAATCTACTACTATCAATAACTTGCTACTCTAAGTAGACTGTTACTTGTATTAATCTCAAGACAAGCATACACTGTGCAACACTTGTAATGTCAAATAGTTTGCAAATACTATTAGCAACACCAAGCACCTGCAACTTGTGTGCAAAATGAAAAGGTTTGTAGAGATCTCAAATCTTATTGAATTCACACACAAACAACCTCAAATTCCTGAATGGAGGTTAAAACGTGTGTTCAAGAAGTAAACTTGAAACATAAAATATCAATCTAACTGGACATGCTCTAATAAAAGATCTATTATACTCCCTTGAGCACTCCAAGTTCACAAAGACTTCTCATCAATTGGAGATTGTATGAGAGAGATCTCCACAGATATACTCCATAGCATGGCTTCCTTGTAGACTCTTGTGCTTGTAGCTCATAGCTTCTGGTTTAAATACTACTCTCATACCTTAAAAGGATGGAGGAGAGAGAGGGAGCTTGAGCTCTCACAAGACACACAATACACATAGAGTGCACACAAGATAAGAAGTAGAAAACCCTAGTCTTTCTTCTTCTTCTTCTTCACTATTACAGTCTACAAAGAATATAACAGAGAGTGTAACATATATGATATATGAATGGTCTATAGTGTGAACATGATAACTAGGAAGATGATCAAATAGAGATCCCATAACTCAAGTATGTAAGCTAACTGATATCTAGTTGTAAAGTATCACCAAAATGATATGCTGATGCACCAAGCATGTCAGTGATATGAATGCAGAAATTGTCATCTAGGAAAGTGAGTATCAACTCATGTGTAGCTTAACATCTCAAAAACCTTCACTTTTTGCTACGTTTCCTAGTATAAAAATTTTGTTTTGCAACTCCCAAATGCACATCACATTTGGAGTAGATGGATTGCCCCTATCATTGACATGAAATCTAGCCTTTTTACGAGATAAGATTTCATCCTTAGATATATTTTTTTCTCTAGAAATAGGCTAAAATGATAGCAACACGGAAATATATTATACTTTCTTATCAACATTCCATGTGTGCTTTGCATCATGGTGGTAGAACAAAATCCACTAAGGGATTAATTTGTCTTGGAACTCTCTTTTAGAATAAAAATAAGGTACAACAAATCCTGGAGACTTGCTAACAATTGAATTAGTGCATATCTTATTATTCACCATCCCAAATCATTTCCTTTTCTTATGGAAATGTATTATGTGTAAAGCCCATAACCTTCTATACATAAATTCCTGTGGAATTAGTGGAGGTTGATTGCCATCATTCCCACTAGACATTGCCTCGTCTTTTGAGTTAATGGTAGCAAGTATGTCTCTTAGGATTTCGATGCTTATTCCATAATGTCTACCTTTTGGCATTCTAGCCCTAGACTTCATAACATAGCTTGACTTGTGAGCACTACAAATATTTGTGCTCTCTTTTTTCCTTTGCACCATTTCCATATTTCTATTGAGAACTAGCATTCCATAAAAAGGACTACCTACAACTACACCTTGAACTACTCATGCATGCAACACATGCAGGGGAAGGAGTGTTTTGTACAAGAACCCTATTTAACAAGGTTTCAATGTTTGGACCATTTCAATTATATCTCCCTATTAGGAATACCAACTAATGAGAACATTGAATGTATGAGTTTATCAAGTCTATCACATGTGCATCATACAAAGATAATTTTATTTTCCCATCCTTTCTAGTTAACGAACTTGCATGCATGCTCTTAGAGAAATTCATATTAGAAATTTGAGCACACTCTTGGGGGGCCAATTACACTTGTAATTGTCATAGAAATATTCATACATGTGTGGCTATCCTAGTAGTGGTCAATTCTATTCTTCCACCATAGTAAGTATTGTTCCAATGCTTTGATCTTCTCATCTAGTAGTTTATGTGAATGCCACCACATCCTTATATGTGATGCATTTTTATTTGTGAGATAGCCACCATTGTAAACATAATGCAAGTATTGATTTCTAAGGCTTGGAGGGATTTCTTGGTGAAATGTTTCAGTAGAATTTGTTCCCAATTTGAAATAAGCACAAAACTCTCTCCTTGTGAGCATATTATTAGGCCTCTCTACTAAACATTGTCCTAATTACAATCCAATTAGCTCTTGCTTCATTTGCTCTATGAACATTATTTAAGCATTGCCAAACAAAAGGATCTAAGTATCTACATCTTCTTTCTTTGTATCATATATATTGTTCACCATCAAAACTTTCAAACTAAGGAGACATCAATTTTAAGTAAAGAAAATATAAGCAATGTAATATGATTTGTAAACATTTTTAAAAATTATCTTGGGTCAAATATGAAGTAGGACATTGCAGCCTATCCATTGATTCTACTGGTGAAGTCAAAGTGCAATCAAGCCTTATAAAGGCCTCTCTCTCCAAAGTGACACATTCCAACTACTAAATCAATTGGGTGGGGACACACCCCCTTGGGATCATTTGCACACATGTAGATGGTCCAAGCACCTCTCTGTCCACTTCTAGAAGAAGTAGGGTTGGGGGAAGAGGGAGGCCCACCCACCCATAGAAATTTTCAAGGAATTTAGCAAAGTGGCTTCATATATCCCCCTTCCAATAGTAAAATGTACTTGTTCTTTAAAAGAGAGGCTAACGGCCCTTGTATGGTATGGATAGAGAAAGAAGGGAGGCTTTGCATGGCATGGATGCTTGTATGCATTTGAGCACAAAACACTTAACACTTTTTAATTGCTTAAATTTTGATCAAATTGACATTAGAAATGAGCTCAAAATGCCAAAAAGTGGTAAGGACAACTGTAAACATGACCATTCTTGGAGATTGATGAAAATCCCAATTTTTTGTATTGGTGTTTTTCAACTTCGTCTGAACATGGACCATGCTTGGAGATTGATGAAAATACCAATTTTTTGTATTTATGTTTTTCAATTTGAGACATACTCACCCCTATTATTTGACATGAGGTATTTCACCTTATACCCAGACTAGTTCTCAATAAGAGTAAGCTAGTACTAGAAGGTAGACAAGACATTCAATTTCTGCTTAATAGGGTAAGCCCAGATGTTATGGAAGTAATCATCAATGAATATGAAAAAGTACTTCACACCACTTAGTGATTGATAGGGTGGCATGGAACCACATACATTCAAATGAACAAGAGCCAAAGGCTCACCCATGCTCTTAATGCGAGACTTCTTATGTATACTATATGTCTACTTGCCATGTAAACAATGATCACAAGACTCAAAAACACTTATAGTCTAGGAGCGGAAGATACTGAAAAAAACTTGTAAGCATTTTCATTCCTTTAAAGCCACATCAAAAACATGGTTAATTAATCTAGATGCAAGAAAAGGATAGAGGGTACTAGACTTAGTAGTATGTGCAATAATAAGATTTCCACAGGTAATCTTCCATGAGAAATCACCAAAAGAGACAACATAAACTGTATCATCCAAGGTGCCTACTGCAGAGATGAGGCTCTTTGTGAAAGCTGGCACATGACCTACATCATGAAGAGTGAACATGTTGTCTAAAGCAAAATGCAGCTGGACATCACTAATACTAACTATCTCCAATACCAAGCATTACCCAAAAAAACAAATTTAGTCATACTATGACATCAATGAAATCACTCTCTATGAGGGGTCATATGAAAGGAAGCCCCTAAATCTATCAACCAACATTAAGTATATCCTAAAAAAGCATCAATCAACTATGAAGTATCCAAAGAAGAAGCTGCCAATATAAGATCATTAGATATGTCAGGCTGCACTACATTAATCTCTTCAATCTTGACACTAGACTTGCTAAGCACAATGTTGTAATCATTATTCTTTTCTTGTACTTTAACCTTTCCCTTTTTTTAACGCTTGTCTTTGCGCATTTTATGGCATCATGACCAAATATGACCTACTTGCCTATGATAATGACAAGTAAGACCAAACTTACGATCATGAGACTTACTGGGAGACTGTCCACATATCCTAGACTAAGATATGCTAGTGTTGGAACCTAAAATGGGCTTGACACTGGCTCTAAGGCACTAGCTGGGCCTCTATCACTCACCTAAAACCTCCCCACATGGCCGGCAAGGAGCGTCTAAGAACTTTGCATTTTTTTTGATTTTGTAATCCAATGAATAATTCTATTCCCACTCCTCAAAGGGAGTCCCTAAACATGCTCATGTTATACACCACATAGCACATACATAGGGAGCACCCCTCGGTTGATCTTCATGGCTCCACTACGGCTCTCCTACACCTCACAGATTGGCCCCAAGATGTGCCACGAACATAAAACACATTCGAAACAAAGTCCACTCTTTCAATTAAATGATCTATGAGATGATAGATAAACCTCACCAAATAACTCTCGAGGAACCGAATATCTAGCCCTACGGCTTGGGATACCTCACACTCTCAGCATCAATCACCACTTATACAAATGTGCTATGCATTCAGGATACGATACCATGTGGTGCATCAATGCAAGTGTGAATATGACCATCGTGCTCAAACAAATGTTCATTAAAAATCAGCAACATGAAAGTGCGAAGACAATTCTTTTCATGATTTTCTTTTACTACGATAGTGCTTCATTGCTTAGGGGTAGCACCGAGCTTCCTCGTGCTACTAGTCCCTTTTAATTTTTAACAACCGTGAACTCTATATGATATGCACCATGAAACATCATAATTTAACGTACTTCAACCACTCAACAACCCCCTACTCCCTATCATTTAAAGATTTCCATACTTCAATAAATGTAAGGTATGGTTTTTAATGTATTTTTCTTTATTGAAAGCGATAAAAACTCACTCTAACAAAGAGATAGGACTGAATTGAGTCTAAACCTCATGCTTCAGACCATCATATGTTCACAAATACAAATCTCATTTTTCTTTATTTTTATGATGTAAAAAACCTAAAATTTTCTATTTTTCATTATTGTTTCCTATTTATTTATAGAAAATTATAGATAATTGCTAATTTTTTGGTTTAAAAAAATTACTCTTATGAAAAATGATTTTCTTAGCATGTTTCATTCCATAAGAATGGCAAATGCACACAAAAAACCCAAAAACTGCATACTTTTCCTTAAACCTAGGTGTCTTGGGTTTTGCGTATTTTACATAAAATTATTATATGAATAAAATTTTCATGTTTTTCTCAACATGATTATAGAGGATTGGCAATCAAATCCAAGCGTTGCTAACAATTTCAAACCAAAATTGATCATAAAATAATAAAATCTACATTTTTCTCATAAACCGCTCATTATGACGCATGTTTTTCGACATTGGAGGCTTGCTCACGCTCTTCCACGACCGTTGATGATGATGTCTCTTTCCATTCTCACATCATCGTTTGATAAAAAACATCTATCTTAGCCCATCCCCCTCCATTTTTTTACATTGATCCATGAGAAGAAACCATAAGAGGAGAGAGGAGAGAGAAAAATTGAAATAAGATATTGTATAATGCATCATTTTTGATCATCTCTACGATGATGAAGGGCAAGGAAATGCCACATCTTGTTGCCAAGAGCAATCTTGACATGATCAGGACTAGAAAATTGGGAAATTTTTATCCAAAAATGGACGCAAAAAGAAATGCCCCCTCCCTCTGTTTCATGAAAAAGCACATCTTTTGAGATTCTAACCTTAAACCAAGCTTTAAGCTTTGGTTTTAAAAAAATTGATTCAAGTTTTTGCTTTCACACTCCAACCTAAGTGGTTTTTTCACTTTCGGAGGGGCAAACGAGCTTGGATTTGAGATCCGTCTAGACGGATGGCTTCATGACATCGAAATCTATAAACCTAGCCACCGTTATGCACTTTTTGACTTTCGGATCATGTAGTTGCTTCATTACACGAAATCTTGTAGGGATTAAAGAGAGGTCAAATGGACTCCGATCGATGAATCGATACTTACGTTGGGTTCTTGGCATTGAACTCTGTCTTGGAAAACTCCAGCTCATCGATTCGCAATTGTTTCATTTTGCATGAAAATTTGGTATTTTACGGCCTCTCAAGCTCTTTTCTGCTTCAAAAATTACATCTAAAATCTGCTCTCATTGGCAACCATGGGATAGGGTGACTCAGCCTGTCGAATATCACAAACTAATATGCACAAATAAAAACCATAAAAAGCATCAAGTTGCCACAAAAAATATACTCAACAAAGCACAAGAATAGCTCTCACCCTAGCCCCTGCAAAACCAAGGCATAAAAATCTTGAAGGGATAGACCCAACATAATCTGACAAAAATCCAGAGGGAGTTGCTAACGAATTGCTCCAATGTGGATTGGCTAAAAGAACCAGTAAATAGATCATCCTAGTGGTGGCCTAAAGAACTACCTACCCAAGTTAGGACAACTGGAACAAGAACTCTGACTAGGCAAGGACTCTTGTAGCTTGGTCATCAGAGATTTTCATTTAACACATTTTTCATTCAAGAATTCCATACTCCAGTGTATAAAAAGGAGGGAGCTAAGCATAGAATGACCTAAGGATAACAGGGAATCGGCCTCAAGTCCTGACTCAAAAGAACCTACCAAGCTCTCATGAGGTGGCACTTAATTCTTCTTTAGTTCGCTCACTTTTATTTTTGTTCCAACCTTCCTTATACATGATTCTAGCTACTTGCCACCCCTAGGAAGACAAGGCATCAACCTTGGGTCTGACTCATCCCGAGGAACCTACAAGGCCTTCACAAGGCGATAATCAACTACTATTAGGATTTTTCTTCATTTTCTTTTCTTTTTAAGGTTAAGGGGTTAGAACCCCTTTTTACACACCTCTGTAATTTTATCTTTAGATATAGTCAAAACTTTATCTTCTTTTCTATTTGGTAGGCTTCTTAATGGCATCACCCTAGCAGGGACTTCTAGAATAATTGCCTAGCAGAATAGGAAGGACAGAATCACTAGGATTGCCTTAATAATAGGTCTTTAATGGGTGACAATGTCTTGATAGGAGGTAGACAATTACTCAAACCTCCCTCATATATACCTAACCAAACCCTAGGACATCATGCCTTGATTGCCAGTCTCCACAAATGAAAAGAAAATAACCCCCACATACACATATAACATTATTAGCTTAAGGGAAAAACTCGAAAAGGTAACAACACCAACTGGAATGGCCACAAGAAGCTCTTTCATAGCAAAGGCTCCCTCTAGGCACACTTCGTTAAACTCACCTCTGCTGATGCAATCACTAAAATAGAAAACCATTAAACAAACCCGCGCCAAATAGACACATGGCCCTTTTGGCCTAAAGGAATATAGCATGTCTCAACCAATAAATTGGCCCTCTTGGCCTTATGAAATAAAAAATTAGAACCCTATAGAACCAACCCTCTTGGCTTTAGGGAATAAAATACTTTACTACCATTTAGCAGCGTACTGCTGAAACAAACCCTTGGTCCTCCTAACATAACTCTACTAAAGCACAAAATTGACCAAGGATAAGGGCTCCTCATGCCCTATACTAAGTGCATCAAGTTACCAGCTAACTGCCCTGCATAGATAGCAAGGGGCATCCGATGAATATGACGATTCATAATCCTATGTGTCCATGATAGAGTAGGAAGGTGCTCACTTGCTACCTAACTCATAACCTAAACTAATCATCTGTGATTGAAATATGATGTGTTAGCAAGAAGACCCCAAAGTAGTCCAGGGCTAATGTTGGGAGGTGATTGTAAGAGCTCCCTTGAACCACAATTCAAAAAGACATCTTTAACAAAAGCATAATTAGCCGTGGAATTCACAAAGCGATTCCATTGTCGAGGAACCAATTGACTGGCCACCGTCTCAAAAATATGCAATAAGGCTGCACGACGGTACGTCCGTAAAATGGGATCTCGCACACTATAGGTCCCATTCAACTAATTTATTACTAATTACAAGCCACCTTTAACTAATAATCAGGGAATATCACCACATCGGGCTGCATTCAGCCCCATGATCAAGGCCTTGTATTTTGTCATATTAATAGTAAAATAAGGTCCTAAATAGACTCCCATATTCATGAAAACCCTACGTCCGGGGTCTTTAATGAACACACCAACGCTCGGATATTTAGCGGGCCCTCTAGAAGCTTCGTCAAAATACAAGGTATAGACCCAGTCTTCAGTGATAGGCCATGTCGTACTAATAAGCTCACTCGTACTTTTGATAATCAAAATCAAGCCAAGAGAGAGGAGGTATAATATGTACAATCCCTCCTTCCTTGTTGAATTTGATAGAAATTCTAGTTAGAATTTGTTGACAATGGTGGCAGTAGACTTTAATCTCCCACATGAAAGATCCGTCTTGCTTGATACCCTTTACTCCACCAAATCACTTGACCTTGGTGGTAACGTTGCTCTAGATAGGGATGCTCAAGATAGGGAATGATTCATCCAATATCCGATTGTCTTGGTACCTACTGCAAATTAAAGCTGAATCCTGAAGGACCTGCACATGCACCAAGATCACGTCATCCCTTACACATAGTAAGAATTTAGCTTATTAAAATTAAATTTATTCTTAAACTCTACCCCCTAAAAATCTACTAAAGTGTTGTAGAGCCATTCTTTTCTAAACGTACAATCTTGTATGGTCCATCCCACTTGGGTTCCAATTTACGTGGGAATAGCTCATGATAAGCATCATAATACATCATGAATTGACCTTTCACAAATTTGTACTTCTTAGCTCGAAGGTCATGAAGGGCTTTTGTTTTCCGCTTCCCTACTTCTTGATGGAGTAAAGCCTACAACAAGAGAAGTATATCTTTCTTGTAATGATTCTACCTCTCCCAATGAATGATTGAGAGTAAATCGCACAGTGGGAAGCTCTATTTCCAATGGAAAAACACACTCCTCCCCATACACTATCTTGAACGGGGTGTGGCATGTAGTTCTCTTGAATGTCGTGTTGTAAGTGCACATTGCCACATATAATTTCTTATCCCAATCGTGCTTACTTTTTGATAGTATATTGGATAAGATTTCGATCAACTGTTTATTTGTACTGTCAACCTGACCGTTCACTTGAGGATTATATGTGGTATTCTTGTTGTGCTTAATCTTCAAAGCTTGAGTCAAAGCTACTATAACTTTGTTCAAGAAGTGTGTCCCTCAATCATACACTATCTCCTTGGCCAAACCAAAACGGCTTGCTCCATAATGAAACTGGCCATCTCCTTAGCATTATCCTTCATTGTTGCTCGAGCTTCAGACCACTTTGTAAAGTAGTTCATTGCTACAATAATATACCACTTACACATAGTTGATGAAGGGTATGTTGGTCCCACAAAACAATACCCCATTTTTCAAAGGATAACATAACCAAAATAGGGTTTAGAGGTCACTTACGATTCTCCCTCACATCATGTCTTTGACATACATCACAACACTTAACATAACTGAAAGCATCTTGGAAAATCAATAGCCACCACGGAGAGCTTTTTGGGCAGTAAGTCGGCTAGCAAAATGTCCCCCACATGTTGAATCATGGCACTTCTCAAGAATAAATGGTACCTCATCATATACTACACAATGGCGATTAATGCCATCTACTCCTCTCCGATACAAGATTCTTGTGATAATCGAAAAGCGTAATGCTTGTTGCTTGATCTTCCTCTTTTTAGACTTTGATAAAGCAGCCCCAAATCCTCCTATAGATAAATAATGCATTAGAGATGCATACCAGGAAGGGATTGAAGCTGCATCAATCTTGAACAAACCTTCAGCACCACTTTCTTCAACTAGACTTTCCTTTGGCTCCCTGAAATCCACAAGACATTCCATAATACCATGCAGCTTTGGTAGCTTACTCCTGATCTTATTATCGAACTCTTGCAAAGTGATTAGCCACTTTGCTAAATGGTCAGGTGGTTGGAACTTGTTCAGCAACAATCTAAGGCCTTATGCCTTTGTGAAGAATATCACCTTCTCATAGAGAACCTAATGCCTAAATTTCATTGTCACAAAGACCATTCCAAGGCACAATTTCTCTATGTATGTATAGTTGAATTTAGATATCCCTAACTTCTTACTAGCAAAGCCAATCGGATGATACCATTTATCTTCCCAAATTTGGGCTAAACATCAGCTGATACTATGCATTGTGGTTGTTAAAAATATATAAAAAATTTCACCTCTTCTGGGTGCTTTTAGGATTGGCGCTTTTGGTAGTTTCTGCTTCACATATCCTAAAAGGATACTTGATAAGCTTCATTCCACTCAAATAGATAGTTAAAAGATTGGAGGTTCGTCAATGGCAACACTCTTTTTTGCCAGTGCATTGATAAATCTTTGATAATATCCCACTCATGACTGAAAGATGTGTATCTCTTTTGGAGTACATGAATGGGCTCATAGTAACTATAATCTTTATCTTTTCAGGGTCAGTCCCAATACCAGCCGAGCTAACCACATGGCCCAATAACAACCCATAGGGAACCCCAAAGGCTCACTTTCGTGGGCTAAGAGCAATGCAAAGTTGTCTACAATGCTCAAAATATTTACTTAGAATAATCAACCACCTTTTCCTTATGGTGCTTGCCCCCCCAGATCATCAATAAAGACTTTTAACTCCTATGGGGAGATGTCACCAAAAGTCTTATTAGCTGCGTGTTGCCAAGAACCAGGTGCATTGCATAACCAAAAGGCCACCACATGATACACAAAAGTATCAAAGATAATAATAAAGGTTGTTTTCAGCTTGTCTTCCTCTACTGCAATAGCCATTTGATTTTATCTAGCAAAGCAATCCATAAACTAATAAATCTCCCTACGTGCTAAGTGATCCAAAATCTGATCAACAAATGGTAACGGATAGTAATCCAAATCTGATCAACAAATGGTAACGGATAGTAATCCTTAACCGTTTGCTTATTAGGCTTTCTAAAATCTATGCAAAGCTGAATTTGATTATTCTTCTTATTCTTGATAACCACCACTGGTAAACACCACTTTGTGTGTTGAATTGGAAATATCAAGCCAGCTTTCTGTAGTTTTGTCAATTCTTCAAATAGCCCGTCCCTTAATTCGAAAGGCATAAGTCTTACTTTCTGTTGCACAGGGTGGCTACCTTCCTTTAAGGGGATAGTATGAATAGCTAGGCTCAGAGGAATGCCTCTCAGCTCATCATAGCTCCAAGTAAATATGTTGCGGAATTCCTGAATCAGAGACAAATAGTCATTTCTTTCTTGCAAATTGAGAATAGACCCTAATTTGATTGGCTGTGAATCATTCATCATACCAAGGTCTAGCTCAATTACATTCGCATCTTTTATCCTCTCTTGAGCTTCTATTGGCTCATTCAAAGTTACTTGATAGATATCCTTCGTAGTGGGCCCCTCAATAGATTCGTCACTTGATGACGTCTCATTAGTAGATGGAGCATCTAGCATATCAAACTCTAATGAAGATAAATGAACTTTCTCACTTTGAGGAGATTTAGGGTAGGCATCTACTACTACAGGTCTAGCACCTCTACCAAATATCAACTGACCAGCGGGTATATCAGTGCAATATTCTACTTATAAAATCCATGGCTTGCCTAGCAATACTTGATAGCTAGGTCGCCTAGAAAACCTAATGACTCTAAATTCCAAAATGCATTCCACATTAGCAATGGTCACATGGACTTTAATAATGCAACCTTTAGGTTGTCTTAAACTATCATCATCCATTTGGAGAATCATGAAGGTATCTTTTTTTATTTCTAATCCCAACCTCTCCATCAATTCCCAACTCATAATGTTGACAGAGGATCCTGTGTCCACAACAGCATGATCCACTAAGATTCCATCAACATATGCTAGTAGCCTTGGAGAATGCTTTTTAGCATGTTCAAACCAATCATCTCCTACTCGTGCTATTCCCAAGGGCTGAATGATATACCCAATGCAAAGAATCTTCTTAAATTCTTTACGCACTCTTGGAGATAACTTAATTAACTGCAGGATATTTACATCCGGTTTAACTTTGCAAAGAGAACTTGCTAAATCAAATTCATGATAGCTAGCAAGAGCTCACTTTTCTCGCCAGACCATTCTCTCCTTTGGTCTTTGAACCAGCTTTGCTGCCTCTTTCCTACCTTTTGCCTTCTTCTTTGGCAACTCCTTATCCTTCTTGGGTTCATCTTTACCATCTACAACTTTGAGAGGTTCACCTTCCATATCACGATTAAGGGCTTGCATCCCCTTATCATCTTGCTTAGGGTTGCCCTTTACCTTGTCTTTGTCGACTTCTTTATTCTTTTGCCTTCTCGTAATAACTTGTAGATTAGAAGCTTTAGTGTGATTGACACAAATGGCTTCAATAAGGCTGACTCCACTACCACTACTGGCAGCTCCTCTACCATAGCTTTCCCTATAGAATCTTTAGTGCGATTGACACAAATGGCTTCAATAAGGCTGACTCCACTACCACTGGCGGCAGCTCCTCTACCATAGCTTTCCCTCTCTGTAGTATTTGTTTCAGTCCTTCATCTTGTTGAAGATTGTTTCCTTGTGCTTCCTTGCTAGAGAGAACTAATCTTGCTCCAATAGGCACTAGCTAGGTGGCCGTACTTCCCAGATATGTCACATTTAACATTTGGAAAATTCCTAAGGAAATGTTGGCTGCCACACCACTTACAACTAGATCTTGAGCCTCTTTAGGGCATTGATTCCCTATCAATTTTTTTTGCTTCTTAAGGAAATTGACATCAACGTCTATTTGCCTATATTGTTCGGTGATCATGTTAGTATAGTGCTTCATCATATTCTTAACTTTGCTAAGGACATTGGAGGCACTTGACTCGTAGCCCCGATCATCTACCTATTGTTCCATTGGCCTAACCACTTGATTGGGAATTGGTTGTTGGTTTCCTAGAACAACGGTAGGATTTATCATTTGACTTTCAACATTTGGTGGAGCCATCTGACTAGCCATAGGCATGGTTACAGTGGGAGGAGCTGGCAACATAGGCACATTTTGGATCATGCTTCCTCTCCCATTAGGAGACTCATGGGTATCCCTTGATTGCCGTCACTTATCAATGCTAAAATATTTCCAACACCTAAACTCAGATTCCAGTTTTCCCTAGAGGTATAAGCCACTTATAATCGTGATTCTACCTCCTTTGCTCTTGTAATAGCAGTATTAATGACAATAAGAGAAACACTACTGAATTACACTTGAATGTTAAAGTCTAACCCATTCAAAGAGTATTGCAACTGAGTAGCAGCTAGAATAGGAATATAGGTTTACAACTTACCGAATACTTTCTTCAGCTTCTTGGCATACCCACGAATATTTTCATGAGGTTCTTAATGTGTTACATTAAGGACATGTAGCCAATACTGACCTCCCCTTTTAGGACCAAACTCTCTTTGAAAGGCCACAAAGAAGAAGTCAATTGTACTTATGGTTATAGCTTCTAAGCTGTGATACCATACTATAGCTCATCCTTGCAAAGTGATATTAAAAGACATCATCAAGTGTCCATCTTGAATTTGATACATAACCATTAACTTTTGGAATTCATTGATGTGAAGTTCTGCATCTTCCTTTGTTAACCCATTAAAAGTGCATAGAGAAAACCCTAAGACTGGCAAGTCCAGTATTCCTTGCTATTGGGATTGCAATGGGTTGCACCATGGTGATAACCAGATTCGCTAAAGGAGTTTGAATGATCGAAACTATTGCTCCACTTGAAGTAGACGGAATGATTGGAAGAGGGGAAGTACTAGAACTTCCTCCTCCTAACGAACTATGTGTTGAGATAGGGTTACTATGACCCCACCCTTGTAAGGATATTGGACCACTCCTTTGTGGAGAATATCTTCAAATAATTTCGGCCCGCCATCTAGCCCGTTAAGCTCTTTCTTGCTTCTGAATCTCGGTTTGACAATCTTTTGAATCTATCTCACTTCCTTTTGGCATACACTAATAAATTGGTCCCTATTGACCAAGATTCAAAAAACTGCCACTTATTAGCAGCGCTTGAAAAACACACCACCTATCATGATCTAAAATGGGCCCAACACTAGCTCTAAGGCACTAGCCAGGCCTCTACCACTCACGTAAATCACCCCACATGGCCTCGCTGTAGGAGCATCTAAGAACTTTGCATTTGTCTAATTTTGTACTTCAACGAATAATTCATTTTCCACTCCTCAAAGGGAGTCCCTAAACATGTTGGTGCTATACACAACGTAACACACACATAGGAAGCACCCCTTGGTTGATCATCATGACTCCATTATGGCTCTCCTCCTACACCTCGGGATTGGCCCCAAGATGCACCGTGAACATAAAACACATTTAAAAAAAAGTCCTCTTTCAATTAAATGATCCAGGACATGATAAATAAACCTCACCAAACCCAATATCTAGCCCTATGGCTTGGGATATCTCACACTCTCAGGGTTGGTCATCACTTATACAAACATGTGCTATGCATCCAGGATACGATACTATGTGGTGCATCAATGCAAGTGTGAATATGACCATCATGCTCAAACAAATGTTCATTGAAAATCATCAACGTGAAAGTGCAAAGACAATTTTTTTCATGATTTTCTTCTACTATGATAGTGCTTCGTTGCTCATCGAGCTTCCTCGTGCTGCTAGTCCCTTTTAATTTTTAACAGTTGTGAACTCTATATGATATGCACCATGAAACATCAATATTTAACGTACTTCAACCACTTAACAATCCCCTACTCCCTACTGTTTGAAAATTTGCATATGTTGATAGATGTAAGGCATAGTTTTTAATGTATTTTTCTTTATTGAAAGTGATAAAAACTCACTCTAACAAAGAGATAGGACTGAATTGAGGCTAAACCTCATGCTTAAGCTCCATCATATGTTCACAAACGCAATTCTTTTTTTTTCTTATTTTTATGATGTGGAAAACCTAAAAATTTCCATTTGTCATTATAAAAAATTATAAAAAATTACTAATTTTATGATTTAGGTAGATTACTCTTATGGAAAATGATTTTCTTAGCATGTTTCATTCCATAAGAACATCAAATGCACACAAAAAACCCAAAAATCACATATTTTTCCTTAAATCGTTTAGTCTCGGGTTTTGTGTGTTTTGCATAAAATTATTATATGACCGATTTTTTCATGTTTTTTTCAACATGATTGATCAAACAGAGGATTGGTAATCAAATCCAAGCATTGCTAACCATTTCAAACCAAAATTGATAATAAAACGATAAAATCTACATTTTTCTCATAAAACTGCTCATTATTATGACGCACGTTTTTCGATATTGGAGGCCTGCTCATGCTCTTCCATGGTTGTTGACAATCTATCCAACTCTGATTCATGTGTCTTTCCAATCTTGCATCAAGATTTGACCAAAAATGTCCATCTTAGCCCATCCCCCTCCTCTCTTTTAAATGGATCCAAGAGAACAAACCATAAGAGGAGAAAGGAGAGAGAAGAGAGAAAGAGTTAAGTCAGATATTGTATAATGCATCATTTTTGATCATGTCTGTAGTGATGAAGGGTGAGGAAATGCCACATCTTGTTGCCAAGAGCATTCTTGACATGATCAACAACAGAAAATTGGAAAATTTCTATCCAAAAAATGGCCGTCGAAAAAAACGCCCCCTCTCCCCCGGTTTCATGAAAAAGCATGCCTTTTGAGATCTTAAGCTTAAGCTTTGGTTTTAAAATCGGTTCAAGTTATTGCTTTCACACTCCAACGTAAGTCGTTTTTTTACTTTCGAAGGGGCAAACGAGCTCGGATTTGAGATCCGTCTGGACAAATGAATTCATGACATCAAAATCTATAATTGGCCACTAGCATGCACTTTTCGGCTTTCGGATCATCTAGCTATTTCATAATGCAAAACCTTGTGTGGATTAAATGGGGGGTCAAACAGACTCCGATCGATGAATCGAGACATGTGTTGGGTTCTTGGCATTGAACTCCATCTGGGAAAACTTGAGCTTGTCAATCCACAATCGTTTTATTTTGCATGAAAATTTGGTATTTTACGGCCTCCCGGACTCTTTTTTGCTTTAAAAATTGCCTCTAAAATACGCTCTCAGCTAGAGTCTTTACCATGGCCATTTCCATCATGTTGGCCTCTTATAGTCAACGCATGTGACATACGGGAAGCATCCATATTCTTCCATTCATCTCTTCTATCAAGAGGGCACTCTCAACATCCTGTAGTTTCAGCCCATCCTTAGCACCCATAGAGAGCCTTACGAAAAGTGTTCCATGACTTAGATAGAGTACCAAGGAGAAATGAATGATGTAAAGTATCCTTAAACTCAATATTTTGTGAAGTTAAATGGCTGATGATAGAGTGAAACTCATTGAAGTGTATAGACATATAAGTCCCTTCCTTCATACAAAGGTCTATCAACTCTTTTGCCAGTAATTTGAGATACAAGACTCTGCTTGTCATAAAGATTCTTAATCTATGTCCAAATCTCATATGCAATGTTATTTTCTATTACAACATTGTAGTGAACTTTCTTAAAGAGTGATAAACGATTCTAAACTTGCATAGCTCATCTAGTTCATCCCAATCCTCAGATGCAATGTTTTTGGGTTTGGCACCCCCACTTTTGAGTGGTCTAACTTGCAATTTTCGCACTAAAATCTGCAATATCTAGGTCTTCCGATAGTTATAATTGGTCCCATCTAGTCTCTCAATATTGAAGATATCACTTTCATGAGAATCACTAGCCATAATTAGAGCAAGTGCACACAAGAGAAAAATGGACTATTGTAATATCCTACAAATCAGCCCCAAAATCACTGCTAAATAAAATCCAAAAATAAGAGGTACTAAAAAAATAATGAGCTATCCACCAACTATAGTCAAGAACTTACCAAGTACAGGTGACTACCCTCAAATAGAATGCATAAAATTGAAATGGTAGGTTTCTATAATAAATTGCAGCAATATGCCAACAACCAACTATGAGCAACCAAGAGGGAAGAAGCCATGAACAACCAGCATTAAAGACTATCACAACTATAGTGTGCTAGAAACCATATATGAAATAGGCATAGACATCATGCACAGGGTAGGTCTCAAGGGTAAATGAAGAGAACTACCAAATGCATAACCCATTGAGTAAAGGCTCAATACATAACCTAGAAGCATATAAATACCATTGAAAACACCTTGATAGATATAAGTACCAAGTCCAAGCCAAGAGATCAAATTGGCCTATGATAGGGTA
Organism: Lygodium microphyllum; assembly: GCF_053477565.2. Classification (NCBI taxonomy): domain Eukaryota; kingdom Viridiplantae; phylum Streptophyta; class Polypodiopsida; order Schizaeales; family Lygodiaceae; genus Lygodium; species Lygodium microphyllum. The sequence goes on along the minus strand of NC_141153.1, from coordinate 56,696,379 downwards.
GCTGCATCCAATAAATAAAGCATGTACATGTCACAATTAGTCCCACTATCTCACTGTGATAAGCTAAATTGCATAAACCAAATGCTCTGTAGTACAACCAAATATCAAAGTGTGGTGCAATACACAAAGTCTAATAGCTCCAATCAAAGTAAAAGTCGAATTCCAAATGAGCAAGCAAATCTCAAAACATCATGTGAATGACATCTAGACATTCAAGATCCATAGAGTACACATCTAGAAGCATTGAACCCAAGTAGTCTATAAGAATCTAACTATAGCATCCAAGGACAAGAATGATAGCCAATGTCAAATTATCCAAGCTCCAATCTCAGCTTAGGAGCATGCCATAAGCATATCCATAGGCATACATGACAACCAAAGTGTCGGTACATCCAATATGTGGTACTCGAGTTGTTTTAGAGTACAATGAGCATAATTTTTATCAAACAACTCCTTGTTGTCCACTATGAACAATAGAAATAGGACAATCAAAATTGAGTGAATGCCAGCTCAATTGAAGCCCAAAAGCATATAAGACATGTGTCAAGCATCCCCAAGTGTCAAGTTAACATTCGGGCATCAATATCAAGCCTCAAAAGCATAAAATGATAAGATGTATATGCTTTCCCCCAGATAAATGACTTTTAGATTTGTTATTATAGCAAGGAAATCTTTGAGAAAATTGAGCCAAATGTGTACTCAAATCAGCCCAATAGTATCTCAAAACAATGCCATATCACCCCCAACTATTCGACATCCATACATATTCATACGGGCATCCCGAGAAGCATATACAAGCTCCAATGAGACTGATAAAAACTTTTTTTGAACCTATATAATAGTAGGTTTTCTATATATTTGAGTAATAAATGGAGGTTGGGAGCTCCAATATGCAAGTGACCAATTTGAGGAAGATTCCAAGAGGTTATCCAAGTACCGAGGGGTGTCAATGACCACACGAGAGGCAATAAACTAATAAGAATAGAGGGTTGGATAGCCATGAAAAAATCACATTGGTTGGGATGGTGTGGTTGCTAGTCTTCTTGCTCCTTATTGAGCCCTAAGCAATGGTAAGAAAGGTGTCTATGACCCATCGAGCAAGCCTCAACGGGTGAGAATAACTAGGAGAGAAGCTGAAGCTAGATTCACACGTCAGGAAGAAGAGGGCTGAATTGCCATGGAACATTTAAGCTAAATATTTGTCTCAAGCTAAAGCAAAATGAAGCGAAGAGCTCATCAATGCCAATGCAATGGCTTTGATACCGATTGAAGGGAGTGAGCACAGAGTGGAGGCACACGAGCAAAAGCAAGAGCTATGGTGGAAGGAGTAAGAGCAAGAGAGAGATACAATATGTGGGAACTCCAATAGTCACAAATTTCATTGGCCTTCCCTCTATTCAAATATCACTGAAATAATAAAGAATGAATTTACAATGATGGGTGCCCGCCACTTGCAGTGTATAGATGTGTGGATACTATTACTGTAGTACTACACTAGTGGTTAGGCAGAGGTATTGTCAAGCATTTTTGTGAAAACTCAAAATCCCTAGAAAAACTGTAGTTAGGTTTGATTTTTGTTAGCTTAGTAGGTTGCTTGTGTTGTTGTTTCGTAGTTGGATTTTCTGATTGTGAGGCTTAGGATTGTTTTTGATATTTAGTTTGGATTTTTGAGTGTGAAAACTTGATAGCCTTGGTCGAGTTTGGTATTTTTTTTTGGACCGGTTGTTTTCTTGCCAAGACTCTTGCACATCACGGGGATAATGGGTTCACGACAAACACCTCACATTGCACTTGTCGAGTATACTACACTCGGGGGTCGTCTCTTGAACTTTTTAAATACTTCCATGCCATGGGTTAGGTTGATGCATGATTTGTACCATCGTTGAGCACTTCATGGCATGAGGCCCATTGTAGTTATATGTAGTAAATCTTAGTTGCACGTACACATGAGAGAGCACCTTTCAATGGGCACATACTGTTTCTTGCATGCATGAGAGGTAGGATGTTCATCACCAAGTTAGGAACCTCTGGTTGAGTAGGAAAGGTGGTTGGGTGAATAAGAGGGTCGTGAAGGACACCACCAATTGTGAGATGGGTTGTTTTCTTAGTCAACATCTTGAGGACCATTCGTTATTCTTGAGCGACAGTGATATTTTTGGTGGGAGGAGCAGAGTACGATATTTTTCTCGAGTGTTGAGAGGTGAGGTTAAGGATTTAATATAATCAAGGAACTGCGTATGCGTTTTTCATGATGCACGATCACATGTAGATAGGCTAGGCACAATTTCTTCAGTGCATGCATTATTTTTGTGTGGAAGCATCGCTTGATTGGTTGCATAGCACGGATTCATCTTTGTATATTTTTTTCAATTCATGTATGATTGAGCACAATGTATATCTTTAATAGCATATTCCTTATCAAGACACATAGCATGAACAAAACCAGGTACTTATGAAGAAATATCAGTCATTGAAAACTCGAGGGGGTGTGAAGACAAATTGAATAAATTTTATAGCATTGATCACATAGACTTCCTTGAATACATCATTACTAAAGGGATTGGTGTTGTTTCTCCTAGCAAGTAATGGTAGTTTTTTAATGGTGATGCAAAGGGGGGTGCTTTTAAAAAGAACAAGACTCCAGTGTGTGCGGCGTAAATTAGTGGCCATTGAGGATGCATTTTGGAGAGGGTGGCATTAACAAAACACAAAGAAATTATAAGCCTTAAAGGCTTTTGATTTTTTTCAATCGTTCAAGCTAAAAGGAGAGAACAAAAACATTGAAAAGCTTCTATGCTTTTCAAAAAAGCCTAAAACACCAACATGTTATGGAAAGCCTATTTAAGGCTAGAAGAGAAGAGCAAAGGGCCTTGCCCTACTCCTTGCAAAGAAAATTGTGACTTTAGTGAGGAGAGTGAAGGGTCACATGTGAGCAAGTGGAGTCTTGATGTGCTGATCAAATTGATCAAGAACTTGGATGTTGTAGAGTCAAAGTGTCAACTCAAGATTTTTTTCAAGGTATGTGAATTCAACACAATTGATATTGTCTTCAAAGTTTATGTTTTCCAACATAGCGTAAGGTGTGTGTAATGCTCTACCAAATTTGTGTTTTTTGATATTTTCGAGCTATAAGAGGCATAGTGTGTCGTTGATTTTGTGTGTGGCTTGTGTAGTGTTTGCAAAAATTTTGAATTTTTCGTGTTTGAATTGTTTCTGAACAAAGTCAATTACCGTAATTGGCACTCCTTAACGTATCATTATTAGGTTGTGAGATGAGACTTGCTCTCCGATCACCGCTTGCGTAATAGCGTCTTTACCCCCAACATGGTATAAAAATCAAAATATAAGGGAGGCATATATAGATGGAGGAGCACAAGTCATTGTGATTATACAAGCATGTGCAGAAAAGTTTGGTCCCCGAATAATTGCAAGTTTTGAATTTCCAACTAGGTTAACAAATCATGCTAAAGTAAAATACATAGGTATAATTCAAAACTTGGAGGTTAAAGGCTATGGTGTAGTCATGAAAATAAATTGCCATTTATTTTGCAAAAACCCCATTTTTACCCCTTAAATGCGTATTTTTCGGGTTTATAACATTAATTTCAGCCATATCGCTTATGATTTTCTAATTTTCAGATTATAAACTGTTGAAACTCATAGAAAACAACATCATAATGAATATTCAGCCCATGGGAACAATGTTTCATCAATCAAATGGCATAAAAACTCATTTTTCTTCATAAAAAATTGATCCTCTTATTCTTTGTAGACCTTGGATTAGGAAGGCTAGAGCTATACAAGATTGGGATACAAGAACCGAAACAATTTATGATCGTAGAGGGATAGCAAAGAAGTTGAACATGGCATCAAGAAAAGAAATTGTGAATGAAGATAGTAGTGAAGAAGAAGAAGAAAAGGAAGAGAGTGATAGTATTGAGGAAGATGATAGTGAGGATGAGAGTTCAAAAAGTGATTTAGATCCAAAAGTGTCATCAATTATAATAAAGTATTAGAGAGGAAGGAAAAGGATAGAAAAACTCTAAACCATGTAGAAGAACAAAAAACAAAAAAACTTAGAGAATAATTGAGGACACACTTACATATAAAAAATAAAGATATTTTTTTCTAGAGTTTTTGAAAGTTTTAGTAAGGGAAAGATAATTCCTTTAGCAAAAGACAAGGGACTTTTATTTTTGCTCAAGGATGAGGAAACATTTGAAGAAAAAGAGTCTAAGAAGGAACATGATAGTTTAAATGAGGAAGAAGAAGAAAGGTAGTCTAATGCTCAAATGTCAAATGTAAAAAAAGGAGGAACTTCAGGATAGCATAATGATTAGAGAAGATGAAGAATGAAAACTAGAGAAGTTAGAAGAAATCATAGGATGATCTCAAGTTTCAGTAGAGAAAAGAGAATTGTTGGAAAAATTGTTGAGTCCTGACGAGATTGAGGGAGAGAAAAAACAATACCAAACTATTATTAGCAAGTATCTAGATCTCTTTGTAACCTCTTACAGAGAAATTAGAGGCATGCAAGGGAAAGGGCTAAAAATCAAACTTAAAGAAGATGAAAAACCTATTTGTAGGAAATTAAAGCCCTTGACTTTAGAACAAATGACTGTGTTGAAGGAAGAGTTTGAAAAATTGTTGTAAATCGGGTTTATCTAGTTTGTTAGAAATTTTGAATGGGTAAAGATGATAGTCATAGCTCCAAGAAAATATGATATTGGTATATTTCTATAAATTATAAACCCTTAAATGCAGCCACAAAGCGAGATCATTATCCACTCCCTTTCATTGATGAAATTCTAGATTCAGTTTGTAGGTTATGAAAGGTATAGTGTGTGTGATGGCTATTTAGGTTATTTTTAGTTACCCATTGCTCTTAAAGATAAAAGAAAAACAACTTTTGTAACACATTGAGGTTGCTTTTTCTATCAAGTATTACTTTTTGGACTCAGTAATGGACCGTCATGGTATAAAGGAGAAGGGTAAATGAAGTGTTAGCTCCTTTTCTGGAAAAATTAATAAGGGACTTCATTGATGATGTCTTTGTGCGTAGCTCAAGAATTGATAATTGTGAAAAGCTGGACAAAGTGTTAAAGAGAATGGATAGTTATAGGTTATCAATTGAATCCAAAAAAATGTAAGATAGCTCACCCTAAAGTGAAATGTCTTGGTCACGTGGTTTCTCAAAGTGGAATAGAGCCCAATCTTGAAAAAGTTAAAGCTTTGGTCATTTTAGTATCACTTGTAAATACTAAAGAGATTACAACTTTCATTCACAATGTAAGTTATCTTTTAAGATTCATACCTTTGGCTTCTCAATTACTTTACCCGTTGTAGATAATAGCTAAGAAGGATCCTTTAGAATGGATAGTAGAAGTTGAGGAAGTGTTTCAGCAAGTCAAATAAATTGTAGGTCATGCATCATTTGTTCTAGCACCTGATTGGAAAAAGGAATTCTTTGTGAATCCTTTAGTAAGAGAAGATGCTATTAGAGTAGTTCTTATGCAACAAGGAAGGAATTATTGATATATGAGACCCACTTATTTTTCCAGTTGAGTGAAGATCCAACTAGAAAGAATTTATATTGAGATTGAAGTAGTTGTGTGTTAATAAGATAAGAATATGCAATATGTGGACAAAAAGATCCCATAGTTATCCTCATTGTAAATATTCTGGATATTTAGAATAGGAACTCACGTACCTCATTTAATGTACCATATCTATATATAGCTACTAGCAATGAAATCAACAATTGCAATTCACTCCCCCCACACACACACACACACACACACACACACACACACACACACACACACACACACACACACACACACACACACACACACACACACACACACACACACACACACACACACACACACACACACACACACACACACACACACACACACACACACACACACACACACACACACACACACACACACACACACACACACACACACACACACACACAGAGTTGAATATGCACATATACTCTCTTTTCTCTTTCTCTTTTTTAATTGAACATAGGGTACAATCACAGAAAGAGAAAATGTGTTTCTTGTATATGGCTCTCTCTCTCTCTCTCTCTCTCTCTCTCTCTCTCTCTCTCCAAGATGAAATCATTTTTAATTAGATATATAAAGTGATATGATATTTAATGGTTGAATAAGTGTATGCAATGTGTACATGCTCTAAAAACATCTACAAATACACATACACTATTAAAAAGAGTTGATTTTCAAAAACATTAAACATATTGGATAAGATAATGATTTTAAAGATTCAGTATATTTGTGCAATGTATACATGCTCTAAAACCACACAACAGTGCATATAGGCTATTAAAACACATGAACAATACATGCACATATACATGCAATGTATACATGCTCTAAAACCACACAATAGTGCATATAGGCTATTAAAGATTCAGTATATTTGTGCAATGTATACATGCTCTAAAACCACACAATAGTGCATATAGGCTATTAAAACACATGAACAATACATGCACATATACACATGTACACATGCACACACATACATGAATGTATGTATACATGCTCATATACACATAAACATATATGAGTGAGAGAAAAATGAGAGAGAGAGAGAGAGAGAGAGAGAGAGAGAGAGAGAGAGAGAGAGAGAGAGAGAGAGAGAGAGAGAGAGAGAGAGAGAGAGAGAGAGAATGGATACATACTTATAAAACACACACTTATATACATGCACACACTCACATATGTAGCACACATGAGGTGAAGAAAGATGAGAGATAGGAGGAAGAAAAATATAAAAGATAAAATAAAAACTATGAGAGAGAGAGAGAGAGAGAGAGAGAGAGAGAGAGAGAGAGAGAGAGAGAGAGAGAGAGAGAGAGAGAGAGAGAGAGAGAGGACACAAATTTATGATACCACGTAAATAGACACATGTATTAAACACACACATACATATGTATACATGTACACAAACGTATACACATACATATGCACATATATACATACGTAGAGCATAGGAAAAATAATAAGATGTAAAAAGGAAAAAAATATAGGTATATGTGTGCGCGTACACACTCATGTACATGTGCATGTGCATGTACATGTATATATACATATACATACATGTATGTATATATGCATACATACTCATACGCATGTAAACATATAGTAGAAGAGAGAATGAATACACATTTATAAGATATGTGCTTACAAACATGCATACACCCATATATGTAGATATACACATGACATTCATACACAAATACATACATGTACATAATACATGCAATGCATATACACGTGCATACATGTGCAGGAGAAATTCAATGATCGCAACATTATACATGCAAAGTCTACTGTAAAGATTGAGGAGATAAATGTCATGTAGCTTGAAGAGTTCAATGGTGACTACATCTTAGCAGCCTCTTCATGTGATGTCTCTCAGCTGACTGAGTCTATGCATGCACAATGTTGGCTCTTGGATTCGGGTGTGTCTTTTCATGTGACCCCCTACTATGAGTGGTTTCATACCTCTCGCAGTGTATCTGGCACCGTGTGCTTAGGTGATGATTAGTCTCTTACTATTGTTGGCATTGGTGATGTTGCTCTATAGTTTCCCTTTGGTAGCACATTTATTTTGCATAATGTACATCATGCACCCGCCTTGATTAAAAGCCTTATGTCTACTTGGGCAGCTTGATGATGCATGTTATCATATATGCTTTGGTGATTCTGCATGGAAGATAACTCATGGCAGGCTTGTTCTTGCAAGAGGTGCCAAATCTGGTAGCCTCTACCCCTTGGTTGTATATGGTACTATTGACCATGTTTTGTCAATGGGTTCTATTCCACATGTATCTCTCTGGCATGCTCGTCTTGGGCATATGTCGCTTAAGGGAATGAAAATGCTTAGTGCTTTTGCAGTATCTTCCACCTTTTGACTACTCACATTTTGAGTCGTATGATCATTGTTTATATGACATGCAAACTAGGAATTCACATAAAAAGTCTAGTATTCCACATATGGGTGAGGCTTTGGCTATTGTGCATTCAGATATATATGGACCCATGCCTTGTTAGTCATTAGGGGTGTGAAGTACTTTGTCACATTTATTGACGATTATTCATGTGGCTTATCCCATAAACCAGAAATGTGATATCTTGGATGTCTTTCAATGTTGGCTTGCTTTAGCAGAGAATTAGTCTGGGCATAGGTTGAAATGCCTAAGAACCAATAACAGGGGTGAGTACATCTCATGTGCTGAGCGTATGAATAGGACTATCTAGGAGAAGGTTCGCAATATGCTTAGCCAAGAAAGCTTACCATAGCATTTTTGGGCTGAGGCAATCTCTACTACTGTGCATCTCTTAATTAGATCACCTTGTAGTGGTATTCACTTCCAGGTTGTAGAAGAGGAGGTATGGACAGTAAAGGCTCCCTTATATGCTCATTTGTGTGTCTTTGGATGTGAGGCCTTCTGCCATGTGCCCAATGACAAATACAATAAGTTGGATCCTAAGAGTGTGAAATGCATTTTTCTTGGATATGGAGATGTAGGTGAGATGGGATATCGTCTTTGGGATCCGCAGATGCGCAAAAAGTGATCCACAGCCATGATGTTGTGTTCCATGAGGAAAAAATTCATATGCAGCTTGAGAAAGTTGTTGAGATACGTAGGGTTATCTTTTAGGAGGAGCACCCTGCTCTCTCACAACCAGCTAGACAGCCTACACTAGCAGCTGATCTTCATGGCCAAGATGTTGGACAGGCAGCACAGCTTGCATTGAGGTGATCTACTAGAGATAGATGATTTGTTGACCGCTATGAGCCCTCCATAAATTATGTCTTAGTTATAGATGTAGGAGAGCCTCTCACCTATGATGAGGCTATGTAGAGGGGTGACAATCACACTTGGGAGAGGGATATGTAGTCTGAGATTGACTTGTTGCATAAGAATCGTACGTGTGAATTGGTTTCCTTGCCTAGTGGCAAGAGGGCTTTGCCTTGCAAGTGGCTGTACATGTTGAAAAGTACCCCTGGATACCCTAGGCTAGTATACAAGGCTAGATTGGTAGCAAAGGGTTTTAAGCAGGAGCATGGCATTGACTTTGATGAGGTCTTGTCTCCTGTGGTTAAGATGACCACCCTACTCTTAGTCTTGGCTTTGGCTATACAGCTTGACTTGGACTTATATTAGTTGGATGTCAAGACAACTTTCTTACATGGGGACTTGCATGATGAGATATACATGGAGTAGCCTAAGGGCTTTGCAGAGCCTAATAGGGAACACCTAGTGTGTAGATTGAGGAAGAGTCTTGATGGCTTGAAGCAGGCACCTAGGGAATGGTACCAAAAATTTGATGCATTCATGCAGTCATAGGGCTACAGCCCTAGTGCTATGGATCCGTGCTTGTACACAAAGAAAGCCCGTGATGGTTCATTACTGATTTTGGTACTCTATGTGGATGACATGCTTTTAGCAAGGAAAGCTCATGATGAGCTAGATGCTCTTAAGTCTTAGCTCAAGAAGAGCTTTGAGATGAAAGATTTGGGACATGCCTCTCATATACTTGGTATGCACATTACACATGATAGGTCTCAAGGACTACTCTATCTGGTCTCACAAAAGGAGTATATCCATAAAGTCCTTGAGTGTTTCCGTATGAAGGATGTGAAGCTTATTGGCTGTCCATTGCCTTCTCATGTGAAGGTATCACAAGACGGTTGTTCGCATACAGATGAGTAGAGGACTGAGATGGCTAAGATTCCCTATGCATTGGCAGTGGGCAATCTTATGTATGCCATGATAGCCACCCATCTAGATATTGCATTTGCAGTTGGTGTTGTGGCACGTTATATGGCTACACCTAGCAAGAGGCATTGGGATGCCATGAAGGGTATCATGAGGTACCTGAAGGGCACTATTGATATGTGCATATGTTATGGTAGCCAGGATACAGGAGTCGTGGGATACACTGCCTCTAACTATGTAGGACATGCAAATAGTAGGAAGCCCATTTTTGGCTATGTGTTTACTTTTGCTAGAGATGTTGTCTCATGGATGTCCAGGGTGCACAAATGCATGACCATTTCTACTATCAGAGGCCGAGTATGTTGCAACCACTAAGGCTTGCAAGGAGGCCATTCGGTTGGGTCGTTTGGTTGCTGACCTTGGTATTATAGATGCTATCCCTACAGTGAATTCGGATTCTATGAGTGCTATCCAGTGAGCCAAGAATTCGATCTTCCATGTGAAGACGAAACACATTGAGGTAAGGTATCACTTCATTCATGAGGTCATTGGAGGCAGGTCTATTGACCTTGTCAAGATCTCAACTAACTAGAATCCTACAGACTTGCTCACAAAAATCCTCTCTACAGAGTGCTTTGCCTTCCTTAGAAGGTTGATGGGCGTTGGATGAGATGACATCTTTCCTCATCCTATTGTATCTATGCATATGTTGTACTATCTTTTCTTTTTTTCTTTTCACTCCTCACACTGAGGTAGATTCACCTTTAAGTGGGAGGTTATTGGGGGTAAAGCACCTTTGCCTAGCCACTCATGTATTACTACATTGACAATACTTGTGCCTGCACACTACAGGCGGCAGTTGCCCATCACTATAACTTCATCCTTCATTCTTTCAGTGACATTTGAATAAAGCAAAGGCCGGTCACACATTGTGACTCTGGAGTTCCCACATTGTGTGTCTCTCTCTCTTGCTCTTGCTCCTTCGACCATAGCTCTTGCTCCTGCTCATGCTTTCACTTCAAGGCTCACCTCCCTTCACTTTCTTAGGGGATTGAGAGGAGAATAAATGACTGCAAGATTGAAGTGTGAGCCAATCATGTAAGAGGTGAATAATTCCAAGAGCATTGAAGCTTCCAAAACAATATGAGCTTCATCCATGGCATGTCATGTAGCTTGAAATTTTTTGTTCTATTGTTGGGACATGGGCAAAATCAATCACTCTATGATGATTACATTCCCACCAAGTAGCATAATAGAAGGCCTATGCATTGAGATTAGAATTAAGAGATGAAGCACCAATCTCTTGACCTCTTGATGGGCTTGCTTTGAAACCCACATGACTAGGTCAAAAATTGGACTTGTGAGAAAATGAATTGAAGATGATTTATTATTTTGAATAGGATAGATTAAGAGAAGCTTCATAGTCAAGCAAAAAAAAAACTTAAAACCCCCAAAAATTTATTAACTCTTGAATTTATTGTAGTAGAGAATAGGGAAGTTCTTAACTATGATTGTTGCAATAATTTGAGTGCACTTCATGATTAGTCCATGTTCTAGTTACTATTGAGCAACTTAAGGGAAGGATTGGACTAGTTCATGCATGAAGAAGAGACCAAAACAACTTTGTAGATAAGGCAACATGTGGGCACTCAAGTACATTCAAGAGTGGGGAGAAAATAAGAGCAAATGTAAATCAAGCACTACTCAAGTATAAATCTAGTGAAAGGAAAAATAAAAGGGCTACACCACCTGAGTGGGAATGATAAAAGGGAATGAAGGGGATTTTTAAATGGTGCTCAATTAGGCTCAAAAGAGGGAGTTTTTAAGGAGGGACTCAAGTAGTATCAAATAAGGTAAAAAGAAAATAAGGATTTTTGAGAGGAGGAGATTTTAATAGAAAGGGGGATGCATTGACATGGGGAACCTTCAATGCATGCCTAGGGGGCAATAACTACCTTATCAAAAAGTGCTTGCCTACCACCAAATGCCATGTCAGAAAGGAATAAGGGGAATTTAATGAGTTGTTGGCACTTTTGAATTTAGCCCACTTGAGTAGCGAATGAAGGAACACTTAAGCGCTTGCCTGAAGGGCACTCACGTTGCACCTCATTGGACATTGTTGGGAGTTGGTAAAGACAAATAACACAAATCTCTCTGTACATAAGGAAACATTGAGCCATGAAAACCAATGCTCATAATCTACCTAAAACCTGAAAATTTACACAAAAGATCATGGAACCTTCTTTCCAAACTCATTATTTTTTCAGTATGTACATGTATATTGGAGTGTGCAACCTTTTTACATCTTCACAAACTTGTACAAGGAAAAGTTACCTTCCACATGAGCCGTTTAGAGAGAAAACTCATCATACCATATTTGGTAGCTCTTTTGAAATCCTTACACTCTTGAGACAAGAGGAAACTCTAGGATGAGCATTCATTCATCCGCAAAAGGCCAAGAGATTACCTCTCAAGAATGTCCATATATAATTTTGGCCAAAATTGTGAGCGCAAGATCCAAGATCGGATATAAGGGCACGAGCTTAGAGTGGGAGGTACAAGAGAACTTATTTTTTCAATGAAGCTTAAAGGGATCACAATTTGAGCAAGAGTTTGTACCACAATAAATCTTTCATAAGGAGAACAGGTTTCAAACTAAATCTCAAAGAGGACACCTTTCTCACATATTTTTTGGACCCACGGTTCTATACACAGAATGGAACATGAACTTTGCTTTTCCAAGGCCAAGATGTTGCCGTAAGAAGAGTTCTTTAAGTCTTATAGTGATGCAATAAGTCTTTTAGTTTCCCTTTGTGAGAGGATCTTGAGACTTTGATAGCCATTGTTGAATTTTCAAGTTGAGATTTAGCTTTGATCTCCTCCTTCACCCATGAAAACTAGACTGGTTAGCAAAATGAAAATTTTGATTATGAGTCATCCCAAAAAGGAACTTGCAAAGTATAGCCTTCAAACCACAACTATAGCTCTCATACAATCAATGTCCATCCATGAGTGTGCTTGGCATGTGAAAAGGCATCAAAGGACAAACTTTTTCGAAAGGTTTTTTATGAAGGTTGAGAAGTAAGAGGAAAATAAGCTTAAGATAGTTGACAATTCCAAGGGGGGCTAGAGGAAGGTTACGATGTAACATGGCAACCCATCCACCCCCAAATGCAAGCCTATCAAGGCCTTTAAATAAATTTTAAATCACATTTGTAGCTCTTGGCTACATCAAAATGGCATTCCTAGCTGTCCTTCATGCAAGACTCCCAACTCATGACCCACTTATCAAATCTTCTTATGCCGATCTATTTGGCTTTGCCATACATCCAAGATGATAGACTTTCTAATCATGTACATGATGATGATATTTTAGCTCTTTTCGATGGCTCCCCCTCATCTCATGCATTTGAGATAAATTTAGAGATATTCAGTTTGATCGGGATTGATAGTGAAGAAGTTAAAAGAAATCCTCCATGGTATCCTCATAAACATCCCTACTGGATTTGGGTATAGTGTGGATTTGGTAGGTTCTCATGAATCATCATCATGGTTTCACAAAACTCAATGTTCTTTGATATTCAAAGATTGATAAGCAGTCATGTACATTATTTTGGATACTAGAAACCATTTATAAGCATGATCATCACTCTACAAGATCGTAATATATCCATCAGAAAATAAGAACATCTTTATTAGCATGGCCAAGTACAAGAATTCAAAAATATGTCCTATCAAGATCTTTCACTACAAAGGAAGGTGGACTAGCCCTAGTCTCTAGAAATCAATAATGCTTTAGGAGATCAAGATACTTAGGGAGTTCATAATTCTTAGACATTACTTGTCCAATAAGAGCAACCCTATCAAGTGAGATAACCTTGGTATATTGATTATATACCCATTTATTTATTCTTACAAACTTTCCACTTATAAACTTCACCTTATCTTTTTAGAGATGATCATACTTATAAAGTCTGATTAACTTAAGTTCCTCAAGCCCATTCAAGAATTTAAGATGAGTTCCCACACCTTCATACAAATCATATCTAGATAAAAGTAGGGATCGACCCATCCCCAAGTTGAACTTCACTTGAATCCTCATTGTAAACTTAAACAAGTCCAAAAATATTATATTTTCTAAGATAGGCACAAGGTATTCTTATGAAATTCCAATACAATTGATTGACAAGAAATTGCATACATAATCTCATTGCATATAAGGTATACTTTATTACTCATCAAAACAACTCAACTAATAAGCATGAGTATATTTGTCCACAATAACAAGATTTTCATTACTTTTGCAATAGTAATTACAAAATTTACTAACCACAATCAATCTACTAAAACATCATTTCATGAACTTTGTTCTCAAGAAATACCTCCAGATCTATATCCTTATATCTTGGTGGTTTCTCTTGAATATGATAACTAACATACTTAATAACCTCTTGGGGGTATCCCCAACATCCAATTCCAAATGTAGGCATTCTTAGCAATACAACCACTCTTTCACATGGTACTATTTGCAATATTTGCCAGTAGACCACAATGTTTTGAGTACCGGTTCATTGGCAACTAATAACAAACGTTCATCAAAAGCAATACATAAAACATATACCTTGGCTACCTTTAGCCACTCAATCCAAGGAATTCTCCACAATTCATATTGAAGAAAGAAATTTCAGGTTGCGTGTATCCCCATGTATGACCTATTTTGTGGTCAAAAGTTACTCATATACAATCGCCTTTGGTGAGGTTGCAACATGCTTGAAGGAATAATATTTTCTCCATTATTACAGAGAATATGGCTTCTTGATATGAGAAATCATCTAAATCTAAAGCCACCTAATACCTCAATGGAAAAATATCCCTAATTTTTGTGGTCTCTTCTTTAATTTTCTGTGGATCATAGTACACTTACCATAATTAGTGGAATATACATAGCCAAGATTTATTTAAATAAATATTGTTATTCAATTAATTAATTTTATCAGTTAATCATTTATCTTTTGAAAAACCTTGGCTTTGAAACCATGTGTGAGGTGCCTCCTCTAATAAACCTAGAGAAGTCCTCTAGTAGTCAATCAATGCAAATATGTGTTCATGCACATCACCACCTAGTCTCCCCTAGTTGAGCATGGGGATCCCAATTCTACTTCATAGGGAAGCCTGGACAAGTCACTCCTAACAATAGTCTAATGCCCACCTAAGAAAGGTTACTACACAATCAATTAGAGGTGAGAGTAGGGCTAATACCACACTTGGTTCAAAGAGAGTGAGAGACAAGGAAGAGTAACTCAATCCCTCTATGTATCAAGTAAAATCTCAGCTCCGATCCTTTAAAATGATATTAATTCCAATAACTATCCTATCGATATTGGATGGTCACACACTAGATAGCTCTATCTAGTGTTAGGAAAACTCTTTGAGGGTAGGGGGTCACTATGTATAAAAGCGTGTATCACATGAGTACGAAAAAGGAGAATATAAAAAAATATAAGCCTATAGATATACATTCATATAAAAAATATTTTAAAAGGTGCAAATTTATTCACAAAATTTGTTTTTACATTTTTCTTTTTTTTTCACAAAAGGGTATGTTATATCACCTCAACGAAGATACAATGGACCACGAGGTATCCACTCGTGCACTAATCAGACTTATATGTGAAGTGTTGTTTAACATCCACTTTGATTATCCCCTTCGGCACCCATGCTTACGATTGATCTTATTCTCTTCGTAAAACATTTTTCCTCTATCTTCATAACATGTGTCCTTTGCCTTCAAAAAACCAACCCTACCTCCCTCTCTCCTTTTTTACTCGTACCCACTTTCTCTCTATCTCTATTTTACCTTAATATCCTCTTATTTACCAAAAACTTCCTTCCTCTCTCCTTTTAATTACTTCCCCATCTCTTTTTTTTCATGATATTCTCTCTCTCTCTCTCTCTCCTCTCTCTCTCTCTCTTTTATGTAATCTCTCTCCCCCCTCTCTCTCTCTCTCAAGCATTAGAGTAGTCGATTCTACCGTTCACACCACCGCTGCTATTGCTATTGATTCCACTGATTGGTAGGAGAGTCTGTGTGTGTGTGTGTGTGTGTACTGGCAAAGTCATGAGTTGGACCGAGTCTTTTATAACAGGATCGCTCTATATATATCTCTCTCTGAGGCTCACGTTATATATCGGCATGCTATGGGCTATCACTCGTAGACAGGCCATGTGTCAGTGACTCTGCACATTTTAGGGGTCACATTATTTTTTTAAATATATAAATTTAATGAATTCATTTCCTGTCAACTAACGCACACGGGTGAGATGGTAGGGTGCTTGTCTAACAACTAGAAGGCGTGGGTTCAATCTCTAGTAGCAACATAGTAGCATTTTGGCCCAAAAGGAGGGCTTTTCATTATCATCGGCTGTGATCAGGTGCCACATCACCAGGCAGGCCGAGATTTAACGTGAGCTCCCTTTCTCTGGACTGTAGCTCGATTGCTCTACCTCTCTCTTGACGATTGACACCTTTGTAATAATTGCTCTCTCTAAAAACAGTTTGTACGCAGTAGGATCTCGAGTCTAACACAATCTATACACAACATGGTCGCTCTATCTCTCTCTAGACTAGAGCTCAATTGCTCTATCTCTCTCTCAACTAGAGCTCGACTACAACCTCTATAAGGATCTCTCTCTCTCTCTCTCTCTCTCTCTCTCTCTCTATCTCTCTCTCTCTCAATTAGGCCACTATTATGATTTTTAAAGTGAAAGTATTCGGTTGTGGTCTCAAAGCTCCTCACCATGTCAACGTTCCATATTATTGCTACTTACACTGCATATGCATCTAGGTGTTTAATTGCTGAGTGATTTGAACTAACATCCTCTAGGTTGAAGTCCCACTACAGATTTTAGCCTTCATTAAATCTCTCCCTCGAAAATTGGGCGCCATGGATTGGTTACTGCATAAAGCTTTTCCCTATTACTATTGTTCTCACTTACAAATCACCAATGGCATCAAGTTAGTCTCCTTTTGAATGTCTAGCCATCAGATTTATAGACATATTCAAGCTTGGAAGCACCGCTCAGAAGATTGAATTACAAGTAGCATCTTGCTTTGTGTTCAATGCTCAATCCTAATAATGCTCCTCCCTCTTGTGGGAAAAATCTCACTACGCATAGCAATCTACTCTAGACAAACAAGAGATGTTTGTTATGTCCCCCCCTTTTTTGTGGACATGGTGAGTCGCACCCGTGCATAGATAGATACTTGTATAAAATTACAGAACTTGGATTCCAAGAATATTCACAAGGCTAAAAGTGATTAGCTCGGACTGGATCTTCACACGGGCTTTTGGTCTTTCTGTAAGTGTTGTGTTATGCAGCTTTCTTGAGGAGAAATTGGAGTCTATGAGCTACATATTCATCATGGGGATTGTAATTTGAGAATATTCTTGGCTACATCAAGTGGGAGTTCAGGGATTTCAAGTCTCATATGGGTATTGGAGCTTCCATAATCATCTACTTCAATAATGCAAGAGGTATTTCTTAATTTTGCTCTTAATCCCTTTATAATCCAATTGTTTAAGCCATCCATTTGTTGAAAAGGGATAATTAAGAGTAATCCCATTTAAGAATTACCATTTGATTGCATATAGACCCAACTTAGGGCTGAATGATGTCATGTTGAATTCTTTTCATCTTACCCATTAAAAATTAGTAGCCAATTGTTGCTAATTCCTTCCATTTGTTGAAAAAATTGTGCTAATCCTAACCCTGAATTGCTTGATGTGATTGAATGCAATATGGATGAAAATAAGAATCAATTGGTAAGTGGAATAGAATTGTAAAGCAGTGAGTCGTTGCTGTAGGTATTCCTTACCCATATCCATTTCAATTCAGTCCTATTTCATTTTGTTCTTGCATATCATGAAATGGAAAGATTTTGATTTAGCCATGCATATCATACTTTGATTGATAGAATACTAGCTCTGCCATGTATATTCTGACCGAGGAATAAGGTCGAAGCCGGATGAGATAGCAAGACAAAAGAGAGGTTACCCTCCCTTGCTATTTAAGACTTCGTAGGGGTGCACAACCTGGCCCTTGGAAGGAACTTTGCACACCTTCTGGAGTTTCAGAGCCCATGTAGGTGCCGGTCCTACCGTTTTATCCCTCACCACAAGTGGTGGACCATAGAAGACCACTTGGGAAAGAGTGGATGAAGATTTGAAAATTAAGGGTACCGAACAGGGTAGTTTGTGACATCCTTGGGCAGATATATAGGTCTTTCCAATAGGTACCTATATCAGTTGCAGGTGTTAGATTTCTTTTTTCTTTAATTTCTATATATTCTCTAGTTGGACTTGAATATACTCAGTGATCCAAGCATATTTGAGGATATAATAATGTAGAACAAAGCATTTGTCTGTATGAGTAACTTTAACAGTGATTTTAAAGAATTAAAATAAAGAAACTAAGATAAGAGTTTTAATTTGAAACTTTAGGATTAAAAAAGAACATTTATTTAAAACCCTAGATACATAAAAGCTATAACTCCAAATTTATTTTCACTTTCATTCTCTACTTCCCTACACTCGTGCTCTCATTCCTTCTCTCTTGATGTGCCATGGCTACCACTCCCGCCTTCGTCGTGCATGGATTAGATCTACACCATAGCTATGCACTCATAAGAGACCAGATATACCCTAGATTTTGCATGACCTTGTGATGCCAGGAGGCATGTGCCACGGTGGATTCCGTGAGGTTTTACGGTGGATTCGGTAAACTTTGATGACCGGGGCTCATACACAAAGTGGATTCTTTGTGCGAGAAGTTGATGGGGACGCCTGTCCTTTTCGGGCGTTTCATTAATTTAGTGTGTACATGGGTGATTTCATAGCGGGTGATTCCGCAAAATACATATTAAATTAATAAACGTTTATGAGTTTAGAGTGCGCACTCGTAATAAATTAAGGTTAGGATTTATTTCTAACCAGTTGATTTATCTATGTAGCTGAAGACTGCTAGGTATTCACTTTTTTCGGTTTAATTGTATTATTTTACTAACGATTGTGAATGCTTCAGTTGATGTGTAGAGATAGCAGCAGTGGCGGAGGAAAGCATTGGAGTCTAGCGAGTATTCGACCTATGGATTATATTTTGATAGGCGCCACGCCTATATTTTGTCATGTCTATTGAGGCATTGATTATTTATTATTATTTTGTATACAACACCATACTGGGGAATATGGGAATTTCCCATAAGTTTGGGACACATGGTCAAATCTTTGGATTTCTCATAACTTGAATACTATAACTCCAAATCGAGCGCTCTATAGCTCAATAGATTCCATTTTTCAAGAGCTTTCCAATGATAGATCACATTATATAGTTTTGAGAAACTTATGGGTATGTTATCCATGTGCCACCTTTTTAGTATTCAAAAAATGGGAATTGGGAGATTCCCAAACTCACTAATATTGTGTTATACGCCTATGCGCACGGATATGTTATTTCTATTTGGACATTGTGTTGGGCGTGCCAGACTCTATGGGCACCGTCCATTAGCTTTATTTCCTATTTTTGTAAAAGCAAACTCAAAAGCTAAAAGCTTGTCATATTTTTGTAAATTGGGCTATTATTGAGCATGAAGAAGAAATATACATAAAATACATGCTTTGTGAAGCGCTCACACAAGGCATGGGGGGAGATTGAACCCAATTGGTCTCTTGCTCTTGTCGTTCATGCTTTTTACATTGTAATTTGTGCAAAAAGGTAGAGTTCATTGTTCTTGGGGACCTTCCGGGATTCACTATGTGAGCATACAGCGACCGATCTGCGCACCACCTTGAGTTTAGACAGCTCGCTTTTCGCCATAGACCCTAGCTCTAGTATAGTGGCATCGTTTTGTGATGCGACAAACCCTCTCACTTGCTCTATTCCTCCAGACTCTGCTCTTAGGTGGGTCCCCATAGATTTCTTGTATAGTTTATGTGCCATCGAGCCATTCAAAGGTGATAAATTGAGCCCTAGTAATGTGGGGCAGCATCTCCATACCAACACCTCATCCCAGGACCACGCCACGATGGATCTCATCGAGCCTGATGTAACATTTGCCATATATGTTTTGTGCACTGAACTGCAAGAGGACAGTGCGAAGACATCCACATACCCTCTTAGCCACAGCTAGAGTATTGTGCACCCACCTCCCTGCCCTGATGAGATGCCGACAAACAAGCAATGAGCCACCCCTTGCTTCTCTCCATGTTGTCACCATAGACGGGGTGGAATATCTACTCATGCAGGATGTATTAGAAATTTTGGAGCTAAGAGAAGAAGAAATATATTATATCATGGTGTGTGATGCACCTGATGATTTTATAAATTTTGATATATAGGATACCCTAGCACATGTTGATGAGGTGGCTTGATATGATGCCATGAGTGTCGATGATGTCTTTTCCATTCTAAGCATCCAAGAGTAGATTGAGGATATGGCACCACAGTATGAGATCTCAGATGAGGAGTTCAAGCGGTTGCAAGAAAGCCTTTTTGGTCCTTGACCTGACTACACAGTACCTTCCTAGGAGAGAGACAAGGGTGGCCCACTTGCAGGAGCAAACCTGGATGCTTCATTACATTAGTAGATAGATGATGTAGAGAAGGTAATGTTATTGGATTTGCGTACAACTTCACTAGTGTGGATTCACGCCCCCAGATGTGAGCCTCCAGCCAAGGCTGGTATGGGAGCCTGATCTCGACAAAAATTTACCCCAAGGGTCCCAATGCCCTAGAGACCCTACTGGTGAATTTACGTGTGAATCTGATGTATATATATTTAACACACTCCACGCACAGTGAGTCTGACATAGTGAGTCTGACGTTGAACTTGTGTGATGTAGGATATTGTCTATATAGATGAATTTTCATCTAGGAAAGGTGGCTGATCTGGTAGCCAAGTAAGGGTGCAGAACTCGGCATTGAAGGAGTACATCGGCCATCTTGTGAGCAACATTATTGTATTTCATAAGACGTGCTCTCCAGCTTTTGCTGAGAACTTCCTAAAGTTAAGGGTACTAATGAAGATTGGGCCCTTCAAGACCATCCCGACCAACTCCAGCTTGGAGAGAGTAGTGTTGCTTCGATGTTTGAAGCTCCTCTACTTATTCTCTAGTACTAGGTTTGGGCCACTTTTTTCCATGGTGGCCCATGGCATGGTTGCTGGTGTTCAGACCCCAATGTCATTAGTCAAGAACTACTAGGGAAAAATGTATTGCTGCCTATGATCTGACCATGGGGAGTGTAGCTCGAAGAAGCCTAGGAGAGAGTAGATGTACCTATTATCAAATAATATCTCATCACCAATGTAATGCACTTTGTAATCTTCTCTTGAAGTAATGAAAACCAATGTTTGTTGGATTTTCATGCAATGTAGTTTGTCATAAGTGTAGTTTATTATTGTTTTTTACTTGAATGCTACGTTTACGTGTCAGATTTATATGCAACATGATTCGTACCCTAAATTTAATACGCAATGCTTTATCGAATTCGTACACAACATGTGTTCGTTTGAATGCATGTAACGATAACTCAAAGGCATAAATAAAACAAATAACAAACGAATAGACAAAAATAAGATGCGCCAAAAAATTTGTATTCATATTCATAACATTTTACATAGGATCCATTACAACCAGGGTTCTACAAAATCTCTTTGGAAGCTACATTCCATATATGTTTACGTAGTACACCCCTATCGTTGTTGATCTCCACGAGGACTATCCTTCCATCGCTAAAAGAACCTCACTATTCGCAGGTCCCTGTTCGGTGACTATGACTCTCCTTGCATGCACTACTGCATAGACCAAGTCTTCAAACAAGTCAATGAGGTAAGCTTTGGCAGCTTCTTATAGTGCAAGGAGGGCGTGGGCAGTCCAACGATAGGGTTGTTGCAAGCGTGATCCATATGGGGGAAGTGATATTGTTCTTAATCAGTATGTCATCCATAATCTCCCCACCATCTTGTGGAATGGAGCCTTTGGTATTAGGAGATGGGTGGTCTTTTGGTTATGGCAGATCTCACGAAGAGCTAATGTGCCTGGCCTTCATCGATGGTTGCAATGCTGGCGGGGTGGCGGTGGTGGAACTGGGGAAGGTGGCATGTGCATGGGATTTCTAGGGGGGTGTCTCCATGCCGCTTGCTTGGTGCCTTCCACATCTTCTAGGACATAAAACTCAAAATTCAAAAGTGAAAATGTAAACTTTTTAAAAACCCTTAAACTTAAATTAATATATCTAAGCTTTAAAAAAATATGACCATTGATTTGATTGATATGAAATTTTACATGTGGACTTCTCTAGGACACATCAATCACCCAAAAAAAGGCATCGTTAGAAGCCTCTAGGACATCTGTCCGGGAGGCATGGATTCAGGGCCCTAGATGAGAGCTTTTGGACAGGTGTCCCAAAGGCTTCTGATGAGGCCAAATTTTTTTTATGATGCCTGACATGTGGGTGAAGTTTCAGGTGAGATTCTAATTTATAAAATTGATGGTTCAATCATTTTTTGAAAATACATTAATTGGATTATACTTCACTGAAGCAGAAAAACTCACCATCGAGTGTGCGCAACTGCATATTACATGTGTTGTCAACCAAACTACGTGAAACATTCGAAACTTAAAATTCACAAAAAATAAGTCATGGGTTGAATGGAATATCGTATATCAGATATAGTGTTGCCAAACCACTAAATATAGTAAAGATAGAGTGCATAGGTCCATGTATAATTGATCACTGATGTGTGCGTGATTGCGCATTGAACTTATCCTCAACGAAACTACTTACAAAGTTAGAATAACTAATCGAATGCGCTGACATGCTTCTTTGGTTTTTAAAGTGGGCCCAATCTCCAAAGTTTTTGTGAGCTTCCTCTTATGTTTCAATTCTCCTTCTCCAAGTCCATGACTTTAGACTATAACTCCATATTATGCACGTATGTAGCATGCATAGCATCTTCAATGACAGACATTGCTTGTTGTAGGCTCTGGTTCTCCCTATCCTTCTTAGCCAATAATCTATCCTTTTCTATCAAAGACTGCATATTCCCTTGTAATCTTGTATGCATATTTGTCAAGGCTTGATGAACCCTTGCTAATCCTTGTGTGACAAGTATGCATGTGTATCCATACAATCCTTCATTGCCTTCACAAATAAACTTTACAAATGATGTAAGCCCTTCAAATTGTGGTGGCCTTTGAGTGACTGGATTGGGTGGATAAATGCACCCATCAATCCAAAGGTCCACATTTTTTTCCCTGCATTTCTTTCTTAATGCATCATGTATCTTATTGCATCATCTAGACAAGTGCTTAGAAAGATAACACTTATTGCCAAACAACATGTAAGGCATCTTACTCTCAAGTTATGAATGATTAAGTCTCAACTTGCAGTTCTTCAGTGAAAATAAGGAGCCTATGTGAAGCCAACATGGAATCTCTAAATCAGAAAGATGTCAAGAGGTTTTGTAACAATATAATAGAATCTCATAGATTGGACAATTTTGATGAAAGACCAGCTTTTTGGGACCTTTTATAATATATAGCTACAAACATGGTATGGTCAAAGGAAGGTCAATGATATAGTGCAAATACGAAAGCTTTGTTTGACATTGCAAAGGTGTGGGGTGGACCAAGTGTTGGGCATCACATGCTCAACATTGGGACTTTGGACATCATTTCAAGAGGTTCAACCACTACATTGACAACTACCTCTTACATAGTCTCTTACACATGAATCCACATTCAATTGTGTTGAATGCATAAGGCATATCTCCATGCATGAAGAATGCTTTTGCACACCCCATGATCCAGGGTGCACTCCTTAGGTTCCCAAACCCTCTACAGCCTTCATCATGCAAGAGGAGAGCATGGATAAGACATGAGAAAGTACATAGAAGAGAAGGAGGCTTCACCTTTGGTCCCTCACCACACACTCTCACTCTCATTCCCTAAATCTCAACCTCTCTATCTCACTCCCTTTCCCACAAGATAAAAGCAAGAATGCAAGAGCCAAAAGTTAGCACACTCAAGGATAGCTTGTTTTGTTCTTTCTCATCCTTTTGATATAAGTTTTTAAGGTTATGGTTTTCCCTTTCCCTTTGGTTATTCAAACCTCTTTTCGGCCAAGTGACTGGTTACCCCTCCTTGTTGATGCACATAGAGCTATTGATTTACATGTCTTTAACTCAAATATTACTCATTTGTTAATACAAATTGTATAGAAGGGACTCTCATTTCTCTTTAGATCTTTCAAAATAATGATAAAATTCAAAAATTCAAAAAACTATGCATTCTAAGATCTTTCCTTTCTTCATATTTCCATATTGTTAACATTTTATCCCCTCCTAGTCGAGTGCTAGTCCCATGGCACTCATGTCATAGAAACACAATATAGATGGCAAGGATCTCAGAGGAAAAGGGGCTCTTTGAAAATGTAAGAGAAAGATGGGGTTGGTGGTATTGTGCCAGTGGTGATGAAGAGGTCTAGGAGATTGCAAGGAGCAAAAGATACGGCCCACCAATCTTGATGGTTTTAGATACGCTTAGTATGCCTATCATGTAGCCATGCTCTCCCTGAGATATTTCTTTGCCCTACATTTGTGTACTCTCATGAAGGAGCTTGAGAGGAGAGAGAAAGAGGAGAGAAAATATTGTACAAAAGAGAGAATTAGAATGCAGAGGAGAGAGAAAGAATGGATGAGGAGAGAGAAAGGCTAGAAACTGAGAGGGAAAGACAAGTAAGAGATGGTTGTTAGCCATGAAATGGAGAGGAAAGAAGGAAAGAGATGGCTAGTAGCCATGAAAGGATAGGAAGAGAGAGATAAAACAAGAAAAGACTTGTACTTATGTCAAAATTGGATACAAAAGGATTGGTACCTTCACCTTTTATACCTGATCCTATATACTCTATTTCCCATCTCTTACATTCCATCCCCACTCAAAAGAAGTTTTTGTCCTAAAAAACATTAGTAGACTATTTACAATGGTTGAATGCAAAGGGAATCAGGATATTACTCTATTACAAGTGGCTACAAAAATAGGAAAATCACTAATATGTACTGAGTAATGGATGGAATCAGAAGTGGAAAACAAAATAGACTACATGAACATCCATTCAAGATGATAAAATTGAGAACTAGACTGCCATAACTCCAAGAAAAGACACTTGCAAACAATAGGTAGCTTGTGGTCTACTACACACTCTATTGTAGTAAAATTGAGATATCTTTTGATGGGCATATCTGAATCAAGTGTGCTATGAGCCAAAAGAAAGCTCATTGGACACACTTTCAACTCACATTAGTGTTGCTCCTCTATAATCAAATCAGAATTGAAACTGAGCCAAAACAGTAAGTTGTCCATAAATTATCTACGATAGAATAAGATATAAAATGACTAGTTTTCAGCCAAATAAACCTCTAAAAGATAAAGAAATGGACCCAAATATGGATGCTAGCCTAATGAAGGTGCAAAATCCTTCCCATAACCTCTTGGATCAAAAGGTATACCATCGTAATAACGATCAAGAGGAGGAAAACTATCATCAAACTCATAATCTTGACCACCTAGGTTAAATGGGTAGGATGAAAGATCCCTATAAGCATAACCACAATCATATCCATCATCCATTAGATTTTAGTCATCATGAATCACATGTACATCCTCATTATCAATATACCAATCATCAAAAACATTATCCAAGTCTTTATAACCATAATCATATGCATACTACTCATCTCTTAGTTGGTGTAGACCTTGATTAAGTATGAACTGATGCATATCCTCAACTAATGCATCGTAAGAATGATCAAGAACTTTAGAGTCTTCAGTTTTAGTATGCTAATATCCTTCATCAAATAGTCCATAAGATTGATCACTTACTAAGTGATCTTCATATACATTGTCTTCTACTAGAGGATCCTCTTGTTGACCATCTTGGTCTTAAAGAGAGTGGAAAGAAATACCAATGAATATTCTAACTACTAGTGAGATGACTGATTAAGCAATTATACAAACCAATGTAATACACCCCTACCTTGAAGAGACTATAGAAGAGTAGTACCACTACTATAAAAATACTTCATTGATGCCCACAAATAAGATGAAACCTCCATTTTGTCCATTGTTAGTAAACCTAACAATATCCTTTTAGCTTCGACATTAGATATACATCCTTGTAAGATATTGTTATCATAGAGATTAGCAAGAGCCTACATTACACTTTGTTGAACCAACTGAGAAGTATGTGGTTGCAACTGATGGATAAGTACTTGCTCAACCAAACTCACATATATCACTTCAAATGCCATTTAAGAGTCATCATAAGTCATGAAAGCACTTGCCAAAGTACCCACAATGTCTACCAAAGGATTATCCATTCTATTAGAACCAATATCTCTGATAGGATTCATAATACTCTATTTCCCTACATGTGGAAAGTGCAGTCCATAGTACCTGTAGGTACTAGATTAGCCATAACTTTTGAATGAAAGGTCCGATTGATAAACTTCTTGATTCAAATAAAATCTAACACTTTTTTTTTGAAGGAGCACTTAATAGTATATTCAAAGCAGGTCAAAAAAAGATATGATAGCCCAAAGTTGGCTGACTAAAATAGTCCACAACTTTCCTTGTTTGAATGAGCTTATGAGAGGTTTATAAATCCAACTTTGATCCTATTTAACCTTGTAGACTCATTGATAGAGCTGAGGCCACTCTATAAGATACAAAGTCATCAATTTATGATCAATTAAAAGCAATCAAAGTCACAGACCACCCATTTTAATGACTCCAATGTAGGAGTAATGTCCTGAAATCACTGTATGAATTGAATCACTACCAAGAAGAATTAAACAATGCCAACATGATCATTTGCAATATCAACATGAATATCATCTTACCACCACTTCCAAAAATAGAAAGACATTGCTATAGACATATCAACACAAGCATTTAAGTGTCTGAATGAAAGACCCCAAGCCACCATAAACATGTCATCAGCATAACCCATGTACCAAGAAATGCTCTATCATCCAAGAGCTTAAAAAAGAGTAATGGCTTTCAAGCTTATTTCCATCAAAATCCCCAAAATGTTACTTCTAAATTGAATCCCATAGCTCCATAATCTTCAAGCTTACCAAGGTTGAAGAGCCTTTCTCAAAGGAAAACAATAGAGTTGCTACACTGATAACTATGGTTGAAGCTTATCGTTGAGCATTTAGCATTAGAGAATGCCTCTTGATACTACAAGTATTGAGGATGTTGAAGGAGAAAATATTTGAAGGTACCCTACTTAATTCATCAGAAGAAGCTCTATGTTGCTTCAATGGAAGAGAACTAACCTTCAACCTTCAATGTGTGAGCTCCAATGTTGGCCATGAAGAAGTAAACCATCTAGAATCCTTATAATGGAAATAATTTCTTTATGCTTTAGAAAGAAATAACACTCCTACTTGATGAAGAACCAAGAAGCTCTTCTTCAATGGAAGCTTGAGGTCTCAAATAATGTTTATAAACTCCCAATCTCCAATCTTGCCAAGATATTGAAGATTCTTACTATAGATAACCTCCAGAGGTGAAAAAGGTCAAAATCCCCTTAAAATTGATGAGCTTAGGTAAAGCTTTAATGGTTTCCATGTTATGACAACTAGGGTTTCTCAAGAGAATGAAAGGATAAATATTAGGCAACAATATTGACCAATATGACCTCTTGAAGCAAGTATTAGGTAGCAGAGATTGATTAGAATAAAGCATAAAAAAGAAGTAGATGATTCTCAACATGATTTCAGGCCAAGAATTCAGTGCATTTTGTGCCTACTATTGGCTATCCACGTGGCATTTGATGCATCAAGAAATGATAATAAAAATGCTCTTTGAAGTGTGAGAAATCATAATGAAACAATGGCTAATGCCTTTCATCTACATAGGGAGAGAAACTTCAAGAAATCCACCATGGAAGCTTCAAGAAAGATGAAAAGAAGAAGAAGAAAGCTCTACTCCAATAAAGAACTGAAATTTTAGTCTTCTCTAAGTCCAATGACCTCTTCTTTCTAAAACCTACCTCCAAAATGACCTGTAATGGATGCATGATCTGTTATTCAGTTTGGCTAAATCTCTCAAAAATCTTTGTTAGAGTCCCAAGTTTAGTCTTTGCTTTAAGTAAAATGCATGTACCTTCCATGTGGCTCGTGTACCTAATGTCCAAGATTTAATGGTGGAAAATTAGAGAAAATATGTCTGAAAATGAGAAAATCAAATGGATCAAAAGCCCATGCTCTGATACCACTTGTCATTAAGGAAGCTGAGAGGAGAGAAAAAGAGAAGAGAGAAGACTACAAGAAAGAGAGAAGTAGAATGCATAGGATAGAGAAATTCTAGATGAGGAGAGAGAAATACTAGAAATTGAGAGAGAAAGACAAGAAAGAAGGAAAGAGATGGTTGGCAGCCATGAAAGGATAGGAAGAGAGAGATGAAACAAGAAAATACTTGTACTTACGTCAAAATTGGATTGTAAATGATTGATACCTTCATTTTTTATACTTGCCCCTATTTGGTACCTTCATTTTTTATACCTGCCCCTATGTACTCTATTTCCCATCTCTTATATTGATCAATAAATATAGGCTTAGTACACTTGAATTATAAGCCTTGAGCATGCATTTTCCTATGCTTATCATTGGTGAGGCATCTAGCTTGAGTAGCAACATGATACCTACAATGATGCTCATACTACTCACAATAGAGTGAATATCCATAATCACTACTACAAAAACTTATCAATGATTGCATTAGCTCTTCTTGAACTATTGCAGTAACTAGGGTAATCAAAGCAACCAATTTTTATTGACTTCTACATGAGCTAGGCCTTCTTGTAAAATGGCATTGCTATAAAGATTTGTAAGAGCCTCTATAATACATTGATGTAGCAACTGAGAAGCACAAGATGTTAGGTGTTATTTTGTTCAATCATGATTATATCTACCACTTTTGCCCTCATCATGGTATCATTAAAAATCATAAGTGAATATACTAATGAACTATATAGATCATCCATTTGAGCTTTGAGCTTGCTAACCATAATTTCTTTTGTGATGATTATGATCATAATAGACATACTATCAATAATATCGACTAAAGCAACCATTGCATTCTCTTGCAATGCATCAATAAACTTTCCCTACATGGAGTCTCTTGAAGGTGCTACTATGACAATTTACCAAGAGAGCTATTGCATTAGCATCATACAAAGACCACCACACTTCTTGTGAAGTCAATGAGAGTGCTCTCAATCCATTAGCTATCTTTGCTTAGAGAGATATGCCATTACGAAAGCACATGAGTTCAAGTAATGGATGAAATGCACCAATGCTAAAATTTTTATTATTGATTGGATTAAACATATTCATTTGGAAAATGTGATCTCTAAATTAATAGCCCTAATTGAGGATGTGAAGTTCAAACTAAGTTTTGATGAAATTTTGATCTCAAGTCCATAGTCTTTAAGTGCTTCAGTGACGAGCAAGAATGCTAGAAGCAAAGGTTTTAGTTGTATGCACGCTCGGGAAGTTCACCATGGGCAACTTAAAGAATCATATAAGTGCAAAGGGTGGGGGGGAGGGGGGGGGGGCGTTTTTCCAAAAAGTAAACAAGTGTATACATTAGGGATAGGTAACCATTGACTCCCCCCTTCGATTGTAAAAGCAAGGGAGGGGTTTGGTGTGGGGGGTCTAAAAATTCTTATGATTAAGGACCAAAAATTTATTACTTAGGTGAGCCATTAGAGACACAGACTGACCCTTATAAAGTTCTTGTATACACTATTCTTTCCTTATGGAAGGCAAACAAGAAACTCAAGCTTGAATTTCCTTTTGATGAAAGTTTTTCTATGCTATTATACATTTGTTTCTCTTTCCCCCTCTGTGCTTGCTTGCCTACCTGCTTGTAGTGTCTCTCTATGCCTCTGTGTGACCCTAATCGACCCATGGCAACCACAGGTAGCACAAACATGCAAGAAAATTTGGTACACTTTTGCTGAAGATTTGATATTTTGATCAAAATCCTTCTCTATAAGGGTTTTCTTTACAAATCACATCAGCAAGGGTGATCCACAATGTAATAATAGTAGCCTTGGACTATGTAGTCATTGTGCGATGAGATTTACTATTAAGTTGTTGCAGATTAAATGATCGGCCACTATAGCATAGGTCCATCTATAGCCGTGCATCTTGATTTTCAATTCATTTATAGAAAGTAGGTTGACCCTTCACAAAAGAAGAGAATAGAAGGGAAGGCTAAGACAACTAAGGCCTAGAATCTCTCTAAGTTTAGAGATGCAGTGCACACATTTAAATGGGGAATAGAAATGCCACATATTCACATTCTAACAAGTTACTTAGAAGTTACTTAGAAAGGAAGGCTAAGATATATGAGACCTTTTTGTATTATTGATGGGTCAAAATCCCTTTAAGCTAAGAGGTGTGGCACACATTGAAATGGGGGATGCCAATGCGGCCACTCTAGAGGATTTATTTATTGCATGAATAGTTCCTTTGCACTATAGTTCAGTTATTTGTTGAAAAAATTTCACCCCACCAATGTCTTTTTTGTAAAAACATGGATCTAGAACATGGCTTGTGGCGGAAGCTATGGAGGTTGGAAGAGAAAGAGTGAGTTCATGAAGACACTAACATGACTGACTGTTACACAAGTGAATTAGGTTCCAAGATGGAAGCTTGGACTCATAAACACAATCTTGTGTATAGAGTGACAATGACAAAAGACTTTACTGAAGGACAAAAGTACTATGACATTGCATTAGAAAAGAGAGCAAGTACAATGTTTTATAGGAACTGGATGGTAGCATTTCTCCTACTGTGCTTATGGGATTCTAGTCTTGAGCCCACACTACTCCATACAAAGAGGCTAAGTAGGTGTGATTGCAGAAATCTCAACATTTTTGTGTGGTTGATTAGGTGCTTCTACTTGACATGGGAGCTAGAAAATCAAGCCTCTAGTGTTGTGATTTGTCAAAGAGCAGTTTTATGATTATTAGGTAAGAAGCTGACGTAAGCATTAGGAAAAGCTTCATGTAAAAAATGTAATAATATCTCTTAATTAAGTTAGTTGTGATGGAAGTTTAGGTACCATTAGTGTTATGCTTTGGGAATCCACAATCGAGGTAGCCTTTTTTCCTACATTGGATATCAATGAGACTATAGTAAAATTTTAAGCATGGGATACAATAGGACAAGAAAGATACCATATTCCATGCTTAATTAATGAAAATGCCTAAAATGGAGAGTGGTTCAAGAAAGTTTTTGTGTAAACCCTAATTTGGGAGAGTCCATCAACATCTATAAATAAACAAGCTTCCCCATCATTCAGCCTATCCTTTTGTGTAAGTTTCTCACTCTACCATTCTTGTCTTGCAGGTTTCAACCATCAGCCCTCTTCCACTACTTGTTCACCCCCTAGTGATTTTTGCGAAGTGGTCTACAACTATCACCCAACCTCCCACTGCTGTCAATGATTAGCTTCCATCATCTATATCAGGTCATTTTTGTGTTTTCATCACGTTTCTTCATCAACCTCTCCTCTTGACTAGTGATTACTGCACTCAGGCTTCGTCTCTGATGACAATACACATCTACTATCATGGGGCTCCTGCTCCAATAATTGTTTATTATATCACTAACAATGTAAGACTTAGATTGGCTTACACCTATACTAGCATTCTTTTGTTTTGGATATTGTATCATGTAATATGTAATTAAAAAGAGCAAGTGTGATGTGGATATATAAAAAAAGAAGTAGCTACGACCCCTTAAGCCAGACATCATTTTTGTTACTGGATTCATTCATATGTGCAAAAAAATGGATCCAAGAGCTACGGAGGCAAGGTAGATGTTTGAACATTTTGCATTTCAGGTTTTGTAACATTAAATAGATGATTTTTTACATGTGTTAAGTCTTTTAATGTTTTCAATCCAATGATTTTTGGTGAAAAACAAACCAGTTAAGCTAACAAGTGGCTCATATTGATTGCAATGAATGCGAATCTTGTGATGGCCCTTGCAAGAAACAAGGCTAACTTAGCATCCAAGAGGAAAGTTGAACCAAATACAATGTTCCTTACAATGAATTGGCTAGGTTTGGTATTCTCATGCTCATAATCTAATTGTTTGTAAGTTCAAAGATGTAGCTATAATCTAGGGAGTGTACAAGTGAGACCATGGCACAATTATGACATTCTCTAGTTGCTTAGTCACTAAAAGATGGGTTATTTTGCACTATAGTTTCTGGGACCTACAGGTCTCACAGAGTTCTTGTAGGATGGGTCTAGTTTGTGAAAGAGTGAAATGATATTTTAAGAAAGATAGAATTGAATGGGTCTAGGCTATAAAATAGTGAAAGAAAGAGAGAGAGAGAGAATAGCTCAAGGGGATGATCATAGTGTGAAACTTGAAGCTTCATTCTTTATAGAGGCTTGAAACTTTAGGCAGCTTGGTGCACGTTTAGTGGGAGAGTGATAGAGATGCCATGGTAACTTTAGGCTTCAAGTATGATAGGAGGGGGAGAGAGTGTGTGTATGTGTGTGCACATGCACACACTTGTGTTTGAGAGAGAGAGATGAGCATGAAAATATGTGTGTTTCAATCTCATTTTAATTAGGGAGAAAGAATGTTGTAATTATATAATAATTGAAAGGGTATTAGGGCCAGGACACACATAGGTCAATTGACTTGCGCAAGTTGCAAAAGTGGCCATTGACTTGCAAGTATCCAATAACTCTCTAAACTTCAACCCCACAAAATAAGGAACCTCGTCTAGTGGGTTTACTCTATTGACTCTCCAAACATGGAAGTTTGTTGAGCGTCAGATTGTCTCTCTCCTTTGATTGTGGTTTCTCTCTCATTTGTGTAGCACATCAAGCTCTACATGTGGCTATTGCATCACTATTGCGCTCCATGTTCAATCACATTCTCAGCTCAAGTCATGAACTTACGGGTGGTGCACTCGTGGTGCAACTCTTAGGAGCCATCTTATATACATGTCAAATCAACTTGTGGAGATGTTGGAATGTTGAAGAGCATGTGGTCTCATGTGGTCATCATTTGGCTACACAACTACAATACTCATGCCACTAAACATGTCCATACCCAAGGCTTTTGGATGCCTCGCTTATGCAACCTCCACAAATATTCCAAGAGCTCCAACGGCCCCTACCTATAACTCTTGGCTCACATCACATCTAAGTAGTTCTATTGTCTACAAATGACAACTCCATCACTACACAAGTGGAAGGCATTATTCGAGACCCCTTTTTGGTAAGAAAATATTGGCTGGTTTTATGAATTAATAATACCCTTATGTAAAAAATTACACACATGAAATATAGATACTCCTTTTATGAATAAATTCATGTATTTTAAAAATTTTCCTTCTATGAATGTACATATGTAAGACTACACTCTCATATCCAATAAAGGGGAATTCAAATCCCTCAACATTCTCACATTCTAATGATGTGTCTTCCTTGTCCTATTGTTCTATATGTGCTAGCTAGTTAATGAAGTTATCCCCCTATCTAGCTTCAACAAAGTACCTAATGAAGTGGTTCTTGAGAGTTGCAAAGGATTACTACTCAATGATACCTAGGCTTGTATCTCATGCTCTTTCTAGATTCTATATAAATCTAGAGGAGTCCTCTAGTAGTTGAACAAAACTTGAGTCCATGCCTGTCACTGTCTAGCCTCCCCTTGGGAAATATCAAACTTAGATTTTGGTTTTACTTCTATAGGAAACATGGGAATAGTTGCTCCTAACAACCATTTAACACCCATCTAAGAAGAGTCACTTCAAAACAATCAAAGGCAAATATGGTCTCACACTACACTTGATTTAATGAGAATGAAAAATGAAGGGGAGTAGAATCTCAAACCTTCTACACATAAGTAGTCTCACAATGGCCCCCTAAAACATTGTTAAGCAAGGTATCTAGCCAACCCAATTGTAGGGTTATGATCAAATAGCTCTATCTAGTATTTTAGGAAAGCTACTCAAGTTATCAGGTTATCCTAGCCATAGATGATTGATCGTCGGGACCAAGGCCTCCAACTTTCCTTGATGGGTGTATTTTAGTTATCTAATTAAGAAAAATATGCTACCATATTGTTTAACATATACAATCGCTTTCTTTTATGAATTTGTTACACATAGTTTGTTAACATAGCCATTATCACCACATGACAACACTTTGAAAAACAATAATCCCTATTAATTCATAAAAAATATGTATAACCACCATTACTCCTAGAGATACAACCATCCTGGCCTAGGATGGGACCTTCCTTCCCCACAAGATTGGATTGCATGTGATTGCATTCCTTTTGTGGACACAAGCTAGCTCTCAAGGGTTCACTAAGCTTCCCTAAGACTCGAAAATAATCCTACATAACATAGTAGTTATCACTAAGCCCTTTGCCCTGTCAAGGTACTCAAATGATCAAAAAACATAAACACTTTGCTTGCACAAGAACATAGAACCCTCACCAGTAATAATTAAGTTTTTCATGCATCTTATAAGATGCTAAGGTACATTGGTATGGGGATTCTAATGGCATAAACTACCATAATCACTTTTCCATTTGGTCATTACAAGGACAAATTTTTAGGGTAAGATAGCCATCACATTTAAAATGCAAAAGCAAAGGTACTTTGTGATGCGCCAGTTCTATGGATGAAATAGTCTCATTCTCAACTTCTAGCACCCCCAAAGGTTTATACTCTCTTGCAAAGATTGGAATCCATGGTTTTTTTACCAAAAGGAAAAGGTTTATAGCATGGCTTCTTCCAAAAAAGTGAATTTACTTTTGGCCTTTCTATTTTCATCCCAAAAACTAATTTTGAATTCTTCTTTTCACTATTATTTATTTTTCCTTGTCCTATTATTTTATTGTTCCAAAAACTCTTTTCCTTCTTGTTCCTTGTGCAAATAAGCCTAGTCCCGGTGTCAAATAAATATTTCATAAAATTGTAGAGTGACTATTTTTTTGAGATGAATGCATCTATGTAGTTAATTTTCCTTATTAAATGTTAAATTGATAATTTGAAAATTTTTAAGTTCTTTTATGTTTTAATTATATGTATCAAATTTTATTAAAATTACACCTATATTTAATTATGTATAGTTGTGTAAATATGTTTAAAATTGATATTTTATGGACAAAAATATTTATTTTTTAATACATTAATTTATTTGTTTCAAACTCACATTGTTTTATTTTCTTAAGCTTTGTAATCAATGTCGTGTAACACCTTAGTACATGTGTTAGAAGCAGGTAAACATATGTTTATTCATAATGGATAAGTACAAGGGTTCAGTAATGTATTTCATTTAGTTCTTGTGTTGCAAAAGTAAGAGGTGTAATATCCCTATTAGACAAACTCATATTAATTTAAAAAATAACTTTCAAATTAAGTCAATAAATGTACAAAAGAAGTTGAATAAGTGTTTCTGTAATGAGCTGTGAGTTTTTTATACACTTGCACATTTATATACTTTTAAATGTGGGTATACTTAATAAGGCTTGACTCATATGATAAAATAAGGAAAACCCCACAAATTTTAAAATGTGTCGTTTAACATTGGAATTAGAGATTGTCTCAAAAAAATAGTCACTTTACAGTTTTACATCACATTAGTCCAAGATTAAAAGCGCACTAGGCCTAGCTCGCAAGAAACATGGAAGAAGAATATTTTTGGTACACTAAAATAATGGGAGTAGAAAAAGAAACTACAAGTATAAAATAAAATTTTAAAAAAATTAAAGTGAAAATAGAGGAGTGTAAAGAAATTGGCTTTTTGGGGGAGAAGGCACATTCAACAAAGCTAAGCTCAAATTAGAGTGATTGAAAAAGAGAGAAAAGGGGAAAAGCATATGAGACTCTCTCTTCTCATCTCTCAAACATCTTTATAAGCCTTTTCCTTTAGATAAAAATCCATGGATTCTTAACTTTGCAAGAGAGATTGAACCCCTAGAGGTCCTTAAGCCCAAGAGCGAGAGAATTCCAACCATGCAATGCATTCAAGTCAATGTGACTTCTGATATTTGCAATAATCTGCTTTAGCATCTCAACATGTTGGTGTCTTCCTTTTGGCTAGTTTGAGTTAGATTAAGTAGACAACTTATGTTATATCTTATATAAAGTGTTTTTACACAATCTCCCACTCTTAAATAGTTAGTCTAGCTATTGTCTATACCAACAAACATCAAGAGGAGTGCCAAAACAACTCTGGAATGTCTCAAAAAATTCATGAGTACTATTGTATAACTACTTTTATCTTAGCAACAATAGACTCGAGTTTTAATACTATTCACACATTTCATAAAGCTCACATCTTGAAGACTATTTTCAATGGCTAAGAAGAGACATGAAACTAGCACTTATACTCTCATCAAATGAGCCCAACACTAAAGTTGAGACTCATTCCAAAGTTGAAACGCAATCAAAGGAGGACATGGAATCCACATAACCCAAAATAATAATGGTTGCATTTCAACCTAAAGCCAAGGTGGTTGGTTCTATGTAATGATGGATGATCTATCAAAGATAATCATGTTCAAGAAAATTATGATTCATTAATTTTACTTAAATTTTTTTCTCAAAATTCTATTTTTTAAGATTAAATTATACGATGTATAAAGAAGAGGGCTGAGAGATGAGAGAAAGGAGAGTAGAAGAGAGAGAAAAGATGAGAGAGAATGAGTTATGAGAAGAGAGAATTACAAAAAAGATAGAAAATAAGAGAGAGAAGCCATGAAAGTTGTGAGCAAGGAGGTGAGATGAGAGATAATAATTGTATTATTATCAAAAGGTGTCAAAATTTACATGTCTCACACCTTTTATACGTATGCCACTATGACGTGTATTATCAATAATCTCTCACTGAAAACATATGTCTTTCTAGCTTCTTACAATCCATACCTTCCTAAAGGTTTTTGCCCACAAAAGCAAACTTACAATGTTTGAGAAGGATGTATGAAATACTTGAGAACCCCTAGATGCAGTGCTTGTGGCCTATGTGAAGTGAGGTGGTCTAACTGTTTTTCTTGCGAGGTGCTTCACTTTACTCTTTGTTCTTATTTTCTCTCCCTTTTTTTCTTTTTGAAGTACATGGTCATGACAAGAGCTAGTCTTCGTCATCTAAGTGGGGTGGAGATGGGGGCCTAAGAGATTTATTCAAGAATTGCCAACTTGCAAGTACCCTTTGAGGTTCAAGTAGACTTGCAGAGTGGTTGTAGAAAGAAATGAACGATTGCAACATGTAAAGTGGCTATCATTCAAATCTTTGAGGAGGAAAGAGAAAAATGAAGGGAGAAGAGCAGTAGCATCATCAATCGAGTCATGATGCGGTTGTCTATGGCATTGGGATTTTTAACCCTCAAACAAATAAGGTGGAAAATCTAGAAAATCTAAAGCAAAAGACAAGGCTAAGGCAAAAGTGAAATGGAAGGCGAAGGCGCGCCAAAGCAGAATCTGGAAACACAAGAAGTGTAAAACAGTCCTAAATCAAGGAGAAAGGCACATAAGAGAAATCACAAGTCAATACTTTTGTAAAAGAGTACAAGGCGCACCATGATTTATTTTAAGAGCATCGGGCTCTCACGCGATGTAATTTGTAAAGGTAGATGGGCAGTAGGAAGGAAGCTAGAAAGATAGGAGGACAATGGGAAAAAGGGCCTAGGCCATGGCCGGCCATGTAAAAAAGGGGATAAGGGGATGACCGCCCAAAAGGGATTTAGGGTTTTGTATATAAAGTTGAAAAGTGAATGAGAAGCTCATTCTTGTGTGTGACCAAAAGTAGCTCTCCTCCTCCTCTTCTTCTTCTTCTTGTTCTTGCTTGCTTGAGCTTGTGCTTGAGAGAGGGAGTATGAGAGTGTGAGGGAGTGAGTGTGCGAGGGTGAAGGACCGTGGTGGAGAAGCTCTCCATCTTCTCCTCTCTTCTTCTCTTCTCTTCTCTTCTCTTCTCTTGCTCGCGGTGATGGAGCTTGGAGCATGGAGTTTGAGGATGGAGTTTGCTTGAAGCTTGCACTTGGATCGTGAAGCTATCGATGTGCTTAGGAGAGGAGGCAACTCGATCGGGTGTGGAGGTAAGCTCACTACACTTGTAGAGACAGATAGCACGTCTGCTATGTGAGAGGTAGCCATTAGTGCTAGGCTTGGAATGCTTGAACAATAAGCGGTCATTGGGTCTTGGTGATTGATCGCCTCTACATGGATCAAAATAGAGTATTGAGAGGCTGCGTTCTTGTGGAGTGGGATCTTGCCTAAGTAGTATTCTAAGTAGTCTAAGGTAATTACATGTAGTGATGAAAGTAGGGTCGGGGCAAGAGGAGAATTCATTTACAAAGTGGACTATAGAGTCATCCAAATCCTCAAGTGTGAAAACAAGGGCCTCTTCAGGCTTAGTACAATTTGCATTGTAGATTACAGGGAAGCCATATTGGCCATGGACATTGGGGTCAAAATCCACTCCTACTCTTTGAGGGTACAGCATGAGCATTGGGTTGTTCTGCTCAAAGGGCAGGGTGTTACAAAAAGCCAGCCAAGTGTCCATATTCATATCGCAGATGCACCTTCTCCATGTGGGTTGGCACTCATAGCCAGACACAAATCTAGGCACCTCAAAAAATTTATTCTGCCAAAAGTTGGAGTATTCTGTGCCCCATAGGGTGGGGTTTTGCTCTCTTTTGGCCAACCATTTTTCCTCGAGATTGCTTCCGATGTTAATCACTTCTTCCACCACCTTGATTGGTAGAATCCTGTGCAAGTTGGCAGGGAATTGGAAATTAAGATCGAAGGGGTTTCTAGCAGTTTCCTATTGTTCCCAGATTATTAGGTCAGTTGGAAGATTGTTGGCAAGTCATCCTGACTTGGTGGGATAGATGCGGATGGCC
Organism: Lygodium microphyllum; assembly: GCF_053477565.2. Taxonomy (NCBI): domain Eukaryota; kingdom Viridiplantae; phylum Streptophyta; class Polypodiopsida; order Schizaeales; family Lygodiaceae; genus Lygodium; species Lygodium microphyllum. Next base: position 56,657,596 of record NC_141153.1, on the reverse strand, counting down.
CTACAGCCGCGTTTTTAGCCCTCAGTATCCTCCATGCTTCCTCCACCATCTGCTTTCTCTTTTCTTTAATTGCAACCTTTCTTTCTGTGGAGATTTCTGCTCGATTGTTGGTCTTCTAGCTGTGAAGGGGAAAGAGGCTGTGGGACTAATTCTTCTTCTTGAGGTCCCAACTCAAAGCTCGGTCGCGAGCCCCTTCTCCTTGCTGGTCCCCCTGGGTTTCTTCCTCCGCGAACCCTATTGCATTTATTTCTTGTGGTGTCAAGCCTACTTGCAATAGATATCTTCATTGCTCTTCAAGGGTGAGGTTGACTCCCAAGGGTTGTGATGGCATCTGTAGGCCTGCTCGTAGGGCCCTACCGTGCAATCCTTAGCTTTTTCTTTATGGCGTCCAACAGAACCTCTCCTTCCTTTCTTTGAGTGGCATCCACCAACAAGGAGTTGAGGAAGGTGCGTTGCTGGGCTTCAAAAGCCACTTGGGTGGCCTCTGCTCTGCTTTTAGCTAGCACTTTATCACTTTCTACATGAGCCAGACGATAGTGCGCCAAGGTTTTGACTCTTTTCTTGTTGTGTTTTGCCCAACCTTCAGCTCTCTTCTTCAATTCTTCATGACCTTCCATTTGCCTCCGAGCTAGTACCATGAGCCTCTGCTCTTGATCTTCAATTTCTCTTTTTAGTCTCTGTTGTTCCTCCTATTCCAAGGTTGCTTCCTATTTTAATTTTTCTATTTCTTTGTGCAATCTAAGGGTTTTCTCTTGTCTATATGTTTCCAATGTTGGCGTAGCATTCCTAAGATTTTTCCATTTCTGCTTGTAGTTCTTAGCATAACTCTCCCAACTCCACAGCATTTTGCTGCATCCTCATGAAGCTTTGTTTTTCTTCAGCCAGTGTTACCTCCCACTGTCCATCTTCTCCTTCCTTTGTTTTGAGTGATTCTCTCAGCTCGTATATTTCCTTTTGGCACATGGCCACCTGTTTGGTATTTTCCAACAGGAAGACAGCCACTGACTCCTCAACTTCCAACTTACCCACTACTATTCTCTTCTCCTCAGCTTTTTCTAATTGTGAGAGATGCCTCTTTGACATACTCATCATAGCCAACAATTGGCATCATTGTTGTAGAGATGGGAGACGTGGAGGTTTCCATTCTCTGTTGTTCCAGGTCCTATCTTGACTCAGTGTCTATTGCCGCCTGTCTCTTTTGCCCAATAGTTATGGTTTCCACACTCCTCCCTTGTGTGAGTTCCTTATTGATGAAGTACTACACCCAGGACATGAGATTGCCGGCATCTACTGTGGTCGGGGTGCCTTGAGTAGGTGTTGCTACTATGGTGGTGGGTATCAAGAGGGGTGGAATGGGGTCGATAGGGGCTTTGCCCTTGCCTTCAATCACTGTAGAGGTGGTGTCATTTTTGGCACATGTGCACTTGAGCTTGGGTCTTCATCTCTTTGTGGACTCAAGGCACCCAACTCATCTTGCTTGCCTTGCTGTTCGATGGACAAGCGCATGGCTAGCGCAATGTCCTCCTCTTTCTTCCTCTTCAATTCCTCCTCCTTTTTAGCAGCCTTTCTTTTTCTCTCCTCTTCGGCTTTTCTCAATTCTTCTTCCAGTCTCTTAGACTCTTTTTTCTCTTTCTTCTTCCTTTGCTCTTCTTTTTTCTTCGACTTCTTCTTCACTTTTTGCAAGTATGCCTTCTCCTATGTCGACTTTTTCTTGGGATTTTTTTGTTTTATTTTGCTGGATTGGGCTTCTGGTTCTCCCTCCTTTCTCCTCACTAACTGTTCTCTCGCTTGATTGTTCTCATTCATGATGGGGAGGTGACCTTCCAGGTGTTTCATTAGCTCCTTCCTCTCCATTTCGCGCCTCCTTTTACTGCTTCCTAGATAAGAGTAGTCAAAATTCCCCCATACCCAATGAATGAGGCTTTGGATGATGGTTTCTTTCTCTTAGCTCCCTTTGATGAGGGGATTTCCCACCAGTTTGAGCTTGCTTCCCAGGGATAGTGCCTTAACGGATTGATCGATGGTTTTCTGCATGTAGCTGTTCTAGTCTATTTCATCTAGCGAGTGAGCTACCAAGCTCTCCAGCATGGGCACACTGATTCTGTGCATGAGGGAGTTGTATCACTGGCTGGAGAAGAGGGAATGGATAACTTACGCCTGCATTCTCATTTCTGGGTCGAGGATGTCTTGAATGCTTATGCTGTCATTTGTCAAGACTTGCTCTTTTTTCATGTTCAACATGGCATAAACGTCCCGCTTCTATCTCCTTTCCACCTTGGATTCTAGACCCAATGCCTTCTCCATCAAGGCCTTAGTGAGCTGAATTTGGACTTGCTTAGCTCCTTCTCCCCTCCCCACAGTGACCATCCCACATTCCTTGTCAAGGTTGTAGGTCCTAAAAAATTCCACACATTTGGTGTGGTCTGGGCTCCTGTCCAAACTTCTTAGGTACTTGGCTAGGTTGCATTGCTCCACGACCCTTTTTGCAGTCTCCTCCTTAGCCACCACCTTTGCAATATTGTGGATGCTTCAGAACTTGAGCTGGTTATAGGCGCGATTTTCAAGGAAAAAGCCATACTTTGCACTTTTCTCATCCGTGAATGGAAGACAGTGGGCATGATCTTGTTGTGGTGCTATCTTTAGCTCCTGTCATAAAACCATAGTTCACCATTAGCGTTCTTAAGACACTTCCTTTTGCTGGAAGATAAATAGGAGTTGATCACACTTTTATGGAAAGAAGAACATGCGAAAGCACAAAAAGAGAGTTTTCCTTTGAGCATTTCTATTCATTTCCAAAATTGTATGACACTTTTCCTCAATCGCTAGTTAAATTTCATCTACGTTGGACGTTGATTGATAAAATTTTCCTTGCATGTTTCACTCCCATTACATGTTTGATTTCACCTCTTGGTTTTACCTTACTTCACCTTATTACCCTCTCCCCCCTTGGGAATGAAAAGAATCCTCCCTAGGATTAGAGGTAGAGAGTTCAAGGGCATTCAGTGCATGTTCTTGGTGCTTTACCTCTGCATGAGCCAACCATAGAAATTTGGATTGTATTCTAGATCAGCATAGTGGTCCATGTTGAAAGGACGGGTGCCTAGTTGAGTGATATAGGTGAGAACATCCATGAGGAAGTCACCGGAGTTTGCTCAACTGGCAATGTGTAACTCCTTCTCAGTCAGAATTTGATCTAAATACGGGTGAGTCAGGAGGTACTCAGGCTAGGGGTCAGTTATGAATGGTGGTCAACACCCTATAGGATGTTGGAGCTACATATTTGGGGTCATACTATGAGGTTTTGATGGCATGTCGTTGCTCAATGTTAGTCATGATTTGGTAGCCCTTTAGCTCCCATTGAAGTTGGAGAGCATACCATTCCCTCAAGAAAGAAGAGTCAGTGTTGGCAAGCTTTTTTAACTCCTTGATTTCTTGGTCTGTTGCAAGGATAGTGCTCTTGTGATAGGACACAATGAGGCGTCGGTTTCATGTGTGTTCTCAGGAGATCTCGGTGGCAATTAGCTCTTCAGCTACTTCAAAAGCCTAAATGAATACAAATTCCAATTCTTCCCAAGAACAAGGGAGTGTATGCACTTTCGTTGCCATAGGCCCATCCAAAAGACCTAAATCTAGCCTATCATAGCTTTTAGCAAGTGTCTTAAAAGGTAGGATTTAAGCATCTAAGGCAAGAAACCAAGTCATCCCTTGTATTCTCCACTAAGTCTGCCGCCAAGGTTAGAATTAATCTTCGCTCATAAGAGCGTCTAAGGCCAATTGGTGGTTGACCGAACTAGATAGTTCAATAGGTGATTGTTGTAGCTTGGGTTGCTCCTGAGCTTGTGGCTTGGCCTCTTGGTCGATGGGCTTGGTTGGAACTATGGGTGTCACACTACTAGATGTTTTTGAGGCGTTAAGGGCACAAGTCAGATTAGGTTGAGGCAACTTGTGAGTAGCAGGCTGGAGTTTTTGTTGGTAGCTCGATTTAGGCTCTGTTGGCCTAGGCTTTTGAGGTTCTATGGGTTTCACAGCCTGAGTTTCTTTTGGCATGTGTGCTTAATTTTCCTTGATGCTTCTGGTGGTCAAGCATGAGGGCGATGTTTGAGTTGTGCCCTTGGCCATCTCGGCTTTAGTTACCCATATCCATGTATTACCCTCGTGATAGCCTTGCGCTTGTAACAATAAAGTCTTGGAGACCCATCATGGCTTGACCATTTGTCGATGTTGGTAGTTTCACCTCAGTCTTTTAGGTTTCAAGTGCAGGTTCTTAGGTTTGTGGGTTGTGGGAGTATGCTCCTAGGTGGCAGGCCTTAATGTTTAGGTATCCATTGAAGCTTTGGTTCGTAGGCCTTAGCTTTGGCTCTAGTGATTTTCCTGTCTTGAGGTTTGGCGGGTTGTGATGGGTCATGACCCCCCTTCTTAGAATTGATAGTGGGTTTCTCTACCGGTGGCTTTACCGACTTTGAAGGACTTGTGTAGCCCTTGCTGAAAGGGGTGACTATACACACGTTGCCTATGGCGAGGTGAATACATTGGGACTTGTAGTTGACATTGCAATGAGCTTGATTTTTAAGTGTGCATCCTAATAGCAATTTTTTACCTGCATCTTTAGTGTTTAGCAACACATAAAAGATCATTGGTATGCTCTCAAACTCGATAAAGATTACGCTAGGAACGAAGAACTCTATGGGTAGAATTGCTTCACTCCCATAAGTCAACTTAAAGGGAGTCTGTCCTACAGCCATTTTATAGGTTGTACTATAGGCCCACAAGGCATCATCAATTTTTTATCCTAGTTGATGTGTGAAGCAAAGACTACTTTGGTCAGGATGTTCACTAAGATTTTATTAGTAGTCTAAGCCTGGCCATTCGCTTGAGGATAGTAAGGCGAAGAATTTCAATGGATGATTAGAAAGGTAGATAGGAGGTGAGCGATCACTTCATTAATGAAGTGTGTACCTTGGTCACTAACCAGTTTGAAGGGGCAGCCAAATCGTGAGATCACTTGCTCTCATAAGAACTTGACAGTGGTCCTAGCGTCGTTCTTCCGGGTTGCTTGTGCTTCAATCCACTTCATGCGATAATTCGTGGGCAATGATGATGTAATTGGCTTGTGAATACTATGCCACAGGACTAATCGACTCGACAAAGTCGATTTTCCACTTCTCAAAATGTTGTCTTGCAATGATAAGGGTTAGCTCCATTTGATCCTTGCGAATCAGGACCTTAGTCCATTGGCACTTGTCGCAGTGTTTTACGAATTGTGTTGTATCATGGAAGAGAGTAGGCCACCACAATTGAGACTGCAATACCTTGCAGGCTGTCATATCACCGCTGAACTATCCTCCTATAATCCCATCGTGTGCCTTTGCCAGTACGTCATTCATTTCATGCTCGCACACACATCTACGTAGCAAGCTGTCTTGCCCTAGTCTATAAAGTTGGCATGCTATCAACTGATAGGGTTGAATTTTAAGGATGAGTCGCCTAAGTTAGCAGGCCTTCTGGACAAGTCAATCACAGAGTCCATGCTCAAGCACTTGGACTATGTCGTTTGCCCAATATGGTATCATACTAGCTATAAATAAATCTCTTGCACTAGTTAGGTGAAACAGATGCACATCATCTGGCAATTCGTCTTGGATACCTTGTCCACTAGCGACTTCTCTTGTGGGTATGCGAGACATATAATCAGTCATATAATGCTGCTTCCCCTTGCGTACCACCATGAAGAAGTCAAATTCTAAAATCAGAAGTAACCATCGAGCAATGTGTCCCATAGCCCAAGGTTGATTAATAAGATAAAGTAGTGCTTAATAGTCAACAAAGAAGGTAAAAGGCATGGCCAAAAGATAACACCAAAATTTCTTATAGCAAATACCATGGCTAAGCCTTCTCTTTCTGTTGTTGAGTAATTCATTTTTGTATCCGTGAGTTTTTTGCTAGCAAAGCTCACTGGATAGTCTAGGTTATGTTCATTAGGTTGGCACATCACAGCTCCCACAACGAATTTCAAAGTGTCGATGTGAACATGGAAGGCGATTGTCCAGTCTCAGGCTCATAGAATTGGTGCAGTGGGGTTAGATCCTTTTTCAATTCCTCATATACTTGTTGGCATTTCTTAGTCCACTCGAATATAATCAGCAACTTGTATAGAGGTCTAGCAATCAATGCATAGTTCAACATAAAGCACCGATAGTATCTTGTGTAGCATAGGAAGCATTAAACTCCCTTGTAATCAGATGGTGGCGGAAGAATGACAATAACCCTAACTTTGGAGAAGTCCATGATGTCAATACCATTCTTTGACACCACGTATCCTAGGATGCATCCGTGTTTTACCCAAAATTGGCACTTCAAGGGGTTTAAGAAGAGGTGATATAACCGGCATCATTCAAAGACCACTCAGAGCTTATCTAAGTGCTCCTTCCATGTAGAGTGAACACACAAATCATCTACGAAAACCTCTAACTCCTTCATAAGCATCTCTTTGAAGATGGAACACATGAGCCTCTAGAAGGTAGCTAGTGCATTAGTCAACCCAAAGGGCATGACTATGTAGGCAAAGACATGCCACTCACTGGCGAATGGAGTCTTATGCCTACCGTTAGGATGCACTTGCACTTGATTGTACCCGGAGAAGCCATCCAAGAAACTGTAGACTTCTTTACCAGCCACTCTTTCGAGCATTTGCCTAGTATATGGTAGTGGATAATTTTCTCTCTTTGTAGTAGTGTTTACCTTCTTGTAGTTGACACACACTCTGATCTTTTCGTTCTTTTTCAGCACTATCACTATGGGTGAGACCCAATCCATGTGCTCAATCTTGTAAATGAATCCTTCTCTCAACAACTTATCAATCTCTTCTTTTATTGTGTGAGCATGCTTGGGATTCATTGGATACGATCACTACTTGACCGGCATTGCGTCAGGTGTCATGGGTATGTTGTGAGTCACTACACTCGGATCTACCCCTTTTAGCTCATCGAGGGACCAAGCAAACATGTCTATATAATCTCGCAAGAGAGCGATGATATTTGCTTCATCTTCCTCAGTCAAGTCATCGGCTATAAAGACAGGTCGGGGTATCTCCCCTTCCTTAGCTAAATTGACCTCTTTAACCTTGGCGGGGCCTTCAATTGGTTTACTAGCTTGCCCCTCGTGTTTGGCTCCTTTCAAGACCACTACCCTATCGCCTTTTTTGAACTTCATGAATCGCTTTTGATAAGTCTTGCGGATTTCTTTGCTTATCAGATTGTGGCTCCTTCAATTGCTTTCTCCGTTCCTCTTCAGCCTTCAACACCTTAGGTGAACAGGCACGTCCCCTTTGGTGCATCTAATCTTAGAAGGTTGAGGTATTTTGGGATCACTATCTGCGCTTACTTCTGAGTCAGAATCAAAATTTCTATCTTCGCTAGAAGAGGGGAGTCTCTTCTAGAGGTCATAGCTCAGAGGGTACATCCGTCTTGAATAATGGTGTGGGTTGGACTAGGCCTGCTTGCTTGTAATCCATCACTCTTATGTGTTCCAACCATGTGCAATCGCAATCCATGCCCATGACTCCTTTCTTGATCCTAAAAACATTCCTCTTGCTTGGTTTGGAGTCCACTCGTATCTGTTCTGTCACTTGTCCCTTAGTGTCATATTCTATGGTATCCATCTCTCCTTTGCTTAGGTTACTAAAGGAACAATAGTCCTCGTATTCATCATTAGCGCTATCTTCATCTGACTACTCGTCATCTCTTAAGTCTTGATACAGCTCCTCCTTTTCATTAGTGACTAAGGCCCAATTTTACCTCAAGTTTAAGTCGTGTAGTTTGACCCATCACCACTTAGGTTCCGTCCAAGAGATCTTGGAGAGGTTTAAGGTTAGCGACTGGATTTCCTGCTAGCTTGTTTGTCAAATGCTCTAGGATCTCAAGGATTTCTCTCTTGTTGTTGGGGATATGGAATTTGACAGGGTTTGGTCATTCGGTTGAGCTCTTAGCCATCATGCAAACTAGCATTTGAAGGTTCTCTGGGCTTATTGACTACCTTAGTAGCTTGCTCATACTCCTCACTGTCCGAGAATGGCAGATCGATAGTGGCTAGCATGCGCATCCAATCTCGCTCATCTTCTGGGCAAGGGATATGCTTAGTCAATGGATCGTAAGATTTTCTAATCTAGGCGTCACCCTTTAACATGGCTAAGATGGCATCTAGGTCAACTGGTGTTATCTTCCAAGTGTCCATCTCTACTCTCACTGCTTCTATTCTATTGCCTAAAAAGATTAGACCATTACCCCAGGGCTGGCCTAGAAGGACGTCACAGTCCACCCCCTTCATGACTATAAAGTCAACAGAGAATTGGACTCCTACGATCTTCAAGGGCTAGCTCTCTAGCACTCTGAATGGCATCGTTTTGTTATCTAGCATGACATTAAACCTAGCATTGTCAACAAACGGGTTACCCCAAGCCTAGATACCTGCATGGCTAAGCACACTAACTCCTACCCCCGTGTTTACAATTCCCTTTCTTGTGGTCTCTCTGAGAGCTAGGACTAATAAGACAACATGCATTTTCACGCCTTCCTAGAAGGCATTGAGGTGCAAGGATTTGGGCATTGAGTACAGCATTAGACTCGGTATTTGCGTCTCTGCATCATGTTCGTGCAAGTCACCAGTAGTGTGCTCCATAAAACCTTCAACCCATTGTTCCACCTCTTGCCACAACATCGAATGCTGCCTAAGCAGATCTCCTTGGCTTAGTGTCATAGAGGTGTTCACTAATGTGGTGAGGAGGTTGCTAGCTGCTTGCTTTTCTCCAAATCCTGCATTTCTAGGCCAATGGCCTTGAATGATTCACTGGTTTGTAGCATTCAAAGCAACATTGCTTATTGTGCAGTGGCGTCTCTCTATTTTGGTTGTGGTGGTGAGATTGGCATGCTTATGCTTGAGAGATCTTTGATCTCATCTTCCAATATGGGCTCAACGTCTTTTAGGTGTTCTTGGGCCTCTTTCACCCACTCCTTCACTTTCTCGATGGTTTGAGTTGGCGCTTTGGGTTGGGGTATTCCCCTACTTTCTCACTTTCCTTCTTAGTCATCTTAAGAGGAAAAGTTTTTGCCTCTATGTCTGACACCTTTTTTCCAATAGCAACATGGCACTCTCCGTTTTTAGTGTGACCTTTGCGTCAGGTTTCTTTTTCCTTCGCCTACGACTATTTCTTCCAATTGAGGCTGCATCTAAGTTGCTAGGCCCTGGCAATGATATGCCAGCCTACTTTATCTCTGCAGGTAGATCATGACATGCAATGGGATGGGCATGGCCTCCCTGTCGAGTGTCTCGACACCAAACAACCCCAATGGGACTGATGGCACGATTGTCAAACTAGAGGATGGTTTTTGTCTAGAGCAATTGGCAAAGAGATGAGTGATTACACACTCCGCACATCCAAGATCTACCTTGTCGTGGTTGGCCTACTCCCTCTCAGGGTAGCGTGAGGAGATATGTCCTGGGTGACCACAAGTCCAACAAACTCTTAGGTCTGTCATGGTTGGCATGCTCCCTCTCGGGGCAGTGCAAGGAGATATGTCCTAGGTGACCACAAGTCCTCTTGGGTCTGCCCTCCTATGCCTCTACCTCTACCTCTACCTAACGCCATCACCATTATTGGTCTGTAGTCTATAAGGATCGGAGTTGCATGCCCCAATGCCTTGTAGAGTTCTCCACCCCGTATCCCATTGATGAAGACTGTGGACACCACTCTCTCCATGGGTCGTTCATTTATCGAGATCACATGGGTCACATAATCGCTAATGTCTTCTTATCTCTTTGTTTCACATTCATGAGTCGTACGATCAGGTTGTCTCAGTACTCAACCGCTGAGAATCTCTTAATGAAGAGATTCTTGAGGTTATTGAAGTCATTGTGCTTTGCAGCATCTAGGCTAGTTACCAAGTCCTTCACTTATCGCCCAAACATAGGACAAAAGCTTGGGATTGCTAAGTGAGATCAGTGAGGTCGTTGGCTTCACAGACCTGCTCGAATTGCTCAATGTGGTGTAGGGATCATTGTCTGGCTGGTACTTATCTAGCTACTGCGTGACTCTAGGGATTTTAGATTGGCTCTTGGAGCCTTGGGTAACTCTTAATCTTGCAAAAGCAACGAGGTTGCCATTGTAGTGGTGCTTTACTCGGTGGAAGTGTTCTCTAGCAGTTGTTTCATGAGAAGCTCGCTCAATGTAAGATCTCCTTCCAATTATCTTTCCCTCTCAGCATCAAGACCTGTCCTATTCCTGTTTGCTAGTGCTAGCACTCACTGAATCTTGCTTCCATGCTCTATTGCAAGCTCTTGGCTTGCTATTCTTCCTAATTGTAGGCCACTAGGCCCTGCAAAGCTTCTTGTGCTAGTCTCCTCTCCTCTTCTAGGTGTGGAAAATCAGAGTGCAAGCCAATATTAAAGTGTGTGCATCCATGCTAGGTGGCATTGGAATACAAAGCATAAGAGAATGCCCCCCCTTAACCCAAGATAGGATGCCTTTATAGATTAGGCTACAAGGATGGTTATAGGCAAAAAGGATACACGACTCAGAAGAGTCGATCATCGATGGATTGGGAGGCAAAATTGACCTCCAATTCCTTAGGTACTTTAGGATGGTTAGGACATTTACTGGTGGTAATATGTCCTATCTTCTTACATTTATTTCATTTCATCTTTTCTGGGTATTTTTTCCAACAATTGTTTACAATATGCCCTTTCTTCTTACAAAAAGTACACTTATTGACAACTATATGCACCAAGACTTGGTCACGGGATGTTGAAGTAGATGCCCTACTAGTGCTTCCTTCTTTGTGATTCCTTTTTTCTTCATCCAAACAGGATTGGATGGTACTTGCCAAGGTAGGATTGGGAATATTAGTAAGAGTTGTTACAAGTGTGGGAAAGACCTTTTTGACAGCTTTTAAAATAATGGCAATAGCATCCTCATCATGGATTGGTGCTTGCACTGAAAAAAGTTGTGCCATGAGGCCCTTCATATGAGAAATAAATTTTCGTAAGTCTTCTCCTTCTTTATATTCCAAGCTGAAGAATTCAATCTTAAGGAAAATCTTAGTGTTTTCACATGTAGCACCATAGAGCTTTTCAAGCTCATCCAATTTCTCCTTGGTAGTGGATAGCTAATCAACATGATAAATCAAGGATTCATCTAAGGGTAACATGATTATTGCTTGAGCACATTGATCATCCTCCACATCAAAAGGATTTGTAGAATCAACAGCTCTAGTCCCTTGAATGAGAGGCCAATAACCTCTTTCCATCATTTTGTACTTAATGAGTACTTGCCAGTTTTTGCCATCAAATTTACGAATTTGAGTACAAAGGTTAGCATAGGCTGAGGCCATAGGAAGGTCTTACTACTTGCTTAGTGTAAGTAGTAGTGTCTAATCCTTTACAAAGGGCCACTAGTGCAAGAACAAAAACAATGTAGATTTTACAATTAAAATTGCAAGGATGAGAATTGTTGAAAATCATACATATGGAGTATTTCAAAATAGGACTTAGGTGGTGATTGCCTTTGAACAAACCTTTTTTTATATTTGATTTTTTCCCTTGGCTTTAGTGAAGTGAACTTAGACTGCACTTTTAACTCCTCCTAATGTGGCTTATTAGAGAAGTTCTTGGTGGAACAAGGCTGATCAATCAACTCTATACTATGGGATGAATTGGAGGAGAGTACAATAATACTCATTTCTCTGATTTACCAACAGAGAAAACAATAAGAAACAACAGCTAAATACATCAGTAGTGCTAAGAAGCACTTGTACCAACTTCGATTCTTCTACTCATAATAAAGGTTGAAGTTCACAAGCTTAGTAATGCCCATGATATGAGAAAAAACCTCTGCATTTGAGCTCCACAAGGCAGTAAAGTGATCCTGACAAAGGTTTTTCAATTATTAGAATCATTGTTGATAATTCCTAGATTGAAAAAAGTGAATAGGAAAGATTGAAGCTTCTTGCCTATGGCTGCCAAGAAACCCACAGTTAGGGTTTTGTTGATTATGGGCAATAGAGATGGAATTTCTCTGAACCCTCTTAGGTGTAGATGACCCTCTTGGGGGCACTATGAAAGCCCCATGATAGCTGCCTCCATTGCACCCTATGCTACTCATGGTTCAACTTGAAGCAGGTTGCTACCAAAAACTGTGCCAAATTTGTGTTTGTTGCAATGTTGTGCTCTTGCGACCACAATGTCAGGGTTTTATGTGCCAGGCTATTGCATCTTGAGCTGGGGAAGTAATCTTCAGAAGGGGTGTTGAGATAAAATGCTCTCTTTTGATCTCACCGGGTCCTCCAATAGAGGTGGGTATGGTAGGAAACTATGGAAGTGGAGAGTTTAATGAAGAAGATGAAGACTCATGTGAACTTAGTGTTGGATGATGCTAAGGAAGCTGAGGAGATCAGAGATGGCTCTGATACCATGTGAAAAAACAAAGTGCAAGCCAATATTGAAGTGTGTGCACAAGAGGGAGAGGAGGCACAAAATACAAGAACATGTCTTGCTTATAAAGTTGCTTATGAGTACAACTAGGGTCACCTCACTCTATCATTTGATGTAGACTCATGGGTAGTTTATATAGCCCCAGCTGGTTAGGGTTAGGGTTTCCCCTTCCCCTTAGGACCATTCACACATGCCTGCCCTTATCCACTCTTGCATAAGGAGAGTTCATATGCCTATAATCTCAACATTAGGTCTGCTATGATATCCTTGGACATCCTACCATGATGGTCTGTCCGGGTCTATAAAATTGTAATTGGCAACTAGCTACTGGATCTCTATCAGGAGACCGCCTAGGTCGAGCTCTTCATCCCGTTCATGGTTAGTGCTTGTCTCTGCCATGTCAGCGGTCTCTGTCTCCACCATGTTGTCGATGAGATTGATTAGATCTTGCTGATCCACTTCTTCAATGGTGTTTATCCCTGTTGTGTCTAGCTTCTTTGTTGCGTCTTCTGCTTGGTCCTATGCTTGGGGTTTCGATCATCCGACTATGTCTTAGGGTCCTCTCCTACTGGTGGGTTCATTCCATGGTTATGTCTAAGTGTGTTCCTTGTTAAATATAAAAAATCCTCAATTTATAGTCTCAGTGTGTGTATGTGTGTACTCTCTTCCATGCACTTTGTGCAATCAGGCTTTCGACTTTCTTAAGTGTACTTCAAGTGTTGAAAAATAGTATGAGTGCAAAAGTAAAGTGACTTTGTGGCTCTCGCACTCTCATTTACGGATTTGACCTGATAGACTGTAAGTTCGGTCTTTGGCCCTTCTCACTGGTCCTAGGGTCTGTGCTGCCTCAGTTCAGCTCGATTAAGATCTATTTGGGGATCCATGACTTAGTCTAGTGCTACTAGTGGCTTGGATTGCTAGCTGGTCGACTAGAGTCACTTCTATGTTTGTGCTTCGCTAATTTTCCTGTTTCTTGTGCCAGAAAGGTGTTTTAAGTGTCTCTATGTCCTTTGAGCGTTTGCATGGCAGTGGTCAGGGTCATTAGGTTAAAAATTTAGAAAAATCCAAAATCGGCCCAGTAGGTCCGAATTGCACAGTCTGAATGTTCAATTTGATCCATTTGAATGGGCGAGGGCTGAATGAGAAATGAGCGAACGCAACTGGTCCGAATACTTGAACCGTTCGAATATGGTTGTCCGAGCATCAAATGGCCAAATGGTCAAGGGCCGAGTCAGGTGGGCCAAATGCCAAGTTGGTTTGAATGGTTGATTCGGACGATCAGGGTTGTCCGTAGGGCTGAGTGGTGAATGTTTCGAATGGCCAAACACATGAGGGCCAAGGGATAATTTTGGGGTTCAACCTAGAATCATTGTTAATCAGATGCACCGAACGCGCGTGATTTTGGCAGATATGATGGCAAATTGATCAAATCTCACAATTTAGATAATGTCAAATAGCACGTATCTCCAGATCAGAGCTATAGATAGAGGATGAGAGTTGTGTATACTTGTAATGCACAAAAAACACTTGGGTGAAGCGATCAATCCAACGCAGGCAATGGGTCACACACACACACACACACACACACACACACACACACACACACACACACACACACACACACACACACACACACACACACACACACACACACACACACACACACACACACACACACACACACACACACACACACACACACACACACACACACACACACACACACACACACACACACACACACACACACACACACACACACACAATGCTACATTTGCAAATGAGCTCTTCCTTGGCCTCTTGGGTTATAAACCCTTCCCTGGCCCTCTCCAATCACTCTATTGCGACATAAATCCATTCACACCCTCTTTTTCCCTTTTTTCCTTGATTTGTGCCCTTTTTGGGCATGTGTTACAACAGCAACCCTAAAGCTTCTCGCTTTGATTTCTCGATCCTACCTACTCTAAATGTAACAAAAATCAAAGGTAAAGTATTGAAATGATATCTCCTACTTGCCTAAACATCAAAACCACAAAATACTTACTTGCTTTGAAGGTTAAACTCCCAAATCTCCTACCTACAAAGAGCACTGAACCCTACTCAATGCTTGATTTGAAGCGCACTAGTGCTTAAGCTTGAATCCATTGGTCCCCAACAATCAAACCAAAATGTAGTGGGAGCCCACCACTCAACCACCAAGACCCACAGACCGCTTATCCCTTCAAGCATTTCAAGAGAGCACCTATGGCTATCTCTCACCTAGCCAACATGCCTTCTTCAATCCTACCGGGGTGTAGTGAGCTTACCTTGATGCTCGAATGAGTTGCTTCCTCCCTCAAGCACATTGATAGCTCCATGATTCATGATGCAAGCTCAAGCATCCTCAAACCTCTACCTGTAAGCTCCATCCTCCATAGTTGTGCATGAGACAAGAGAAGAGAAGAGAAGAGAAGAGAAGAAGAAGAAGAGAGAAGATTGAGAGCTTCATGTCCAAGATCCCTCACCCTCACACACTAACTCCGTCACACTCCCTCTCTCAACCACACACAAGCAAGCAAAGAGAAGAGAGGAAGAGAAGAAGAGGAGTCCACTTTTGACACACACCCAAGAATGAGCTCCTCATTCACTTTTCAAATTTTTATACAAAACCCTAAATCCCTATTGGCAGTCATCCCCTTATCCCCCCTTTTTTTTACATGGCCGGCTGTAGGCCCTCTTTCCCATCGTCCTCATATCTTCCTAGCTTTCTTCCTATCGCCCATTGACCTTTACAATTTGCATAGTAGGAGGGAGCCTGACGCTCTTTTACAAAAAGTTTTAGGGGCGCCTTACATTTAAAAATGTGCTTTTGCCCTTGACTTAGCTTTTGAGGCGGCCCTTGCACTTTTAGTCGTTTCTCTTCTTTCTTTTTCTATTGTGTCCGATTTCCTTTTGGGTCACCTCTTTTAGGTCGTGACTTGCGCTTTTCGACTTTTTTCACTTTCTTATTGTGTGCTGAGTTTAACAGTTCTAGACTATACATGTACTTGTGGAGTTTAATAGGTCTAGACTATAAATGTACTTGTGCTAAGTTTAATAGTTCTAGACTATACATGTACTTGTGGAGTTTAGCTCCATCACTTATACTCTGTACCATACATAGTGAGATTGAGGAATTGGTTTGATATTTTCGCACATTTAGGCCCCTTTGATCTAACCCATGATATCTTCATGCCAATTTCTCTTTTTCAAGAGAGAAAACAAAGACCTCAACCATAAGTATCTTAAATGTCATTGATCCTAGGGAATGTGTCAAAATAGGACTCCAACTTTGAAATCCATTCCTTTAGGTTGGATAGAGAAGATGGCTACCCATTGTACTTTGCTAAAACTATTTAATCTTTCAACTCCCTCTCATGAAAAGATTGTTGTCCCAAAGTAGACTATCATGATTGGTAAGCATTGAAATTCCAAAATGTGATGATGCTCTTCCATAAGGTAGGTGAGAGCTAGCTTCTAGTGGTAAAGGACCCCTAGAAACTTAAGGATGCAGCCCATGAACTTGTGGATTAGTACCATTATGATGCCCAAATAGTCGTCATTCCTTTGTGAAACCTCTCCTACATCATATTGACTATTTGGAATACTTATTTGTCCAATAATACCCTAACTTTGAATATTAAAATTGGGTGACTAAAGTGAAACTGGCTGATGTTATTTTTGTAAAGAGATCACTGAGAAAGTAATAAATGTCACCTCCTTTAGCCTAGCTAGGGATGGGTATGTCACATAATATCGTGTAGCTTCTTCATGATCAATCCAGATTACATTTATAATCTTTGAGTGGATCTCACAAGAATCCAATAAATGGAATTATTAAAGTTAGTCTATTTGTAGCCTATTTAAAGGAAAAATGACTAATGATACTATAACCATCAATAGGGGGAGATGATGACCCTATATCATTGGGTATATAATCACATCACTCAAGTCATACCCCCTAAACATATTGTGGTGCACACATGGGAGGCACACTCAAAATGAATATTCCATTTAGCGATACCCACCTTGCCTACAACTTATAGAGCCTTAGAAATAATAGAGAAATCTTCTTCTTTTGTACCAATGCCTTTGTATAGATTCCATGATTAAATCCTATTGTATTTGAATATCCCTCTTTCTTAACAAATAAAATTTATAATATATTACTATTATTGTACTGTGCAAGAGAGAAATATTGGTGATTCTTGAACAATTAAATTATAAAATAACTGACTTGGATGTATGTAATCAAAATTTCCAAGGCTTAGAAAATCTACAAGGAGCTCCAAGAAAAGAAATTCATTTTGAGGTATACCCCACTATTGAAATTCAATGAAGGGTCCAACATAGAAAATAATATGGAACATTAGATTGAAACCATGAACAATTACCTTGAGGTTTGTGAAGCCATTAATATTGTGAATCACTCTATGACTGTACACCTTCATCTCATTGATAGAGCTAAACTTTGATGGAAACTGTCACTAAATTGATTGCTTATTACGCATTCTCTATTTAATAAATTCATGTCAATAAATTAATGACTCACTTTTCTTTAAGTGTTGATGATCATCTAGCATGGCCATGAGACCATTTAGAGACCAGTATTCCTAGTGCATCGCTTAATGGGGTGATCAAAGCATTATGACGGGGATATCTGGTACATGTAGTACAACTTATGAAGGGGGAAAGAAGTGTCTGCCAAGTGTAAGAGTATACACAAGAACCAAGGAGTTACACATAAATGAAGATGGATTGAGTTCTAAGAAGAGGAAGTGCATTAGCATTGTGTATATGTATTTATGTGTACATCCAAGGACGTCTGGGAATGTTTTACTTGTGTGTAATGAGCATTGCATTCATTTGGGGTCATCCTCTCCCCTACAAGTCAAGGTTTAAGGCCTTTTCTTTCATTAAGAAAGATGAGAAATGAAATTCTCTCACTAAGAAAGACAAGAGATGTGATCCTCTAGAAGTGAGGAGAGAAGTGATTTTCTCTTTCTAAGGTCTAAAATGACACAAGCTTTTGTGTGGAATTCAATCTTAAGGTTGAGGCCCAAGGCAATCCAATGAACTCTCCTTATCTATGACTCAAGGTGGTTGCATGGACCACAAGCTAAGAGTACAGTTTAAAAAGTTGTTTTTTGGAAAATCCATTTTTGAAATATCTCGCAACAGAAAAACGATCTCTAAAAATGGGCCGCAAAGATTATCGGAAACAACAAGATCTACAACTTTTGTGTTGGACGTTTTTACATCCAAACAATGCACAAAGAGATATCTCGAAATTAGTGCTGCAGAGTGGAACAACCACATCTTGAATGAAGATCAACTCAACTCTCTCTCCAAGAAGAGAAGCTCTTGAAAGCCTATAAAAAGAGGAGGCTCTCCTTGGGTGTAAGGGAGAGGTGAAGGAAGCATCACTTTGCATGTATCCAAGAGGACAAGAGAAGATGCAAGTGTTGCGGAAGCCCTGCTAAAATCAAGTGATGCGGAAGCTCTGCTGAAATCAAGTTCCAAGAGGAGAAGAGAAGGTGCAAGTGCTGTGGAAGCTCTGTTGAAATCAAGCGCCAAGAGGAGAGCCCTACACATATTGTGTAGGAGAGAAGGACACTCAAGAAGGATCAAAAGGTGCCAACTTCCAAGTTGTGCAAGTGTTACTTGGTTGTATACCGTGCAATGAATCGTGATCTTGTTTCCAAGATCTACAAGTAAGAACTAGCTTATGTGTATTAGAGGAGCTTGCTCCTTATCAATAATATAACTCCACAAGGGGGGGGACTGGCCCATCTTCCAGTCCCTAGTGTGTTGCCAATTTCTCTACCTCTCTCTCTACATCTTTCTTTTCTCTCATCTATTCTCCCTCTATCCCAACATAATATTCGCCATATATATTTTAAGTATATAAGAAAGTCGAGCGTGTATCTCAGATTCTATAACGGTGGTATCAGAGAAGGTCTCTTTGCTTTTCTCAAAGTAAAGGCGATCCTTGCAAGAAGAAGGTAAAGATGGCAAATGATGAAGCACCTACAAGTGAGCAATTACAGGCTCAATTAACAGAGTATTGTAGCTTGTTGGAGATTCCCAAAGTATGTCAATTGATTGACAACTTAAGGGCAAGGGAAGAAGCTACTTATGAAGGACCGAATCCTCAAAAAGATGGTGATACTGGAGGAAACAACATTGCACCAATTGATGGTGAAGATGCAAAGCATCCAATTGCTGAGAAGCTTCCTAGAAGGAAGAAGGATTCTCGGGTCAAGAAGAGTAAAAAGACCTCACCTCAAGTGAGGCAGATAAGAAGGGAGTCATCTCCCTCAGCAACTAGCTACTCCCCTGATTACTCAAGTTCCTCCTTCTTCTCCTCATCTTCTAGTTTCTACTCTCTTGGTTCTAAGTCTCGTGCAATCCGCAAACGGAAAAGAGGGACCATAACACGAGCAAGCTTAGGAAGACTAAGACTTTCAAGTTTGGGGATAAGGACATAAAGTTTGACTCTTACTCCGGTAAGAGAGATCCTGCCAAGGCGTTAGCCTTTGTCAGGAAATTTTGAAGTTACTTTTTCTGATTGTAATTTCTTAGAAAAGTCCAAGCTAAGGCATGTAGGCATGCACTTGAAAGACACCACTAGCAATTGGTGGTTGACTCTCATTTTGGAGGGAAGAAAACCTACGACTTGAAAAAAAGTTCAAGAAAAAGTTTTATGCTCAGTTCTTGCCTCTTGATTTTGAGAATGATGTCAAGAAGGAGTGGGATTGGCTAGGCCAGAAAGAGCATGAAAAGGTCACTAGTTATGTGGACAAGTTTTGGTCTACTCTTCTCAAGGTTACTCCTTTCATGGAGATCAGCGATGAAGAGAAGAAAAGGAAGTTTGAAGCTGGCATACTCCCTCATTTACACAGAACCATGAAGGTGTATCCACATGAAACCTTATCTTGCATGATGGAGTCTGCCATCATAGCTGAAAGTTTGCATACACCTGGTACATCTCAAAAGTTGGAGATGAGTTCTTATAGAGCTAGACAAGAGCAACTCTATGATCAACCAAAAGATAGGACTAATCGAAGAAGACCTACCTTTACCCATGACCAATATTCAAAACCAGAGGGCAACAAGAAGAAGTGCAAGTATCTCTCACCCTCTGAGATACAAAAGTACAAAGAGGAAGGAAGGTGCTTTCCTTGTGGTAAGTTAGGGCATATGAAGCCTGATTGTCCTCACAAAAGGAAGGAAGAAAATGTGGTTAAAGATCCTCCTCCGCCATCCTCAAATTCTATTCCGGATGTGCAAGCCAACACTCATTCAAATGAGAAGAAAAGATAACTCTTGAAGGGTTGGGGGACACTCAACAATCAACGAGTTTTGATACTCTTTGATCCAGGGTCCACAGATAATTTTGTGTCAGCAAATACTGTTGAAAGGCTACAAATTCCACCGGATCGATTGGGAACACCAATTGGATCAGGTTCGGTATTTGAAGGACTTACAACCAATTCTACTCCTATTCAAGGGAAGTTGAATCTTAGGTTTGGGGATTACCACAACTAAGAATCTTTTCTACTTGCACCCATAGGTAACTGTGATGTTATCTTAGGCATGCCTTGGCATTACAAGATTAGACCTCTTCCCGATTTTGTTAAGAAGAACCTTGCATTTCAATTCAAGGGTCAGAATATAGTATGCATTGCTGATGCTGGAGATTGGCCTGTGCCAATGGTCAGTCATGTTAGCATTTCTAAAGAAATGAAGAAAGCTATTTCTGCGTACATGATTTTTGTGAGAGAGCCAAAAGAAATTTCAAGAGCTTCGCAAGCATAGACTACATGTCAATGCTAAGAAGAGTGAATTTTTCATTTCGAAAATTCATTACTTAGGCCATATTGTTTCTCACAATTTGGTGAGAATGGATCCTGAGAAGATTTGAGCCATTGTTGAATGGCCTGTTGCATCTCCTCTACATGACCTTACTAAGAAGCAAATGCCTTTTTGCTAGGGATCAAGGCAACTACAAGCCTTTGAAAGAATTAGGTTTCTTGTGACTCAAGAACCAGTTCTCATAGTTTCAGATATTTAAAAACATTTTGAAGTTCATTGCAATGCTTCTGGGGATTGCATTGGAGCTATGCTTAACCAAGAGTATCATGCAATAGCATTTGAGAGCTGATGCCTCAAGGACCATGAGCTACATGCTTTAGTATATGAGAAAGAGCTTATAGCGGTGGTACATATTGTTCAAGTATGGAAACACTATTTACTTGGTGCAGATTTTGTTATTAAAACAGATCGCCAAAGTCTAAGATACTTCCTCACTCAGAAGAAGCTCTCAGAGAAATAGATGCGTTGGGCAAATTTCTTATCTATGTTTCATTTTCAAATCCTTCACACATCTGGAACTAAGAATGTGGTAGCAGATGCTCTATCATGGTAACCTCGAGTGAATGAAATTACAACTGTTTACCATAACAAGTTCATGGATTTACCCAAAATGTATGCAACTGATTCTGACTTCTCAACCATATGGGATCAGCTTAACTCAGGTTAGTTGATTACAACAATCGATTACACCTTACTCAATTCGAGATGGTTATTTGTATCATCATCAAGAAATTTTTGTAGCATTACCATTGCGACACAAGGTAATGGATGAAGCACATGCATCTCCATATGCTGGGCATAGGGGTATTCTACCCACTACACAAGCATTGGAAAGATATTTCTTTTGGCCCACTCTTAGAGTTGACATTGAAAGATATGTCCGCGAGTGCAAGATATGCCAAAAAGTAAAGTATGACAAGCATAAACCACCTGGTCTATTGAAGCCATTACCTATTCCCAATGAGCCTTGGGAAAGTATAGCCATGGACTTTATCATGGAGCTTCCTCGCACGCAAGCAAGTAATGATGTAATCTGAACTATCATTGATAGATTCAGTAAGCAAGCTCACTTTATACCTGTACAAAAGACAATCAAAGCCGATCATATGGCTAAGATATTCATTGCTCATATTTTCAAGCATCATGGCATGCCTAAGTCCATTATAAGTGATCGAGATCCCCGCATGACCAGGCTCTTTTGGCAAGCTCTCTTCGAGAACCTTGGGACAAAGTTAAAGTTTTCATCCTCTTATCATCCTCAAACGGATGGGCAGAGTTAAAGTGCTAATTCTACTTAGGAAAATCATGTTACCTTCCTTAAAGCTCAATGTATTATCATTTGGAGATTGGTATAGGATTTTTACTGATCTCGGGCAACTTGGATGTTATATCGGATAGCTTGGATCAACAGATCTATTTCTTCTAATATAGTTTGGAACTCGCTTCTTGGCTATAGATTTGACTTCTTAGCACTAGTTGCCTTTTTTATAGTTTTAGTAGAGATGATTTCCTTCTGACTAGCCAAATCTAGTAACATTTTCTTTGTCACCACATGGGATCAAGATGTAATCCCTAAAGAATGAGTATTTTTGCAATCAGTTAGAATTTTGAAGAACTTGTCTCTATAAGTTACTACAGTTTAGAAAGCAGAGCATTAATGGTCCACTCCCTTGTTCTCAATGGTCACATATAAGGCTCCTCATTCAAAATTTTCACCTAAAGTGTAGTCTCCCTCTTTCAACTAGCTGATCATAGTGTTCACTTGGGCTCTTTGTCCCTTTTCCTCATTCATGGCCTCTAGTCTTATTGCCATTCCCATGGCCTTTTCTAATAATCGGTTTGAATTAGGATTTTGAGAATGATTTGGACAATAAGCTTTTAGTTATCCATTATTTTCATATTCGGAACAGTTTTTGTTGCTTAGCACATGTAGACAATGAGTAATAGCATTAGCTTATCCTTTTTTTTTTTGGTATCATTTGCATTAATCATGTGGTTTAGATAGTTTCTTCCATAGTTGTTATTCATAGAATTGTTCCTTTAGACATTTTGATGCAATCTCCTTGGCTATAGGCTCTACTTTCATACATTTTTCAATGTCCTAGGCCTCAGTGCTTCAAGATGAGTGTCTAAGGCTAGATTTGAATCTTGCTAAAATTTTGTAATCTACTTAGTAGTGCATACTTCCAAAGGCTCACAAACTTTGAATATACCCTTCTAAGGTCAAGCTTAATTGACAAAGACCATAGAGTTCATCCATCTTGATGGATTGAAAGGATGAGGGTAGGTATTGTCCTTTTAGAGCTTCCTTGATTTGTGTCAAGTTTGACAAGCTTTAGTAATCCCACTGTCTTGACACTATTGTTTCTATTATCGAATCCGAGTTACACGCTCGACTTTCTCATATACTTAAAATATATATGGCGAATATTATGTTGGCACAGAGGGAGAATAGCTAAGAGAAAAGAAAGATGTAGAGAGAGAGAGAGGTAGAGAAGTTGGCAACACACTAGGGACTGGAAGATGGGCTAGTCCCCCCCCCTTGTGGAGTTATATTATTGACAAGGAGCAAGCTCCTCCATTACACATAAGCTAGTTCTTACTTGTAGATCTTGGAAACAAGATCACGGTTCCTTGCACGGTATACAACCAGCTAACACTTGCACAACTTGGAAGTTGGCACCTTTTGATCCTTCTTGAATCTCCTTCTCTCCTACACAATATGTGTAGGGCTCTCCTCGGCGCTTGATTTCAGCATAGCTTCCATAGCACTTGCACCTTCTCTTCTCCTCTTGGAACTTGATTTCAGAAGAGCTTCCATAGCACTTGCATCTTTTCTTCTCCTCTTGGAACTTGATTTCAGTAGAGCTTCCGCAGCACTTGATTTCAGTAGGGCTTCCGCAGCACTTGCACCTTCTCTTCTCCTCTTGGATAATGCAAAGTGATGCTTCCTTCACCTCTCCCTTACACCCAAGGAGAGCCTCCTCTTTTATAGGCTTTCAAGAGCTTCTCTTCTTGGAGAGAGAGTTGAGTTGATCTTCATGCAAGATGTGGTTGTTCCACTCTATAGCACTAATTTCGAGATATCTCTTTGTGCATTGATTGGATGAAAAAACGTCCAACACGAAAGTTGTAGATCTTGTTGTTTCCGATAATCCATGCAACCCATTTTTAGAGATCATTTTTCTATTGCGATATATTTTAAAAATAAATTTTCCAAAAAATAGCTTTTTAAACTGTACTCTTAACTTGTGGTCCATGCAACCACCTTGAGTCATAGATAAGGAGAGTTCATTGGATTGCCTTGGGCCTCAACCTTAAGATTGAATTCCATACAAAAGCTTGTGTCATTTTAGACCTTAGAAAGAGAAAATCACTTCTCTCCTCACTTCCATAGGATCACGTCTCCTCTCGTCTTTCTTAGTGAGAGAATTCCCTCTCTCGTCTTTCTTAATGAAAGAAAAGACCTTAAACCTTGACTTGTAGGGGAGAGGATGACCCCACATGAATGCAATGCTTATTACAGACAAGTAAAACATTCCCAGGCATCCCTGGATGCATACATAAATACATATACACAATGCTAATGCACTTCCTCTTCTTAGAACTCAATCCATCTTCATTTATGTGTAACTCCTTGGTTCTTGTGTACAATCTTACACTTAGCAGAAGCTTCTTTCCCCCTTCATAGCTTGTATTGCATGTACCAGATATCCGTGTCATAGTGCTCTAATCACCCCATTAAGTGATGCATTAGGAATACTGGTCTCTAAATGGTCTCATGACCATGCTAGATCATCATCAACACTTAAAGAAAAGTGCGTCATTAATTTATTGACATGAATTTATTAAATAGAGAATGTGTAATAAGCAATCAATTTAGTGACATCCCTCTGGCTTTTAAAGAGTTGACCTCAACTATAGAGGGGATATATAGTCCTTAAGAAGATCTGGAAAGTCTTGTAGTTCTCTCTCAATCATAAACTGAGCGTCCAATGGGGGATAATTCTTAAACTTAACCAGATACTTTCGTAATACCTTACGTGACCTTAGAGTATTGTCCTGATGGTGTAAAATTCTTTCAGGCACAAGGAACTCTTCTATTTCTTTTATGTCAGGTAAATCTTCCTTAATTGGTTCCATTGGAGGTTCTCCAATATAGGGACGTAGCAAACTTATATGGAAAGCATTATGAATGTTCCAATGAATTGGTAGATCCAAACAAAAAGTCACATCGTTTATCTTATCTGTGATCTTGAAAGGGCCATAATAGCGATTAGAAAGCTTAACCACTTTACCCTTCTGACCTTTCTGCTTCTTCAAGCGAGCCTTCTCAAACTTAAGAAGAACATACTGTCCCAACTTGAGATCTAACTTACGAAGATGCTTATCTGCTTCGCGTTTATGATTGTCTTGTGTCCTTTGGATAGCATCTTTTACTTAAGTGAAAGTTGTATCAATGTAGTTTCATATTTAGAAGATATCTTATGGTACAACTCATATAATGCCTGTTTACACCATCGACCCCTCGTAATTGCTTACTCTAGCCCCTATCTCTACCAACAAACTTGAAAGGTGATTCGAGTACTGAAACAACTCTAGAATGATGCAAGAAAATCTATGAGTGTTGTTTTACTACTGCTCTACCCTAAGCAAAATTAGATTAGAGTTTGGATGCCATTCATATGCATTTGTGAAGTTCTCATCTAGCGACTATTTTCAATGGCCTTGAAGAGACGTAGGGAGAATGCTCATGCTCCCACCATCAACTAGCCCAATGCTGAAGCTACGGCTCATCCCAAAGATAGAGTATAACCCAAGGAGGCCATGAAACTTGTGCAACCCCAAATAATTGTGGTTGCATATCAACCCAATTAAGATATTCAAGCTAGCTAAAGTACGGTTTATTAATTTTACTAAAAAGATGGTTATTATGTGATAACTGTCTTTTACAAAGGATTTTACTTATTGATTCTAATTACTTGTCAAACCTTTAGTGCTTATGACATATATAAATATCCAAAAAAATTGATAAATTATTATTACTTGATGATTTCCTAGTTAATTTCTATTGAAAATCGAGTATCTAAACCCTAAAAACTATCAAGAATCAAGGAACAAATCTCATGATGAGCAGACCCTAAATATGAAATCCAAGATTGTGGAATCAAGTGCAATTTATAATTGGCAACGAAACCCTTGAATACTTCCATCATAAGATGAGTCCCAACTTGAATTAGATAATTTATGTTCTAACTATTAATCATGGAAATCATTGCTTGAATTATTATTTTATTTTTTGGAATTGTATTAAGCAAAAGGCTTGATTGAAAAGGAATATTTGTTCATCTTATTCCCTTAAGAAAAGGATGGAATATTGTGAATACTAGTTGAAATTATTGAGTCTTTCTAAACAATTATTAACTAGGTCATAGAAATGGTACAATGAGTAGGAATGGTTACTTCCAAGCATTTTCCTAGCTCTCCCATTGGAGCAATGCCATTTTGAGTTCTAGGACTGGCCCCATAGACAAAATGTTTCTTCACTTTGGTGACTAACTTTCGGAGACTCGTAGCAACTAGTGAGGCTCTAAGGAGATTGTTCAAGGATTAAGGAGTGAGTGCATTGCAAGTCCAAATTCTATCCAAAAGATCTCCATACTAATCATGGGACGAATGTTGGATGTTTGGTATTTTGAGGTGGTTTTGGTATAGTTTGGAATCCTGTTTTCAATAAGACTTGGTTTTAAAGGACTATTTTCCCATGTTTTTGTATATGTGTTGTAACTTTTGTGTAAAGAACCTATGCTTAATGGGTTAGTTAATAAAGCTACTTGTAAATTTCTACAATACACAATGGGAGACTAACTAAATCATTAAAGAATGCTATTGTGTGTGTTTGTGTGCGTGTGTGTGTGGATAATTTCCCTCGGGGAGGTCAGTTATAAATATATGTATATATCACATGGGTTTAACATAAGGGATTTTTTTAATACCATTTTTACACATTTTTTATATACAAAAGGGTCCCATAAAAGGGTTACTTATAGATTGAATAGAAAAGGGTTATCTTTTATTAAGGAAAAAGTCACTGATAAGGATATTTATACATAGGCCTTGAACACACGTGATATACGGGGTATACATATAGTGAACTACCTGGGTAATTTCCTTAATGAAAATTGTCCTATGGTTGGGTGGCCTCAATTAGTCAAGTGGCTTCTCAATAAGTTAGATCTAGAGCTAAAAAAATGGCTTTTCCTAATGTCCAAGCCTTAGATTTTCGCATAGCACTTTTTTAGGGGAGCAATGTGAGATGGGGACAAAGGTTTTAACATTCTACTTCCCCTTGTTTCTCACTCTCATTCAACTAAGTGTGGTGCTTGTTTGCTTAGATTTCTAATCAATTACACAAGTGGCTTTCTTAACACAATGCTAGGCTATTGTTTAAGTGACCACAATTAAGTTTAGGAACCTTAGGTTGATCCTTGTGGATCAAGTCGGGTGCTTCTCTTATGAGGTAGACCCAGAAGCTATGCAATCGACTAATACCATGCCTTCCATAGGATTTGGGTATTGTCACTTAGAGCATGCAACTAAGCAACTACCAAACATTACTTCCCTAGTTTTCTAAATAGGTACATCTCACATGGTATCAGATTCCAATTGCCAAATTGAGATAGAATAAGGAAACAAAGTTAGAAGTAAGATCTAAGCATTGCTTGTTTGCTCTATTTGAATCTAAGAAAGTAATGTTACAAGAAAATAACTAGTTGATAAGTTTCCTTCATGTCATTCTCAATCAGCTTATGGAGGAAGAGATATTTGATGCCATGTATGAAGCCTACAAGTCGAGTGATTTTTAGTTTTAGTGGTCCATAGTCTTGATCATCGAGATCTTTGGGCCTGATTTGCTAGAGGTCTAGATAGAGGAATGGAAATAGCAATATAGGAGTCTCCTTGTTAATGCTATAACATATCAAAAGGGATCTTAAGAGAGTTGAAATCCTTGAGCAACTTTATCTTTTAGAAGTCTTTTGGTTCTTTGAGAGCAAAGATCTAGGAACCTCTATCTTTGTAGATGGCTAGCAAATGAGCCAGAATTAGTATATGTACACTCAATTTACCTAGATTATTGACCTTAAGCATATTGCGATTTGATTCCATAAGTTCTTTCTCCCAAATCTTAAGGTCTCACAAGTAGACTTGACTATCCAATTACCACTAAAGTTATTGGGATAGCTTGTAAGGCACAATTCATTCAACCTAATGATTCATTCACTAAGCTTGATTATTATTTCCATCCTACTAGAGCTTTGTAAAGCCTTTGAATAATGTAAGAAATAAATTTGGTTTCTTATATTTTCGCTTCGTGATTTGAGTTGAATCTTGATAAGTTAAAATTGGTTTAAGTTTACATGTATCTTATGGCACATAGGATTGATTTCCCTATTATGCAATGGGATAGGATTAATCCATTGTCCCAGTTTCTAGGATTGTGGTGTACGCACATAGCAAAATGAGCTGCCATTAGTATAGGGAAGTAATGGGTAGTCCGCAAGGATTGACATCTCCTACAAGCCAACATCCAAGTTGGGCTCGGCACTCCCTATGCAGAAACCCATTGCACTTAGGAATTTTATTGGG
Source organism: Lygodium microphyllum (assembly GCF_053477565.2). Lineage (NCBI taxonomy): Eukaryota > Viridiplantae > Streptophyta > Polypodiopsida > Schizaeales > Lygodiaceae > Lygodium > Lygodium microphyllum. The sequence continues at coordinate 56,629,573 of NC_141153.1, read as the reverse complement.
TATCAGGGTTATCCTTTCTCAAGCTCTAGGTTATTGGGCCCCTACATACAGTTCTTGATGCCTACCTCCACCAACACAATCTGATATTCCTAGAGCTATAGATCAAAGGACCATATGCAACAAAACTAGAGGTGAAAGGGTTTGGCCTTATGATAATGCTGGCATAACCTATTATGCATACCAGACTCACAAAAAAATACAAAAGAAATACATGTTGGTGACGATTTCCATAGATTGAAACTACAGGGACAATATGTATGTATGTATGTATGTATGTATGTATGTATGTATGTATGTATGTATGTATGTATGTATGTATGTATGTATGTATGTATGTATGTATGTATGTATGTATGTATGTATGTATGTATGTATGTATGTATGTATGTATGTATGTATGTATGTATGTATGTATGTATGTATGTACAAATTTTCCCTTTACATTAAGCATCATTGGACACACACTAGAATTGATGATGATGTATAATCCATTGCCCCTTTACAACAAAGGAGGAGTTGATAAAGATATATAATGCATTGCCCCTTTACGTCAAGCATCATTAGATACACACTAGAATCTACTCCTTTATTGACACAAGCTACAACCTTGCTATAGATGTCCCTTGAATGGAAACAAATAGTGATACGTGCTTTGATGACAACCCAATTTTTGTTACTTATGCAACATAAAAATGCATCACTATTGTACATATACCTACTATTGTTTGTAACATACTTTTATTGCACCATAGCCCTATTTGTATAGTGCAAGCTATCCCATTCCGTAAATCTACATCAAGTCATTTTTAACCATTAGAAAGCTCATGCTATGCAAAAATAGAAGATGTCAACACATATTATGTTGATATTGCTAGAGGAAGAGGCTTATTGTATTGGGATAGTGCATTGGGCATCGTGATATAGTCAAGGAGATTGAGAAGGTGAACCTACAGTACAATATTAGAAGGTTTTTTTGTGATAGTGCACGTTGACTAACTTCATAAATGCCTTGAGCAATCTCAATGACACAATTATATAAAAGAAGGACTTCTTAACTTGCCTAGCTAGCTTTTTGATATATTTCTTGAGCCACATTTACTTATAGCACAATGAGTCTTAGAGAATTCTATGGATAAATCTATTGTATTCCATTCCTTGAATAAATGACATTCTCAAGTCCATGTTATATCCTAGTAAAAATAGTTTCTATTTATTTCCTTGCAAGTTTTATCTTACATTGAAATCAAGTTATCTAAATCAAGCTTCTTCCCTCTTGCGTACTCAAATTGCAAATAATTTTTTAAGTTGTGTAACCATGATGATTTGAGTCAATTTTTTATCAAGATACTCCCTAGGCACCGACCCTGCTAGGCTATAGGAGAAGAAGTTATTTTAAAGCAAGATAAACCTAGTAAGTTCAATAGAAAAGGAAAGTATGGAGTCTCATGATAAAATTTGGATTTAATATATGGAATACTACTTTGTTGTCACATGAAGGAGCATCTGAAGCCAAGCTATGATTGCCACACATAAGCTAGTTGGTAAAGCTTGTCTCTAATAGAAACAATGGTGCAAGAAGAGTAGCAGCTTTGTTGAGATGTCAAGCTCTATATGAGTTGGCATACACTACATGCCTTAGTGATGTGGCAAGATATTACTCATTGGCATGTTAGGCGACCAATATGAGGATATGCCATCTACAATTGGAGTACACCCATGTAGTCAACTATTGGTTATGGCATATTCATTGTGCCACTTCTTCTTTCCTTAGAAGTTTCACACTTAGTGACCATGTGTACATATGTTGTGGTACTTTCATATTAGTCTTTTATCATATTGTAGACTAAGTTCTTTTGTGTGGAGGAAGAAGAAGAAGAGTTTAGCGAGAGTTTAGCCCTATCTCTATATTCTCAACTCTCCATTTCTTTTATGTGTGTGATCTTGGGTTCTTCAGCTCTTTACAAGCAAGCAAGCAACATATAAGAAACTCTTTCACTTTCTTGGTTTGCCTTGGGTTATAGCTGCAAGAGGCTCTTGAGATTGGTAGAGCTATAATATTTGATTGCAGCAAAACTTGGTTTTTTGCTATGGTTTTTGGCATGTGAGGTCATTTCGGCCTCCATTCTAGACCTATAAGTGGTAGACTCAACATAAGTTTTTAAGTATATTGTAGTTTCGATTATCTCACTTGTTTACAAGTGCACATGTTAGACATTTTGAACATGTAAGGTTTTAGATATAGAAGGCATCTGGATACAAATTGCATGTGATTATTGCTGTCTAGTCACTGAAAAAAGTTACATGTTTAGTTGTTGTACACCTGGTATCAACTTGCTTGCAAATTGCATTTTGTTGCAAGTTGTTGTTTGTCAAAATATTTAACAACTTCAACCAAATTGTTGGCAAGAAGCTTAATAAGATACCACATGGAAGTTTAGGATGACAATTTTGTTGAAGGGCAAAGGTGTTTGGAATTACATTGAAGGAGATGTGGTAGTAGTAGTTGAAGTTTCTATGCAAAATGCTAAGCAGAACAGGTAAATGCTAAGAAAGATTGGGAGTAGACACAAAGTAAAGTCATATATTGGTAGTTTTGTCAGAGTCACAAATAGCATGATGGGCTATTTTTAGGAATCTGATTCTCCCACTATTGCATGGAAGAATCTGGCAAGATTGTTTGAAGTAAATGCAAAGGCTAAAAAGTTGCAACTCAAGTCAGAGTTGAACCAAGTGAAAAGATAGAATCTCTCCATTAATGATTATACCTTGCAAATCAAGAGTATTGTGGAAGCTATTAGATCTATAAGTGCGGTAGTTGACGATGATGTTGTTGTGTGTGTGAACTTAGATGGAGTTGGGGATGAATATAAGAGCTTCAGGTCATCTATGAATATAAGCGATGATATCCTTGATTTTGTAGAGTTGATTTCTATGTTGATACTTGAGGAGAAAAATATTTTCTTGGATTCCTCTTATTCTCTAAGTAAGAACAAGTCTGAACATGTGTTTTGCTCTACTAATAGAGGTAGAGATTATGGTAGAGGCCAAGGTGGTGTTGGTGGTCAAAGTTATTATGCACAACAAAATAGAGGAGGACACTCCCAAGGAAGGGGAAGTCAAAGAGGCCAAGTTACAAATTCTAATAGTCAACAGAATTCTACTGATAGCAGAGAGTGTTGCTTTGAGGTCAGAAAGGTCACATTTATAAAATTTGCTTCAAAAAGAAGGCTAAATTTAGAAATGGAAAAAAGCAGCAAGGCAATTATGCATCTAGCAGTAGAAACAATGATGACAAAAGTAAACATTTGTTTGTTATGTAGCACTTTATGAATACTATGATTGCTAATGGTTCATCAAATAATGACGTATGGTATGTAGACTTAGGTGCCTCTAACCACATATCACTTGGAATCATTACTCTAATCCAATATCTTGTGAGTGTTTGATTGATTCATGGTAAAATATATTTAAAATCCATAATAAAGGGTAAGTCAAGCAATGAGTCACTGCATGATAAGACCCTCTCCCTACTCATTTTATTAATTCTAATTCCATTTTATTACATAACATAGAATGAGATGAATGGATATTTTTAGTTATGCATATTATGCTGGTTAATTAGAATAGCATGTCTCTACCATATTGAGATCTCCACCAAGGAAAAAGGTGGATAACAAGGGAGTTATTGGGACAATAGAGAGGTGACCCTCCCCTACTATTAACGATCCCAAAGGGATACAACCAACCAACTTGTGGGAAAATTTTCCCATCTCCTAGTGATTCGAGGCCTACATAGAGAGTATGCTACATCGTTTTATCCCTTACATAGGTACCACACATAGAGGATTGAAGATTCAAGTACTCACAAACATTCAAGCTTCTTGAAGATTAAAACATGGTCAAAGAGGGCCATTACAAGACATTGTAGGGTATAGACATATCATTACATGTACCATCCTTATTACTGGTTTTCCTATCTAGCTCCCCTTTGCATTGGGTAGCCTTTAGGTACACTAACTTTATTTCCACAAGTGGAAACATGACACATACAGGTTGACACAAGATGTAGGACTAGACAATTCAATTATAGAGATTGGATTAGAGAATCTCTAGACTTGTTTTAAATTTGTTATAATATATTACTCTTATCTCAAAGAGGATATTGCTGCATTGATTTAAACTAAAAATCTTGGTCATATAAATAAGAATGTCCAATAGTGTTTTTTTAAAAAAAAACTGTGAATTTTTACTTTTTTTGCTAAAATATTGGTGCTTGGTATAATCAAGTGGAAAATAGCGCATCGGCTCAACAGACTCAAACCCGCTGGCGCCGTCGTTGGGACGCTAGCTCAGATGCCTAGCAGCCAGCGGCTCACACCCAGCTCACGCCCACCACCCGGCCGGCACACCAGCGCACCTGCGTAAGAGTGGCAGAGAGAGAGAGAGAGAGCTCTAGAGAGAGAGAGAGAGAGAGCTGGAGCTGCATTGGACGGCTTGCTGTGACTCTAGGACATTCAGTGATTAAGCAGCTTGCACCTTTTCATTTATCGCTCATTAATCATCCATATTAATAAGTCACATTGAAATCTTACTTTAGCACTATAAACCAAAGCCAAGGGAGCTTCTAGGAGGTCTCGGACTCCAAAACCCCCAAGCCACATCATAAATATTCAAATCTACATCATCTTATGAAAACATTTGATATCATCTAGAAGTATATAACCAATAATCAAAATAATTAATAAAAACTAACTTTGCATTTGTAGAGTGAGTGAGAGTATGTATGTGTATATGTGCATGGAATGTGAGGTTGCATATGTGTATGTATTTGCATCATCATGGATATAAGAAAACTAAGCATAATATTCACAAGCCTAGTCTAAGAGTTCACATAGATCCAACAAAAAGAATGCTTTAATATATAAAGGGGGTATATTATATAAGGTAGCTATGAAAGCAGAGTAAGAAGATGAATATGAAAGAGATTTTGTTTATTGCACAATGGTGAAGAAAAAGAAAGCATTTTACACCTCTTACACCATACCGGTGCAGCTAGTATTTTCCCTTTATTTTTCCCTAATAGTACTTTTTTTTTTCACCATTTTACATAGTGTGGTTGCTTATATGTATGCCTGGTGTTAGCTTGCACTTTCAACTAGGATGGACTCCTTAGACAAAGCATGAATCACTAGCATGGCGGTGCTCTATTATGACGTACATATAATGAATTGAGATTCTTGGCTTGTTCTCCATGTCTATGGTGGCTTGACTTATTGATATGAGCTCTATGGGGTGTTTCTATGAGTATATGTGTGGAAACCTACATAGAGACATCATATAGATATAATATCCCCCACCCTCCCCGTCATAACACACTCACACCCCCCAAATCCTGTATGACCTCCCTCATAACCCTTCTCGTGTGGGAACCCCCATTCTTTGTGAAAAGAAAGATAAAAGAAACAGAAAGAATGGAAGAATGGGATTGTAAACCATCAACTACCCATCCCAACTTTGATGTGCCCCCCTCTTGGATCCCTCTCCTGACCCCCTTGATGCCCTCCCCCAAGACCTCCTCCCGCTCCTTCACTCAAAAAGACCCACCCACATCCCCAATAATCCCCCCATTAACAAGCTGCCCCCCCCAAAACCTAGGCCCCCTCCTTCCCCTCTCCCTCTCTCCATAGTGCACCCCATCCCCCTTTTATGAGAGAGAGAGAGAGAGAGAGAGAGAGAGCGAGCTACTTGAGTGAAAGTGAGATTACAAAGTATATCACACACACACACACACACACACACACACACACACACACACAACACACACACACACACACACACACACACACACACACACACACACACACACACACACACACACACACACACACACACACACACACACACACACACACACACACACACACACACACACACACACACACACACACACACACACACACACACACACACACACACACACACACAAAGAATCCTCTCTACATCACATCATCGTCATCATTTCCCCTCATCATTGTGTATAATCATCATCATTATCATCATGATTATCAATCTTCATTTCCACTAACAATTGGTCCACTATTATAGCTACTTAGCCTTAAGGGAATTCTTGAGGTAATAAGGGGACTAATCACTAGCATTAGTCAAGTGGCACAAGATAATGACCCCAAAGAGAAGTGTATCAGTTTCAAGTCCCATTATGAGGCTAAAAGACAAAGTGAATAAACCCGAGGCTTACTTATAAATATGTAAATTATTATGTGGATTCAACAAAAGGGATTTCCAAAATATTATTTTTACATATTTTTAATATATAAAAGGGTACCATATAAAGGGTTTATTTATAGATTGAACAAAACAAGTATGTTTTATTTAATAAAAATTCATAGTAGATAAGGGTATTTTTAAATGGATCTCGAATGCACATGATATAGAGTGTCCCCTAAAAAAGTAAAACAATATCTCAAACCCCAAACAACAAAATGAAGAGAAGAGAGAATTAAAGAGTAGGATATAATAGAGAGAGGGGATGAGGGAGATGAAACTCTAGAGTAGTTCAAGGTAAATATTTCATTTTTATCTTAAACATTTGTGAGTCACACTCTAGGTTCTAGGTCCATAACAAGGTGTGCACCTCAATGAAGATTAATTATATAACTTGTAAGCAGGTCAAGAAGGGTGATCAGTTTGGCTTCATGTAAAAATTTGAGAATTTCACCTCTTATGCTTTAAGATATCTAGGCTTGGGTTTTAGAGCAATATGTTATGTACCTTAAGGGGTGGTCCTAAGGGGACTAGAATAACTTGAGACAAAAGGTATAAACCTTGCCTCAAGGAAAATATTTGTATGCTTTATGTTCCAAGACTCAAGGACCATTCAAGATTAACCACTTCCCACCTAGCCAAGGTCAATATCCACATGCGCAAGCCATATGACAAGAGGTTAGTGGTCTTCCAAGTAGTCTACAAATGCTAAAGTCTACTACCTCAAGGTAAAAGTAGTTTCCCTTAAGGAAAAAGGTTCAAGGAAAGATACATCAAGCTCTTGAAGTGCTAGACCACAAGATATTGCAAATATTACTTGCATTATGCCTAGATCTTGATTATTATGCCTAATGTATTACTTAAGAGTTTTGACTTTTGGTGTGATACTAAGGGGTGATGAATTTACCTAAAGATAAAACCTTAATTCTAGAATATAAAAAGTTTTGGAGCATTAATGTGCAAGCTAGACACAACACTATACACTACAACTATAATCTATGTACAAGTTGAGTCTATTAATTTCCAAGGTTTTGCATTTGTCTTTCGAGCATAACGAATTGCCTGGAGGTAAAATAATATTTGACTATTGTGCCAATGAAAATTCTACTTTAAGATCTCAATGACTTCGAATCAAGCAATCACAATGTGCTCATGATTTAGAAGTTAGGTAATTGTGTTTTTTAAGAACCTATCTATGCAAAAGGTAAAACATGAAGCTGCCTAACTTTAGAATGTTGACTTACAAGCTGGGCACTCAAGCAATCTAGCTCCATGCAACACACTATCATCATAGATGTCTAGTCATGCAACCAAGCCTTTGTTTCTATCTTGAGTGGGTCACTCATAAACATATGTATGTATCATGTGGGTTAAACATAAGGGATTTTTTCAAATCACATATAGAAGGATGCTGTAAAACAAGGTTATTTATAGATTGTATAGAAAAGGATTGTGATTTATTCAAGGAAAATTTGCAAATAAGGGTATTTATAAATAGGCTTTAAATGCACATTATGTGTGTGTGTGTGTGTGTACACACATACATATACATACATACATACATACATACATATATAGGAGTAAACCCCACTACAAGATACAACCCATATACAAATGTTTAAAGAGACACAAATATTCATCTAAAAAATTGTCCCCATCGTCGCTAAAAGCATCAGTATATGTGATGCTTTTTGACACATATACCGATGCGAATAGTGATGCATGCACTAAATTAGTGACAATAGCGGTGCTTACATAAAAAAATTTGTGCCACCTTGTAGCATCATGTATTGAACAATGTTCCATTAAGCAATTATATATTGAATACACAATCGTCATCAAGACATGTACATCATGAGATACTGAAAAGAAAGGATCATTGATTCAATATTCAAATAAGTACAAGACCAATGATGACAACTCGTAAAGGTACATGGAATGATAGAGAAGAAATGCTACATGGAAAGAGCTTCATGGATCGCAAGGCCAAAAAATAAAAGGATGTGTGCTCCATAAATCCAAGCATCTGGTACAACTCCTCTCTATCTAAGAGCTCGTCCCGATGTAATAAAGCATCAAACATACTTATAAACAACCAAAGATTAATCCACAATAGATATGCATCACAAAAAAACTAATGATTGCAAACAAGAAAGAGATTTGACTTATTGGGCTGCGATGTGCGTACAACCTATTGACGAGTGTAGTGAGACCATGTCTCTCTACATATCAAGGCTCAAAACCTATAGGATCACAGTTTATGATGGCGTGGTGCAAAAAAGGTAAAGTAGCATTGTTAGAAATAAGGTTATTGGTACAAGTGGTATTCCAAATAAGAAAGTGAGAATAACCAAAAGAAAACTCATAAAATCCTCCAAATAAGTTCTATGGCTACCATTGCCCAAATAATGCACGATCCCTACCTGTAGTTGTGGCCTTGCTATCTCCCACTGCTACCACCATCGTCCTGGAGAGTCTGTGGTCTCCTTCATGAGTCTCCACTAATCCTCTGCATCCAACCACTCAGGCTTTGAGGTGCCACTCTTGATTGCCTTGCATGCATCTAATCATCTATGTGACATGCATGTATGCATACAATCGATCATCCATCCTGTGAAAACCTCTCTACCACCCATAGGTGTCGGGAACTCCTCGTGCAATGACACTACCATATAGTTCTTGATCCCCTACGGTATATTTTTTCAATGTTCTAAAACATTGTGCCTAAATACCTGTTGGCACAACTCTTGCATGCGAGCCATCACCCTCCTCCCCTCATCATTCATGATCACATCAACATGTTTTCTCATCCACAAGATATAGAAATACCCTATTGCAATATGTCTAAGGTGCACCCTCTCCCACCTATGACCACACTCATGGTCATAACCACGAGATCCTTGTCCATCTGGTGTACCTGTGGGGGTAGTATCTCTCAGTATAGTATCCATAGGGGTGTCCCTTGTGGATGACTGAGTAAAACTTGGAGTCATAGTAGTAGATGTTCCTATACGTGTGACAAACTCTAGAGGTAATAAGTGTCCACTAGACTGACGAAACGAGGATATTGCATTGGTGCCTCCACAACACCCACTCAAGCCACCCTCTCTAGAACCGATATGAGAGTGAGGAGTAGCAACTGGCCGTTGGGTCACAACATCTAAATCTCCATAGTGGCTTCCAAAACCACTCCCTTCTCTAATTGAGCAAGGCATCCCTGTGCCTCCCTCTAGGGCCAGTCTAGAGTGTCGACTCTTCCTCTTCTGGAGATCAAAGCATCAGAGAGTGTATTGAGGTAGACTGTGTAGAACGGCTAGTCAGTGATTGAGACAACTCTTGGTTTGCCATATCTCTAAAGTGGGACATATGATCTAGAGGAATACATGTAAAGATCTCCTGTAGCTCCTCATATGTCATCCCTCGACTCATCCTGCTCTCTGGGTATTGTCAAAGATAACTTGCATAATTTAAAAAAAAAGCATAATCAATATAAGGATTTAGGTAAGGCACGACAAAATAACTATGCAAAAAAGGATGTTAGTTAAAACACATATACTAAAGTACCCTTAAAAGTGAATTGTCAACAAATTGAGCAAGTGGATGTAAATATGATTGGGTCTATGATCCCATGTCAAGCTCTTGCTATAGCTCCATGTACATTGGAAGGTCTGCACATAGGTCTCCATAGAAAGAGAAGTCCATTTCATTCTCAAAAAATTCTTGGCATCTTGTCTCTTCATCTACATTACCCATGCATGTCCCCTCTATGTGCTCCAAGCTCTCTCCTCGCCCTCCACCCCCTACAACATCGATCCCTCTACTTGTATACTCTCCTCATCCACGTTGGGGAATTTCTTTCATCATACACTCACACACTTTGAGGTATTGATGGCACAACATACCACCATCGAGGTTGCTGACCATTTGGATAGAAGATTACCTATTCAATATTACACCAAGTGTGTCACAAAGAGTGAATCAACATTTGTGACTATTTTGTGTCATGGGAAAATTAACAAAGAAGGTCATGCACCTATTCACAATGACACGGTGTGAGACAAATGTGTCATGTAGATCATTCCATCTTTTCTTAGAATCTATCTCTAGAAATCCAGATGGACCTCACCGAATGGCTGTCCTCCTAGCTCCTTGCAATACCACTTCAAGCCGTTGTATATCAAATATGATCATGGAGAATCTATGGTAATCTTCTAAGATAAACTTTACAAGTTGTCAAAATACTCTATCTCTTCTACCATAGTATTCAGATCTGTAGTCTACCATCAGCTCTCTTGCTCAAACATTGCCATGACACCACAGTCCTTTGTGGAGCACATTTTGTTGATATTCTCAACTCAAAAATGTCACCTGCACGATCATGCTACACTATAGATTTTGTATTGTACACTGAAATGGCTGGCTTAATTATTGTGTATAAAATCTAGATACGACAATAAAAGAAGCATATGGTCACCTTCCGAGTACATCCCCTCAAGAATTCCCCCTTCTCCTTAGAGAGCTCTACCCCTTTGTGGCGTGAAGCTATGGTCCATGCAACTAAATCATAGGCATAAACTGTGGCATCTCCTTCATGCCCTCGAGACATCGAACTAGTCAAAGGCATGTACTGCGTTGAAATTTTGATCATGCTAGCTTGCTTGTATCTACCAAGCCACTTCTCCATGGATGCATGATATAATATACAAAAATGATTTGTTTTCTCCTCCATGGCACCATCCATTATGTTTTCTATCCCATTTCCAACCACCATATCTCCTATCAACCTATCATCATCCTTCAGTGTTCATAACATATTGTTATCTGAAACCACCAGTGGCGGCAACCACTTTGAAATATACACTAATGCCTCCGACACTAGCCAATCTTCAGCCATACTTCCTTTTAGATGAGCTCATTATCACAGAAAGTCTTTTAGGATTTTCATAAAGTGCTCCAAGAAGAACGTCCATCAGATGTGGATGAGTTTTGCAATTTGCACTTCATCCATGAGATGTACTAGGAGGTGTGTTTGTATCATGAGCATGCTCATGGGTAGGTATCTCTCAAAGAGAAAAACCGTCTCCACCGCTCCTTGCCTTGTGAATTCAATAGAGGATGTCTTAATCTCCTTCTGTGATATCCATTGCTCCTCCATCTCTCTATTTCTCTTTCTTCATTTTCTCTCCTCCTCTCTATTTTTTTCTCTCCTTCCTCTCTATTTATCTTCCCACCCCTCTTTCTCTCTCTCTGTCTCTTTCTTTGTTTCCCTCCCTTTATCTCTCTTTGTTTCTGTCTCTCCCCATCTCTCTCATTGTTTCTTTCCTTCACCCTCCCTCCCTCTCACTCCATGCATCTCTCTACAAACAAAAATAATGAGAGAAAATAAGAAATGTAAAAAACAAAGAAATGGAAAGCAATGTCTCCCTCCATCTCTTTTTCTCTCTCTCTTTCCATCTCTCTATATATCTCTTTCTCCCTCTCTCTCTCTCTCTCTCTCTCTCTCTCTCTCTCTCTTCTTTCCCTCCATGTCTTTATTTGTCTCTCCCTCTCTCTCTTCTTTTCACTCTCCTTCCTCTATTTACCTTACCATTCTTTTCTATCTCCTCCCTCTCTCTTCCTTCCTTCACTCCTCCTCTCTATTTCTCCCCCTTCCCTCTCTCTCCCCTCTCTATTTGTATCTCTCTCCCTCTATTTCTCTCCCCACCTCTCTCTCTCTCTCTCTCTCTCTCTCCCCCTCTCTCTCTCTCTCTCTCTCTCTCTCTCTCTCTCTCTCTCTCTCTCTCTCTCTCTCTCTCTCTCTCTCTCTCTCTCTCTCTCTCTACTCTTTGTTTCCTCTCTATTTGTTTCTCCCTTGCCCCTCTCTCCCTCCCTTCATCTCTCTATTTCTCTCTTCCCCTCCCTCTTTGTTTTCCTTCTTCCCATTCTCTGTCTCTTTCTCTCTTCCTCTCCTTTTCTTCTGCATCTTCCCTTCTTCTCTCTCCCTCCCTCCCTCCCTCCCTCTCAATGTATCTCTCCATAAACAAAAACAAACAAAGAAAGGAAGAAAATACAAAAACAAAGCAAGAAGAGGCAATGTAGCTACCTCAAAGGCTTGAAGATGAAACACCTTGCGCCTCCCTTTCACAGCTTCTCTCCCTTTTCCTTTGCACCTTCTCCTTCTTCTTCATGTATAGTGGTGGTGATGAGCTCTCTCCCTCTCCCTCTCCCTCTCCCTCTCCCTCTCCCTCCCTCTCTCTCTCTCTCTCTCTCTCTCTCTCTCTCTCTCTCTCTCTCTCTCTCTCTCCCCCCTTTGAGCTCTCTTGCTCTCCCTTTCATTCTCCTTCGCAAATGCTTTCATAAATACCACGCTCAAGTTTTCAATGCTTTTTTTTTTCTTAGAACGATATCGCTATTTACATCACTATGAGTGTCACTGTCCATGTTGCTATTTGCATCGCTATAAGCATCGCAAATGCAAATTAGTGACATCACTATTTCTTGTCCAAAACCAACAGCCGTCGCTATCAGTCCATTCCCTTGTAGAACCCGCAAGGTCTTTGTATAAGCTCCTAAAGATGATCTATTCATGAAGTACATTAAAGCCTACACTCATCCTCCTCAAATCCATTTACATAATGATCAAAGCTCATGTCTAGCCATTGGATATATCTTCAATGACCACCAGATTGACCACAAGTAGTAATAGAAGAGAAGCAACATAAATTATTGAAGTTATGCTACATTTAATAGGTAAAAATAACTCTTCCACTTATAGAAGAAAATTCTTCAATTTCTAATCTACCTGTCTTTTTAAATTCCTAATCTACCAATTTCTCTCTCTAATAATTTTCTACACTATCTAGTTCATTCTAATTTCTATTTCTAAACGATCTAGATAGGTTGCATGAGACTATGTTTTTTTGGGAAAGAGACTAGAAGTCAATCCATCCAAGTAATCAGCATCTTCCCAATCCTCCATCCATACGGTTAATAGAACAATATTGAATGAATGACATCCATAAATTTTAGTACAAAGAAAAATGTTGGACTCTACTAGCTAATGGTGGGATATGGTAAGAATACTCTTATTCCTTCAAGATCATCACCTTTTTGGCTCACCCATTCTCACTTGAATGGCTCTTTCTTTCAATGTCACTCTCTACCATGTCTACTCTCCTTAGAATCCATGAATGTAATTAGACAAAAAATGAAAAATAAGAAATGAAAGTAACTTCAGAAAGCTCAATGATCGTGTAACCCAAGGGCTACCAATGATTAGACCTCATCATACTTTTACACATCCTTGATTCATTCCCCATGATCTTACACATGAAATAAACGGGAAGAAGAGAATAAGGAAGGCTAGAATGACAATGAATCTCTCTCTCTCTCTCTCTGAGTTGAAAGAATGAGAAGGTAAAAAGTAAAATGTTCACACTTTGCCCAAAAAAAAAAGAGTTCCTCAATTCATTTTTCACTTTTCGATATATATGATGATGATAAGGTCAATCAATGTTAATTTCTTCCACGCTTGTCTTCTCCATTACAATGCCAACACACCTACATGGCTTTCTTGTATGATTGTTGTGGGTTGGGATCTTGTTTTACTCATAGGATAATTGATTTTAACTACAATTTTAAATAGTTTGCACAATAATGGCCATGGTGCTCTAATTTTACATTGAAAAATGATTCGTATCAGGTTATTTAAGTTTTGGTCAATACTCACATAATACGGATATTAACTATAAAACTCTATTTGTAGGTTGAGATGTGTACAAGATTATGGGAATATTACCTCTTTAGGAGAGAAAAACCATCAGGTGGTCTTAATCTTATCCACGCAACATTATCATACCATGTCATTAACTTTACTCACATGACTTGATCTACCAAGTATGGGATAGAGAGCATAGTCTAAGCTAAATAAATATTAAATTTGAAAATGTAGTTCATTTGTGGGGAATTTATAAATATATAAGTTCAAAGAGTGCAATAAATGAGCTAGCTTATAGGTTGTGGCATTTTTGGAGCTCATGGGAAAATACATGAGCTGAGTAGTAATGGCCATCATTTAGGTCACCTTGCTATAGGACCTAAGGGTTTGGTACATTCAAGAAATGGTTTCCAAATGGAAGTTTCTTTGTTCCACTATGTGTCTGCTCAAATGGAGGGTGCTTACTTAAACCCTTTCCTAAAACCCTTGGTTGTGCCCCCGTTTGGTAAGCACAATTTATGCTCATTTGTCTAGATTATGTTGTGTTGAATAAAAGAAGTGGAAGTTGTAGATTGGCTTATATAGGTGCATTTTGGTGACAAAAAGATAGCATATATCTTGTTTATAAGAAGAAGATACAAAGAAATATAAATGGTAATATTATGAGAAAAAATTTATGGATAAGTTTATTTATTTCATACGACTTAGTCTCAAAGATGGATGGCCAATCTTATTCTCTCTCTCACATTGGATGCTATGTGATAGGGATTATTTTGGATAGTTTCATTTACAAAGAGATTTTGTGGTTAGAAAGTGACTACAATACACAAGTTCTTCTTTGAATACTAGATATTGTGTTGGGCTTCTTCATCAACCTAAGGCAAAAGAGCACGTTTATCATTTTGAAATCCATTAAGAGGATGATACTCTATGGCATATGTATTCCTAATCTATATATAAGTATCATTTTCATACAAGCTTTGCCCTTTCATATGTGAATGGCTAAGTTAGGCAGTTCATGTATTGGACTTGCATGATGCCTAGAGGCTTGTGTAATGACTTGCCTTTTATTGTATGTGCTACCTATGTGCTAAGGATTTATAATTTGAGTGAATGAGCCCTTCTTTGCCTCCTATCTTCAAAAGCTTTCTAATTAATAAGACAAAAATCATTTATGGCATTTGTAATAGGTGTTATTTATCAAGCTTATATTTGAGGTATCTATAGAAAATGAGCTTGTAGTAGATGTGCATGTTTAGTTTAGTTTTGTTCTCCAAATCATCATTTGTGCAATTCTCATATTTTATGCCATATTTTGTTCATTGTGCATGATTGGATAGGTGAAAGTGCTAGAGCTAGGAAAATTATTAGTGGTTCCATGCTTAGAGAGGGGTACATATTTCTCAAGATCTATCTGAAGTATAAGGTGTGCCTTGATTTGGATGGACAACTCATGACATGTTCAAGGGTTATTTTGATATACACAATATTGGACATATAAATTGGTTGTTAAGATAAAAAAATTTCTTTTCATGGTGGAGGTTTTTGCAAGTGTTTCATCACGATAACTTGCTCAAAGAACTTGAATAAAATATATTGATCCCTCAAATTTTATCCATTTTCAATGAGGTCCTCATTTGTAGTACCTTTAAATTGTAGATACCTCCATAATTCAAAAGGAGGTGTGAATGTCCTCCCTATCATGCTCACATTACCTAGAGAAAAAGGAGAAACCATTAATAAGTCCTATTGTACTAACACTTTTTTTTGTACTACCAATAAGTCAATTCAATCTCAATATTATTGTAGAGGACAACTGGGGCGTTTGACCTAATCTTCTTCACCATAAAGAGGCTTGACATAGTTGTATCACAATAAGTTGACCTATGTATGTATCATGTTATTCGTTCTTGTATGTATCCAAATGGACACCCTCTTATGCTACAATGAAGAAGTCTTGAAAGCATTTCCATGATTCTTCAAGAGTTTCTAGAGAGAATATTGCTAGATTACAAGTAATATGTTGTTTTACAATATATTTATAACATGATAAAGGGTTGATTGCACAACACAAGTTAATGCTATAGACCGGTCCCCCTAACTTATAAAGATGGTTCATCTCATTCATGGATGGCCGATTCTAGAACTAACAAGGGGTGGGTGGGTGGGATAGGGTGGTGAGGTGCCACCATTTTGAGTTTGAACTTGATTAGTCTTAATCAAGCAAAGCTTTCCACATAGAAAAGACTTAATGCTTTGTCAATTTGAGTTGTCACTTTGCTAGTCTTAATCAGATGACGATTTCCATGCAAAGAAAGACTTGGATCTTTGTCACATATACGTAAAGGACCCCAACTTCCTATCCTTTCTATGTTGGCAAAGTTTATCATACTAGCATGAATTTGTAGTAGCTATTCCTAAAATGAGAAAAACTATACATGTATGTTTTAATCCAAGTCCCAATTCCATATTGATCCTCTAGTGTGTCTCATATCTCTCTTTAATATATGTAATTTCCATCAAGGAAGTACCATATTTCAAATGACAACTATGCATGAAAATCTTTACAAACCTTCCTAGCTACTGGTAATACATGGAATTAAACATCATGACACCTACATGATGCCTCTTTGTGGTTTCACGCACCTTCACTTAATTAGCTAATAAAATTCACTTGTTTTCTATGAAGAGGCCAATCAAAATAAAGTTAATCAAGCTTTAGATGTAAGGTGATAGAGTGTTTAGTATGTCCTTCATATGCATATATAAAGTTTATTCATCTCTTTCTCCAGTTCATCATATTCCATGCTAGGAGCTACATTTTGGTACCTTTTGGCATTATTATCATGTTACAATGGTCTAAAGTCTGTTTGTATGATTTACATATATCTATTGCGTAAAGTCAACAACACAATTGAATTAGTCTATCTAACTATTCACAAAAGTGATTATGGAAATGAGAATGGCTTTGATATCTTAACAATGTGTCAATTGCATTTGGTGGACCTAACATATGTTGGGGGCTCTACATAGACATTAAAGCCCAATTGTTTTGCTTGATTGATGGTTTCTCACTATTTGAAACTCCATCAAAATTCTTGGATGGGAAACTTATAAAGGA
Source organism: Lygodium microphyllum (assembly GCF_053477565.2). NCBI lineage: Eukaryota > Viridiplantae > Streptophyta > Polypodiopsida > Schizaeales > Lygodiaceae > Lygodium > Lygodium microphyllum. The sequence continues at coordinate 56,612,474 of NC_141153.1, read as the reverse complement.
TATCCTTTTGGGCATTGATGGTACCAATTTGATTCAAAGTTGTTTGCTTTCTCTTTTGTTTCTAGCCCATACCTGTATGATAAAGAGCTCAAGATTTCGTAGCCTTTCTAAGAGATTGAGGTTTAGATTCCTTTTTGGGCCATAACAACAATCACAAATGGTAGCAAACAGGACAAAAACTAGTAATATAATGATAGGGGTTTAAGCTTTACTCTTTGTTGCTTAATGCCATACATAGTGTGTGACAACATAGGAAACCTCATGAGACTATCACATTTCTTATCATGAGACACAATGTTTAGTCTTGGTTTGTCTTCATGTAGTCAATACTATACACATAGTCTTATGAAAAAAGCAATAAAAATGTAAGGATACACTTGTGACTTTTGGAGGCAAACTACTTTATGTTAGAGTACATGTGCCCTTTAAATAATAGAGGTTGGGGTTGTTTAGGGGGGTGGGATGGGTTGTTACAAAAGTGTTTTGTGCATTGCTTGGTTAAGTGGAAAGGCACAACAAATGAAGAGAACAGATACTCCTATTATCATTCTCCAACCATTCCACAAGTGGACATGAGACTAAGAATAACACTTAACAATACTATAGGGATCTTTGACAACTATAATGACGATGCAAGTGATCTATACTAAATAAATTACAAATTAAGAGTATGTATGGTTGGAAAAGCTAGACTTGCGGTAGAACGAAGATCAATATATATAAATGGATTATGAATGCAAAGTATTATAAGCTAACCTATGGTGAATATAGGAGAGTTTTCCAATGGTAGGATGAAACACCTTGTAACCCTTAGAATAACTAGAATTCCCATAAAGATGGTGATTGGTACAATCATAACCTAATATAAGTCCATTAAAAATGTGCTAGAATCGTCACCTTTTGTGCATGTGCATGCGCGTATGTGCACATGCACAAAAGGTGCGTGTGCACGCGCGCGTGTGCGTGTGCGTGTGCGTGTGCATGCGTGTGTGCATGCGTGCATGCACTGGTAATGTCGAGGGGGATTAACATATATATTCTAAACGTGCATGTGACATAAGTGGCAAAACCATTTTGTATGCCTTGGGTTCATGCCATCAAAGATAAGATATGATACTCAAACTTGTAGGCTACTATTTATAAAAGAAGCTAGGTACTTTGTTAGGTCGCATGAGGACTTCTATAAAAATCTAGAAACCATTTGAATTCCTAATCCTTTAAATTATAATATATGGGCAACTTGTGTGTTGATATCAAATAAAGTAGTGCTTAGTGTTCAATCATATGTATAAATCAACATCCATGCCTCAATATCTACAAGAATGTGTGATGTTGTAAATGGTGATAGAGCAAGTAAAGACAAGCAAAGGTCCTTACATTTCATGAAGGTTGGAAAGGAAGTAAGGTTGTAAAGTTGTTGATAATAATGGGCTGTAGATCTTTTGAGAAATAAGCTTGTAGGAATGATGGCTAGGAAGGACTCTTCTGTGTGTAGTGTGGGTGGGTTGATTGACATGCTCACAAAAATACTACTTTAGCGTTAGGTAGAATAAACTCTTAATTTACATTGTTGTAGGCTTTTAGTGGGAACTCTTTTCCATATGGGTAAAAGGGGACATGATGCTCAAAAAAGTAAAATTGCTATTACAACGTACTAACAAAGTGTTCACCCTTGTCCAACTATTTTTGACGGTGTGTGAATTTTTGTAATGGTAAAAATGTTCACCATCCTCCAACTACTTCTAGTTATATTTGATTTTGGGAAATTTGAAAATAGTAACCAAGGTCATGCCAATTGTGTTTCCAGCTATGTAATGGAACCTAGACACAATGTTCATAAAATACACAAGGTTGAAAATGATTCTTCTTTCCCAAAGACTTCTTGTAGCATATTTACTTACAAGTTATCTCTTGAGTTAACTAGGCAATCATAAGCATTGGCACATCCCTATGAATATGCCAAACATTTGGACATTAATGTCCAACATATGTGTCCAAACATTTGGACATTAATGCACAAAGTTTCACCTCCCAATGCCTCCCTATGGATCAATCTTCACTCAAAGATGGTAGCATCTAATGATTCCAAATATTTGCAATTTGAAGCAAAATTTGGTCATACTCTCCTTAAAGTGTAGAATCCAAATTCTGAAACAAGCATGTTTTTGTTGCCTAGCTCATTCTCTAGGGCTACACGTATACCTTTTGAAATACTATTAAGTTTTAGAATTTGACCAAATTACAGAATTTAGTGACACACTAACGTCTCATTGTTGTCACAACAAACCAAGAATATGACCCTATTCTTTAAAAATGTAAGATCCCCCTATGCATGCATTTGTGGGGAGGTTTTTCTATGAGAAAACTAGATTACTTGCCATTACCAACAATTAAGAAGGCAAAAAATACATAGAATTTACATGGAGTTCTCCAAAATGTTAAGATCAACTTGCAAGAGGGTTTGTCTCATTCTAATTGGAGTGTATTGCATGCATGGCTTTATATTTTATGCTTGGACTCAAAAACTTTATATATGTGTTCTTCGTATTGTGTTGCAAGAGAAACAATGTTTTGGACATAAGACATTGGAAATTCTATCGCCCCATTTATACCTTAATCTTCTGAATTACTTAGCAATGAGCAACTCTCCATGGAAAAGCACAAACATAGATCATAAGTTATGTAGGAGTATGAATGCATTTGAAAGAGAATATATATATATATATATAATAGCCTAGGCATTGATTTTCTCTTTATGTGAATCAACAACTTGTGTTTATATGCATGAATGTGGAAATAAGGTTTTTCTAGCGACAAATTGTATCGTGGCAATATAATCTTGACTTTCACTACCAAGAGTTTATGACAAAATGCTTCCTTCCATAATTCTTAGAGTACATTATACTAAACTCAATAATAGATAAATGATACATTAAGACCTAACCACTTCAAATGGAATCTTGCGATGTGCCTTTTAACCCCAAATAATGAGCACTAAAGAAAATTTAAACATTTTTTAGTTTTATGCAATTAAGCTTGCTTTATTGAGATAGAACTATTCCAAAGTAACGATAAGACAAGAACAACTTGGTGAAGAAAAAGGAACACATGTTCAAAGATGACAAGCTTTCTCTTCCAAAAGGTCTCTCCATTTCCTCCCACCACTTGTCTCTTTTTGAATTTTGTTGGTGGCAAAGCCTACCATCTCCAAGGTGTTCGACCACAAAATCAAGAATCATGGCATTATTATATTGTGCAATCTCTCATAGGTTGCTTAACTTAGCAATTGTTTTGTAGGTAACAAAACATAAGCATGCATCTTATGCTTTTGCCAATCAATTCTCATATGCTATCTCCCCCTTATTCTTTCTTAAGGCTCAAAAATTGATGACAACCCCACTATATCATAAAATCAAGAGACCTTTTCAATATGACATAATAAATACAAATTCTTCATTCTAAATTCTAGATGTCAAAAATCCAAAAGTCAGAATGTAGTTAATATAACCAGTCAATATTACATATAAAAAAGACATGTCCTAAAAATCCAATGTAGCTACATAGCAAATTAATATTGCAATGTAAAAGAGACATATCCTAAAATCCATGGATCAATCAAAAGTGTGTGACCATATGTGTGTATCCATTTAACTCTCCTCTTTTGAGGCAAGCAAGATTCATGAGTTTCCCAATAGGTAAAAAAGAGAGGCCTTATATATATGTAAATTTGATCTTGTCCTCAACATATAGTTATGATCCATGTACTCATTTCTGACCAATTCTAATGGCAACCATACATTGCCACATTTAGAAATTGTATATGACCAATTCTAATACCAACCATACATTGCCACATTTAGAAATTGTATATGACATGCTGACATGTTTCCAATGAAGAAATAATATGTCAATCCTTATTGTAGTGTCTTGACACCCCTATTATTGACTTTAAGTGCTTATTCATGCATTTCAACTCCATTAAATTATGACTAACTCAAAATTCAATCCAAGGAAGCTACTAAATCTATATGTATCCACATTTGAATAGATATTATACAACCATCATATGCACGAGTCTTAGATTTTGAGGAGTACTAGATGAATTAAACATGTGTGTTATACATTTGAGTAGATATTATACAACCACCATCATATGCATAAGTCTTAGATATTTTTGGAGTACTAGATGAATTTAGCATGTGTTGTCTGCCATAGTAATATGCTCAAAAGAAGTGTAACTCTTCATGCAAATTCCATTAAAGAGCTATAAGTGGAATTTGAGTATCAAAAGTAGCACAAGTCAAAACATCAACCACTCAACTTTTGAGAATAAGATTTTAGCTTATATTTATTTTTTATTCTGTAAGTTATCTTTTCAATGCTCTTGTGTACGTGTATGATAAACCACTTAAAGATAATCAATAGGATAAAGGTTGAGATGGGAAAAAATATTCAACCCCTTAAAAGGCATTTGTACATCCTATTAAGTTACTAAACTAGTGGCAAGGTGCACTCATTAGTCCCTCAAGCTCCAACATAATAGTTTATGTTGACATTTGTTCTATATCTTTTTGGTTGTTGTCAAGGCCAATGTGATTGAGATGTGTTATCCCTTAAGGACTTGGATCTGATGGGGATCGGATTTTTCTTTTCAATTGTCCATGATGATGGATGGATGTTTTACAAAGTCCACATATGGGGAGGTAAAAGGCAGCGCAAATTGAGTTCCACACATGTGTACATCGTACACCCCATGGTTTGCAAGTGCAGGCCAAAGTTGCAAATTTCAAAAACAAGTTGACAACTTGCAGAGGGTGTCACTATGGTTATGTTATTGGGGGAATTTGGGATGGTTGGATTTCTTTATTAACATAAGGCCATTCATTATCTTTGCATACTAACCTTTTAAGTCGAGTATAAGACCTTAGAATGTTGGAAAGTGTCCAAGTGTACCATGTGTATCAAACTAAAAAGTGAATATTATGTAGAATCTTAGGTGTACTATCTCAAGCTATGTAGATGATTGCATTTGGGTTGTGCCTGCACATGCATGCATGCCTAGGGATATGTTCATGTGTATGCGCACACACACACACGTGCATGCATGTGTATGTGAGATGTGTGTGCAAGCCTCCCTGTCCACACTTCAAGCTTTCAAGCCTTCTAGACTTGGGGTCAAATTTTGTGTAAGGGCCAAGCTTTCTATTGTCAACTCCCATTCTAGACTCGTGGGAGAAAAAATATATTGGAAATAGCAATTATAACAATAAACAATCCTAATAATTGAATTAGACTTCCACTAAAACTTGAAGTCCCATAGGAATTCAGCCCACATAGTCATGGCCAAGTCACAATCATTGGAGCAGCTTGGTTTGCAAGTCTTTTGTCTTGGGAGTCCGCACATGAGGCTACTTTATAATAACATGAGCTCACATAAGGCTTCTCCTTTATAGAGATGCAGACAATCAAGTGTAGCTTGTGCTGAGATTAGTATAGATGCTTGCAGGATTAACACAATTATGGGTGACTAAAGCAAGGGTGAGCTACTTAATAAGGTATCAGGTAGAGATTGTAACATTAATCAATCAGTCAGAGAGAGAGAGAGAGAGATTATGATGGTAATGGGAGGACTAGGAGATTCAGAAGAAATGGACAAGAGCAGTAGCACTGTACTGACATTTGATCGTAGGATTGCGCCCCCTTGGCTGCTGCCATTGCTGCGCACCAGCTTCTTCTTGCCCTGCCCCAAGCACAAATGCAGCACTCACTCCTCCAATGCCAAATTGAGTGAGTGCAACCAGTTCTGCCTGGATTGCACTGGCAGTGCATTGTGCCCCTCCTGCTTGGTCGATCACAAGAACCATCACATTGTCCAGGTACAGATTGCTATAATTTGATGAACCTTGTGCTGCTGCTTTCCTTTTACTAGTGATGAACTCGTACTGTTTTCATCCTATAATCAGGACCCAGAATGTTTTTAGTCCGGCTCTAATTGCTGCAATCCCTATTTTTGATCGTCTTTTCTCTGTGATTAGGGCTGAAAATGTGCTTAATCTCGCACTAACTCATTTCATTGTTACCTTTGATCGTCAAAGAATTTCTCCTAGAATTTGTGAACTTGCAGTGCAGGTACAGCAAGTTAGAACTTGATAAATCTTGCAGTTACACCGCTTTCCTTATATTACTGATGAACTCGGACTGTTTTGATCCTATAATCAGGACCGAGAATGTGCTTAATCCGGACCTAATTGATGTAGTCGTTATTTTCGATCGTCATTTCTCTGTGATTAGAGCAGCAAATGTGCTTAATCCGGCCCTAATTTGTGTATTTCTGATTGTCATTTCTCTGTGATTAGAGCAGGAAATGTGCTTAATCCGGCCCTAATTTGTGTATTTCTGATTGTCATTTCTCTGTAATTAGAGCTGAAAATGTGCTTAATCCGGCCCAAATAGATTTCATTGTTATCTTTGATTGTCATTTTAGACTTCGCTTGCCGTCCATAGTTGTTTGTCTGACACAATTTGAAGTGTTGCACAATTAAGAATAGCGCTGAATATTGATGGGTCAGCTATGTTGGGCTGGAATTTGCTTGATTCGGGAGCTCAATCTAGTGTTTCTCTTTGATTCCTGTGCTGATAAATCAATCAGTGTCCTCGATAATTTCCTTAATATTACTGTGCCAATGTGCATAATCATGCCCTTGAATATTGATTTTGCGGGATTAATTGATCATAAGTATGCGCCTAAATCGAGAGTACTGCCTTGATTGATTTGCCAGATTAGGCGCTGTTGATAATTTTGTGCCCAAATTGCCTTGATTGATATTTTGCCAGATTAGGCGTTCTTCCTACCACGATGTGATTAGGGTTTCGGAAATCCAGAAGGTGCTGGACATCAATGGCATTCAGACGTACATAATCAACAGCGCCCGGGTGGTGTTCATCAATGGCCGGCCTCAGCCCAGGCAAGGCAAAGGGGTCACCAACAACTGTGAGATCTGTGACAGAAGCCTCCTGGATAGCTTCCGCTTCTGCTCCCTCGGATGCAAGGTATGATAATACGTTTGTTTATCATTTGCCCCAAAATAGTTACTTGTTGAGGCTGTCAGTTAATCTCTCTCTCTCCCTCTCTGTACTAATTATTTGCTCACATTATTCAACATAATCAGTTGGTGAGCCTGTCAATTAATCTCTCTCTATCTTTCATTCATTCTATTCATTATTTGCTCAAATTATTCAAGATAATCAGTTAATGAGCCTGTCAACTCTCTCTCTCTCTCTCTCTCTCTCTCTCTCTCTCTCTCTCTCTCTCTCTCTCTCTCTCTCTCTCTCACACACACACACACACACACACACACACACACACACAATCATTCTGCAGTTGTATTTTTACCCCACTGATTGCACCATTGTTTAAGTGAGTTGCATCAATCACAAGTATTTAACATTTTCCCATGTAGGAAAAAGGGGTCTTTTCCCTTGTCTTTCCCTACAGTGTTCAATATCATGACTCTTGAGCTCCTGCTTGGGAGGCATGGTCGGCCCGCTACCACACCTAGCTAGGTATGCGGTCCCTCTCTCACAGAAGCTCATGATATTGCCTTATTCACGATGTGGGAAGTGGGAATTTGTCTAAAACCTCTCTCTCTCTCTCTCTCTCTCTCTCTCTCTGTCACATTTATTCATTCTTGCAGCTGTATCATCACCCCACTGATCGTAGCACCATTGTTTAAATGCTTAGCTGCGGCAATCAGCTCTCAAAATAATCCCCTTCTAGTCATCTACGATTCTCTGAAATGGCCGTCCAATTCAGCCCTTATCATGATCACCGCGGTCCTTTCTCAGGGCCAATTTAGTTGTTTCATTACTTCCGGTCGGCTGGTTTTGTTTGATTGCTTATAGTCTGCTTATTATAATGCCCCATTTGCTGAATGGGTCGGTGGAGGTGTTGATGCTCCCATTTGGTAATCCATGGGTCCCTTTCTCAATGTCGATCAGTTTATGTTATCGGTTTATGAATTGGGCCAGACGAATGGATCAGTGCATAGTTTCATTAATTGGGTCACGGCTCAATGTCGCATCAGTTTAATGTGGTTTCATGAATCGGGCTAAATGAATGGATCAGTTTATAGTTCCATTAGTTGAGTCGATGCATGAATTGTTCCAAATGATTGGATCAGTGAACAGTTTCATGATTTGGGTCAGTATAACATTAAGAGATTTTCTCTGTGTTGCATGCTTTAATGCAGCTTGCAGGAATCAAAAGATACCATCCAGAGATGACCTTTGTTCCATCTCCCAAATCAATGCTGCAAAGTCTTGAGACACACAGGTTTAATCTCTCCGGCTCTGATGCAGACGAGGCCGACACAACGAACTTATCGGCTACAAACAAAAGGTCAAGAAGCAAATCAGGCAAGGGAAGCTCCTTAATCATCAGAAACATGATTGATGACCAGGATCAGCAGGCATGGCAGCCATATCCAGAGATGGATGATCAGTACAGCACATTGCTACAAAATTCCTCCTCCCCCAGCTCATTTCCCAACTTATTTGCAGACATGATGCATGACAAATTCCGCCTGTTCGACCACAGGCTCATTAAGCTGGCTAAGCTCAATGTGATTAGCACTAATCACATCATCAATGACATCACTCCTCCAACACCCCCACCCCCCATCCAGCGACGAAGAAGAAAGGGGGTGCCCCACAGATCTCCCATGGGCCTTTAAATCCCTATTAATTACTTAGTTAATTACCCTCCATCACAATCTAGGAGAAAGCTGTACATATACTGCCTAATCAGAGGGCTAATTAAGCTATAATTATCCCTCACGGGCTGTAGTTACTAAATCAAAATGTACATACACACATTGTGGCACACACATGATCGGGGGATATAGATGCAATGATGCGCCATAGAAGCCGAAAGAGTGATGCAAAGATAGGGATGTAGCACAGAATACAAATATGTCCTTGATCAATCATCAGCATCAATTAGTTATAGGATGATGATGGTGATGAAGGTTAGCAGTGTTCAATTATAGCTGGATCAGAGTTAGCAGCTGCTTGGCGACAGTACAAAGTGTAAATTTGTCACTAATTTGCTGCTAATTGATTTATAGTTGGATGTGTAAAAGGGGAACTCTGATATACTTGTGAAGATATTATTTGGGGGGGGGTGGGTGGGGTAGTTGGGGTTGTTGTTTAATTAGTGCTAGACTAAACACAATGTTAACAATTGTTCATATGTGACACTCAAAAAGAAGAATAAAGCAAGAAAGTTGTATTAACTCCCTTTTAGATGCCTCATAGGGCAAGGATTGAGTTTGTGGTTCATATTATAATCCCGCAACGGATAAGGTCAAGCTGCCATCCTCTAAATGCAAGTCTCTTAAGTTAATACTTACTTGGTCTGTCCCACCTACTTTTTCTTCCTTGTTTCTTGTTTTAAGTCCTTTTCACCCACTTGGGCGACTTTGCATACCTCCCTTTTCCTTTCCATTCACATCACACGCATGCGCGCACACACCCCCTCAAAGCATCAAGAATGCATGCATGCTTGCTTAGCACTTCTTTGCCCTTCCACCACTGGTTGTCCACATTTCAAGCATCTCTTACATATAAGTCTCTGACAATGAGAGATGTCGTGGCATCTCCGCGTGCAAATGAAACATGTTCTTCCTACTTTATAATATGAGTGCTCGACATGCATGATTAAGGCTTAGGAAGTTATTTTTGCCTTATGTGCGCTAGCAAGGTTGATTATATTGATTAAATGTTAAGCCTTTGAATCTTCAATCTATTCATACACCTATGGAAATGTAATCTCAAATGACATTTTTAGGTTGTTTCTAGCTATGCATGCGCAAATATGTTAACATTTAGGACTAGTCATACTCCTACTTAAGAGTTGCATCTAAGCACATGACATATATATATATATATATATTCTTGAAGATGTTATTCTTTTTTTAATGGGAAGGCTTTACTCTAAGCATACTTTTCCCGTAAGACGTATCACAACCTCAATCAAATGCTTACCTTTTTGCAAGGTCACACTTAATGCTATACCTTTAAATACATCATCCTGAAAACAAAACAATGACTTTGTTGAGTTTGACATGTGATAATGGCTTGCCTATTTGTCCACTTTCAAGGTCTTGTAGGTCCAAACAAAACTTTAATTTGCTTCATTTTGTTCTAGAATGTAATGAGCTCCCAAGTGCTTACATTTATTCAAAAAGCAAGTATTTAATTTTACAACCACGCTCGATCCATTGGTTAATTTTATGCCACCAAGAAATCCAATACAAAAAAGAGGGTGAGAAACTAACTTTTCATGTTTAAGACTAATGTATTTTGTTCACCAACCAAAAAGGATTATATCACAGGCTCCACGGGACTAAATATGTAGGATCCTATTTTCAAATTTTGTTGAGTCCCATATTTAGTATCTCCAAGGAAATACCCCAACTAGAAGGTTATTTCATGAAGCTCCACCTATTTTGGCATGAATAAAAGGCTAGTCTATACTCTAAAGTAGCACAAATAGAAAGAAAATGCAAAATGTGATTTCTTTTTCAACATATTAAAATATGCATATATGTTTGCTTCTTATATTGTGTCTCTAGTTCTTCTGTAAAGCATGTATTAGGTACTTATCCCCTAGCTAGACTCTTTATACTTAATCTTTATTTTAGATTTTACATGTGAACCTCTTAGGATTTAAATACTCAACTTGAACAATCTACTTAACTACTAGACAACTTTAGGACAAATACAAGAATAATTTGTCAACAAGTTGTTGAAGAATATAATTGCACCTAGGCACCTAGGAATAATGTGTTATTGAGAGAGACGCACCTTTTGAGTGAGCTTTTTAAGAATTACAATAATATGGATCACTAAGTGGGCTCTAGTCAATGTTACTAGGGTCTAAAAGACTCATGAGTGCTAAACTAATCTCTTGTGTGCATTGTCTTCCATTTTTTACACCCTATTAGTAATAATATATATATATATATATATATCTCTCTCTCAAAACATGTATAAGCAAGGCTTACATACACACAAACCTACAAATATTATAAAGCTCATCAAACGAAAGGTGGTAGGACAATCGATAGGTGAATTATGAATATGTCTACTCAAAATCTATAATGGCAGTGGACCCACGTCACTCAATCTAAGAAGCTTGTGTGTGATGTGGATCTAAGGGAAAATCCTCACAAGTTTTCCTCTTAACTATACATATCCTAAAAACAATAGCCCCTATATGTTTTCTTTTCTATGGTCTTGTCTCTCTACATTATGATGGCACCCAACATATCCTTATGTAATAGATATTCAATCTATTCTGCATATTATTGAGAGCTTTGTGTTTGGAATCCCGAACCAACCAGAAGGCTCCCAAGCCTATGGAGCACAATGAGTAGTTTGGTATTCAAGAAATAAAGATGGATTTTTCGTAAAGTATGAGTGGGGGTTATATTTAATTTCCATCATTTCTCCTACCCAATAGGCTACATGTACACACACATGCTCTCTTCTCTATGAATTTCATTTTTAATAAAACATACTATTGGTCTAGCCGATGTTGCCAAACTTGTTAACTGCACATTGCACAATTGGTAAACTTGCAAAGCTCACACTTTATACCTCATTTGCTTTGTGCTTGTGCGAGCAAAGGGAAGCTGCCATGGTGATGCATGCCTATTTCCCTTTGCCCACAAACGAATTACAAATAGTGCATTTTACACACAATGAAGGAGGTGCTTCGTGCATAATGTGCAAAATCCCACGAATGTGAACAAGTATTTTGCTGAGATTATTCACAAAAGTACACTTAGTGCTTACTAAATAGTTGATGTGAGTCAACCACATGAAAAAGTAACTTATATAAATCAACATTTATTGATGCACTTAACGTCTTCAACAACCCAAGTGCCATAGAAATGCCATAGAATACCAATAATAATAGCATATGGTCTAAAATTTGCAATCATCTTTCATCTCTTTCTACCTTCTCTTTTATCACTTAGGCCTAAACATGACCCATCTACACAACCCATGCATGGCAACGCCTTAGTTCCTATCTTCAATAATCACATAGCAACATGTTGATACATATGCATGCACGTGTGCCTACGCACACATACACATACACACATGCACACACACACACACACACACACTCTCTCTCTCTCTCTCTCTCTCTCTCTCTCTCTCTGAGAAAAGGTTAATAATTAAACATTGAGCATGAAAAATGCTCTAAGATAGTACATATACAAGCATGTGTATGCACGTGCACGGGTCCATGCATGTCCATCTCACATGGAGTTAACAATATGCACTAAGTTAATGGTTGAGATAAGTTCATTGTGAATACACACTATAGTCATTATAAAACTTAAATGACATCAAAACCAAAATCTAAACATCACTAATTTGAAGTTCTTTGCAAATTTACACTTTACATTTGCTTATCTCCATGCACACATGTGGGTGTCTAAGTAAACATTCATATAGTTGCTTGGTAAGATGTATCCAACCTCATCTTATGTGCTCAAAATAGAGTTTTTTGCTAGGCTAATGCACCATCATAATAATAGTGAACATAAATAGATATACAAAATGTTCTAATCATGGAAAAAAAATGCATACAATGAAACTAATTTTCATAATTATGTTCTATGTAAGACCAAAAAGCTTATCAAGATGGCATGCTCGGCTATGAACTTGAAATGCCTAGATAAAATATTTGCAAAAACAATGTTCCATCGCTTCTAGATAGGAAAAGAAAAGAAAGATTGGCTTCTATTCTAAATATACATGGACTAGTCTTCTTAGCAAGCACCATGGCCAACATGGCAACCACCTTTGTAAAGACAATGCCCAAAAATGACAGAGATGAGCTTGTGAGTGTTCATGTTGATGGGTCTTGCAAAATATGATGATATAAGCGATCGACCATGCCATTATCAACTAAGTGAGACCTGGTCACCATTTGCTCATGGATGGGCATGGGCTCTTAGTATGTATAATTATCATAACTTATTATTTAAATTAATTATAACCACAATATATATAACTAACTATTAATAAAATATGTATTATATATATATATATAATAGTTAATAAAAAGTTAAAAAATATATGTAATATGTGTATGTACATAGATTAATATATAACTATGATTTATAATATTAGTTATTATATTATTATTTTAGCTAATAATTATTATGTATACTTATCTTTCATGTATTATTCATATTAATTATAGTTATAATATAAGCATTATAATTATTAATGATTTTATATACTTGATTGAATATTAATCATTAATAAATTAATTATTTAAAAATAAATATAATTATATTTTAATTAATATTTTATATATACACATATATTATCAATTCTTAATTATAAATGTGTGTGTGTGTGTGTGTGTGTGTGTAAAGAAGAGGAAGAAGAAGAACTAGTAGTAGTGGTAATTCTCAATATAGTTTATGAGTTGTCAAATTTATGTGATATTATTGGCCTAGTGTTATGAGGATGATATGTATGCCATGCTAGGCTCAATGTGAATAGAAATCATGATTAAATGTGTTTGTCTTTGAGAAATTTTAAGAAATGGTCATATGGTTTTGTTGGAGATATAGTTTAGGCCTGATCCCACTAATGCTATTCTTGTGCTCCATATACATTATTAATGTAAGAAGCTGGGAAGAATAATTGTTTAGTATGAAAATAATAGTAATACCATGTCACACTAACATAGGTATAAAAGGAAGGGACATGTAATTTTTCTCATCTTTTGGAAACATTAATACATTACTGTCTCTCTCCTCATTACCTTGCTTACAGCTTCAATGGCTTCTTACCTCTTTTTATTTTTCTCTCTCCTCGTCAATCTCTTTCTCTCTCTTGTGCACTTCTTCTCTCTCTCTCTCTCTCTCTCTCTCTCTCTCTCTCTCTCTCTCTCTCTCTCTATCTCTCTCTCTCTAGTTCCAACAAGTGGTATTAGAGCATTGGTCTTTGATCCATTTTCTTCTATTTCAGTCCAAATTTTCACCATAAAAACCAATTTCAAGCAAGTACTACTACAAGTACAAGACATGGACAGTGGCTTGCAGGACATCTACAGTTAGAAAAACAATATATCTGGAGATTTTTGGGATATGTATGGTGGTGAAAGGTCAAAATAGTAGGCCATCATCAAACTTTCATGCAAATTTTGGAGGTATTTGGTAAAATTGGGACTAACTGGACTAGGAGAAGACTTAAACCTTAGTTACCTTTTTTAGTAGAGATCACAGTCCATAGCCATCCACAATCATCTTCCTGATGGATTGCATAACCATTGAACTACTATTTGGCCTTGTCTTCAGCAACAAGAACAAGCCTTGGAGGTCACTGATCTTCATCTTTTCTCTCTAAAACCCTAATATACTACAGGGCAACCATAGCTTCAAAGAGGGAAGCTTCAATTTCTTCAATCTTTGGCCCTTCCCGACCTCCAAAGTCTCTCTACCATCATTTAGAAGTAGAATGGACTCCAAGATTGAAGACATTGCGATGATTTTAGCCTATTGAGTATCTTGAAGCTCATATCGAAGGATTATTTTGGGGCTTTTCTTCGAGAGGCTTGAATCTTTTACATTCAAAGGTGGCTTGTACATGGGCATGGATGGGATCGATGTGGTTCCTATCACTTGAATTTGTGGCTAGCGTTCCGAAACACATGTGGCTAGGCTAGGAAGGCCAAATCAGAAGGAATAAGTTTGTTGGATTGAGATTGGAATAGGGTAGAGTAGAAGAAAACACAAAACACAAATTAAAAAAACACAAAAACACAAGAAAACACAAAATTCAAAATGCAAAACTCAAAACTCAAACTCAAGGTGCTCTTCTTGTTGTTGGATATCTTGTGCGGCAATGTTGGGAGATGAGGGTTCATCTTTCGTACTATTGTCATTGGTTGCATACATGTTTATGGTTGAAATCTAACCAAATATACTGCTTGCCCTTGTACTCATCTTTTTAAGTTCTTGGCTTGTGAGGTAGAGAAAGGAGAAAGCGAATAATTTCAAGAAGAAGTAGGTAGAAGATGGTTGGGAAGAAGAAGAGATAGAGAAGAAGGAAGGGCAAGAGGTAATGAGGAAGAGAGCTAGAAGAAGAGGAAGAGGAAGACAAGAACACATTAAAAAAAAGAGATAGAAGAAGAGGGTAAAGAGGAAGGAAGGGGATAGAAGATAGAGAAGAAGAGGTAGAAGAAGAGAGAGATGAGATAATAAGAGAAAAGAAGAATGAGTGATTAAAGAAGAAGTGTAAGAGGAAAGGTAGAAGAGAGGAGAAGAAGAAGAGCATGAAGAAGGAAGAAGAAGTAGAGGAGAGGAAGAGGAACAATAAGAAGAAGAAGGAAAAGAAAAAGGAGAAAAACAAAAAGAATAAATAAGCAAATAAGAAGTGAAGAAGACTAAAGAAAGAGAAAAAATAAGATGGGAAGAAGGGGTCTGACAAATACATAAATATATATTTGCACACTGACGGTGTGTGTTTGGCTAGCAATAGTGGTGCATTTGGCTTGATTAGCAGAAGTCAGCGTAAAACGCTTGGCAGGTGGACAAGTGACAGCTGCCACCATGACAATTGGAGAACTACTATTGTTCTAGCACACAGGCGTATCTGGGTAGGTGGCGAACTTGGCCGGTGGTGGTGGACAACAAGTCTTGTGGTAACGTTCCGACGTCTAATAGGTGATGTTTCACAGGGGCTGGTGACAGCCATGACAGGGTGGTAGATTTGTTTTCTCTCTCTTTCTCTATTTATTAATTTGTAAATAGAGACTTAGTAAAACACATTGTTCACACACACATAAGACCACTTTTACACACACACACACACCTCGATCTGCATACACAGAAACACACACACTTTGCAATTACACCCATTCATACATCTTCACCCCACATTAACACACACAACACGTGCACATACAATCCTTCTTCAACAAGGATTCATTCTACCTTCCATGTTTCCCAACTTAAGAAATATGTGGGTCCAGCCATAAAGGTTTTAGAGGAGTTATCTCCCATGGATGAAGATGGTCTTATCATTTATGAGCCTAAAAAGGTTATTGGAAAAATAGAAAAGGTTTTAAGGAACCGTTCCCTGCTAGAATACCTTATTAAATGGTGAGGTTTGCCCATGGAGGAATCTACTTGGAAACCATCATCATACCTTGATTCTTTTCCATGGCTTTTGTAGGAAATAGAGTAATATCTAAACATGACAACTTGTTGTATTAAATTTCCGTCATAAAAATAATTGCTTTATGGTCATCAAAATTGGATGTTTTATGGCATGACTAGATACTAGGGATTGTTCGCTACATTTCTATAGCTCATACATGGTGATTGGACATTTCTTCGACTTCAAGTTATGGCCATTCTTCTACAGTAGCCTGTTTTGGACAGTTTCTAGTAGTATATTCAAATTTCATACTTGTACTTCATTGACATATGAGATCTTCTTCAGCTTGGAGTTTCATTACAACATGGGTTCATTACTTACAAAGCTATCCTTGTAATCTTTCCTTGTTAATTATCCCAATTCCAGCTTTAAGGACAAAGCTCTTTTAGGCCAGGATGGCTTATAATAAAGCATAAATGCCTTAGTTTAGGGTAAGTATAAAAGGTGGAGGTGTAACATGTGAAGCATCTTTTTGCCATTATACAACATTACTTGTTTGAGGTCTCAACCTCCCACCATCTAAGAGGGTGAATACTTTTGGCCACCATAGCTTGGGGTACATACCTTGCTGCAGCCACTCATCATTTGATTCTCAACCAATATTGGTAATACCATTTCATGCCTAGCCACCTTGGCTATGGTTTCTTCGCATTTTATGTCTATTTTTTGTATTTTCAGTTTAAAGGCTTGCTGTGGGAATTAGCTTCTTTATATTCACTCTCATAGAGTTCACTCTCAGAGAGTTTAATCTTTCTCTCACTAGAGTTCACTCTCACGGAGTTCACTCTCACTAGGTGAGTTCACTCTCGCAGAGTTCACTCTTGGAGAGCTCAACATTTCTCTCACTAGAGTTCACTATCGTGAGTTCACTCTCATAGAGTTCACTCATGTAGTTCACTCACGTGCGAGTTTGCTCTCGTAGAGTTCATTCTCACTGACTCATTCCCATAAGTTCATTCTCATGCATTTCACCACCACCTTCACTCTACACCCACTTCACTCTCGCATATAAGCTCACTCTTTTAATTTTGCTCTTGTATTAGGGTTTTATACTTGCTCTCAGTTTGCTTTTTCATGCAATAGGCACTCTATCTTACACCAAGTACATGTGCACGCCCCATTAGGACATCATTGCTACATCATTGACTTCTAAATGATTGTGTTCAGTTTTGGAATTGCTTACACAAATGCACATGAAATTCGAAACAAAAGTAACAAATGCAAGTCTGATTTCGCATCTCTTTCTTTTCTTGAAGTCGTAACTAATAGGGAATCTATTTTGAATTTGAAAGAGACTCAAGGAATCATTAAAGTGCTACAATATCCAATAGTCCATTACTGCCTAATCTAAAATCTCACATTGATTTTATTGTATGCGCTTGTGAAATGCCAAGGAGATTCCCTCTCCTCCTCGAGGCTAGACTCATAGCCCAAAACCAATCAAAACAAGCTCCAATCCTATGTCCTTTCTTGGCATGGGGTCAATCTTTGAGACCGCATCCTCCAAGGATCTCATTGATCAAGTAATTGACCTAATCAACCTACTAGAAGCCATAGGTCACCACCCTAACATAGTGGACAAGGCCACATTCCTAGACTCTCTTCCAAGAGATGTCCGAGAGTCCTTGGATAGCTACCAACAAGTTGCACAATTTGACTGTGCTTGACTCTCCCACAAGACCTCAAGGAAGAACTCATGGCCCTCAAAGACCAAGGAACTAGCACTTTTAGCAAGATACTCGAACACACCATGGACACAAAGCAAGAACTTTTGAACATGAAATTTGAACTAGATGGAATCAAGAACATATTGTTGAATGCATGAATGTCTAGATCAACCATTGACACCCTAACATACCTTGTTCAATGTAGGCTCTTTGATCACATTGATCTGCTCACTATGGGAGCTCACACGGCTCAAACATTGCTTATTGGGATGGGTAACACACTTGCCTAGCAAGACCAAGCCAAAGTACCCCTTGTGGCCAAGAAAATTGACAAGTACCGTGTTGGAGATGATCCATACAACTTCATAGAGCAATTTGAGTAAGTTTGTGAGGCTAATAACCTTATAGGTGATGCCCAGCAAGCTCAAGCTTTTGGGCTCTGCATGAGCAAAAAGGGTTGCACTTAGTTTATTGGCCTTGATGCAATTGAGAAGACTTCATAGCCCTTAAGACTCTCTTCATGAAGCAATTCATTGAGGCAGGCTATGGGGACAATTTTAATTGTCTGACTCATGAACATAGAGCAAGAAGACGAAGAGAGCATGTGAGACTGTGTGTCTAGGTTGAGTGGACTATACAAGGAATCCCATTAGCAGAAAAACCAACTGCCAAAGTAGTTACGAAGGCTCTCATCAAGGGTATTCATGATGAAAAGATCTATGAGGTATTGGCTAGCAATTCCGTGCTCAATTGAACAAATCTAAATCGAGTATTAGATGAAGCAATTCGAATAGAAGACCTATACAAGGAGAGAAATCATGACAAGAAAGGAAAAAACCTAGAATATGAATTCCAATCTAGTAGAGGCAAACTTGAGATAGGAAATACACAAACTCAACATCTCATGGCTGATGTGATGAGACAACAACAAGAGCTCTTGAAAATGATTGACTCATTCAGGAAAACTCGATGATACCAACAAAATGGTACATTGCGATGGTGATCACTTTTGCTGTCTCTTTGAATGCTCTCAACAAAGTAGGACCTACATAAATTGTGTGCGGTTTGGTCATGAGGCATCTACTTGTTGTAGAGCTCCTAGGCAGCTTCCCTACGCTACACTCAATGCAAATCGTGGGCTCCCATATCCGTGACCACAATAGATGGCTCTTCCTACTACCCTAGATTAGAGAGTTGCAGCTTCTCAAGCTAATATTAACCCATCTGACATTCCATGGCCTTCGGGTTCGATCATAACTCACATGCCCTAGTCCATTTTGTTGAAGAGGCCACCGAAGATGATGATTATACCAACTAGTATATCTCATATGACGAAGAAGGAAACACAGTGCTTATGGACTATATACCAATCTTGATCATGATGTTAGGATGAGGTAAAGGGCGTGGCTTGATGCAACCCCATGAGACTCTTGCCTAGTGTTGGACTTGTGGCCAACCGAGTCACCTCTCCACATGGTGTTCTGAAAAACAAGAACAACCAAAGGAGAATGAAGCTTACCAAAGGTGTATTGAATGCGGAATAAATCATATGTATCTCGATTGCCCCAAGAGGAAAGCTAATCCATCACATCTATAGTACCCAATATGCCCTTGACTCTCTTCGAAGTAGAAATACTAAAAGATGAGGATGTGATTCCCATCTCAATTAATGCCATTACCTGAGCACAAGCTAAGCAAGGTGGTGTTAGTATCCCTAGCCCATCTGTGGCTACTAGCTGTATCATTGGAAAAAAAAATGCAAGAAGAAAACTAAGTGTGTTTCTCTCAAGCTCAAAAGTAGTGGGGAGACCTCAATTCCTATAGTTGCTTCCCGTACTGAGCAAGCTACATCTGCTCCACACACATTGAACTGACTGCATCAACCAAAGTAGGTGAATACATTGACCCTGAGCATCAAATTAAGTTGATTAGCAAGGTGAAGAATGTTAGAATATTAAGCTCCCGTTACTCTTCAGTCAGTCTATCTTTATGTGTGTGACCGACATTAGCTAGATATAGTTGTACACATGTGTGACATTCAATATGTCAGTGTAATCAGTGACTTAACCACAATTAGTCTTAGTTAGTCATACCTATGTGTGTAAGTCTCTTTCAGTTAGTATGATGGAAGAATAATGAAAGAAGAACAACAATGAGCTGAGGCTCATCTTTCGCTCCACTCTGTCTCTCCCCCTCTCTTCCAACATGGTATCAGAGCTTGAATGCCTAAAGCCTGAAGGCTTGGTAGTGGCCATTTGACATCAAGACATCAGATCTAAAGAAAACGTCATCAAAGGAGATTGTGCCTGCATCCCATTTTTTCGCAGAAGCTATATCTTGCTATAGAAACGGTTTTTGGAGAAATGGCCCATAGTGCCCGACCATTTCAATGTGGTCTACAAGTTTGCAAAAGAATTTTTTTTTCAAATTCCTCACAGATTTTGAGATATTCAACACAGACTTGTGCAGAATGGTTGTTTACTGTAGTAAACACCAGGTGATTCCAAGGCACTGGTGGCTTTCATCCTAACAATGTATATGCCCTATTGTCATGCACTTGAGCATGATATTAGAGTGTTAAATTCTCAAATTTGGAGCTTATTTGCAGGCTGGAAACATTGAACTGGTTGCTGTCATGAATTTGGAAACAATATACCTATAGGATTGAAGTACCTATGATGCTTATTTGCTAGTGACAAATGCTTGGATCGTACCACTTGAGTGGTAGATTCTTTTTGGGATATTGTGAGTGCTGAAAGTCCAAAGTTTGGACTGATTTGTTGCTAGTTATACCAAGGTATTGACTAGTTATTGTATGCAGGAAGGATACCTATCATCTTCACTTGACATACATGCAATATATTCTGACCGGTTGGACATATATCAACTCTTGCATAGAGTGGAAACTGAATGAGATGTTTTGGGGCTGTTTTGAGGTTTGAATACTCTTGTTTTAATAGAGAAAATACTACTGGTTATAGAAGTGGGATGGTTGTATTTGGTACTACTACTTGCATACAATACAAGCATTGATACTTGTATGGATATAGTTTGTTGTTGGGATATTTTGCCACTACCATAGAATGTTTTGAATTGATTTGAGCTTGTTTTATGCTCAGTTGACCATGTTTTTTTATTATTGGAATACAATATACAGCAAACATGCTGTCAGGAAAACTGTCTTGAATTGCAAGAAACTGTCATGAATAGCAGAAACTGGTCCTAAACTGTAGGAAAAGGAGTCAAATACTTACAGGTTGTATACATCACTCTAAGCTGCAACTATGGAAAATGCTCAAGGCATTGACAATATCACTCAAATTGTGGGAGAAAAGCTGGACAATGAAAATTTTGCTTTATGGAAGTTTCATATGAAGAATTTTTTGGTTGGCAGAGGTTATTGGGACTTATGTATAGGTGATGAGGTTGAACCTGAAATGCATGAAAGGAATCCGACAAATGATCAGAAAAGGGCTCATAAGCTATGGACTAAGAGAGTATGCAAGGTGTTACATTGGTTTTCCCTATGTATATAAGATGTTATGGTTATACAGATTACTGGATGCAGTTCTCCAAAGGATGCATGGGACATACTCATGAAGAATTATGGAAATGCAACACATGCAAGAAAGATTCAGCTAAAGCAACAGTTTAATAACATGTCTAGGAATGGCAGAAGCATTCAGGCCTACACTACAGAGATCAAGAACATAGTGGATCAGCTTGCCACCATTGGATCTTCAGTGTTTGCTGAGGATGATATGATTGTAGTGACATTGAGTGGACTTGGCAAAGAGTATAAAGCATTTGATACATCTATTTCTATGAGAGCTGAATCCCCTGATTGGATGAGCTGATTGCTTTGCTGTTGCATGAGGAAGTTAAGCTTGGGCTGAATATAGGTTCTAGTATGTCTCAAAGCAGAGACACTGTTCTTTACTCTAGCTAGCATGGCAAAGGCAGTAGAGAGGCCGTGGCTCTTTTCGAGGTCGAGGAGACACTCGAAACACTTATGGACAGCATCAGCAGAATGCATGACATGGCACAACTACACAAGGCCAACGTGGATCTGGTGGCTTTAGAGGCAGTGGGAGATCACCCCATGGTAGAGGTGGTGGATTTGGTTCATGGCAGTCAAATGATCAGTCACAAACAGAGATAAGGACTATCATTACTACAGCATATATGAACACATTACAAAGGATTGTTACAAGAAGTAGGGAGATATGAAGGCAAAGGGCAAACAACATGGGCTCTAGCGGTGCTTATGATGAGCAGGTTCACAAGTTGTATGAGAGATGGTACATTGATTCAGGGGCTTCAAATCATATGACACCCCATGGAGAATGGTTTGATGAGATGGTTGCCGGTTCGCATGGACATGTTTGTACCGGGGATGACACCCACCATACTATTCAGCATAAAGGAGTTGTACCTTTGTTGATGCCTGGTGGCAAGAAAAAGAGCCTACATGATGTACATGTACCTACAATAACCGAGAATCTTTTGTCAGTTGGACAGATGGCAGAACAGAATGTACAAGTGATATTTAATAGAGATGGATGCTTTGTTGAAGAATATAGTAATGGTTGCAAATTGATTACTAGAGACCGAAGAGATGGCAGAATGTTTACTCTTGATGCATCAATTCCAGAATTGAAAGTAGCCATGTTTGCACATGATGATGGTGCTATACGGGATGTTGAGATATGGCATAAGCAGATTGGCCATGTGAATGTACAAAAGCTAAAATCTATGTAGCAAAAGGAAGCTTCCCTAGCCTCTACAAGTGTCTCCATCCCATTGGGCATGCTCTTCAAGACAAATCCTGCCATTTGGAAAATGTTCAAGACTTGGATTGATGGAAGTAATGAAACCTAGCCTATTGCAAACAATCCACAACCTCTATTTCCTAGCTCCCCACCTACCCCCATCCTTGGTGCTCTTGGAGTTTCCATGTTCTAGGAGGGTGCTGAACAACATTTAATTCTACCCGCGAAAGCACTCAGCGATTCCACGAGAAAAGGTATTATAGATACCAGAGCTAGTGTCAGTATTGTGAATCAAGCAGTTCTTAAGACGTGGGGAAAACCTCCAATTTCCCTAAATAATTTACTCGCTTCAAGAAAGGGGATTGGATTGTGATTATGCTTGGTGTCATGCGCACCAATGTGCAACTAGTGAATCTATTGAAGGCCCAACAAAAGTCAAGGAAGTTGACCTGACTGAGGAGGGAAAAATGCCTAAACCTGTCTTTGTTGCTGAGGATTTAAGCAAGGAAGATGACGAGATACTCATCCGATTACTCAAGTAGTTCTGTGACATGTCTGCTTGGAACTACACAGATCTCAAAGGAGTGCCACTCATTCAGATACTTACTCACACTATTCCCATGTGGCTAGACTCTAAACCTATCAAGAAGAGGTCCTGTCCCATGAATCCTCGCTATGCTCAACACATGAAGGAGGAATTGGACAAATTGTAAAAAATAGGCTTCATTTATGAGATTGAGCATATTGACTAGGTATCACCCATTGTTGTGGTACTGAAAAAAGAATGGCAAAATTCAAGTACATGACGTAAACTATAAGAAGGTCAATGCAATGACCAAATGTGATCACTATTTGCTACCCTACACAGATTACATGATTGAGAGAGTGGACGAGAAGGAGGCTTATAGCTTTCTTGATGGATTCTATGGATACAATTAGATTCAGGTTCACCTAGATGACCGACACAAGAAGAAACCAGCAAGAAAACGTTTTGGCCTCCATCTCTCTTCTTGTCTCTTGAGTGAGCTTCTCCTTGTGCATTCTGTGTGTGTTCGACGCAACATCTTGAGCAAGTCCCCCCACCACGTGATTCTTGACCTCTACATCTTCAGATGCATCTAGTAGCACTACAGGTAAAGACAAAGGAAAGAATAAAGTGTCAGATGGCATTGATGCAGTTCTTGATGGAGACTCCAGTGGCTCGAAGAGCTTGGATGAAGAGCTTGGCATTCCTTCTGTCAAGACACCAAGTGTACAGAGAGCTCATAGTAATGTAAAGGCTCCATTGAGTGATCTGGTGGTACGCAGATCTAGCAGGGTCAGATACCCTATTAAAAGATTTGGTTTTGAAGGTTATGTAGCTCACCATTATGCTTATATGCTGAAACTAGTTGAGGATGTTGAGCCCACTTGTTTTGAGGATGCTGTTGGTCATACTCATTGGGATACAGCAATGGATGAGGAGACGGCTGCATTAGAGGCCAATAAGACTTGGGATCTAGTATCATTGCCGAAGGGCAAGAAAGCTATTGGATGTAAGTGGGTTTATAAGATTAAGCACAATGCAGATGGTTCTATTAGTAGGTACAAAGCTAGGCTGGTTGCAAAAGGCTATGCCCATACATATGGCATAGATTATGAAGAAACCTTCAATCCAGTTGCTAGGATGGCAACTGTCAGATGTATGATTGCTTTGGCAGCAGCCAAAGGTTCGAGGTTGCAGCAAATGGATGTGAAGAATGCCTTTTTGCATGGTGATTTGCATGAAGAAGTGTATATGGATCAGCTAGTAGGTTATGAAGATTTAGAGCATCCCACGTATGTGTGCAGGTTGAAGAAGGCGCTCTATGGGCTCAAGCAAGAACTTAGAGCATGGTCTGACAAGATCGGAGAGTATCTTGTCAATATTGGATTTTATGTTTCTGATGTTGATCACTCACTTTATGTGAGAAAGGGAGATGCAGGTTTGGTCGTCATAGTCATCTATGTGGATGACTTGATTATTACAGGTATAGTGATAGTGGAATTGCTGAAGTCAAGGACTTTTTGAAGAAGAAGTTTGAGATGAAGGATTTAGGTGAGCTAAGATACTTCCTTGGCATTGAGGTGATCAGATGTGATGATGGTATATGGCTATCCGAAAGACAGTATGGCTTGGATATGTTGTCCAACTATGGTATGACAGCATGCAAACCACTTTCAGTCCCATTGGAGCAGAATGTAAAGTTGAGTGCTAATGTTGGGGATGAGATAGAAGACCCTACTCTGATCAGGAGGATAGTGGGGAGTTTGATCTACATGACCATTACAAGGCCAGACTTGAGCTACGCTATTGGTCTTCTGAGTCAGTTTATGCAAGTACCTAGAAAGCCACATTTGGATGCAGTCAGATGCATATTGAGATATATGAAGTCCACATTACATTATAGACTTTTCTATGAGGTAGGTATAGATGTACAGGTGTTTGGATACACAGATGCAAATTGGACTGGTAGTATGTCTGATAGAAGATCTACCAGCGGATACATGTTCTCTCTTGGTAGTGCAGCAGTTACTTGGAGCAGCAAAAAGCAATCTACAGTTGCTTTGTCGAGTACAGAGGCTGAGTATAGAGGTGTTGCTGTTGCAGCATGTGAGGTAGTATGGCTGCAAAAGTTGTTGGCTGATTTAGATGTGCAGGTGGAAGGTCCAGTTGTCATTTATTGTGACAACATGAGCAGTATACAATTGGCTAGGAAACCTGTGTTCCATGCCAGAACAAAACATATTGAGGTACACTACCACTTTGTGAGAGAGAAGGTACTAGCAAGTGAGATTGACATGGTGTATGTCAGCACACAGGATTAGATAGTTGACATCTTCACGAAGGTATAGGGTACAGAGAAGCTTCAAAAGTTTTGAAGCTTACTTGGAGTTGCAGAGATGCAGTTGAGCTTGAGGGGGAGTATTGAGATGACAAGCTCAATACATGCGGACATTAATGATGGACCCCCTGGTTAGATGGGTCCACATGTCTACACTTAGCACGTCGGTGGTCATTATGACTCTCACATGGCCACTGACTCATTACTTATTATATTCAGGTTGTTACAACTAAGCAAATCAAGGACACGTCGATAGAGCTGACCAATAATCATCTGGTAGGGGTGGGTCTTAATCAATAAGCGAGTGAGATGAGCCTTCTCAATGGTCCGTTCAAGAATTCCATTCTCTAGAATAGCAACAATATCATCTACCCAATGGGGTGTGAGATTAGCCTTGAACCATTGGGCCTCCTATTGAAGTCGAAAAAAATGGGCATTAAGTAAATTATCATCAACGCATGTTGCCATTTCTCCACTCATCAATCAAGACATGTGATCAGCCATATAATGATGTTTCCTTGTTGCACAACCACAAAGAAATCAGACTCAAGAAAAAGCAATAACCATCAAGCTATTCTACCTGTAGCACATGGCTTGTTCACAAGATAAAGTAGAGCTTGATGATCAACAAAAAATGTGAAGGGAGTGGCAAGCAAATAATGTTGAAACTTCTTAACTATATAAAACCATTGATAAACCTTCTCGTTCAATGGTGGAATAAGTCATCTCAGTCTCAATGAGGTGCGTACTTGCAAAGTTCACTAGAAGGTCCATGTTATGTTAACCAAGTTGGGACAAGATAGCTCCAATGGCAATTTTGGATGCATCAATGTGAACATGGAATGTGATTGTCCAATCTAGGGCTCGTAAAATGGGTGCAAAGGCAAGAGCCTTCTTTAGGGCCTCAAAGCATCCAATCTAGGGCTCCTAAAATGGATGCAAAGGCAAGAGCCTTCTTCAGGGCCTCACAAGCATCCTAACATTCAATTGTCCATCCCCACACAACCAAAAGCTCATAAAGTGGCTTCGCAATAGCGGCATAGTTTAGAACAAAGCGGCGATAATAGCAAGTAGGCCCAAGAAAGCATTGAATACCCTTTGGATTGGGGGTGGAAGCTCCATAATAACCTTGATCTTTTTGTATCAATGACAATGTCATTCTTGGACACAACATATTCTAGAATAATTCCTTGTTTTATCCAAAATTGACATTTCAGCGGATTTAGGGAAACCTGATACTACCGACATCTTTCATATCAAGAATCGTGTGGTGGGGAGACTTGCTTGAGCTGCTGCGCCAAAGACACACTGTATACACAAGAGGAAGCTCACTTAAGAACACAAGAAGAGAGATGGAGGCCAAAACGTTTTCTTGCTAGTTTCTTCTTCTTCTTCCATACACTATACAATGTACACAAAGTATAGATAAGATACAACATAAAGAAAAGTGGCCTACTAAGTCAAACAGTGCATAATCAACTATACTAATCGACTGGCTATGTCTTTGCCAGCTGTAGGTAGGTGTAAAAAACTAAATATAATAAGTGATAAGTTAGTGGCCATGTGAGTATCATAATGACCACCAACGTGCTAAGTGTAGACGTGCGGACCCATCTAGCCAGACGGTCCATCATCAATGTCCGCACGTATTGAGCTTGCTATCTCAACACTCCCACTCAAGCTCAACTCTATCTCTCCAACTCCAAGTAAGCTTCGGAACTTTCGAAGCTTCTCTGTACCCAATGCCTTTGTGAAAATGTCAGCTATCTGATCATGTATGCTGACATATACCAAGTCAATCTCTCCTGCAAGTACCTTCTCTCTCACAAAGTGGTAGCACACCTCAATGTGTCCTAGCATGGAATACTGGATTCCTAGCTAGCTGTATGCTGCTCATGTTGTCACAATAAATGACAACTGGACCATCTCCCTGCATGTCCAAATCACCTAATAACTTTTGCAGCCATACCACCTCACATGCTGCCATAGCAGCACCTCTATACTCAGCCTCCGTACTCGATAAAGCAATTGTAGGTTGATTTTTGCTGCTCCATGCTGCGCTACCAAGGGAAAACTTGAATCCACTTGTAGATCTTCTGTCTAACATACTACCAGCCCAATCTGCATCGATGTATCCAAAGACCTGTATGTCCTTATCTACCTCATAAAAAAGTCCATAATGTAAAGTGGACTTCACATACCTCAATATATGTCTAACTACATCCAAATGAGGCTTTCTAGGCATCTGCATAAACTGAATGACAAGGCCAATAGCATAGCTCAAGTCTGGCCTTGTGACAGTCATGTAAATCAAACTCCCTACTATCCTCCTGAACACGGTAGGGTCTTCTATCTCATCTCCAACATTAGCACTCAACTTCACATTTTGCTCCAATGGTACTGAAAGAGGCTTGCATGCTGTCATACCATACTTGGATAACATATCCAAGCCATACTTCCTTTGGGATAGCCATATACTATCATCACATCTGATCACCTCAATACCAAGAAAGTATCTCAGCTCACCCAAATCTTTCATCTCAAACTTCTTCTTCAAGAAGTCCTTAACTTCAGCAATCCCATTGTCACTGTCACCTGTAATAATCAAGTCATCCACATAGATGACTATGATGACCAAACCACCTACATCTCCCTTTCTCACATAAAGTGAGTGATCAGCATCAGAAATATAAATTCCAATATTGATACTCTCCAATCTTGTCTGACCATGCTCTAGGTGCTTGCTTGAGTCCATAGAGCGCCTTCTTTAACCTGCACACATATGTGGGATGCTCTAAATCCTCATAACCTGCTGGCTGCTCCATATACACTTCTTCTTGCAATTCACCATGTAAGAAGGCATTCTTAACATCCATTTGTTGCAAACTCCAACCTTTGGCTGTTGCCAAGGCAATCACACATCTAACAGTTGCCATCCTAGCAACTCGACTGAATGTCTCTTCATAATCTATGCCATATGTTTGAGCATAGCCTTTTGCAACCAGCCTAGCCTTATACCTACTAACTGAACCATCTGCATTATGCTTGACTTTGTAAACCCAGTTACAGCCAATAGCTTTCTTACCCTTAGGTAAAGGTACCAAATCCCAAGTCTTATTGACTTCTAATGCAGCCATCTCCTCATCCATTGCTGCATCCCAATGAGCATGACCAACAGCATCCTCAAAACAAGTGGGCTCAATGTCCTCAACTAGTTTTACCATATAAGCATAGTGGTGAGCTACATAACCTTCAAACCCAAATCTTTTAATAGGGTATTTGACCCTGCTAGATCTGCATACCACTGGATCACTCAATAGAGCCTTTACATTACTATGAGCTCTCTGTATACCTGGCATCCTGACTGAAGGAATGCCAAGCTCATCATTCAAACTCTCCAAACCACTAGAATCTCCATCCAATCCCAAACAATTGGTAGATGCATCATTACCATCCAACACTTTCTTCTTTCCTTTGTCCTTCCCTGCAACACTTATAGATCCACCTGAAGGTGTGGGGCTACTCCTTAGTCTCCCAGACTAAGGGCTCACTGTAGGTGTAGTACTAGATGATGTTTCTGGTCCACTAAGACTCCTGATTCTTGTTTATCTTTCTGCATATAGCTATCCTAATCATTATCATCATCTCCCAGTAGGTGTATACCAACTTTTCATCTCATTAAAGATAACATCCCTGCTCACTCTAAGCTCACCTGTGACAGGGTTATAACAGTGATACCCTTTCTGCTCTAAAGAGTATCCAATAAAAACACATTTTTCTACCTTTGGATCAAGCTTCTTCCGTAGCTCATCTGGCACATGAATGTATGCAGCACAGCCAAATACCTTCAAGTACGATACATTAGGCTTCTTGCCAGTAAAGCATTCTTCAGGAGTCATCCCATGAACTGCAGTTGTGGGAGTTCTGTTCATAATGTAAACAGTAGTATGGATAGCCTCAGACATTTGGGCATATTCTTTTTCAGCCATTGATGCCCGTGCAACTTCTGCAATATGCCTATTTTTTCTTTCTGCAATACCATTTTGCTGTGGGGTATAGCTGCAAGTAAATTGCCTCTTTATTTCATGGGTCCTGAAGAAGCCACTGAACTCATTAGAGAGGTATTCTCCCCCTCCATCTGATCTCAAGCACTTTACTTTTAAGCCTGTTTCCGTTTCAATAGTTGCCTTAAAAGATTTGAAGTGCTCAAACACATCACTTTTTTCCTTCATGAAGTATACCCATAACTTCCTTGAATAGTCATCAATAAATGTAACAAAGTATTTGCTGCCACCAAGAGATACATTCTGGTAGGCCCCCAAACATTTGTATATACTACATCAAGTATTTTTCTACTCACTTCTCTATCATACGAGAAGGGTTGTCTTGCTGCCTGCTTACCAAACTGGCATGCTTCACAGACTTTATGCAATTCTGCAACTCTAAAAGAAGGCAACCCTGTAACCAATCCTCTGGACTGCATCAATTTCATCCTTTGCACATTTGCATGTCCAATACGTTTATGCCATATTTCAATATCTGCAACTACTCCTTTTCCTTTAGCATACATAGCAGCATCCATTGCAGGAATTCTAGCATCTAAAGTGAACATTCGGCCAACTCTACTTCCTTTCGCGACAAACCTGCACTTATCATTAAAGTCTTCTACAAAACAACCTTTTGCATTGAATCGGACCTACAACTCGTGCTCTACCATTTGGCCAACAGACACTAGATTCTTTGTAATTGAAGGCACATGTAATGAGAGGGGAATTTTGGTGCCGAGAAGTGCTTAAAAATAGCTAAAAATTACAAATATCAAGGGAAAAATATTCAATGTCGAAGGAGGTGGCTCGATCTAGGACGATTTTAAGCGCCAAAGTGCTTTAAAGGTGCCCGAGCGACATTTGTTGATTTTTCATAATTTTTCAGACAGTCGTGCAGGTTGACATGAGTTATCAGCCAATGTGGGATGCCAAGCTAGACGCCCAGGATTTTTCAGAGCTCAATTCGGAGTCCGGATGTGAAAATGGCCAAGAAATCGGTCAAGATGCAAAGAGGTGGACAAAATTTGGCCAAAATGGGCAAGTGACCCTTGGGAGCCCAACTTTTAATATGGCATGAAACTTTCATGCAAAGGAGAGAGCAAAAAACATGGAGAGAAGGCATGGAGCGGCAGGCGCAAATTATGCTTCTTAGTTGATGGAGGCATCATGGTTGCTGCACTCAACCCCCCTAATTGATTATTGCCCTTGCTTCCCTCCTGGATGCTGACTCTATCGCCGCCTCTCGCTCGAGAAATGGTGGTCTGTATGAAGAATTCTGATTTCAGTATTTCTCTCTCCTCCCTCTCTCTCTTCTAAGGGGAGATTCATGTGGTGAAGAAGAAGAAGAAGAATGGATGACGGATGCTTGTCCAATGAAGACCGAATTGCTCCGTGGTTTAAGAGGAAGGAAGATTGCTGATTATGGACTGTCATGAGCATTAATGATGGCTTGAAATCAGTCCCGAGATATGACAAATAAAAACCCGCAACCCGCAAAGAACGGTAATCTCATTTTTACAAAGGAAATTGATGTTTTATGCAAGTTGCTTCATGAATATTTGTTCCCATGGGATGATTATGCATTATAATGTTGTTTGCAATGTCTTCCAACTGTTTATACTCAGAAAATCAAAAAATCATAAGTGTTGTGGATGAAATTAATAGTGTAAAACCCGTAAAACACGCGAAATATAGGGAAATTGGGTGTTTTTGAGATATCAATGGAAAATATAATAAGACACACCAAATAAATTTGTGTTTTTGCTGAAAATGAGCCTAAAGGCCACAGCCCACAACTCATTTTGAATTTTCAGTCATTTAATATTGCAAAAAATACCAGAAAAATAGGGAAAATAAGGAAAAAATAGGATTTTGAGTGCCAAAAATTAAGGAAAAATAAGATTCATGTTTGTGGATGTATGGGGGGTTTGAAGTATGAGGTTTGGCCTCAGTTCAGCCCTACCTTTATGTTCTAGTGAGTTTTTATGGCTTTTTATACAATAAAAATATGAAAAATGAACCCTAAACCGATCAATGATGCACAACCTAAACGGGTGAGGGGGTAGAGTGTATAAAAAGTGTTTAAATGCTGAATGAAATGATGAAAATCTTGCTGGTTTTTATGCATACCATATAGATCGATCGATAATTAAAAATTAAGGACCTAGTAGCACGAGGGTTTCTCGGTGCTAGGTTCATGCAACGCCGCATACGAGCGATAGTCAAATTCATTGAAAGAATGCTTTTGCACTAAACAAAATGCTGATTTTCTTAATTGTTTGAGCACATGGACATTCATAATTTGTATGAAGCATGAAATGATAAAAAGTATCAGACAATACCTCCTGGATGCATGGCAATTGCTTTCTAGAGGAACATGACTAACGTTGAGTGAGTAAGGTTGTCCTAAGCTGTAGGCTAAGCGTTGGGTCTAAGGGAAAGAAAGTGAGGTATGGTACATTCCTGGATACGATCAATTGGTACCTTGAGTGGAAATGTGTGCGATAATGTGTTGTATATATTTAGCGATGCATCAAGGGGCCAATCCCCAAGGTGTAGGAGAGTCGCAGTGAGGTAGCGGCAGTCAGCCGTGGGAGGACCTCCTATGTTTGTACTTCGTGCTATTTGGCAATGTGCTAAGGACTCCCTCTAAGGAGTGTTAATTGGGTTAGAGTTGGACTACGAGACGGGATACAAACGCAAGACGTTTAGGAAGATGATGTATGTGTCATCTACGCTCCTGGCCACGAGGCCGTGGGGTTGTTGAGTGCATGATAGAGGTCCGGCTAGTGCATGAGCCAGTGTTGGCCCATTTTAGGTCCCATCAGTGGTGCGTCTGCCGAGAGCCGCTTAGAAGTAGCGATGCTCGAATCCTGGTTGTCTAGGGACCAATTAGTAGTTTGTGCCAAAGGATACTGAGATTGACCCGTTATTCATCGATAAGCATCGTCCAGCCGAAATCCAAAAGCAAGAGAGAGACGAAAGAGCTAGGCGACATGCTGAAATTTTTAGGAGGTATTTCCCTAAGCATAACGGTGCTGAACCCTTACGAGGGAGTGGATCTAGTGGTCTTGGTGCCACAAGCAGTAAGTTAGGAGAAGGTGGAAGCTCTAGTGCTCCCCTTTCTTCCATAAGGCAGTCTACATCAAGTGTAGGAGGTGTAACCCCACCGTCCCCTATTCCTAGTGCAAATCCAATTTCCTTCATGGCGCAGCCTAATGTAATTCCTGCAGGAACGACAGATTTGCCAGCTCTAGGTCACCCGCTACACATTTTTAATGGGCTAGTTGAGGAAGATGCGGAACTCCACATCAGGGAGTTTCAAAAGCTGATGTTTAACTGTCGCATCTAGGAAGAAGGACATTTAATGATGTTCTTCAACATGACTCTCAAAGGAAGAGCTGCCATATGGTATCATGGTTTAGAAGCCAGAACCATGTTGAATATTGATTCATTTTATGGAGCTTTTCAAAGGGAGTTTTCCCCTGAAAGGGGTGGGCAATATTGGTTGCGTGTACTTAACATGACCCGCCAAGAACCACACGAGGATATTCGTGCTTATGCGAAGAAACTAAAAGGGGTTTTCCGTAAGTTGGACACCTCTATTCCTATCCCCGCAGTTGCCCAATTGCAATATTTTCTGCATGGCTCGGACTTTAATATCCAGTTGTAGTTGAGCAGTTTCCCTTTGGGGGATATAGATACTGCCATTACACGAGCACAAGAAGTGGAATCCCGACTACAAGCAGCCTATGCCTCTAGAGGCAATCCGAATATAGGTCTAGCAGTGGGAAATAATATGGCAACGGCCAATGACAGTAGTAGCCAAGGGATAGCGATGGCTAATCCTAATGGGAGAGGGAATATGATGCAGAATGTGCCTTTATTACCAGCTCCCCCTAGTATGTCGATGCCTACGAGCAGTCAAATGGCTCCAAATGGTGGAAGCCAGGCAGTTAATCCTAATACCATGCCTGTGGTTCAACAACCAGTGCCTAATCGAATTGTTAGGCCGATGGAACGACAGGGTAATGATCAAGGCTACGAGTCGAGCGCTTCCAATGTTCTTGGCGAGGTTAAGGACATGATGAAGCATTATACCGACATGATTACAGAGCAGTATCGACAAATAGCCGTTAATGTTAACTTTCTTAAAAAACAACAAAATTTGATAGGAAGTAGATACCCAGATGAGGGTGCACCTTCGAGGTTTAGCTGCAAATGGTGTGGTGGGCAACATTATCCACGAAATTGCCCAAATGTCAAGTGCGACATCTGTGGAAAATCCGGCCATTTAGCAGCCACTTACTGGAGTAAGATTAGTTCCCTCCAGCGAGGTAGTCGGCAACCAGGGCCTGTTAATCATCGTGCGTAAGGAAATGATTCCCAGCAAGAAGGCGAACCTAAACAAATACTTCAACGACCAAAGACTACAGTGGAGGAGCTGCCTAGTGGTAGTGGGGTTAGTTTGATTGAGGCTGTGTATGTTAATGACGCTGAAACCTCTAATTTGCAAGCTATTCTTACAAGAGGTCAAAAGGGTAGAGAGGCCGACAAGGATAAGCCTGTCGACGGAAACCCTAAACAGGGCGACAAAGGAACGCAAGTTCTGGATCCTGCCATGGAAGGGGGACCTCTGAAGCCCGTGGAGAGTAAAGCCGATGTTAAGAAGGATAAGGAACCACCGAGGAAGAAGGTGAAAGTTAAAAAAGAAGCAATAAAGCCAGTTCAGCGACTTAAAGAGCGGATGGTTTGGCGTGAAAAGCGAACTCTGCCGAACTATCATGAATTCGATTTGGCGAGCTCTCTTTGCGAAGTCAAGCCAGATGTGAACCTTTTACAGCTTATTAAGCTTTCCCCAGGAGTACGCAAGGAATTTAGAAAGATCCTCGTACCGGGTATATCATGGAACCTTTGGGTATTGCGCGAGTCGGTTCGAGCATGCCGAGAAGCATTGCCCAAGGGTTGCAGCCTATGTCGATGGGATATTAGTAGATTATGCCATTGTCGACAGGGGATCATCTGTTAACATTATGAGTTCTGAACTGATGGAAAGGTTGGGTCTTGCGATCCAGAAAGATACCTCCACAATTCTCAGAATGGCGGATGATAGTTTGAGACAGTCGGAAGGCTGCATTACTAAGGCCCATGTCACTGTTGCAAATGTAGAATGCCTGTTGGACTTTAGGGTGATTCGTTTTGCAGGGCATCCAAGTTACCAAGTATTACTTAGACGACCTTGGATCTTGCAAGCGGATTGTCAAGTGGATATACCTGCCTGTCGGCTGATATTCGGTAGAGGTGCTCAGCATGTGGTGATTGATGCCTATCCTGAGTCCCCGTAGAGTGAGAGAGCTCCTCTATCTTCTACAGAATTGGAGACATTAGAGGATTTATCCGCCAGTGAGACATCATCGAGTGATGAGTCCAAAGAGGGATCCACCACGGAAGACATCTATCAGATCACTTTGAATGAGCTGATAGAGGCCCAAGATCGTATAAGAGATGCAGATGTTAGCGAGCTAGACCTTGGTACACCTGATGAGTCACGACCAATCAAATTAGGTTCTATGCTCAGTTCAGCAGAAAGGGAGGACTATGTGTCCCTAATTCAAGAATTCCGCGATATCTTTGCCTGGAGTTATGATGAGCTGAGAGGCATTCCTCCTAGCCTGGCTGTTCATACTATTCCTGTAAAAGAGGGCAGTCGTCCTGTGCGTCAGAAAGTAAGGCGTATGCCTTTCAAACTGAGGGACGGGCTGTTTGAAGAGTTACAGAATCTTCGGAAAGTGGGTTTGATTTTTCCTGTGCAACACACGGAATGGTGTTCACCCGTTGTTATCAGGAAGAAGAAAAATAATCAAATCCAATTATGTGTAGATTTTAGAGAGCTGAATAAGGAGACGGTTAAGGACTACTACCCGTTGCCATTTATTGACTAGATTTTGGATCAATTAGCGGGTAGGGAGATATATTCGTTTATGGATTGCTTTGCAGGATATAAGCAGATGGCAATTGCAGAAGAGGACAAGTTGAAAACAACTTTTATTACTGTCTTTGGTACTTTTGCGTACCATGTGATGGCCTTTGGTTTATGCAATGCGCCTGGTTCGTGGCAACGAACAGCAGATAAGACATTCGGTGACATATCCCTCGAAGAGTTGAAGGTGTTTATTGATGACTTAGGGGCTGCCACCGTGAGAGAAAGGCAGTTGATCATTTTAAGAAAATGCTTTGAGCACTACAGACAATTTTGTATCGCTCTAAACCCACGGAAGTGCGTTTTTGGCGTACCTTATGGGCTATTGCTGGGCCATGTGGTCAGTTCGGTAGGAATTGTGATAGATCCCGAGAAGGTCAAAGTCATAGTTGCCATGGGTCCACCATGCACTCCAAAAGAAGTTCATAGCTTTCTGTCTTCGGTTGGTTATTACCGTAGATTCATAAATGCCTTGGCAGAAAGAACGTTGCCGCTTACAAATCTGTTATCCTTTAGCTGTTTGTTTGTATGGAGCAACCCTTGTAAGGTAGCATTCGAGGATGTGAAACAGGAGCTAGTAAAAGCTCCCATTTTAAAAGCATCTAAAAGAGGTGAGGTGTTCTATATATTTTCAGCAGCCACCATGCATAGTATCAGCTGCTGTTTAGCCCAAATTTGGGAAGAAAAGTGGTATCACCCGATTGCTTTTGCTATCCGGAAGCTGGGGGTATCCGAGATCAATTATACTTACATGGAGAAGTTGTGTCTTGCGATGGTCTTTGGGACCAAGAAATTCAAGCATTATATTCTCTATGAGAAAGTTGTGCTTTATACGAAGGTGGAGGGGCTTCGATTATTGATGAATAAGCTACAGTCGCCTGATCGTCTAGCAAAGTGGTTAATCACTTTACAGGAGTTTGATTGTGACATCAGGAGTAAGCCACCAAGGTTACAGGGTATCGTGGAATGTCTTGTGGACTTTGGGGAGCCGAAAGAATTTGTGGCTGAAGGTAGTGACATGGAGTTGTTATTTAAGATAGATGCGGCGTCTATTCCCTCCTGGTACGCTGCAATAACGCATTATTTATCGATGGGAGAGGCTGGATCCGAACTATCTAAAGCTGAGAGAAGGAAAACTAAGCAGCAGGCATTAAAGTTTGCCTTGATTGCAGGTACATTATATCGGCAAGGGGTTGATGACATCTATCACCGATGTGTGATGCCTGACGAGGTGCCATTCATTTTGGAAGAGTGCCATGATTCCGCTTGCGGAGGTCATTTTGCTGGACGGCTTACAGCACAAAAGGCTTTAAGAGCAGGTTACTGGTGGCTTGCCATTTTCCAGGATGTGTTTGCATATGTTAAGAGATGCGATATTTGTCAACGACATGATAGTCGAGAGAATAGGAAAAGACCACTCAATCCTATTATGGCGATACTTCCATTTGAGAAGTGGGGAATAGACTTTGTGGGTCCTATTACTCCATCGTCGACTGCGCAAAAGAGGTATATTATTGTAGCAACGAACTACTTCACAAAGTGGTCAGAAGCACGTGCAACAAGGAAAGATGATGCTAAAGAAACTGCTAGTTTCCTTTTAGAGCAGATAATATGCCGTTTTGGTCCACCGAAAGAATTGGTGTCGGACCGTGGAACCCATTTCCTGAATAAGGTTATCAAAAACTTGACTGAGGCTTGGCAAATCAAGAACAATAAAACGACTCCTTATAATCCGTAGGCAAATGGGCAGGTTGAAAGTACCAACAAGCAGCTTGTGGGTATCCTATCGAAAGTCGTATCTGAAAAGAAATGCGACTGGGATAAGAAGCTATATGTGGCAGTATGGGCATATAATACCACGTTCAAGCGAGCCACTGGCCACACGCCGTTCAAACTAGTTTATGGAGAAGAGTGCATTTTACCCTTAGAAATTGAGTTATCGACCATTAGATTCGCAATAAACCATTCTTTGGGTAATGAGGACGCCCTATTAGAGCGATTTACGACCTTAGCACACCTAGATGAACTTAAGTTGCAAAGCTTATTACATCAAGAGATGGCTAAACGTCGCATGAAACAGTTGCATGACCTAAAAGCGAAGAAGTATACCTTTAAGAAAGGACAACTGGTTTTATATTATGATGCGCATAGGGAGCTGTTCCCAAGAAAGTTGGAACCTAAATGGGATGGACCCTACAAGATTGTTAGGTTAGGGAAGAATAGGTCTATAGCCCTATTAGCTGATCTATAGGGAGTAGAGTTTAAAAATAAGGTTAATCTTAATAAGATTAAACCTTATTACTTCTAAGTATGCTAATACAAAGAAAATGCATTGCAGGTCCATGCTAGGAATGATCTGAGACCGGGACAAGAGCTTAAAAGACGATTGATGGGTCGGTTAATCCCTTATTTGGAGCACCCATATCTGGAGCAAAGATACCATCAGGGGAAACTCATCTAGGGGAGCAAAGGATGTAAAGTGATTGAGCAAGAATACAGAAATTTTGTGTGGGAGATTAAAGTCTTCTGCCATCACTGCTTACGACTGTTGACGAGTATCCCTGTTGAGTTCAATGAAGAAGGTGGGATGGAGCCATCAGTTCATCCTCTCAATATGCTAAACTTTGACTATCATCATTACGAATAGAGGAGTTCGCGATGGCCGACTGTGTAAACCCATTGTGGACATATATATTATATTTTTACGGAGCATCCAGGGGTCCTACTAAAAAAGGAAGTGTTGGAGTAGTAATCCGAGACCCCCGACGTAGAGTGACGATGAAGTTAGCCACTTATCTCAGGTAGGATTTACTAACAACATGGCAGAGTATAAAGCCTTGATTATGGGACTGCATATTGCCAAGCAAGAGGGTATTCATCGATTGTTAGTAAAAGGGGATTCCCAGTTGATCTTGAATCAGCTAGATGGGACATACACAGTGCAGAATCCCATTCTCTGTATGTATCATCGGACTGCTATGACCCTACTAGAGGAGTTTGAGAGAGTGTCTTTTCAACTGATCCCACGTTACTGGAATTAGTTTGCGGATTCCTTAGCAAATCTTGCTTATGAGGAAGACCTCTTCTTTAATTGTGGTCCTAGTTTGGATATTGTGATCAATGATGAAACAGGATCCGGTCGCTTGTGGGGGATGTTATCAGAACATGCAATATACGGAAGACGATGGTTGATATGGGTAATGCAAAGAGTAGCCGAGACCAATTTACCATTATTATCTGGGACCCATAGGTTAATTAGACGACATGTTATGCGTATGCCTCTTGCTATCTATGCATGAGGGATGGGTCATAACCTTATGCATTTAGTTTAGGGCTACGAGCTTGTTTTTCCTCCTTGGAAAGGAGTCTATTATTGTATATCTGTATAATTCCAGGGAAGGATGTGTAGGTGTTATTCTATTTGATCTCGTTAGGCCAAGAGGGCCCGTTTTGCGAGGTTTTACTGTCTTATTTCGTTAGGCCAAGAGGGCCGATTAAGTTTTGTGGTGAAGAGTTTTATTTCGTTAGGCCAAGAGGGCCCATTGTCTGTTTAGTGCAGGTGCGGTTAATGGTTTCTTGCTTTAGTTTTGTGCTAGACATGTTTGAAGCTTGGAAGGAGCCTTTTGTTGCATGGAAGCTTCTCGTGGCCTTATCCAGGTGATATCTTTCCTTTATGAGTACTGTGGTTTGTATGCTATATGTGTTTGTGTACTTGTTAAGGAGGTTTTTCGTTTCTTATTGGGGATCGGCGTCCAAGGCATGAAGTCCCGAGGTTTAGGTTAAGCATGTTTGAGGGAGGTTTGAGTAGTCATTGCCTCCTGTAACGACATTATCAAGCATTGAAAGACCTGCTTTAGACGGAAGTCCTAGTGACCCTGTTCCGCTAGCCTGCTAGGCAGCTGTTCTAAGAGCTCTTGTTAGTTGTGAGGCCATTAGAGAAGCCTGCCGAAGGG
Organism: Lygodium microphyllum; assembly: GCF_053477565.2. Taxonomy (NCBI): domain Eukaryota; kingdom Viridiplantae; phylum Streptophyta; class Polypodiopsida; order Schizaeales; family Lygodiaceae; genus Lygodium; species Lygodium microphyllum. The sequence continues at coordinate 56,572,935 of NC_141153.1, read as the reverse complement.
AAGGAAAAAATGATGGCAATAAAAAGAAACCCAAAATATCTTAAAGCAAATCAATATATACGAAGGTGTGTAAAAAGGGGTTCTAACCCCTATCAAAGAAAAGAAAAGAAAGAAAAATTTATGAGCAGTTGATCATTGCCTTGCGAAGGCCTGGTAGGTTCCTGGGGATGAGTCAGACCCGGGGCCGATGCCTTGTCTTCCTAAGGGTGGCTTCTTGCTGGAAAAGGAAACTAAGGAAGGTTGGAGCGAAAATAAAAGTGAGCATTAGAAAAGGATTAAGTGTCGCCTCGCGAGGGCTTGGTAGGTTCTTGGGTACCGAGACAGGACCTGAGGCCGATGCCCTATTCTCCTTGGGTCACTACGCTCAGCTCCCTCTTTTTTACATGCTCGAAGATATGACAAATAAAAACCCGCAACCCGCAAAGAACGGTAATCTCATTTTTACAAAGGAAATTGATGTTTTATGCAAGTTGCTTCATGAATATTTGTTCCCATGGGATGATTATGCATTATAATGTTGTTTGCAATGTCTTCCAACTGTTTATGCTCAGAAAATCAGAAAATCATAAGTGTTGTGGATGAAATTAATAGTGTAAAACCCGTAAAACACGCGAAATATGGAAAAATTGGGTGTTTTTGAGATATCAATGGAAAATATAATAAGACACACCAACTAAATTTGTGTTTTTGCTGCAAATGAACCTAACGGACATAGCCCACAACTCATTTTGAATTTTCAGTCATTTAATATTGCAAAAAAACCAAAAAAATAGGGAAAATAAGGGAAAAATAGGGGAAAATGAGTTTTGAGTGCCGAAAATTAAGGAAAAATAAGATTCATATTTGTGGATGTATGGGGGGTTTGAAGTATGAGGTTTGGCCTCAGTTTAGCCCTACCTTTATGTTCTAGTGAGTTTTATGGCTTTTTATACAATAAAAATATGAAAAATAAACCCTTAACCGATCAACGATGCACAACCTAAATGGGTGAGGGGGTAGAGTGTATAAAAGGTGTTTAAATGCTGAATGAAATGATGAAAAGCTTGCTGGTTTTCATGCGTACCATATAGATCGGTCAATAATTAAAAATTAAGGACCTAGTAGCACGAGGGTTTCTCGGTGCTAGGTTCATGCAACGCCGTATACGAGCGATAGTCAAATTCATTGAAAGAATGATTTTGCACTAAATAAAATGCTGATTTTCTTAATTGTTTGAGCACATGGACATTCACAATTTGTATGAAGCATGAAATGATAAAAAGTATCAGACAATACCTCCTGCATGCATGGCAATTGCTTTCTAGAGGAACATGACCAACGTTGAGTGAGTAAGGTTGTCCTAAGCTGTAGGCTAAGCCTTGGGTCTAAGGGAAAGAAAGTGAGGTATGGTACATTCTTGGATACGATCAATTGGTACCTTGAGTGGAAATGTGTGCGATAATGTGTTGTATATGTTTAGCGACGCATCGAGGGGCCAATCCCCAAGGTGTAGGAGAGTTGCAGTGAGGTAGCGGCAGTCAGCCGTGGGAGGACCTCCTATGTTTGTACTTCGTGCTATTTGGAAATGTGCTAGGGACTCCCTCTAAGGAGTGTTAATTGGGTTAGAGTTGGACGACGAGACGTGATACAAACGCAAGATGTTTAGGAAGATGATGTATGTGTCATCCACGCTCATGGCCGCGAGGCCGTGGGATTGTTGAGTGCATGATAGAGGTCCGACTAGTGTATGAGCCAGTGCTGGCCCATTTTAGGTCCCATCATGTAATACATCTGTCAAACTCTTTGTCTGGCCATCATACAAGGACAAGGGAACCTTTCCAATGTGTGAAATTGGGTGCCATGAATCATCACCCGTCTGCACATAACTTGGGTTTTGTAAGTCATGCATCTCTCCAAACCATTCAACGTGACTCGTCATATGATTAGATGCACCTGAATCGACATACCATACATAATCATGTGTCCCCTTTCCTGTAACTGCACTCATCATATGCTGCATAACAAACAGAAGCTCATTTTTGTCTTCATTTTGTCGTGAAGACGATGCATAGTTTCCTTGCTGCAATTTACCACTGCGAATATCATCCTTCTTTGCATAGAAATAGGCTGCAATATGGCATGTTTTGTCGCAATAATGGCAAACAATAGCAGAATTTCCAGAACCTTTATTCTGCCATCCACCTCTTACTCTAGAGCTCCCCCTACCTCTAAAGTTTCCTCTGTCTCCAGAAACCTACATTTCACCAAACTATTGATTGAACCTGTTTTGCTGGTTATCGCCAGCATGTCCTATACCACGGCCTCTCGAAGAGGATCTACCATGTCCCCTTCCTGAACTCGAGTAAAATGCTTGGGCTTGTTCACCATTTCTTTCAGAGGAATCACCCTGCATATTGATCTCTTCAATAATCATGAGAGAGATCAGTTCAAATCAAAATCTGAAAATGGCTTTCGTACATATACTGACATAACAAATGATTTCCATGCCTTCTCATTGTTAAGGCCACTCAGAGTGGATGAAACCAAATCATCATCATCCAGCATTGCATCAATCGCTGCTAAAGCATCTGCAATGCTCCTCACCTTCAACACATACTCATTGACATACATTTTCCCTTTTTTCAAGGCATTCAACTCTTGCTTGAGTTGAGTCTTTTGTGCCTTTGTATTTACTGAAAACATACTCTCAAAAAATTTCCAAGCTGCATGTGAAGTTTTTGCATTCCTGATATGTCCCAGCATAGTATTATCAATGACTACAGATAGCCAGTACATCACCTTTTTGTCTTTCGCATTCCACTCTTTCTATGCTTTTAACTCATCTGCAGTCGGAGGGATACCCAGCTCTGGCTCCTTTTCTTCACTTGAAACAAACTCATAGAGGCCCTTTCCAATGAGGAAGTTCATCACACGAAACTGCCATGAAGGGTAGTTGTTCTTGTCGAGCTTCTTAATAATGGGATTTCCACTGTTCTCTGCCATTATCACAAACAAGGATACAACATAGCAAGCTAGTCTTCTGCAATCTTTTACAACACGTGCACAACACTACACCAAGCAAACTTTTCACTGATTGCTCAATAGTACATGTAATCTGCAACCTATTTGCAGATAAACCTTATGTTTGCTTTCTGCAAACACCTCAAAAATTACAGATTTGCAATTTGTAACCTGTGCACCCACTTTCGGTCAATACAGCCGAAATCATAGTGTACCCTGAAACTACTATCCGCAACCTTGCGGCTTTAAAACGGGGTCTAAAATGGACTCAGATGCCCAAAACTATCAAGAATCGCGTGGTGGGGGGACTTGGTCAAGATGCTGCGCCGAACACACACAGAATGCACAAGGAGAAGCTCACTCAAGAGACAAGAAGAGAGATGGAGGCCGAAACATTTTCTTACTGGTTTCTTCTTCTTCTTCCACACACTTTACAATGTACACAAAGTATATATAAGATACAACATAAAGGAAAGTGGCCTACTAAGTCAAACAATGCATAACCGACTACACTAGTCGACTGACGCTATAACTATACCAGCTGCACACACTTTTCTAGTCCGCTCCTGCAGGTGGTGGTCTCTCTAACATGTTTGTTTGGGTCCTTTACGACATTTCGGATGGGTGGTATAAGAGATTGTGTTTGCAATCACTTCCTAGGCCGCTAAGTCACCATTTTTGGAGTTTGGAGGCTCTATGAACCTTTTGATGTGTCTAGAAGCCTATGGGGGTGTTGCTTAGCTTCGGATTGAGTGTTTTGGGTTTGAGTCAGATAGACATCTGAGTCGGATGGTTCGATTGGCAAGTTTGAGTAGGACGGTCCGAATAGAGTGGTGTGAGTCTAGAGACTTGGATAAACAAGGTGTGTCCAAGTGTCTAAGTCTAGTGACTCGAACAAGGGTAGGGTGTTCGAATGGATGAAAATCAAATGGTCCGATTAGGGCAATCAAACCTTGATTGCAATGCACATCTGATTATGGTAATGGGGTATAGAATGACAAAAAAACTTAAAAAATCCTACACGCAACTTGTTAATGATTACAACCAGGTGTTGGCACTGATCAACAAGCATCAAACAACATCCAAAACATACTAAAATGAAGATCACCCAAGTAAAATCTCCCCTCTCTCTCTCTCTCTCTCACTCACTCTCAAATGAGCTCTTCCACCTATTCCTGGCCTATAGATATCTTCCCCCTTTCTTCCTTTTGATGCATTACACATTAAAGCTCTTTTTCTCTCCCTTTTTCCCTATTTGACCTATTTACAATAGTAGAAACCCTACTATGTATACCCTTCTTTTTCTTGTTTTTTCTTTATCTTAATGCATTAAAATCACAACCAAATGCCTATACTAATCCAATACTAATCTAGATCCAAAAAATAAAAAACTTACTTATTAAGGCGATCGAATACCTCTTCAAACTCCCTCACTTCCTACCGATCTACCTGAAGCATTGGTTCTTGGGGAAAACTCTACTTCGATGCTTGATTTGGAGCATGCAAGCACTCAAAAATTGAATCCGTTGTCTTGAAAATGGAACCAAAATGTGGGATCTCATGCTCATCTGCCAAGACCCATGGACCACTTATTATTTCAAGCGTTGCAAGCCAAGTGCAATGGCTACCTCTCACATAGTCGTATGTGCTTTCACACCTACGAGTGTAGTGAGCTTACCTCCATGCTTGATCGAGTTTCCTCCTCCCTCAAGCACTTCGGTAGCTTCACAATCCAAGGTACAAGCTCAGGAAAGCTCGATCCTCAAGCTCCAAGCTCCATGCTCCATTGCCACTTGCAAGATAAGAGAAGAGAGGAGAAGAAGAAGAAGTGAGGAGAAGATGGAGAGCTTCTCCACCACGGTCCCTCACCCTCACACACTCATTCTCCCCCTCCCTCACACTCCCTCTTTGAATACAAAGGAGAATAGAAGAGGAGAACTAGTTTTGACCACACACAAAAATGAGCTTCTCCATTCACTTTTTGCCTTTTATACAAAACCCTAACCGAAAACCCCCTTTTTGGGTGCCCATCCCTTTTTTATATGCCTGGCCATTTTAGCCTAGGTCCTCTTGTCCTATTTCCTTCTATTTGCATTGTGCCTAATTCACCCATGCCTATCTATCTTTACAAATTGCATAAGAGGAAGCCTAGCACTCTTTTACAAAGATTTAGAGTGCACTTTTATATTTAAAATGCACATTTTCTCTTTTGTGCTTTTGAACTTTTTTCCTCTTATTTGTTCATTTGAGGGGCCACCTTTTTTTACTTTTCTATGTGCTTTTAAAATTTTATTTTTTGTTTCTTTGTGCTGGGGTCAACATACCCCTTCTTCATCAGTAGTCTCTTATTTCATCAATTGCTCCAGGCCCAACATCACCACACTACTCTTGTTAGTTGAGCCTCAAAACTCGTGCATGTGAAGTTTTCTACCTTTGAGTGGTGACCTCACCTCCCATTGCTAGCTCCATCTCCAACTTCACAACCCTCAAAGAAGCCAGTGCATAGGAAGCCCATTCGGTGTCACTAGATTCCTCCAAAACCAAAAACTTCATTGTGTTTAGGTGGCTGGCTCTCTCTTGGATTCTTAGGGCTATTACCAAGGTAATGCCTATATTTGGATTCCCAAATGGTCAAAATTCTTATCTATCACTTTTTATTGGGCTTCATCCACAGTTCCTCCAGGTAGCTTGAAGCACTGAATCTCCTATCCACATGCTTCTCATTCATTTCCACCCTTAGTTACACCATTGTTGAGTTCTATTCTACATCCCATTCCACTCCACTTGCCCAACCACTTTCTGATAAGGAGTCGCTTATCCTACCTCCCTCTAACTCACCTTCTCCATCTTTTGCTTCGGATAAACCTCTATTGACCCTCTTTCCATACCCACCCTTGAGCCCTCAGAATCCTCTAAGGCATCCTCCTCTTCCACTATCTCTTGACCAATCCATATTTTGGATCAAGTAGCCCATTCTAAAATCCAACATGACCACCTAATCTTCAGATTATTTGCACCGCTCTTAATCCACCCTCTAGCCTAAAACATTTGCTCATCTATCGCTCTCTGAGTGGCATGGTAAGCAGACTTGGGCCACAAAGGACAATTCCTCTGAAGCTAGTTGGCTACTCCAATTCGACTCTATGTTTACCACCTTTGCAAAATTATTTTCTATGATTGATCTCGACCTTTGCCGACAATGAGGCACTTGCACTTGCACTTGCTACTCGATGGAATCCCACTTGGGAGGAACATGAACATTTCTTTTGCAAGAGTCTCCAGTCCTTCCATTTCATCTCTTCTTATGCTCCAATGACCAAATGTGATGATGCCGCCAAGATTGCTGATCTTATAGCCAAAGAAATTGCTTCTAGTCCTTTCTTATGCCACTAGTATGGCCATTGGCTTGAGATCACTCAAGCTATTGGCAGTAGTTATCTCAAGCCTTTCTAGTCCTTTCTAGTCCTTTGTTGGGTGGTGCACTTGCAAGCTAGGAAGCTTACTAGTTCTTTTTATTGCAGGGGAAAATTGGACCAATCGATTTTGGGCCAATCAATTTTGATAACTTATTTAAAATTAAAAAAGGGGGGCAAAGGTATGGTTTGACTTTCATTGTAATTTTTTTGTTCATTATTAGAAAATTTCTCAAGATCTGGTCTTATTTTTGACTAGGCGGATGGCATGTTCACAGTTAGAAATGTCTACATTGGTGGCTATTAAGGATTACCTCTCTGAGGACAGGGGAGTATTCCACTATGGAGCAATGCAAGGAGTTTCGATTGGAGACTAGTATATGGAGTTTTGGAGCCTAGAAAAGGGAGAAGTCCAAGGCTCAATGATCGACTATGGTGGTGCTCTCACTAAGGTCATCATTGTAGCCCTAGGACTTTTAGAGCCACTATTGGTGGCTCCAACCATAGCAGAGGTGGGACAAATGAAAGACAAGAGACCACAAGAGGAACAAGGGCCAAGTATGAAGCAATCCATCCAAAAGCAGAGCAATGAAGGGAGAAAGAAAGGAAAATACCAGAAAGATCACCACAAAGTCCTCAAGGAGTTGCCGCCAACACATGGAGGAAGCTCCTTAGAAGGAAAAGGAGGACCTGAGGCCATAGCCATGCAAGAATCATTTGATGATGACATGAGAAGAAAGGCAGTCTCCATCTCATAGGGAATGGAGGAAGAAATTACTAGAAAGGCAAGAGACTCTAACAAAGGAAAGGGGCAGGCTCACGGAGAACAATCAGTGATTGGTCTAAGAGATTTTTAGATGCTCACGACCATTTTACAAACCATGCAATCCAAGATAAACATGTTGGAACAAGGTAGACAGAATGAAGATGTTACAGTTAGTTCTTATATGGAGAAGTAGCAATAGATTGAGACTATCACTAGTTCCAAAGACTGCACAAGAAGGACATCAGTGAATTTGGGTGGTCTTGCCACATTAGAGCTCTTATGTGAAGAGTTGAAACAAGACAAGGACAGTTACATGACTTACAGCCCTAGATTGCGAAGAACAACAAGGAGATGGAGGGGTTGAGAGAACAGGTGCAAGAAGTTGAGATCACGAGGAAAAGAGAAGAAATTACCCATGCATAGGTTGTAGATCTTATGGTTGAGCTAGAGGAGGAAAAGGAAAGGGCAACAACTCTCACGAGGAAGTTAGCAGAAGCACATCAGACTCAAGCACATATGAAGATAGTCTTCATAAGACTACAAGTTACATTTGGAATGAGTTTGACTACCGGTGTCAATCAAGTTGAAGAGAGAGCCAATAGATCTCATGAGGAGATGCTACAGAAACTACTCATAGATTTGGAAAATTCCCTTCATAAGGAATGCCAAATTAGGCTTCATGCATCTAGCTATAAACATACATTGTCATTATAGCAAGAGCTCTATCAACAAGCCATCTGCAATATATAATCCAGAATCACGGATGATGTGGAGGAGCTCAAAGCTCAATTGAGGATTGCTATAGGTGGCTCCGCCACTTCTAGCTATGGAGAGGAGTTCTCATTATTAGCCTTGGACCCAACTAGAAGTCAGATAATTGATAACTTGCATAATATGGGATATAATGATCAAGAGTTGAAAGACATGGGAATGGTGCAACCAACCTCCACTGAGCCATGTGACATACAACATGAGTCATTTGTTGAAGACCCCATTGCAGTAGAGCCTCTTAAGGACATGGCTCCTTCTTTTAATTACATGGACCCCCATGATTTTTCTAGATAGGAAGAGGGAGCTATGGAGGAAACTCATGAACCACTGCTAATACTAGAGGTGTTGAAGCACAAAGAGAGGATATGGATGAGCCCATTAAGACTTATTAGGAGAAGAAAAACAAGGAGGAGACCAACATTTTTGATTCCAAGATCTATGAAGATGCCAATTTTAGAACACCCTTACCACTCAGTACAATGCAAAATCTTATCAAAGTGGGAGAGAAGATTGCCAAGAAGTGGTTGAAGAAACACGATAGGTTGGCTTTGAAAGCAGCTTGTAAGATTCCCAAGGAGAAGAAAAAGAGGGAGTATCTCACAAAGAAGCCACGAGAGGTATGGAAGCTTCAACCAAAATGGAGATATCCTATCCTTGAGGCAGATGAAATGGCCCACTCTGCCTTCTGCTACTCCAATCAAAAGATAGATATGCTCCATTTCCCTTATCCCAGAAGGTATGGAAGAGACTATGATGTTGAGAAGCATGGTAGACATAACTTTCCCAAAATCCCCAATATCAATGCTCTCCATGAGAGTGAAATCTATCACTTTTAGTTGCGCAACCTACTACCCTCTTTTGATATTTTCTTGAAATTGTACTCAAATTGCCTAGATCATGCCTTCATAGCCATTTGCAATTATCTCCACCTCATTGTCAAGCTCTTATAGTAGACACCAACTCCCTATGAGGATGGCCTTTCACCTTTGTTCCTTGACATCAACATAGGGATTGACTACATTGCCATGGCAAGGCTTCTTCTTTGGAGCTATATTGTTCCCATATTAGTGTGTGGCCTTACTTGAGGATATGGTGGACAACAAATTTGCCTAATGTACACAACGCTTCTATCTAGAATCACCTGTTTACCTCCAAACCTTTCTTAATCCATATCTTTTGAGAAAAGGTTTTCTTTCCCTCAACTTTTGCCACTCCCTAAGGAGTGAATCACTTGTACATCCACATGAAGAAAGGAAACACAAAAAAGGAAAAAAAGACAAAAAAGAAAAAAAATGTGATGAGAAGAAAAAAAATAGAAAAAGAAATATGCACTCACATGCAGTGCACCGCACCTAGGGTCCTCAAGTTGGATGCATTTGGTGGCCTTGGGGTGAGCTAGCTCCCTCTCTAACCCCCTAGCCATTTTTCCAGTTTCCCATACATTTTCTTAGGGTGCATCAAGGTTAGGACTTATGTAGGGAGTCTCAGTTCACCTAGGTTAGACCTGACTCCTTGAGTCACTTGCACATTTCATCCCTTCATTTCATTCATCTTAGTGGCTACAATAAAGCACATCCAAAGCAAGGTGGAATTGGTTCTTTAGTTTATCAAGCCATCAATTACCTCACATGCCACATTGATTGATAGGAGAACCATGTGCTTCAATGCTGAGAAATTGGCAATCACACCTAGCTTAGCATCTTTGTATGGAGTGGGGTGGGCTCAAGATGCAGAATCCCATATGCACAGTGGTGGAAAGTGCAGCCTACTCTATTCCTATAAAGCATTGTACTTTCTCTCTTTTTTAGTGCAATGTCATAGTACTTTTGTACTTCTAGAAAAGTGTTTGTTCTTTGTCAATCCACTACATAAGATTGTGTTTATAAGTCCAAGCTTCCATCTTGGAACCTAATTCACTTGTGTGACATTTGGTCTTGACGTCTGTTACCTCACAAGCTCACTCTTTGTCTTTTAACCTCCATAGACATGCCCTAGATCTAGCATTTTCTACATGCTATTAGAGCCCAATCATGCATGGCTCAACTCTATAAATCACTGCTTCAGCTCCTCTCAATCTTTGGTTAGCTTAGCTTGACATAAACCCTTCATCTTCCACCTCCATCTTCACTCCGTTTCTCTTGGCTGCCATAGACTTCACCTGCCTACCTCTGTTGGAGCAGCCATGTCTCTTCAATTAGGTCATGTCTCTTCAATATTTCTTCTTGACAGTTATTCATTAGGTCAAGATGCATCTTTCCAGCCCAAAATTGCCTAACATTGTGCAACATACAGTCCGATGTTGTTGAAAAACATACATATGGTGCAAATTTCATTGCTATGAATGGGACCTATTCTCTCTCCCTAGTGTGAGCATTCTTCCACAAGTTATCATAGATCGTTTGTTGTTCACATAGGTGACTTACTTCAGCTAAGAGGGCTTGAGAAAATTCCACTCCAGGAGAGAGATATTAGAAGAATACTCAGAGGTGGTACTACAAGAAGTCATAACCAGCCTGCTGTCTGCTGTTCAATCGATGGCGCCATCATCACCCCTCACAATGTCAAGGGCTACCATAATGCTTTTAAATTTTATCATATGGGCTACCTCTTGACAAAATTTCAACTCAAATGGTCTACTAGGTGAGCTGGTACAACCAAAATATTAGGCTGTTTTCCTGAAACCTTAACTGGTAGCCATAGCCACTTACCTTCAAGCTCATTTTTTCCTTCACTTTCTCTCTCTTGCCACTTAAACCAAACCTCTGCCACTTTGATCCACTGATATTTGAATTTTTGAGCAATATTTCAATATCCAACAAGCAAGACTTGGAAATCTTTTGAAGATTTGAAGCTTTCACTGAAGTACAAGCATCAAGCATAGTGAAATTTAATGCTACCATTGCTTGTGTTTTTCAACACACTGCAAGTCAACTTGGTTACTGATCAACCTCAATCAAGTGAAGCCATTTTGAAGCTATTTCCAACAAGTATTTCCCATCAAATTAGCAAGGAGGGGAGAAATCCAAGCATCAAAGCATCAAACTCAAGTGTCTGAAAGCATAGTATCTATTGATACTTATCAAGTGTTATTTGATACTACATTCCTTGTGTCTTTTTGCACAATTAAATATTTTGCTGCTCAAATCTGAGTGTTTTGGTGTTGATTTTCTACTCCAACATGTGCAAAGACTCTCCAACTGTTTCACTTCAAAGGGGTTGGGTTTCACACCTAGCAAACCTGCATCAAGCTCATTCTGATGAAGAAGGGTCTTTGGGCCATTACCAATGGCAAGGAGAAGAAGCCTAGGGATGCACACCTTGCAGTTACTTAGAAAAATAATGATGAAAAAGCACATGCCATCATTAAGTTGGAATTGGATGACAGCTACATCCACCATGTGGATACTTGTGAAACCTCTAATGATACATGGAAGAGATTGGATACTTTATTTGGTGCATAATCAAAGTTATCTAAGTATGGATTACTGATTGAATTTTTTGGGCTAGATATGAAATCAAAAACATCTCTTGCAACTTACTTAAACTACTTGGAAAGTCTCTTACAAACTCAACTTGTAGGAATTGATCTCAAGATGGATGAAGATATTTGTATTGGTGTGTTGTTAAAAAGCCTGTCTCCTAAGACTATAATAATGTGTCAAACAACTACATTGATCAACATGCCTAGTCCTAAGCTGGTTGACATTAAGGCCTCCCGGCTAGAAGAAGAAAAGAAGGTAAAATCCAAAGAAGAACCAAGCACCTCTAAAGATATATGTAGGTACCATGTACAAGGGCAAGAAAGATCAACTGGTATATGACTTCTGCAAAAGGATCAGGCATACGGAGAAATTCTATCATGTCAAGAAGAAGTCCCAAAAGGCCTATCTAGTTGTTGTTAAAGAAGAAGAAGATCATGGAGCAAAAGAAGAAGAAGAAGATCATGGAGCAAAAGAAGAAGAAGAAGATCATGGAGCAAAAGAAGAAGAAGAAGAAGAAGAACACCACCAGGAGAAGGACAAGCCTCATTAGTCCTTCTATTCTGATAGACTTTTTTAGCCTTGTATTGCCTAGCCCTAATGCTTTTGACATAAGCTTGTAAACTCCTTATGTAAACCATGTACTACAACCTCTATATACTTTGTGAGGCCCCTGTTACAGCCTCTAGATGTCCACCATGTCTTTCCTACCCATACTTAGCCTTTTCTACGATAGCCTTTGGTGTTTACCATGTTTGTGGTGTGCCTCAAATGCGTCCATAAAATCTGTGAGTAAGCTTGTTATTGGATCAATCCTTCAAAGTAGAATAGTGAGACTTGGACATCTTCAACAAAAATAATTATCCTTCTTAGAACTCTAAAGGTTGTCTCTTCTCATCTGCATACATCTTCATCTGGTTTTGAGCTTTTCTAAGATTCATCTTACACTGTTGAAGAAGGGTCTATGGGAGTGGAGTTTTGAGCCCGGGATGTGCCTAAAATTTGCCAAAAAATCCAAAATTTAGGGGAAAAATATTCAACATCGAAGGCGGCGGCTCCAGCTAGGACGATTTTAAGCACCAAGTGAAAGACGACTTTTAAAAGGCGCCCCAGTGACACTTGTGGATTTTTGATAATTTTTTCGAGTGCCGTGCGGGATGTCAGGAGCTACCAGTCAATGCTGGATGTCAAGCTGGATGCCCAAGATTTTTCAAAGCTCAAATCGGATGCCGGACGATCAAATGGCCACGAAAGGGTCAAGATTCGAAAAGGTGGACCTTGGCCAAAAGGGGTGGTGCCCTTTGGAGCTTTGAACCCCCCCCCCCCCCCCCCCCCCGCCCCCCAAAAAAAATTTATGCATCCTTGATGAAAAAACGTGGGGAGATGAAGGTGACGTGATGTAGGAAGGCGGCCGTTTTTTGCACCCTCATCCTCCATGATCATGATATGGGCTGAATGCAACCCATGCAACTGACAATGGGGCTGATCTTCTCTCTCTTTGATGGTTCTATCGCCACCCTTCGCGCGTGTAATGGCTGTGTGGATGAAGAGATCTGATTCTATTCTTTCTCTCTCCTCCCTCTCTCTCTTCTCTATGGGTTGTTCATGTGTGCCATCTTGATGAAGGAACCGGGAAAGGAGAATGAAGGAAATGGTGATGGAGATTGATGGAGAAACTGAAGATTGATGTACAGCATTGGATTGAGAGAAATGGAGGATCTGTTTGCTGGTTATGAATGCAATCATTTAAGGCGTCTCGGGTTACGTAAAAACACGATATGAACATTTTTATGAGGAAAATGAAGGATTTTTTATAGTTTATGATGATAATTATGTTCTATTGAATTAAAAAAATTTGTGGGCTATTTGCATTATGAATAAATGCTGTGTAACAGAAAATCTTGGTTTTGCAATGATTTACATGCTTTATTTAATTCCCGTAAACCCAAAATGCGGTTTTTAAGTGGCAAAATCGTAGTTTTTCTGTTTCGGGTGGGGGAAAAGTGTTCCCATGGGGGGAATATGAAAGATAAATTGAATGATAGTGTGCTGAAGTGAGTGGGATAAGAAAAACCAGAAAATGGCCTATTTTATTAATAAATAAATCAAGAAAATGGAAAAAATGAGTGGAAAAATAGAAATACGTCTTGGAAAAATAAGAAAAAATATAAGAATTGTTTGTGAATGTGTGGTAGTGGCAGACCATGAGGTTGAGCCTCATTTTTTCCTATCTCTTTTGTTAAATTTTGTGATTTACTGCTTTTTCTACATCAAAACATGCTAAAATGAACCTTTACACCTATGCAACGAAAGCAATACCTAAACGTAGGGGGTTTGGGAGGTTTGAACGGTGTGATTTGCGTGTTGATTGTTGCTGATTTTCTGATGCATTTCATGTCATAGAGTTCGTGTTATTTTGAGTAAGAGGATAGTAGCACGAGTGCTATCTCGGTGCTATCCTTTCATCGCCGCAACGCGTTAAGGAATAAGCATAATGAAAAACCTAGTTGTGCACAAGCGCGTTGCTGATTTTAAAATGATGTTTGAGCACTTTAGAATCATTCACTTTGCATGTGCATGATGATCATGGTATTGGAATAAAAACCTGGATGCATAGCACCTGTTTTCAATGACAATGACTACGTTGAGTGTGGAAAGGCATCCTAAGCCGTAGGATAGACGTTGGTTCTTGTGGGATTATTTAGTGAGAAAACATGGTATATCTCGTGGATTTGAAAATGAAGAGTGGAGTTTGTTCGTTTGTTTTATATGTTGAGAAGCGCATCAAGGAGCCAATCCCTGCGATGTAGGAGAGCTGCAGTGAGGCTGCGGTGTTTCTACCGAGAGGTTGCCTCCCACGTGTGTGATTATCATGGTATTTATTGCCAATGTGTATGGGTTCTCCCTCTGAGGAGTTTTTAGAAGGGGAAACGTTGGACTAAAAAACTATAAAACTATAAACGCATAAATTAGGTTTTAGGGCAGTTTAGTCCTTTAGCAGCAGATTGACGCTCCTGGTCCACGAGGCCGTGAGGGTGTGTTAGTCTGTTATGAGAATGAGGTCCGGCTAGTGCCATAGCCAGTGCCGGCCCATTTCAGGTCCCATCAGTGGTGCGTCTGCCGGGAGCTACCAATAAGTGGTGGTTCTCGAATCTAGGGTTTTTAAGGACCAAAAAGTTGGTTTATGTCCTTTGACAAGGACCATCAAGCCGAAATACAAAAAGAAGAACGTGTTGAGAGGGTTAGACGGCGATTGGATATTGTAAGTCATTATTTTCCTCAAGAGGCAGTGGTCTTAGTAACCCAACTGCTGCAAATAGTCCTTTAGGTACAAGAGAAAGTGTAAGTTCTTCCTCTCTTCCACCAAGTCAACCCACTTCAAGTGGGGGTGTGATTCCATCAATCCAAACTCCTATTGTCAATCCGATTGTCATCATGGCACAACCCATTGCAATTCCTGCAGGGACGCCGGATTTTCCAGCTTTAGGAGTTCCTTTGCCCATTTTTAATGGGTTAGCCGAAGAAGATGCGGAGTTTCATATTTGTGAATTCCAAAGATTAATGTTTAATTACCGCATCCAAGATGAGGGACATCTTATGATGTTCTTTAACATGACGTTAAAAGGAAGGGCTGCGGTATGGTATCATGGCATAGAGACTGGAACCATAACCACAATCGACCAATTTTATGCAGCTTTCCCAGCAGAATATGCCCCTGAAAGAGGTGGCCAATACTGGTTGCGTGTTTTGAATATAACACGTCAAGATCCCCATGAGAATGTGAAAGCCTATGCCAAGAAGCTTAAGGAAGTGTTTCGTAAGTTACAAACTTACATTCCCATTCCGCCGGCTGCCCAATTGCAATACTTCTTGCATGGATTGGATTTCAATATTCAGGTACAATTGAGCAGTGTGGCTTTGGATGATATAGACACCGCCATTACGTGGGCAGAAGGAGTAGAAGCACGATTACAAACGGCCTACTCCTCTCGAATAAATCTTAATGCGGGTTGAGTACCTGGAGGCAATTTACCATTGATAAATGGAAGTCAAGGGATGCCTATGAATAACCCTAATGGGAGAGGAAGCATGGTTCAAAATGTACCTTTACTATCAGCTCCTCCCAGTGTGAGCCTATGGCAAGTCAGTTGACTCCATCAAATGTTGAAGGCCAAGTTTCGAACTCTAATGTTGTTCCTGTGAGTCAACAACCAATGCCCAATCAAATTGTTAGGCCAATGGAACGACGGATAGATGATCAAGGCTATGAGTCGAGTGCATCTAATGTCCTTGGTGAAGTTAAGGATATGATGAAGCATTACACTGACATGATTTCTGAACAATATCGGCAAATAGCTGTTGACGTTAATTTCTTGAAGAAGCAGCAGAATCTGATAGGAAGTCGACGCCCTGAAGAGGGTGATCCCTCAAGATTCAGTTGTAAGTGGTGTGGCGGACAAAATTTCCCTAGGAACTGTCCAAATGTTAAATGTGATATTTGTGGGAAGTCGGGCCACTTAGCCGCTACCTGTTGGAGTAAGATTAGTTCCCTCCAACAAGGGAGTAAACAACCAGGTCCAGT
This sequence comes from Lygodium microphyllum, assembly GCF_053477565.2. Lineage (NCBI taxonomy): Eukaryota > Viridiplantae > Streptophyta > Polypodiopsida > Schizaeales > Lygodiaceae > Lygodium > Lygodium microphyllum. The sequence continues at coordinate 56,556,924 of NC_141153.1, read as the reverse complement.
TAATCATAGAGCGTAAGGTAGTAACCTCCAACAAAATGATGGACCAAGACAAATACTGCAAAGGGGAAAGACCACTATAGAAGAGTTGCCACAAGGCAATGGAGTTAGCCTTATCGAGGCTGTACGCATCAATGATGCTGAAACCTCTAACCTACGAGCCGTGACAAGAGGTCAAAAGGCTAAAGAGGTTGACAAAGATAATGTAAAACCGGTCGAGGGAAACCCTAAGCAAGGAGATAAGGGGACGCAAGTCCTAAATCCTGGCGTGGGGAAGGGGGACCTCTAAGGCCTATTGACAGGAAAGTCGATCCTAAGAAGGATGAGGAAGTGCCAAGAAAGAAGGCAAGAGCTAAAAAAAAGCACCAAAACCGGTCCCGAGACCAAAAGAAAGGATGGTGTGGCGAGAAAAGAGAGCTTTGGCTATCTATCATGATTTTGATTTAGCAAATTCTCTTTGCGAAGTTAAACCAGATGTAAACCTCTTACAATTGATTAAATTATCTCCAGGAGTATGCAAGGAATTCAAGAAGATCCTGCATATTGGGTATATTGTAGAACCTTTGGGCATAGCATGAGTAGGGGAAGATTGGTTTGATCATGCTGAAAAGAATTGCCCTAGGGTTTCAGCATACGTGGATGGAATATTAGTAGAGCATGCCATCATAGATACTGGGTTCTCCGTCAATATCATGAGTTTAGAGTTGATGGAGAGGTTGGGTCTAGGCATCCAAAAAGATAGCTCCACCCTTCTTAGAATGGCTGATGATAGTCTACGACAACCAGAAGGTTGCGTTACTAAAGTTCATGTTACAGTTGCAAGTATAGAATGATTCTTGGACTTTAGGGTAATAATATTTGCAGGACGTCCTAGCTATCGAGTCTTGCTAGGCAGGCCTTGGATTTTACGAACAGACTGCCAAGTCGATATACCCGTCGGTCGAGTGGTTCTTGGAAGAGGTGCTAATCGAGTAATAGTTGATGCTTACCCTGAGTCTCCTCAGAGTGAGAGAGCTCCTTTATCCTCTATTCATATGATCCATCTGGTAGTGAGACATCATCCAATGATGAATCTAAAGAGGGGTCCACTAAAGAGGATATTTATCAGATAACTTTGAATGAGCCGATAGAGCCGCAAGATAGGATAAGAGACGTGGATGTGATTGAGTTGGACCTTGGCACGCCGAATGATTCGCGGCCAATTAAATTAGGTTCCATGCTCAATTCAATAGAAAGGGAGGACTATGTATCCTTGATTCAAGAATTCTGTGACATCTTTGCTTGGAGTTATGACAAGTTGAGAGGCATTCCTCCCAGCCTGGCTGCTCATACTATTCCTGTAAAAGAAGGCAGTCGCCCTGTGCGTCAGAAGGTAAGGCATATGCCTTTTGAATTGAGGGATGGGTTGTTTGAGGAGTTACATAAGTTACAGAAAGTTGGTTTAATTTTCCCTATACAACACACAGAATGGTGTTCACCAGTTGTCATCAGGAAGAAGAAAAACAACCAAATCCGACTATGTGTAGATTTTAGAGAGCTGAATAAGTAGACGGTTAAGGATTACTACCCGTTGCCATTTATTGACTAGATTTTGGATCAATTAGTGGGTAGGAAAATATATTCGTTTATGGATTGCTTTGGGGTTACAACCAGATGGCAATTGCAGAAGAGGACAAGTTGAAAACATCTTTTATTACTGTCTTTGGTACTTTTGCATACCATGTGATGGCCTTTGGCTTGTGCAATGCACCTGGATCATGGCAACGAACAGCAGACAAGACCTTTGGTGACATTTCCCCAGATGATTTGAAAGTATTTATTGATGACCTGGGGGCCGCCACTATAAGGGAAATGATGTTGATTATCTTAAGAAAGTGCTTTGAGCATTGTAGACAATTTTGTATCGCTCTTAACCCACGGAAGTGTGTCTTTGGAGTGCCTTATGGGCTATTGCTAGGCCATGTGGTAAGTTCAGTAGCGATCGCAAACTGACCCTAAAAAGATCAAGGTTATACTAGCTATGAGTCCACCACGCACTCCGAAAGAAGTTCATAGCTTTTTGTCATCGATAAGATACTATCGGAGGTTTATAAATGCCTTGGCAGAAAGGACGTTGCCACTACGAACTTATTATCCTTTAGCTGCCTATTTGTATGGAGCGACCCTTGTAAGGTAGCTTTCGAGGATGTGAAATAGGAGCTAGTAAAAGTACCAGTTTTAAAAGCACCTAAAAGAGGTGAGGTATTTTACATATTTTCAGCAGCCACATGCATAGTATCAGCTGCTGTTTAGCCCAAATCTGGGAGGAAAAGTGGTATCATTCGATAGCTTTTGCTAGTTGGAAATTGAGCATATCAGAAATCAACTACACCTACATGGGGAAGTTGTGCCTTGCGATGGTCTTTAGGACTAAAAAATTCAGGCACTACATCCTCTATGAGAAGGTAGTTTTCTATACGAAAGTGGAAGGGCTTAGATTTCTTATGAACAAGCTACAACCGCCTGATCGTTTGGCAAAGTGGTTGATTACTTTGCAGGAGTTCAATTATGAGATTAAGAGTAAGCCACCAAGGTTGCAGGGTATTGTGGAATGCCTTGTGGATTTCAGGGAGTCGAAAGAGACTTTGGCTGAAGGAAGTGATATCGACGAAATGTTTAAAATTGATACAGCTTTTATCCCATCTTGGTACGCTGCCATCACGCATTATCTATCAACGGGAGAGATTGGAGCTGGTTTATCAAAATCGAAAAATAGGAAAATCAAACAACATGATTTGAAGTTTTCCTTGATCGCAGGAACACTATATCGGTAGGGTATTGATGATATCTATTGCCGATGTGTGATGCCTGACGAGGTTCCTTTCATCTTGGAGGAGTGCCATGATTCTGCATGTGGAGGGAACTTTGCTAGACGGTTGACTGCACAGAAAGCTTTAAGAGATGGATATTAGTGGCCATCCATATTCCAAGATTCCTTTGAGTATGTTAAGAGATGTGATACCTGTCAAAGACATGACAGCAGAGAGAATAGGAAACGCCCACTTATGCCTATCATGGCTATCCTTCCATTTGAGAAGTGGGGCATTGACTTTGTGGGTCCTATCACCCCGTTGTCTACTACCCAAAAGAGGTACATTATAGTAGCAACTGATTATTTTACAAAATGGTCAGAAGCGCAGGTGACAAGGCAGGACCATGCAAAAAAGACTGCAAGTTTCCTTTTAGAGCAGATTATCTGCTGTTTCGGTCCACCGAAGGAACTAGTGTCGTGTTGGACTGTGGAACCCACTTTTTGAATAAGGTGATTAAAAGCTTGACTGAAGCTTGGCAAATCAAGCATAACAAAACGACCCCCTATAATCCGCAAGCAAACGGGCCAGTCGAAAGTACTAATAAGCATCTTGTGGGAATCTTGTCTAAAATAGTCTCTGAGAAGAAACGAGACTGGGACATGAAGTTGTATGTGGCAGTATGGGCATACAATACAACGTTCAAGTGAGCTACCGGCCATACTCCATTTAAATTAGTGTATGGGGAAGAGTGTGTGTTACCCCTTGAAATCGAGTTGCCAACCATACGGTTTGCAATTAACCACTCTTTGGGAGATGAGGATTCACTTTTTGAACGTTTCACGACCATAGCCCACCTGGATGAAATGAAATTACAGAGCTTATTACACCAGGAGGTAGCTAAACGTCGGATGAAGCAGTTGCACAATCTTAAAGCAAAGAAGTATACCTTTAAAAAAGGGCAATTAGTTCTGTACTATGATGCACGTAGGGAGTTGTTTTCAGGAAAGCTGGAACCTAGATGGGATGGCCCCTACAAGATTGTCGGGATAGGGAAAAATAGGTCCACGGCTCTACTAGCTGATCTGCCAGGGAGTAGAGTTTAAAAATAAGGTTAATCTTAATAAGATTAAACCTTATTATTTCTAAGTATGCTAACGCGGGAAATGCATTGTAGGTCCATGCTGGGGTTGAGTTGAGACCTGCAAAAGAGCTTAAAGCTGGTTGATGGGGCGGTTAATTCCTTATTTGGAGCACCCATATCTAGAGCAGAGATACCATCAGGGGAAACTTATCTAGTGGAGCAAAGGATACAAAGTGATTGAGCAAGAATACGGAACCTTTGTGTGGGAGATCAAAGTCTTCTGCCATCATTGCTTACGAATGTTGACAAGTATCCCTGTTGAGTTCAATGAAGAAGGTGGGATGGAGCCGTCAGTTCATCCTCTAAACATGTTAAATTTTGACAATCATAATTACGAATAGAGGAGTTCGTGATGGCAGCTTGGGTAAACCCATTGTGGACGTACAGATTATATTTTGACGGAGCGTCCAGGGGCCCTAATAAAAAAGGGAGTATTGGAGTAGTAATCTGAGATCCCTGACGTAGAGTTACGATGAAGTTAGCTACTTATCTCGGGGTAGGATTCACTAACAATATGGCGGAGTATAAAGCCTTGATTATGGGACTACATATTGCCAAAACAAGGTGGTATTCGGCAGTTGTTAGTAAAAGGGGATTCCCAGTTGATCTTGAATCAGCTAGATGGGACATACACAGTGCAGAATCCCATCCGTTGTATGTATCATCGAGCTGCGATGACCCTACTTGAGGAGTTTGAGAGTGTCTTTTCAGCTGATTCCACGTTACTGGAATCAGTTTGCGGATTCACTGGAAAATCTTGCTTATGAAGAAGACATTTTCTTCAACTGTGGTCCTAGTTTGGATATTGCTATCGATAATGAAACAGGACTCGGTCGCTTGTGGGGAATGTTATCAGAGCACGCAATATATGGCAGGCGATGGTTGATATGGGTGATGCAAAGAGTAGTCGAGACCAATCTACCATTGTTATCCTGGACCCATAGGCTGATTAGACAACATGTTATGCATACACCTCTTGCTATATATGCAGGAGGGATGGGTCATAATCTTATTTAGTTTAGGGCTGTGAGCCCCATTTTTTATCCTTGGAAAGGAGCATATTATTGTATATCTGTACTATTTCGGGGAGGGATGTGTAGGTGCTATTATGTTTTATTTCATTAGGCCAAGAGGGCCAATTGTCTGTTTAGTACATGTGCAGTTAATGGTTTCTTATTTTAGTCTTGTGCTAGACAGGTTCAAAGAAGAGCTTGGAAGGAGCCTTCATTGCGCAGAAACTTCTCGTGGCCCTATCCAGGTGATATCTCTCCTTTTCGAAGTACCGAGGTTTTATGCATATGTGTTTGTGTGCTTGTAGGGGATTTTCTTTTCTTGTTGAGGACCGGCGTCCGAGGCATGAAGTCCCAGGTTTAGGTTAGGTATGTCTGAGGGAGGTCTGAGTAGTTGTTGCCTCCTGTAAAGACATTGCCAAGCATCGAAAGACCTGTTTCAGAAGTAGTCCTAGTGACCCTGTTCTGCTAGCCTGCTAGGCAATCGTTTTTAGGAGTTCTTGCTTAGTTGTGAGACAGTTAGAGAAGCCTACCGAAGAAAAAATGATGATAAAGAAGAAAAACTTGAATATCCGAAAGAAAATAAATATATACAAAGGTGTGTAAAAAGGGGTTCTAACCCCTATAAAAATGGAAAAGAAAAGAAATGAAAATTTATACGCAGTTGATCATCGCCTTGCGAAGGCCTGGTAGGTTCTTGGGGATGAGTCAGACCCGGGGCCGATGCCTTGTCTTCCTAGGGGTGGCATCTTGCTAGAAAAGAAGAAAGTAAGGACGGTTGGAGCGAAAATAAAAGTGAGCGTTAGAAAAGGATTAAGTGTCGCCTTGCGAGGGCTTGGTAGGTTCTTGGGTACTGAGACAGGACCTGAGGCCGATGCCCTGTTCTCCTTGGGTCATTATGCTCAGCTCCCTCCTTTTTACATGCCCGAGTATGGAAAAATAAAAACCCTAAAAGAAGGAATGTGCTAAAAGGAAATACTTCTTGATCAGGCTATAGGAGTCCTCGCCTAGTAGGAGCTCCTGGTTGTGTTGTCCTTAGTTAGGTAGGTAGTTCAGACCACCACTTAGGGCGACTTCTTTGATAGTTCTTTTTAGTTTGGTCGTATTGGAGCAGTTGGTTAGTGACTAGCTTTGGACCTTCTATCAGATTATGCTAGGCCTACTCCTTGTGGATTTCATGCCTTGGTTTTGTCAGGGGGTAGGGTGAGCATTGTGCTGTGTTTTAGTATGTGTCTATTTTGTATCAGCTTGATGCTTCCTTTGGTTGTTTTGTGTAGATCTGTTGTAGGATTCGACAGGGTGAGTCGCCCTATCCCGTGGTCGCCAATGAGAGCAGAGTTTTGAGCCCGAGACGTGCCTAAAATTTGCCAAAAAATCCAGAATTTAGGGGAAAAATATTCAACATCGAAGGCGACGGCTCCAGCTAGGACGATTTTAAGCACCAAGTGAAAGACGGCTTTTAAAAGGCACCTGAGTGACACTTGTGGATTTTTGATAATTTTTTCGACTATTGTGCGGGATGTTAGGAACTTCGAGTCAATGTGGGATCTCAAGCCGGGCGCCCAGGATTTTTCAGAGCTCGAATCGGATGCCGGACGATCAAATGGCCACGAAAGGGTCAAGATTCGAAAAAGTGGACCAAAGTTTGGCCAAAAGGGGTAGTGCCCTTTGGAGCTTTGACCCCCCTCCCCCCCCCCCCCCCCCCCCCCAAAAATAAATTTATGCATCCTTGATGAAAAAATGTGGGGAGATCAAGGCGACGTGATGCAGGAAGGCGGTCGTTTTTTGCGCCCTCATCCTCCATGATCATGATGTGGGGCTGAATGCAACCCATGCAACTGACAATGGGGCTGATCTTCTCTCTCTTTGCTGGTTCTATCACCGCCCTTCGCACATGTAATGGCTGTGTGGATGAAGAGATCTGATTCTAGTATTTCTCTCTCCTCCCTCTCTCTCTTCTCTATGGGTTGTTCATGTGTGCCATCTTGATGAAGGAACTGGGGAAGGAGAATGAAGGAAATGGTGATGGAGATTGATGGAGATGCTAAAGATTGATGTACAGCATTGGATTGAGAGCAATGGAGGCTCCATTTGCTGGTTATGAATGCAATCATTCAAGGCGTCTCGGGTTACGTAAAAAACACGGTATTACCATTTTTATGAGGAAAATGAAGGATTTTTTATAGTTTATGATGATAATTATGTTCTTATTGGATGAAAATTTATTTGTGGACTGTTTGCATTATGAATAAATGCTGTGTATCAGAAAATCTTGGTTTTGCAATGATTTACATGCTTTATTTAATTCCCGTAAACCCAAAATGCGGTTTTTAAGTGGCAAAATCGTAGTTTTTCCATTTCGGGTGGGGGAAAAGTGTTCCCATGGGGGGAATATGAAAGATAAATTGAATGATAGTGTGCTGAAGTGAGTGGGATAAGAAAAACCAGAAAATGGCCTATTTTATTAATAAATAAATCAAGAAAATGGAAAAAATGAGTTGAAAAATAGAAATACGTCTTGGAAAAATAAGTAAAAATATAAGAATTGTTTGTGAATGTGTGGTAGTGGCAGAGCATGAGGTTTAGCCTCATTTTTTCCTATCTCTTTTGTTAAATTTTGTGATTTACTACTTTTTCTACATCAAAACATGCTAAAATGAACCTTTACACCTATGCAACGAAAGCAATACCTAAACGTAGGGGGTTTGGGAGGTTTGAACGGTGTGATTTGCATGTTGATTGTTGCTAATTTTCTGATGCATTTCATGTCATAGAGTTCGTGTTATTTTGAGTAAGAGGATAATAGCACGAGTGCTATCTCGGTGCTATCCTTTCATCGCCGCAATGCGTTAAGGAATAAGCATAATGAAAAACCTAGTTGTGCACAAGCACGTTGCTGATTTTAAAATGATGTTTGAGCACTTTAGAATCATTCACTTTGCATGTGCATGATGATCATGATATTGGAATAAAAACTTGGATGCATAGCACCTGTTTTCAATGACAATGACTACGTTGAGTGTGGAAAGGCATCCTAAGCCGTAGGATAGATGTTGGTTCTTGTGGGATTATTTAGTGAGGAAACATGGTATATCTTATGGATTCGAAAATGAAGAGTAGAGTTTGTTCATTTGTTTTATATGTTGAGCAACGCATCAAGGGGCCAATCCTTGCGATGTAGGAGAGCTGGAGTGGGACCGCGGTGTTTCTACCGAGAGATTGCCTCCCATGTGTGTGATTATCGTGGTATTTATTGCCAATGTGGATGGGTTCTCCCTCTGAGGAGTTTTTAGAAGGGGAAACGTTGGACTACAAAACTATAAAACTATAAACGCATAAATTAGGTTTTAGGGCAGTTTAGTCCTTTAGTAGCAGATTGACACTCCTGGTCCGCGAGGCCGTGAGGGTGTGTTTGTCTGTTACGAGCATGAGGTCCGGTTAGTGCCATAGCCAATGCTGACCCATTTCAGGTCCCATCAGTCTACATTATTTTCAATTCTTGTTTCCTATGAGGATTGGTTCTTTCATTGAAGATGATTGTGGGTAAGGGCACCTTATAACCATACTTAGCCTCAAATGGTGAAACTCCAATGCTAGCACGAGTGGAGTTATTGTAGGCAAACTCAGCCAAGTGTAACCAAGAATCCCATGAATTCTGGACATCTTAACAGAAATGTTGAAGATAAGTCTCCAACCACTTGTTTACCCTTTCTGTCTTCCATCAGTTTGTGGATGATAGGATATAGAGCAAGATAATTTAGTGTCCATATATGTGAATACTGCCTGCCAGGGAAGGGCTAGAAGCAAGTTGTTTCAGCGAGCTTTTGAGTTTTTTTTTTTTGCAACCCCTCTATTGTTATTCCACATAGTTCACTTATTCCAGCCTTAGATATATCAACCTCCACTTTCACTTCCACCACCATCACCACCACCACCACCACCACCAGCACTACCACCATTGCCGCTACCGCTGCCACTACCATCGTCACCACCACCGTTGTTATCGCTAGCTCTACCACCATCACTACCTTTGCCACCACCTTCACTCACTCACTCATACACACACACACACACTCTCTCTCTCTCTGTAGATGTAAGTAGTTCATTCTCTCTCTCTCTCTCTCTCTCTCTCTCTCTCTCTCTCTTAAATTATGCCACCTATCTCACCATCACCACTCTCTCCCTCTCTCCCTCTCTCCCTTTCTCCCTCTCTCTCTCTTGCAACCCAAAAATAATTTGTGCTAGTACTATGGATTGATAGAATTTGTATTATATTATATCATGAAAGGTGTTTCAACAAATAGTTCTCTCTCTCTCTCTCTCTCTCTCTCTCTCTCTCTCTCTCTCTCTCTCTCTCTCTCTCATGTTTGCAATATAGAAACATTTGTGCAAGCAATCCAAATCGATAGAGCTTGTATTACATTATTGGATTGTGACATGTGTTCCAATGAATAATTCTCTCTTTACCGATATATAGCTAGCTCTGTGTGTGTGTGTGTATGTGTGTGTGTGTGTGTGTGTGTGTGTGTGTGTGTGTGTGTGTGTGTGTGTGTGTGTGTGTGTGTGTGTGTGTGTGTGTGTGTGTGTGTGTGTGTGTGTGTGTGTGTGTGTGTGTGTGTGTGTGTGTGTGTGTGTGTGTGTGTAACAAGCGGGATACACACCAACTAGGGTTTAGACACCCCGCCACACTGATCGGGGTATTTACGGTGTAAGAGCCCTAGATTAGGTCAACCAGTGATTATCAAGATCATACTCTTCACCTTCATCTCCAGCTTCCATGGCTTCCTCCTTCATTCTCTCCTCTTTTCTCTCTTTTTCTCTCTTCTTCTAGTCTTCTTCCTTCTTCTTCTTGTTCTCTTTCTCTCTCCTCAGCTCTCATTCTCTCTTCTCTCAGCTTCTTTCATTACAAGTGGCATTAGAGCTTCAGGCTTTGGTCCTTTTCCTCTTTCCCCTTTCTCCCTTTTCAAATCCCAAAAACCCTAGTTACTCAGCTTACAGGAACAGGTACAGCAAGAAGGACTACTGTTAACCTCAGCTTTTTGAAGCAAGCAAGAGCTATGGCTGGAGACTCAGACATATCTGGAGATAAAACAGTTTAAGTAGGAGGTCGTCACTTATTTTCATGCAAATTTTAGGAGTCCTAGGGCAAGTTGGGGGTTCATCGGTTTAGATAAGGAAAAAAAACCACAGTTACTTTTTATTCCAGACTTCTCTCTCTTCCCCATCAAGCTATTCCCTCAAGCTCCCATGGTGGACTTCCCCCAAATCCCTTCTTCCTGCTGCAACCAGTCCTCAACCTCAACATTCAGCCCTCCCACAAGCTTCGGAGGGTCATTTCCCACCTATCAAACACCCTAGTGACTACCTTCAGCCCATCAAGGAGACAGCAGGCAGCAGCCCGTAAAATCCGGTGCATTTTGCGCTGAGCTCCATGCCTCTTCCAGCACCCTTGTCCTCCTCCTCCTACTACTTTGCTACCTCCCTAGCACTCTTGGGCACTGATTCAACATACTCCTTCCTCTCCCCCTTTGCATTTTGACCCAGGAATCAACTCCCATGGTGGACAGCAGTTGGGACTGTTTGAAATAGTTTGGGGCATGGCGGATTCTTCAAATTGAAGCTTTCTCTAACCCAGAGAGCTCAACCCCACAAGCCCTTCAGCATGTGAAGGATTTCTCTTGCCCAGATGAAGACATTGAGCTCAGCATGTATGGGAGCCTTGCGGGCAGCCATGAAAGCTTCACTTGAAGCTTCCCATTCTTGAAGCTCAAGCTCGGGGATAAGCTTGGGAGCCTTCTTCATCACCAGGAGCACTCAAATGCTGAAGCACTCTTCCACGGATGCCCAACCAACAAACCAGACTTGATCAATGGAGCAAGTAACATCATGATGATTCGTGCTTCAACGGTCTTCCCAAGCATTAAAGAGGTATGCCATTCTGATCTTAATCTCTCAATTTAGCCACTTGTTGAGCTTAATCCATTGTTGGAGAGATTCAAGATTGCATATAAGCATCATACCTCTTCTTGAATTTCATTGTAATGGCTGACATTAACCCCCTACCTTGTCTTATGATCTTGGATGAATAATAGCCATTGTAAATTGGGTAAGTAGCAGCCAGTGAGTCATTGGACTGCCAAGGTAACCCCTACCCCAACCTTTATCATTCCTTGCATCTCATGAAAAGGCCCAATATCTTCTTTCCAATGCATCTCATGCTGATTGCTTATTAAAATTTTCTGCCATGTATACTCCGGCTGAGGAAAAAGGCCGATGCCAAGAGAGGTGGTAAGACAAAAGAGAGGTGACCCTCCCTTACCACTTAAGACAAAAGAGAGGTGGTAAGACAAAAGAGAGGTGACCCTCCCTTACCACTTAAGACCCTCAAGGGGTGCACAACCCGGCCCTGGGGGAACTTTGCCCACCTCCTAGTGATTCGGAGCCCAATACTTGTTTGCAGGTGCAGGTACTTCCATGAGCTCCACTCCCCTGTCCCAATAATCTCTCTTGGATACCCCACAATGCTAATGGCATCCATGTATGACACTTGAAGTATATACAATCAATGGATATGTATGGCAATGAATGTACTTATGCATGAATGGCAGAGTTGATGGGTATGCAATGATGCTCGGGATTATGTTCAGTATGTCCATGATGCTATTGATGTGGCAGATCATGCCCCTTGATCTATGCTCTATCCATGTAGGACATTAGTACTAAGGGACAGGTAGTGTTTTGATCACAGTCCTGCAGGACTGTCACAAAGTTCCCATTGTAGAAAATTCTGTCCTAAAGGGCTTCGTCCCCTCTGGTTTGAATCAAAAATCTCCCCAATCGGAGTTATGTTGTGAAAGTTATGCCCATTTTTGTGCACTAGGGTCAATGTGGACAAGATATAGATCGCTCCAAGACAAGCGTACTGACCCCCTACAGAAAATTCTAATCATTTTCTATTATAAAGGTTAATAGCTCATCTCGAAGAGGCCGTCGTCCCCTCTGACTTGAGCCCAAAACCTCATCAATCAGAGTTTCCTGCAAAAGCTTAATAGCTCATCTTGAAGAGGCCGTCATCCCCTCCGACTTGAGCCCAAAACCTCATCAATCGGAGTTTCCTACAAAGAGTTACGCCCCTTTTACTGACAGCAGGTCTTGTGGACTGCACCCAGATGGCTAGCCAGGAAGGCAAAAGCAAGGCCTAAGAGGAACTCCAGAGGGAGATTAGAGACTCCTAGACCTCCATGAATGAGGAACCAAGCTCAGCACAAGATTACCATGGTGACATACAGGAGAAAATGCCTAAAACGTGTAAAATATTACACGGCGCAGCGAACAGAATCTGAGAAAGAGATAGAGAGTACACAACAGATAAGAGGAGAATCAGTAAAATTCTTTAACTCCAAACAACTGATACAAAGATGGCTCTGTCCACCCGTGCGCTTCCACTGTGTGAAGCTTAGATGGCGATCTAGACAGAAGATAGGTGAAGAGCTTAAGGCTAGCTGGAACAACAACTCTGACTGGGTGAAAGATGAGTGTGAGATGGCTGCGAAGGGGTTTAGCTTTTATAGCCCGCGAAGGTCGTTAGGTCGGCCTGCTGACCGACCTACCATATGAGCCTCCACTAGTCGGCCAGGGAATATTCCAGGGAATATTCCCTTTACCATCGGGCCGGGGGCGCTGCCCCCGGACCCCCGCCAGGGGGGCCGCTGGCCCCCCTGGGACCCCCCAGCCAGGGGCCGCTTCCGCGGCCCCCGGACCCCACAATAGGGGCCCCTTTTAACTCCCTTACCACGCAACTCAATGCAATGTGCCTCGAGTTGCTACCAGCTTAACCACTCCGTCTAACCCAAAGATTAGACCCACAACAGTCACCTTTTTGCCATCCGGTCACATAGACCTCATCTGATATACAAGTCAGGACTCAACCAATGTCCGGGCTCACATTTGGCTTCTCCTCATAATGGGGGCCTTACAACTTTGAGCACCATGGATCATTGGTAGCACCTAATGAGGGTGGGGCATTGATCATATCTAACACCCCCCCTCAATGTCCACCCATAGGTGAACTATCTCCTCGGCCCAATGCCGAGTCTCTGAAGATGAACTTGAAGCAGATCCTTCGTAAGTGCTTTGGTGAAGATATCTGCTCCATTCTCCTCTGTTGGACAGTAGACCAATTCCACTATCCCATCCTCCATCAAATCACGCACATAGTGATACTGGATCTCTATATGTTTGGTGCGTGCATGAAACACTGGATTTTTGGCAATGGCGATGCAACTCTGATTGTCACATCTCAGCACAGTTGGTTCTTCATCCTGCACTCCCATATGCCATAGAATCCTTCTCAACCATACGGCCTCACATGCAGCAAAACAAGCTGCCTTGTACTCTGCTTCGGTAGAAGACAATGCCACTGTTGGTTGCTTCTTACTAATCCAAGAGAAAATTCCTGAACCCAAAGAGAAACAATAACCAGAAACTGACTTCCTGGAATCAATGTCTCCTGCCCAATCTGAGTCACAGTTCCCCACAAGAGAAGTTCCGAAACTGTATGTGATACCATAGTCAAGAGTTTTCTTCAAGTATCTGAGCACCCGCATCCCAGCCTTCCAATGACTCTCATGAGGTTTGTTTGAGAACCTGCTCAAAACACCAACAGCAAAACTGATATCTGGTCTGGTGTTACACAAGTAGATTAGACTGCCGACCAACCTCCTATACCTCCCAATGTCTGCTAGTGCTGATGTATCCTCAACGGATAACTTTACATTCACCTCCATAGGTGTAGCTATCTCCTTGCACTCGGTCATGCCAAATGCCTTCAAGATCTCCCATGCATACTTCTTCTGAGAGATGAAGATCTTTCCTGGCTCTTGCCAGACTTCAATCCCCAAACAATAGTGCAGCAAGCCCAAGTCTGTCATTTCAAACTCAAAACTCAAAGCCTTTCGAGTTTGGTTGATCATATCTTCATAGTCACCTGTAATAAGAAGGTCGTCCACATATAGGACAATCACTACAGACTTTTTACCATCCCTGTAAACATACAAGTTAGCATCTGAGGCACATCTTTTGAAGTTTAGGTTTAAAAAGAACCTATCTATCCGCTGGTACCATGCTCTGGGGGCTTGTTTCAGCCCATACAATGCCTTCTTCAGTTTACACACTTTGTTCTCAGAATGGGGGGCCTCAAACCCTGGTGGCTGAGCCACGTACACCTCCTCCTTGAGGTCACCATTTAAGAACGCTGACTTAACATCCATTTGGTACACTGGCCACTTCTTGTGGGCAGCCACTGCAAGTACCGTGCGAATAGTGGTCATTCTGGCAGTTGGGGCAAATGACTCTTGAAAATCAAACCCTTCAACTTGTGAAAATCCTTGGGCAACCAGTCTAGCTTTGTACTTTTCTAAGGTACCATCAGCCTTGTACTTTACCTTCCAGATCCACTTGGTGCCAATAATCTTCCGCTTTGCTGGCCGATCCACTAGCTCCCAAGTGTCATTCTTCATTATGCTGTCATACTCCGCCTGCATAGCAGCCTTCCATGATGGATCTGCAAGTGCTTCTTCTAAGTCAGTTGGCTCCTTTACTTCTCTCATAATCTCAACCATCAAGGCCATGTTGACTATGTGAGCAGAAGCCCTCCTTTGCTCCTCTATTCTCTGAGACCTCCTTGGTCCGTCTGCCTTCTCCTCAACAGATGCAGGCATAGGATTATTGTGGTCATAGAGCTGCTTCACCCAGCGCGGCAATGGCTTTTCCGGTGGGGTGATGTCAGGTTGGTGAACTTTTTCCTCATCATCTGAAGATGATGCTTCCTCCTCCTTAAGGATAGGGATAGCTCTCGGGACAGGTTCATAGTGGACTACTTCTTCGCTTGATGATAAAGTGGAAGACCTTGCCTTCTCCTCCTCCACTGTATGCGGCTCCTCCTTGAACACCACATCACGGCTCGCGATGATCTTCTTTGCCTCTTGGTCATATAACTTGTAAGCCTTCTGCTCATCACTATAACCCAAGAAGATACATTTTCTGCTTTTTGGTTGTAACTTGTTTCTCTTCTCATCTGGAACATGTGCATAACATTCACATCCAAAAATTCTGAAATGTGAAACAGATGGTTTCTTACCAGTGTAAGCCTCATGAGGTGTTTTTCCCTTGAGAGCCTTTGTGTAGCTCCGATTTAGAATGTAGACTGCAGTATTAACAGCTTCAGCCCAAAAATGGTTAGGCAATCCCTTGCCCTTTAGCATGCATCTTGCCATCTCCACAATGGTACGATTCCTGCGTTCCACAACACCATTCTGCTGAGGTGTGTGAGGCGTCGTCAATTGACGCTTGATCCCTTTGCTCTTGCAAAAGCCTTCAAACTCCTTTGAGTTGAACTCACCACCACCATCTGTTCTAAATTTCTTCACACTTTTCCCTGTTTCATTCTCAACAAGTATTAGCCATTCTTTAAACTTACCAAAAGCTTGAGCCTTATCACGAAGGAAGTACACCCACATCTTCCTACTGTAGTCATCGACAATCAACATAAAATAAGAAGATCCCCCCAAGGCCTGTGTAGGCATCTTACCACACAAGTCAGCATGCACCAACTCTAGAGGAGCATGTGCTCTATTCTTGCTTTCTTGTGGAAATGCCTTTCTCTGTTGCTTGCCCATCATACAAGCTTCACATGGTTCCTTCAATTCAGTTATTGTAGGTAGGTGAGCAACCATACCTTGCTTTTGCATCTCCTTCAATACTGCAAATCCGATGTGTCCAAACCTTTCATGCCAAAGCTTACTTGTGCCCACTCCAGCGGTGGCTGTAAGAGCACTTAGCTCATACAGGTTGTTCCTTCTTTCTCCTTTGCCAACAATTGTGCCAGCACTATCAATAATTTCTGCACCTGTCTTCTTGAACCTCACTTCATGACCAAGATCAGTTATGGCAGCAACTGATAAGAGATTTCTCCTGATTTCGGGAACATACAACACATTTGAAAGCTTTTTGACTTCACCATTTGCAGCAACAAAAGAAATAGTACCTGTGCCCGCAGCAGGGCATTTAGCATCATTTCCAACCGTCACAGTGATGGATTCTTGTAGAGGCTGCATAGAACTGTATAGACCTTTCTTGTTGGTCATGTGACGGGAGGCCCCACTATCCAACACCCAAGAGTCAGTGGTAGATTCTTCTTGCGCCGAGGAGCACACTTCCTCAATGGTCGCCATGAATAATTCCAACTCTGCTTCAGCCGTATTGGCTGTCTCTTTCCCTTTAGTTTTAAGGGTACCATTCTTTTCATCTGCCTTCTTGACACGACAATCTGCAATTGCATGTCCTTTCTTCTTACAGTAGAAGCACTCTCCTTGAAACTTCTTCTTGCCGCCCTTTTTCTTTTTGTCACCATCATTTTTGGTGGAGGAAACACCTTTGCCTTTTGCATTGGCAGAGAATGCAGCATCTCCATTGTTGCTTCCTTCTCGGGCTTTCAGCCTCAACTCCTCCTCCATTAATAATGCACAAAACTCCTCAAAAGTCAAAGCTTGAGGTCTCACCTGAGTATTAAGGGCAGTTACTAGTCCATCAAACTTTTGTGGACAAATCCGAAGACACCTCCGAGCTAGCTCTTCGCTAGTCTTTTGTATCCCAGCGCCAGCCATCTGGTCGCGCAGATTCTTAATCCGAGTGATGAATGCTTCAACCGTCTCTCCTTCAGCAAACTTCTCCGCTGCTAGTTGATTCTCCAAGTTTTGAATCCTTGTTTGGTTTCGTGTTTCATACTGACTCCTTAGTACATTCCAAGCCTCTGACGCTTTGGTTGTATGCTGAATCAGAGTCAAAACACTGTCAGAACAGCTTGTAACTAAGGCACACAATGCATCT
The DNA here is from genome assembly GCF_053477565.2 of Lygodium microphyllum. Classification (NCBI taxonomy): domain Eukaryota; kingdom Viridiplantae; phylum Streptophyta; class Polypodiopsida; order Schizaeales; family Lygodiaceae; genus Lygodium; species Lygodium microphyllum. The sequence goes on along the minus strand of NC_141153.1, from coordinate 56,540,098 downwards.
GCATTCCTTCGTTTCCAAGCTCGTAGAAGATCTGCATTCGGAGGAATCATCACACTAGGATTTGATGGGTCGGGGGTAGGCTGTGGTTCTGCGTCAGTCCCCAGCACAGTCTCCAGAAGCTCATAAGAATCAAGGATAGTTGTAATTTTGAACTTCCACAAGGTGTAGTTTGTACCATCTAACTTGCCTTCGCTGAAGGTTGGTGGACGAATCCTCAGTGTTTGAATAGCCGGTACAGCAGCACCACCTCCTGCACCGCTTCCTGATGCGCCAGAACTGCTTCCCGGAGTCGACATCGTTTCTCTTTGCTGTTGAAGCCTTTGCCTCTTGCACGCTCTCCGATCTCTAGAGCCCCCTGGGCTCTGATACCATGTAAAATATTACACGGCGCAGCGAACAGAATCTGAGAAAGAGATAGAGAGTACACAACAGATAAGAGGAGAATCAGTAAAATTCTTTAACTCCAAACAACTGATACAAAGATGGCTCTGTCCACCCGTGCGCTTCCACTGTGTGAAGCTTAGATGGCGATCTAGACAGAAGATAGGTGAAGAGCTTAAGGCTAGCTGGAACAACAACTCTGACTGGGTGAAAGATGAGTGTGAGATGGCTGCGAAGGGGTTTAGCTTTTATAGCCCGCGAAGGTCGTTAGGTCGGCCTGCTGACCGACCTACCATATGAGCCTCCACTAGTCGGCCAGGGAATATTCCAGGGAATATTCCCTTTACCATCGGGCCGGGGGCGCTGCCCCCGGACCCCCGCCAGGGGGGCCGCTGGCCCCCCTGGGACCCCCCAGCCAGGGGCCGCTTCCGCGGCCCCCGGACCCCACAATAGGGGCCCCTTTTAACTCCCTTACCACGCAACTCAATGCAATGTGCCTCGAGTTGCTACCAGCTTAACCACTCCGTCTAACCCAAAGATTAGACCCACAACAGTCACCTTTTTGCCATCCGGTCACATAGACCTCATCTGATATACAAGTCAGGACTCAACCAATGTCCGGGCTCACATTTGGCTTCTCCTCATAATGGGGGCCTTACAACTTTGAGCACCATGGATCATTGGTAGCACCTAATGAGGGTGGGGCATTGATCATATCTAACACGGACCCGTATACCCTTCTCAATCACACCATCTGCCAACATGAGCTCCGTCATATGGAATGCCACAATGATATGGTCACCAACCACTGCCAAATGATGTCCAATTTTGATGAAGCGATCGAAGAGCACATGGCTATCTCAAACTCAAAGACCCAACATACCTTGGAATAGCTCACTGCTCTTGTTGCTGAGTTAGCGACCGCTTCATCCCAAGAGAAGACCAATGACTCTAGACATAAGTCTAGACGCCCGCCACATCAGGAACCATCTCATGGCCCACAGGGTATACTTGGCACTAAGGGAATTTCCCCTTCTACCTATGAGATCGGGGAACCCTCTCATACGCATGATGAGCCCCTATTGAATTCCCCCATCCACCATGCCGGCAACATTCACTTGAGGCCTTCTCCCACCTTGGGTCGAATTTCACCCGCTCTACCTGGGAGCCCCCATGCACCACATATGAATCAGCCCCATCAAGGACAATATGGTACAAATGGCTAGCCTAGCAATCATGGACAGCATGGCTATAATGGACAATATGGGCTGAATGCATCACAAGGGATGTATGGATAGCAAGGCATGTATGGCCACCATGGGATGCATGGACATCAAGGATTTTATGGGCAGCATGGCCCCTATGATCTGCGTGACAAGGTCATCCTCACAAAGTACAATGGGCAATCCCCCTCACCATCTAACCTGGAAGAATGGACGTCCAAGTTGGAGTCCTACTTCAACATCTACTCCTGCATTGACAATCAGAAAATACTTTTTGCTTCTCTCCATTTGGAAGGTTTTTCCCACACTTGGTGGCGCTATATCAATCAGGAGAATCAACAGTTCATTGATTGGGAAGATTTCAAAATGCATATGGTCCAAGTTTTTGTGTCCCCTGTGGAAAAAGAACGGTTGGAAAGACAATGGTACACTCTTGACCAACGTAACCTCACTGTATGTGACTACACCAATTAGTTCATGAACTTGATCATGTATGTGGAAAGCATTAGTGACAATGCTAAATTGCACAAGTACATCTATGGGTTGGAACCAAGTCTATCGGCTGATGTCATGGCCCAAAAACCCACTACACTGTTTGATGCAATCGAACTGGCTGAGAGATATGCAAGAAAGTACCGTAAGAATGAGCATTTTCAGCAAGCTATTGGACCTCCCCGCATCCCTTCACAATCAGCCCCATACGGAGGTGGTTTTCAGGCACTTCTATGCCTAATAACAGCCCCAAAGTACCCACTTACCTCGCCTTTCATGCTAAAAGAAAAATGGGCACTTTTGGGATAGCATCGGGCTCTACTGCTAAAAATAGGTATGCTGAAAATAAACAGTCCACTGCATCACCTTCCCATGGATCCAGTAGTCAACGGTTCATCTCCCCAGATGTTGTGAAGGAACGGAAAGAAAAAGGCCTATGCTTTAAATGTGGAGATAAGTACACTATTGATCATGCCTCCAAATGCCCATACAAGACAGCTAAGGTCAAAGTTCATAGCATGTATGCCATGGAAGATTGGCACAATGAGGAGGATGACCTGGCCATTGACCAAACTGAGCCCACAGAGGATGTTGATCGTGAGCAGCTCTATGACCTGGAAGATGGGTTTCCCTTTGACCCAAGTGGTGCTCCCTCACAGATACTTGATTTAACATCCCACCCACCTCCCACTTCCCTTTGCTCGATCTCCTTGGATGCTTGGATGGGTTACCGCAGCCCCAGTACCCTTCGCATTCAAGGCAGTATCAATGAAAAGCATGTTTTTATCCTTGTGGATAGTGGAAGCACTCACAGTTTTGTCAATAAATCAGCCATTGATCGGTTGAGATGTACTTTTATGGAATTACACCACCCCTTGAAGGTCCAAGTAGCAAATGGAGAAGAAGAAATCAGCACAATGTATGTCCCGCAGTTCCCTTATTCCTGGCTGAAAATTATGTGGCACTGGTTGATCTGATTGCCCTAGATATGGGCCCCATTGATGTTGTCTTGGGCTATGATTGGCTGAAAAAATTGGGGAAAATTGCTATGGACTTCTCTCAGCTTTACATGGAGTTTATGATGCATGGACAGTCTATCCACCTAGAGGGAGTTTGAGATCATGCTGATTTTCAGCTCATTACAGCAAAGCAACTCAAACAGGAGTTTAAGAAATGCTCACAAATCTTTGTTTTGCAATTAAACAAGGACACTTCTGATCAACCTCCGCAGTATCACATGCCACAGCCTTGCAGGCCTTACTCGAGGAATACAATGACTTATTTCAGATGCCTACATCCCTCCCTCCCAAGAGACAAGTGGACCACCCACTTGACCTAGAGCCCCATTCCAAGCTAGTGAACAAACCCCCCTATAGACTCTCCAAGTGTGAGCGTGAAGAGGTTGCAAAGCAAATCAAGGAGTTGTTGGAGATGGGTTTCATTGAACCAAGTTCTTCCCTCTATGCATCCCCTATCCTCTTAGTCAAAAAGAAAGATGGCTCCTTTCGCATGTGCATTGACTACAGAGATTTGAACAAAATTACAATGAAGAACCGCTACCCCATACCACGGATTGATGATTTGCTGGATGAGTTAAAAGGGGCATTCTTTTTCACTAAGATTGACTTGTGCTCTGGCTACCATCAGATTCATATGCAGGCAGGAGATGAGGTCAAAACGGCCTTCAGGACTAATCGTGGACTTTACCATTTTCTTGTGATGCCTTTTGGGTTGACTAACGCCCCTGCCACCTTTCAAAGCCTCATGAACAAAATCCTACAGCCCTTTCTGTTCAAGTTCATGCTTGTTTTCTTTGATGACATCCTCATTTACAGCAAGTCATCTATGGAACACTTGACACACGTTCGAAGGGTGTTTGACATATTGAGAGAGCATCGACTCTTTGCTAAGGAGAGAAAATACATATTCATGCAGACATCTGTGGAGTACTTGGGACACATTGTGAGCAAAAATGATATACAGGCTGACCCAAAAAAGGTTTAAAGATTGGCCCACTCCTTCCACCACTACTTCCTTGTGTGGCTTCCTTGGTCTCTCTTCATTCTACAGATGCTTCATTAAGCACTATGCCACCAGTGCAGCAACTTTGACTGATCGCTTGAAAAAAGAGTCATTCTTTTGGGATGCCACTGCGGATCATAGCTTCAAACAGTTAAAGGATGTGCTTATTTCAGCCCCCATCCTTGTTTGCCCTGACTTCTCTAAGCTATTTACCATTCATTGTGATGCTAGTGGCCGGGGTATTGGTGCAGTATTGTTGCAAGAGCATGGTCTGATTGCATTTGAGAGCCGCAAGCTTGATGAGAAGGAGATGTAAATGAATGTATATGACCAAGAGATGTTGGCCATCCTCCATGCCATCAAGAAATGGCACCACTATTTGTATGGCAGCCGCTTCCAAGTGAAAAGCGATCACCGAGTCCTCCAATACTTCTTGACTCAATCTACTTTGACTCCTAAGCAAAGGCGATGGGTGGCAACCTTACAGAACTATGACTTTGACATTTCACATACGCGGGGCAAGGATAATATTGTGGCTAATTCTCTCTCTCGAATGTGGGCATGCAGAGTCTCCTCTATCTCAGAATTGCATAGTGATTGGGTTGAAGAGCTCCAAGAGGCTTACTTGTTAGACGACCATTTCAACCACACATTTCAGAAATTATAACATGGGGTTATGGCTGAAAACTCCCAATATCAGCTCAAGCATGGCCTTATTTGGTCCCACTGCAAGATTGTCATCCCACACACTTCCCCTTTCATGTAGAAGATCGTGGAAGAAATGCATTCTTGCCCCACTACTGGTCACTTGGGTGTTTTCAAAACGTATGATAGGATTGCCAAGAGCTTTCATTGGAAAGGCTTACGGAGGGATGTCAAGGACTTTGTGACCAAATGTGTTCCATGCCAACAAAACAAGGATAGTACACTCAGGCCCGCTGGCCTCTTGCAGCCTCTCCCTATTCCTGAAGAGAAACGGACTCACTTCACAATGGACTTTATCGCTGGCCTTCCTGTGACTAAGAAAGGGTGGAATAGTATCTATGTGGTAGTTTGATCGCCTCATCAAAGCTGCCCACTTTATCCCCACTAAGATCCAATATACTACCTCTCAAGTGACCACTCAGTTTATGGAAAATGTATTCAAGCTGCATGGCTTACCACAAGTCATAGTATATGATCAGGATGCAAAGTTTATGAGCAACTTCTAGCAGACAGTTTTCACCTCCATGGGGATCAAGCTTGCTCCATCCACTACGTACCACCCTCAGACTGATGGCCAAACTGAGAGAGTGAACAAATATTGAGACATATTTGAGGCACTTTTTCCATGATGTACAACACAGTTGGGATACGTGGCTTCACTTGGCTGAGTTTGCATATAATAACTCCACACACTCTAGCATTGGAGTTTCCCCTTTTGAGGCCTTATATGGGTAAAAGGTTTCCCTTTCTATAGTCTTGTTTAGTGATAAGATCAATTCTCAAAGTCAAGCTAAATTGGATCGCTTGCAAGCTTTACTTCAGCAATGCAAAATGAATCTTCAGAAGGCCCAAACACACATGAAACTCTATGCTGATGAAAAACGAAGGCATTTAGAATTCCAAGAGGGGGAATTGGTCCTTTTGAAAGTACCTAAGTCCCACTTCTCAACTCTCAAAGAGGGTAACAGTAACAAGCTAGCCCATCACTTCTATGGCCCAGACCGAATCCTGAAGAGAGTTGGCAACTTTGCCTACCGCTTAGAACTCCCCCCTAGCACCAAAATCCACAATGTGTTTCATGTCAGTCAGCTGAAACCCTTTGTAGGATCCTCAGTGGACTATGTGGAAGAACTTCCCCCCATAGATGAAGAGGGCATCACTAAATATGTCCCTGAAGCAATCATTGGGCAACGAGATAAGCACTTACGATCCCGATCCATCAAAGAATACCTCATCAAATGGCAAGGCCTACCCTTGGAAGAAGCCTCTTGGTGCCCAGCAACCATCCTCAATGAGTTTTCCTACCTCCGTGAACCCCAACGGTTGGAAAACTAGTCGATCATGCCCCAAATTGCCCACTTTCCGCCCGCAGACTGCACACTCTTTTAGAATAATTTTGTACTTACTCAAATCACATGCATGTGCATTCTACATAGGCTGAAAGTACTCGTCATAAGCTCCGTTTTGACATATGGTACGCCCTATTTGGAGCAGCATATCAAAAGTTATGACCAGTTTACTTCAACAGACCGGTTCCGAACTACATGCTATCCCTAGTCTCTCCACACCTAATCTTCATTGTCAAAGGGCTCTGAGTAGTACTCTGCAACCCTCTCTTAGCCCACCCATCACTCCCCTCTATTTCTCCTTGTTTTTTAGGGTTAAAAACTTTCGAATGGGGATGGATTGTAACAAGCGGGATACACACCGACTAGGATTTAGACACCTTGTCACACTGACTGGGGTATTTAAGGTGTAAGAGCCCCAGATTAGGGCAACCAGTGATTATCAAGATCATACTCTTCACCTTCATCTCCAGCTTCTATGTCTTCCTCCTTCCTTCTCTCCTCTTTTCTCTCTTTCTCTCTCTTCTTCTAGTCTTCTTCTTGTTCTCTTTCTCTCTCCTCAACTCTCCTTCTCTCTCCTCTCAGCTTCTTTCATTACACACACACACACACACACACTCTCTCTCTCTCTCTCTCTCTCTCTCTCTCTCTCTCTCTCTCTCTCTCTCTCGTTTGCAATACAAAAGTATTTTTGTGAGTACTCTAGGTTTGATAGAATTTGTTTTCCATTGGATAATGACATGTGTCGCAACAAATAGTTTATTTTTTACTTGTAAATAGTTCTCTCTCTCTCTCATATTTACAATACAAAACAATTTTTGAAAGCAGTCTGGATCTAGATTCATATTATGTTGATCTCTCGCAAGTGTACTATTGTTTCACAAATTGACAGATAATGACAGTAAAAGATATAGCTAACCAAGACGAGATATGTTTATATTTTCTCAATAAAATAAAATACATTTACTCTAATAATTAGCAAAGTCTTTGCTTTGCTGGTCACACTATGGGTGATGTTGGAAAAGTTCTTCTCTTTCCAAATATGAGATGTAAGTTTTCTTCGATAAGCATGGGTTGATGTATAAACATATCTTCATTTTCATCCATTCCAAATACTCAATAAATATTTTTCTTTATATATGGCTCTAGCAACCTTATTAGGTGTTGGTTAAAAAATAAACACTCATTATTAAAGCTTATACATTTTTGGATTATTTATTATGGTGGCAAGAAGGGATATTGATTGGTGAAAACAAGTATAAATTCAATGCTCAGTCAATATGCTTAATGAGAGAGAGAGAGAGAGAGAGAGAGAGAGAGAGAGAGAGAGAGAGAGAGAGAGAGAGAGAGAGAGAGTTTGGTCTCTCATTGTGCATGTCTTTGCTAAGTTGACATCATGTTGTTGAAATATTAATATTCATAGGCTATAAAATATAGTTATACTTCTTTGAACTAATCATATGTGTGTATATGTGTGTATGCATGTGTTAAGACTTCTAATATACACACATAAATACATGCACACATATATATGTATATATATTAATGAGAGAGATAGAAATAAGTTCTTAATGAGATACACACATACACATACACATAGAGAGAACAATCAAGGTAGGTTTGTTTAGTGTATATTAGAGAACTAAAGACATAGATTTAATGATTATTGGTCATATAAACTCTAATCCACCTTAACTAAATAATTCATCAATGGTTTGTCTAGTCTTTAAAATAAAAAATATAATCTAGATACTTTGAATGTAAGAAATTTCAATGGAAGAGTTTTAGGACTCAATGGAGAAGAAAGGGAGGAGAGAGATATAAAAATAACTTTTGGATGAGAGAGGAAGAGGAGATAAAAATAATTATTGATGAGATACAAGAAAGATGTGTCTTTTTAAAAATCATTGATAAGAGAGAAGAGAAAGAAATGTGAAAAGTAGTTTGGATAGAGAGGTACCTTTTTCAAATTAATGTAGGAGAGGCCCAAAAGTAGTATTGTAGTATTATAGGAGAGAGTGCTAGAAAAATTTGAAGCCAACGCCCCCTTCTTTGGCCCTTCTTTGGCTTCAAATTTTTCTAGCACTCTCTCTTATAATACTACCTTAGACACTCTCCTATATTAATAGCCTTGGATATTTACACACTTACACACACACACACACACTCTCTCTCTCTCTCTCTCTCTCTCTCTCAATACTATAATATTATCTTTGGACTTTTCTTATATATTAATAGCTTTGAATTTTTATCAAAACACACATATACACACACACACACACTCTCTCTCTCTCTCTCTCTCTCTCTCTCTCTCTCTCTCTCTCTCTCTCTCATGTGGCTTTATAAATTTCTAGAAACTCTCTCTTATCACATCACAATACTACCTTTGAACTTCTCCTATATTAATAGCTTTGGATCTTTATGTTTTTTAAAAAACACACACACACACACACTCTCTCTCTCTCTCTCTCTCTCTCTCTCTCTCTCTCTCTAAGTGTGTGTGTGTGTGTGTGGCTCCAAAAAATTCTTTTAACTTTCTCTTACAATACTACATTTGGACCTTTCTTATACATTAATAACTTTGGATCTTCAATACACACAAACACACACACACACACACACACACACACACTCTCTCTCTCTCTCTCTCTCTCTCTCTCTCTCTCTCTCTCTCTCAAACAATTATAGCAACTCTCTTCTATAATAATATAATACTACCTTTGGGCTTCTCTTACATTAATAACTTTGGACCTTTATCAAAATATACATACACACACACACATACACACACACTCTCTCTCTCTCTCTCTCCAACTTAGATCAAATTCCTCTATTTAAAAGTTTTTAGTCCAAGTACAATTAGACTAAAAAGTCACATTTTGATTATAGTTTTAATAGTTTAAAACTTTTTTAAATCTTTGATAAGGTCTTTATTTTTCCAAATACACAATGCAAAAGACAATAGCCATTGTACGTTATATTAATTATTAATTTTCTATGTTAGGAGAAAAACATTTCCCAAAAGAGAGGATTGTTTTTTGTTCATAAGTTCAAACTTTTCAATATAGTTCATTCAAAAAGTCTCAATTTACTATGTTTCACATTAAAACATATCATAAATATACACAAAATTTGATCTTCCTAGCTAATAATTATTTTTTATCTCTTCTCTCTCATCAAACATTATTTTAAAACTTTCTTTTTCTATTCTCTCTCATATATATATATATATATATATATATGTATGTGTGTATGTATGTATGTATGTATGTATGTATGTATGTATGTATTCTCTCTCGACTCTATTGAGTCGAAATGACTCTATAGAGAGAGAGAGAGAGAGAGAGAGAGAGAGAGAGAGAGAGAGAGAGAGAGAGAGAGAGAGAGAGAGAGAGTTGCAAGAGATACACATAATAAGAAATGAAGATAAGGGCCATACACAAACACACACACATACACATAGAGAGAGAGAGATGCACATATACACATGCACTACTTAATTTATTGCTTAAGTAATAACTGAAGTACTAATCATTTTTTAGTTAATTACTAAATAGAAATATAAAGAGAGGGGAGAGAGAGACAAAGACAAATGAGAGAGAGAGAGAGAGAGAGAGAGAGATTATGTGACTTGCTTTGACTTTTTTTTGGGTCGAGAAGGGGGTTGCTAGCAACTTGTCGAGAAGATGATTGCTTGCAACCCCTTTTTGAGATGAATGTTTTTTTTCACAAGTCTCCTCCATCATTTCTTTGAGGGGGCTTGTGAAATTTTTTTTCACCGAACAGGGGGTTGCCACGGCAACCCTTTCTTGGCGATTTTTTTTTTCACAAGTCCTCTCTAAATTTTTTTTTCACTAAACATGGAGCTATAAACAACCTTCCTAGCCAAAAAAAAATTCATTAGTCCCCCTAGAGAGATGGAGGCAACTGCTGAAATTTTTTCACCGAGAAGGGGTTGCCTGCAACCTTTGTTTAGTGACAAAATTTTTCATGTCCCTTTAGGGAGACGATGTAGGGGAGTTATGATTCAAAGCTCTCTCTCTCTCTTTCTCTCTCTCTCTCTCTCTATCTCTCTCTCTCTCCAAGAAAGGGTTGCTAGCAACCACCACCACCACATCTTACTCTTCCCCTCCCCATTAGAGCCACAACCAATTCTCCTCTCTCTCTTCTCATATGTTGGGGACACAACCAATTTCCTTGGCAAAGTTTGCAACATCTCCTTCTCCAATTGCCTATACATGAACCTACCATTCATAGTCGTATTACATATAGAGAACACATTGACAAGATACCATTGTAAATATACTTCTATAGAAGGAGAGAGAGAGAGAGAGAGAGAGATAGAGAGAGAGAGGGGAGAATGAATTGTGGTTCTGATGAGAAGGAGGAGAGTAAGATGTGGTAGCGTAGTGGTAGGGCTAGTCGTGGTAATGTTATTGAAGGGGACTGAGCCCAACATATGAGGAGAGAGAGAGGAGAATTGGTTGTGGCTCTAATGAGGAGGGGGAGAGTAAGATGTGGTGGTGGTGGTGGTGGCGGCGGCAATGGAAAAGCAGCATTGGTGCTTGATATATGCCCAAAGGAAAGAGGACCAAGTGGACTATGTGGAATAAAACTTGAGGTTGCCAAAAAAAGCTTGCTCAAAAGCTCACTCCAAAAGCTTGCTTCTCACACGCACTCCTGCTGCTTGCCAAAAGTTACTCATGAACTTTGAATCTCTATCATGAACAATCACCTACAAAAATCTATGTAATCTAAAGATCTGCTCCATAAACTGATTGGCCACTTGAGAATTAGTAAACTGGGTCTTGGTTGGAATGAAATGAGTTGCCTTAGTGAGTCTATCCACTACCATATATTTACTATTACACCCCTTTTTGGTAGTAGGTAAGTCAATAATGAAATCCATAGTAATGTGCATCCATTTTGTTGTAGGAATATGTAACGGCTGCAACAAACCACTTGGCTTATGGGTGCTATCCTTATTCTGCTGCTGACAAGGCATGCATTTCATGACAAAATCTTTGACATCTTTCCACAATCCATTCCAATAAAATCTTTTACTAATCCTATAATAGGTTTTGAAAACTCCAAGGTATCTAGCTAAAGGCGAAGAATGCAACTCCTCCATAATTTTATATTTAAAGCAAGAAGTAGAGAGAATGAGAATCTTACCATTTACCCAGATTATGCCATTTTTATAAGCTGATAATATGAGTTATCTTCCATGTGACCTTGCTGTAATTTCTAAAAATTATGGCTGAGCTCTTCATCCAAAAGGTAGACTTCCTTTAATTCTTCAATCCAATCACTATATAGCTCAGTCATAGTTGAAACTTTACAAGCCCACATACGAGAAAGAGAATCAACCACTACATTGTCTTTTCCCCTCGTATGAGTGATATCAAAATCATAATTTTGCAATGTAACTACCCACCTACAGTGCTTGGGAGTAAGATTGGACTAAGGAAATACTTAAGGGCCCTATGATCACTTTGAACTCTAAACCGGTTGCCATACAAATAATGGTGCCATTTCTTTATTGCATGTAAAATAGCCAACATCTCTTGGTCAAAGACATTCATAGCCATTTCCTTATCTATGAGTTTGCAACTTTCAAAGGCAATCACTCCATGCTCGTGTAACAAAACAACCCCTATGCCTCAACCACTGGCATCATGCTGTATGGTAAATTCATTCAAAAAATCTGGGCATACTAGAATAGGAGTAGAAGTAAGGAGTTCTTTTAATTGGTTGAAGCTACTATCTACAGGAGCATCCCAAAAGAAAGCTTCATTCTGTAATCTATCAGTCAAAGGAGCTGCAATAGCTACATAATACTTGATGACTTGGTGATGAAATGAAGATAGACCAAGAAACCCTCTAAGTGAAGTGGTGGTAGTAGGTGTTGACCAATCCTTTTACACATTGAACCTTCTTGGGTTAAGCTTGGATTCCTTTTTCACACACAATATGTCCCAAGTATTCCACTTCAGTCTGCATGAAAGAGTATTTCTTCTCCTCAGCAAAGAGTCTATGATGCCTCAGTATATAAAAAACCTTCCTTATATGTGCTAAATGGTCATAAAGAGTCTTACTATAAATGAAAATGTCATTAAAGAAGACCAGGACAAACTGAAAGAGAAAAGGTTGCAAAATCTTGCTCATCAAACTCTTGAAGGTAGCTAGAGCATTTGTAAGTCCAAATGGCATCACTAAAAAATGGTACAGTCCTTGATTAGTCCTAAAAGTAGTCTTGATTACATCACCCTCTCACATGTAGATTTGATGATACCTTGATCTCAAGTCAATCTTTGTGAAGAATCTAGCCCCCTTGAGTTCATCAAGAAAATCATCAATTCTCGGTATTGGGTACTTGTCCTTCACTGTGATCTTGTTTAGATCCTGAAAGATCCATCTTTCTTTTTAACTAACAAGATTGGAGATGCATAAGAAGGTGAAGAACTGGCTTCAATGAATCCCATGTCAAGAAGCTCCTTGATTTGCTTGGCTACTTCTTCATGCTCACACTTGGATAATCTATAAGGTGGCTTATTAATTGGCTTTGAGTTGGGCTCCAAATTAATTGGGTGATCTACTGCTTTCTTGGGAGGAAATGAAGTAGACACTTCAAAAAAATCCCTTCTTGATTGGGTGATCTACTGCTTTCTTGGGAGGAAATGAAGTAGGCACTTCAAACAAATCCCTATGCTCCTCAAGAAGGGATTTCAAAGTTGGATGACTTTCTAAATTTGTGGATTGATCTTCAACCTGTTTATTCAGGTGCCAAAAAAAGATCTGAGAGCGCCTCTTATACTCCTTTTTAAGTTGTTGAATGGTGATAAGCTAAAAATATGATTTAGTAGGAATTCCTTGTAAATGGACGTGTTGTTCACCATCAAAGATAAACTCCATATATAGCTATGAGAAATCCATAGTAATTTTGCCCAATGTCATCAACCAATCACAACCAAGTACAATATCTATGGGCCCCATTTCCAAGCTTATCAAGTTTACTTTTGTTTCATAATTTTTAGCCAACTGTAAAGAAACTTGTGGGCTTATTTGAGCGTTAATTTCTTCTTCAACATTGGCTACTTGAACTCTTATGGGCTACTGTAAGTCAGTGTGGGAAGACAATTCATCTTATCCATACTGGACTTATTTACAAAAGTATGTGTACTGCCACTATCTATTAGGATAAACACATCCTTCCCATGAATATTACCCTTTGTACGAAGTGTATTACGGCTCTTAGAACCTATCCAAGCATCCATGGAAATGGAACAACTAGTGGTAGCAAGTAGCTCATCATAAATTCCTCCCGGGTTGAAAGGAACACTTCCACTTGGATCAAAAGAAAAAGTATCGGTAGGGTCATAAAAATTATCTTGCCCAACTTCTTCCTCAACATCCTCATTTTCAATAGTAGTTACAAATGCATTGACATCATCAAAGTCATTCTCTGAATCCTCAAAGACTAACATGCTATGAACATTTACTTTTGCACTTTTGTTCTTGGATTGTTTACTGTCTTGAAAGTACTTTGAGGTCTTGAAGCATTGAATAATGGATAAATTGGTACTCTTAAGCTCCTGCTTGTTGCATAATTGCTGCCATAAACATTGCCAACTTGTCCCTGTTTTAAAACAGTCCTTGGATGTCCATACCTAGGCTAAAATGGGGACTCCCTTCTATATTTTCTTCCATAGTGCTCCGCAAGCTCAATAGCTTTGAAGAGATTGGTAGGGTTTTGCACCATAACATCAGCCTGATAAAAAAGACTCTAAACCATACATATACTTGTGGAGTTTAGCTTCATCACCAATGCTCTCTACATACATGGTAAGATTGAGGAATTGTTTTGTATACTCCCATACACTTAGGCCTCTTTGCTCTAATCCATATCATCTCTATGTTAATTTATCTTTTTCAGGAGGAGAGACAAAGACCTCAGCCATAAGTGTCTTGAATGCATCCCAATTCTCTACAAGTATATTCTCCTTCTTAATGTATCTTCACCAAGTATGTGCAAATCCCTCCACATGTAAAAATGTAAAATGAATCTTCATATCATCAATTCTAGGGAATATATCAAAGTAAGATTCCAATTTTGAAATCCATTCCTCTAGATCGGATGGTGAAGATGATTGATCATTGTACTCTGCCAAAATGATATTATCCTTAAGCTCTCTTTCATGAAAGGGTTACTATCCCAAAATAGACTGCTCATGGGTATTAGGCATGGAACCCCCAAAATAAAATGGTACTCTCCCAGTAGGTGACTGAGAACTAGTATAAAACCTTTCCGTTGTTGGTGGAGGACCTCTAGGAAGTTGGGTATTTAGTCCACAAGCTTGGGAATTAGTACTATTCAATCTACCCAAATAGTCATCATGCCTTTGTGAAGCCTCCCCTACTTTATATTGACTATTGGGAATACCCCTTCATCCAATGATACCATGACCTTGACCATTTTGGTTACGTGGCGGCGGCTAAAGTGGGACTGAAGGTTCACTGTTTCAATGAGCTTTCTCCTTAGCTTCCTTGGTTTCCATTTGCATTTGCATCCATTGAGAGAATTGAGCCATTATTTGAGCATTAGATTCTACTAATTTTTCAATTGAAGCCTTTTTTTTGGTAGTGGAATCCACCAACTTCTCAATGGAAGACTTCGTTTGATTAGTAGACAATACCATCTGCTCCACTCTAGATAACAACTCCATATGCCTTTGAGCATGCTTATTCTCATGTTCACACATGGTATTATTGAGTACACTGATTTTCCCTTGTATTTGAGGCTCTTTAGATCCCTCTTGAGGTGTATTATCCAGCATGGAATCTTTGATTTACTATACATACTCATCCTGGGCCTTACTCTTTCCTATATGACCTGCCATAGTAGTGTAGTCTTGTAGTACCCCTTGTCAGAAAATTGGCTATAACTTGAGCTAGGAAACTTCAATTCCAAATTTTTTTGATTCAAATCAAAGCTAATGATGCCCTCTTCAAGATGAGCTATAGCATGTCATAATAGGTTTAGGAGAAAAAAATTTGAAATTCAATATCTGAGTTTAAACTATCCAGGCCTACACCCTGTAAGTACCCTATTTCCACCTATAAGAGTAAAATGGTAATGTCTAATGGCTACCAACCCCTATAGAAAATTGGATAGGACCTGTGGGAACCCCCTTGTAGTATGTGCACCTATAATTCAGTAATGAATATGGTACATGTAATGACATGTATATACCTTGCAGTGTCATGTAAATCCCATGTTTTATCATATTTTGTTCTTGAAGGTACTTGAGTCTTTGAAAGTGCTTAAATATTCAATTCTCCAATTGTTGTACATGTATGAGGGATAAAACGGCAAGTCAAACTCCCTACACATGCTCCGAATCACTAGGAGGTGGGAAAAGTTTCCTCTAGGTCGGTTGGTGTTGCATCCCTTCAGGATCTCTAATAGTGAGGGAGGGTCACCTCTCTTTTGTCTCACTATGTCCCCCATCATCCGCCTTTTTCCTTGGTGGGAATATCAACATGGAAGTGGCATACTACTATAATCAATTAGCATGAGATGTATTATTGAAATATCCATTCAGCTCTTTTCATGAAATGTAAGAGAATTAAAATTTTGGTAAAATGGATAGGAAGAGGGTTTTACCAATGCAATTCAGTGACTCATTGATTGCTAGTATTTACTCTTTATAACATTTCAACCATTCAACCAATCAAATCAATATTATACATCAAAACATTATAAATGATGTCCATGATGGAATAGATTGAAATGAATGCTGAGATTCAAAGTAATAGGCTCTAATTAATGGTGAGAGTACTAATCTCTAATCTATTGATCAATAAAGAATTAATTGACCAATAATCTCTCATCAACAAGTGGAAAAGCTCAAGCAAGTGGATTATTGAGAGATTTCAGAGGTTGAACAAGTGGAGTACCTTAATTAAGCTTGAAGAAGATGGTTGATGTCAACTGAAATCCAAACATTAGAAGAGCCTTTCATAATCCACCATGAATCCTCCTTCCTTATATAAGAAAAGTACTAAGTAAGAAGCTAGGGCACTTGTATATGGCACATTAGATCATCAATACCTTTCATGGACATCCACTTCTATTCTCCTTCTAAACAAGCTCAATAATCTGCTTACTCTATAGATTGACATAGAGAGTGAAGTTGGTGGCATACTCAACATATTGTGCTCCATGATCTAGATGTCAGGATTTAGGACAAAACCTTTATTTTTTCATAGCCACAACCCATGTAGTCATATCTATCTCTCACCCAACTAACTCAGATCCAAGTTCTTACAATGGATCTAAGCTAGTACTTGCACAATAGAATGATTTGAACCACAAGTGTAGAGAGAATACTGACAAACTTACATTGTTATAGCCTTGATATCTTGATAAGAAAGCTCCATGATCCATGTGATGCTCCTCGGTTTGCTCCATGTCCTCACATCCACCTTCTCATACAATATGGAGAGCATATTCCTCACTTCCTTGCAACTCTACCTCATGCACACTCCCTCAATCTCACCTTTCACCGTGAAAGGATACATTAGAAGAAAATAGACTAGTAATATCTTCTCTCTACTGTTTCTCACTCTCATGCCCACTCTGTCCCTATCACTCATTCCTTTTTATACATAGATCTTAGGGTTTCCACCCTTCTTGGGCATCTAGCTCACTTTTTTCCCTCATGACTAGTTTCCAATACATACATTTAGAAATTTAAGCAAGACTCTACTCCAACTAAAATCATTACATTTGCACGAGAGTGTGCCTGCTCTCAACATCACATGGAATAGAATATTATTTTATCTTTTGAAAAAATGACTAATATTTTTCTTGGAAAAAATTTCAACACATGTATTGGAAAAAATTATTCCTCAATTTTTTTGATGCTCCCTTCATTCTTTTGCTTTGCTCTATGATAGTGTTAACATTATCACTCTCCTAGATATTTACCACTCCCTGGCACACAATAGTATAGAGCTTTATGGAAGAGATGGTCATGGCAAGATGGTTCTTCTAGGAAAGTGGTAATTTTTCTTGATGGTGGGGTAAGGTTGTCCTTGTATCTTTAATGATGGTACTTAAGGAGGTGGAAGATGGTATGTATCCTTTCTATCCAACAGAAGTACCTAGTCCAAATCACATGGCACTATAATTTCCATCCATTATCTAGAATAGGATCTTCCAAGGCCCTAGACATTGGGCTCATGGTAGTCTTCACCTCCATTCCGGACTAGGCAAGGGGTGCCTAGAGCTCCACTGACCCCAAGCAACATAGGAGTGAGACACAATTTCCGTGGATGGCCTTTTCACCACTTGACCTTCGGCCCATGAGTCGAGCAGTGCCCTCTCCAGTTGAAATGCGGCATGACATTGGAGATGATCCACCTGCGCAAAATATCCTTTCTTAATTAATCCAATTAAGAATCAAGCACAATCAAGGCAATCAACCTAATATCATCTTCCATGAAAACATTCCTTTATTCCCCATGGCAACTTGCCATTACTGACCCTTGCCATTCATTTACCATCAAATACAAACACTTGGAATAATCATCCAAATCACATCCCACAATCAGTTTAATGCAAAAGCATTTAGGACGTTATTTGATCATTTAAAAAAAACAATGGTATCCTTTTCCAAACATTGCAGGAATAGTCACGATAACCTTTCCATCACGTATTTGCTCTCCCCCTTGGGATCTAAGCGATTCCATGCAAAATTTAATTAACACTTCCTCCATTCAGCCAGGACATATGTCGAAGTTTCAACATTGCTCAAGCATGAGTTCTAATAATCCCTTACTTTGATTGATAACTGAACCTTCTTCCTAACGAGTACAAAAGCATCGGTCTTTCCTTTGACTTAGGGTCTCCTAAACCTTGAACTCTTCATTTTCCTTTGAGACCTAGAGTTGTTTGTATCTATTCCAGTTTTTTAATAGGATTGATAACATTGTAGCTATCGAATGGATCTCAAGGCATCTCACTTTTAGCCCTTATGATTGCCGTTTGTGTTAACTACACACAAGATCAAGACTCACAATCTATCAAACATAAGCTATTAACGAGAGCTTGGACAAAGGTCTAAAGCTTCGATAACGTTTCTTTTCTAGAAGACTAAGCTGCTTGCCATGCAATCCTTTAGGCATGCAAGTTGCAACATATACTTTCAAAGCAAGGAAAACACACCTACTATTGCAAGGATCTTAATGCTCTCAAGAAAATGACATAACGAATGTGAGGGCATGCTTGAAGCCTTAAATTTTGTTTATGAATTCATCGCATAGCGTCCAATATAATTAACTTCTCTAGATACATGCATTTGGGGAATTCAATCATTCGAATACTTGCGATGCAGTTTATCCTTTTCAATGTCCTATTCTCGTGCGGCATAATACGGGTCTAATGCTCCTCATGCGGGAAATCAAAGCAAGCATCTATTAATTTGGAAATACATTACTTAGGACAGGTATTGCATGCAGATTGGCAGTGATGTCCTTGTGCGAGGATTTATTGCTCATTGTGAGGTTTCCATCTGCGCGCGTCATTTTCTGCTTGGGGGCCATCCCCAATCTTTGCAAGTCAAGCAAGATTTATGCACATTGTGCTCGGGTAGTGGGGCCATTTGCGAGTGGTGGATAATCCCGCAAGACAGGTATAGGTTCGCAGCCATGAGGAAAAGAGATGCCTGTGGCCACCCTCTAAGGAGGGGAAGGGAGGAATCTCCCAAAACCTTTCCTCTCTCTCTCTCTCTCTCTCTCTCTCTCTCTCTCTCTCTCTCTCTCTCTCTCTCTCTCTCTCTCTCTCTTTCTCCCTCCTCTTCTTCTTCTTCTTCCCTTCTTCTTCTCTCTCTCTATCCCTCTTCTTCTTCTTCTTCTTCTCCACTTTCTCTCTCCCTCCTCTTCCTCCTCCTCCTCCTCCTCCTCCTCCTCCTCCTCCTCCTCCTCCTCCTCCTCCTCCTCCTCCTCCTCCTCCTCTTCTTCTTCTTCTTCTTCTTCTTCTCCTCTCTCTCTCTCCCTCTCTCTTCCTCTCCCTCTCTCCCTCTCTCTCTCTCTCTCTCTCTTTCCCTTGGCAGCAATGGGGGGGGGGGCAAGAAGTGGTATATCCCTCCTTGCTTAAGGGGGGAGGGGAGAGAGGAAAAATAATGTGCTAAGCTCTCGTAAAGGGAAGGTTTATATAGGGAAGGGGGGTATTACTAGGGGGGGCGTAACACGGGGCCCCTTACCCCCATCTAGGTGGTTAGAATGACTGTCGCCATGCATTCTGCTATCGAGGGGGAGTCAGGGGGGATGGTAGGCCACATGGCCTCCCCCTTCATCAACATCATCGCCTTCTTCTCCTGTTTCATCATCATCATCACCATGCCATTGTCGATCGTCACATTCTTTCCCTTGATATCATCTTGTCGCCTCCACATTGCATCGATGTTATCTTCCCTCCCCTCGTCACTTGTTCGGCAGCGGCTAGGGGGAGATGGGATTTTAAAAAATTTAGTTAAATTATAAAAAGGGGGGGTTTATTGGCCACGGATGGGGATATTACAGGGAAGAATGTAGTGTGGAGGTACAATCAATTTATGGCCACTTTGTCTACACCTACATTGATTTTGAAAAATAGTGGGGGCAACCATGTTCATGTGGCATTGGTGCTATCTCAAACAACCTTACTAGAAGCAAAGGTAATTAGATGTGGCGATGAAGGCAAGGTCAAGGCAGCTTTTGTGAAGTTCTCAAGGAACCTGTAGAAGGAGGTTTGAAGGTCTCATGGTTGGAACAAGTACCACTTATCACCTATTGGGGCATTGATATTGGGGATCATATTAAAGTTGTACCAGCCATGGCATTGTGGATCATAAAGTATGTGTTGCACATGATAAGGACAATGTAGCGCATCAACTCCTTCATGGCTCTCTATATAGGAAAATGCTATAATCTTGCAATGTCATCAAATTCTAGGACAGCATACTACCATTCTAGCTTAAGCTTTCAAATTTCTCATGGACTTAGTGTTGGATGTCCACTAAAGGGCTTGTCATTTTGAAGCTAACAGGGTCTCTGAAGGGCAATTTCATCCTACTGCTCTTTTCACTTCTTTATGTGATGCACTTGCCAACCCTGACCAATGCTTGTATTGTGCTTAGGGATAGAGCCTTTCAAAATATTCTTTCTTCTAAATCCTTGAAGTCAAAGATTATGGCACGGTCTCCTCCTTGCTCTTGTATTCTTTCACTAGTTCCTCCAGATCTTCCCATTGCGTTTCACATCCTTAGTTTTGGATAGGAGTTTGTAATGCACTCAATAGTCTCATATGTCACTTCTCTACCTCTTATGCCAACTCCACCATTGCTTCTTGTCCTTGAGATACATTACTAGTACTCTCCCTTGGCTCAAATTCCTAAGGCTCCACATAGTTTGCCATGGGAAGCATGACCTCTAGTGACTCTATGACTAGAAGTTGTTTTGATTCAAAGCACTCTAGTTATATTTAGTTAGCCCTTTTGAAGACACACATCTCTATACAATCCATGAAAAGCATGCAATGATCATGCATAGGGATATGTAATTGGCTAGGAGGATTAGGGGTAAGTGGGAATTTTAGTCCCCACCTTTGTAAATGCTTTGAGGAAATCCATTTTGTAAATATACACTCTACAATCGATCCTTATATATGCATCTATGTAACATGGTTCTTATTGAGTAATTTAATCCTATCACATTTGGAAAATTTATTTATATTTCATATATGTTTAACGCTTATATGGATACCATCTTTGTCATATTTGGCTTTTATTATTTGATACTTCTTCTATAATTATGTGGGTGGAGAGAGTGCAAGGCACTAGGAAGAGTAAAGGCCCTAGAGATTATGTTGATTATGTTAATGAAGACTAGCGTTCCTCGTGCGGTTCGCGCGCACAGAACGCTAAGCCGCTTCGTAGCATAGCGACTTCGCTCAACAATCCATTTCTCATCTTTCACTCTCCTCTTTTTCCTCTCTCTCTCTCTCTCTCCCCCAAATTCTTTATGTGGGGGGGAAAGGCTTTAATGAAAAAAGGGAAGGGGAAGAGAAAATGAGATATTGCATGGGAGAAAGAGAGAAGGGGAGGGGGTTTGGAAAAGGGGGTAGGTTTGGGAAGCCCTCTGGAGGTTCGGGGCTTTCCGAACTTATAGCTAAAATAATATAGTAGTAAGATGAGGATGATGATGGAGATGAGGAAATTAATGATGATGAGGATGATGATCTTGATACTAATGAAGATGAGGACGAGGATAGTGATGTTGATGCCTAAGAGGATGGTTTTAAAAAAATTCACTACAACATGTTTAGAGGCTAGACAATAGTATTGACTAGCCTCTAAAGGCATCGTAGTGGATTTTATTTTCAAACCTTGACTAGGGGTCTACAAGAAAAAGGGATGTATGGTAGGTGATCAAGGTATGGTTCATAAAAGGGATGTATAGTAGCTAATGAATCTGCAAAGTGGAAGGGATGCATAGTAGGTGATCAAGGCAAAGGCAAGAAGCACAATTGGTCATGCTATGCAACCCAGATTTAACATGCTCCATGCCAATACCAATCAATATTATAATTAACATTAACATTTAGGGAGGTCCAAACATCAACATCAAGATCTAGAGTAATTTTTTAGTCAAAGTGTGTCACATGTTGCAAACACTTCGAAATCCCTTGGCCTAATTCAAATATTGTTTATATGTTACACGCTTCAAGTCTTCAATTGTTACCTATATAAGTTGAAGTGTAAAGGTAAGATGAGAGAAGGAAATAGAGAGAAGACTACAAAAAGGAGAGAGAAATACTAGAGAAGGAGAGAGAAAGGCAAGAAGAGAGAGAAAGAAGGAAGGGAAGCAATGGAAGCTGTGAGGAAGGAGGAAGGTGAAGAGACTTAATTGATTAATTTTCTGGATGCCCTAAGTGAGTCCCTTTATACCTTTTATACCCATTAGTGTGACTAACTATTTCATGTTGTTCCCATTCTATCCCACTCTTTATATGAAGAGGAACAAGAAGTAGCTTCATAGCCACACATCAATGTAATTGGTAGTGGTAGTACAAAAGACTTAATCTTTTAACACCATATTAGAGATTTTGGAAATTTTCCAAGTCCCACTATTAATTAATGTCTTATTTTTTGTGAATGAAAGAGAGCATTATGTTTACTTTTGTCTTTAAAAGGCACTTTGTATGTTACAAATAAGAGATCACATATCTTGAGAGCTTAAGTAATGAAGTGTAAGCTATGTGGCTATTAGAATATTTGGATTTCACTCTATCTTTTCTAGCATACTAACAAAATGCAATGTTGTATGGTGGTGGAAATATCAAGGAGGCTTAGCTAGGATATAGCTAAGGAATTTCCAAGTTTGATGTAAGAATACAAAGATTTGAAGAAGTACAAAGAGAATTTAAAATACAAGAGCCTCAAACATTATATGAAGGTATATTATCATGATCAAATTTTAGAATATTATGGATTTGAAGATATTATAATGTGATTTTTTTCCTTTAAATATAGCATCATTTAAAGTGACATGTATAAGTTTCATGAACTTAAGACCTCAAAAGAGTCACTATTAAACTAGGTGTGGTTTAATAACTTGATTTGATACCATATAGTAATAAGTTTGGATAACCTATGATGTGATGGTTCTTTTTTCTTTTTGTGTAAACTAACAGACACAAGTATGTTAAATAATTGCTCACCCCATTTGCATTTTTTGTATGTATGTACATATATAAATGTCTTTTGTTCAAAAGTTCCATTTGTCTTAACAATATATGGACGAGATGGATATTGGCTTTGGCCAAAATCAACTAGCTTAACACTTTGAATAGCTAAATGAACTTTCATATCATAAAATGAAGATTTATATACCAAGCTAGAATTTTATGACTTTTCTAAGACTAAAGATTTAACCTTTGATCAATAGTTTGTGTTTTTGAAAAAATAGATATAAATTTTATTATTAACTAAGACTTAGTTATTAGCTAAGATATAAAGTACAAAATTGGACTTAAACCACTTTAAAGAAAATTTTACGCAATTAACTAATATTATTAAAAGAATTAAAAACATTAAGTAGATTCTCTCATTAATATTGGTGGTGTTTGAAAACACCAAGGTAACTACATAAAGCACTTTAAATTCTAACAAGCATATATTTCATAGCCATGCAAAAGTCCTTAATGTAAGGGATGTATTTGTTATGGAAATCAAAATTAGTCCACATAGAGTCACTATCTTGTTACATTATGTATATTGAAAAATTATAACTTTTGTAGATTTTGTATAAAACATTTAGCTATACTACTATTTATGAAATGTTTATGATATCATAACTTATGAGAAAGTTGCATTGCTTCCATATCTTTCAAAGTAGAGACTAAAGGAGTTTTCTTCAACTTGGATGATTGTGAGCTGTTTAATGTAAGAGACAGATGATGTGAGGCATTTGTTGAGGATATTTATATAATAGATGGTCTCTTGAAGCAAGAAGTGATTGAAGGTTGAATATATCTTCTGTCTTTATCAATCATGGTCTCGTGCGGTGATGATGATGACGATGAAATATCATCGTTCTCTACTCTAGTCCATTCATCAATGACAACCTTGAATTGTACATACAATTCATATCCATATTGAATTGGCTCTTGTCCATATCGATCAAACTTGATGACTTCACGTGCATCATGGTATTTGCTTAAGTAAGTCAAGTATGGTAGAAGTTCTTTGATCAAGATAGAGTCTCCACTATCAAAATCAAATGTTTTTGGATAAATGCAATTCTCAATAGGATTTGGATATCCTTTGTAAGGGCTATCATATATGAGGATAGTCTTGGTTTGCTAACAAACATCTCCATATTGATCCCATACATACTTTAGAGGCTTGAACATTGCTTTTACTCCCATCTTATCTTGTCTATATATGATTTTGAGTGGATGTTTATGACATTGTTCTTTGTCCCAAATCATGAAGAAAGGATAATTCCTTTTTGCATGGATCTCCAAGCACTTAATAATTGCCATAATATTTTTCTATAAAGCTATTGACCAAAATCCCACTTGAAATCTTGCAAATAAGACTTTAAGTAACTCCATACATCCCAATCAAAGAACAAGCCATTGCTTTCCCATTTGAAAACTTTGGAAATTTTTAGACTTAACAAAGTATCATTGTGAAAGAAGACCATTGAGATCAAGTATTACACATAATTGTATTGCATTTCTTATCAAGGACACATCAATCATACCATCATGCTCTACTATTGTTGAATCTATTAGATATTCAACCATAGATGTCTTAGTTGAAGTTATAAAGAAAAAAAATAAGCACGTTAGATTCATTTACTTCCTCATTATTCTACTTGATGTTTGAGCTATAAGTTGGCATAGAATGCTAAAGCAATTTAACTTCATATTGACAAATACATGCATAGGTACTAGTTAATAAATGATGTCTTAAGAAAAGAGGCATTTAATCATGTGAACAAATCTAACCAAGAGTAATATCATGAGGTGAAGAAAATATATATGATGATTTCTTTGAGGTAAAATCTATTCTAATAAAGTCATTTTTCCATACCTACTTTTTATTGCTAATTATAAGTATAGTTAGGCTACTAGCAATAGAGGATTATAATTAGTTATAAGAATTATCTTATCATTATAATATTAAACATACTTAGATTCTAAAAAGGCCTTCAAAATGGCATATACAAAGAAGGTGTTTATTAGCCCCAATTATTAAAGAAAATTTAAACATGATACATTTGACCATGTGACCAAAACTACTCTCATGTGTAAGTGACACGTGACAATTTTATTGATATAAGATATACTCTATTTGGATGAAGTTTTCATAGTTTCTTCTTAAGGACTAACCATGTTATTTTTAACTAGTTATATCCGATAGATATTTAAACTTATAAATTCTAACAAGCATTTTATCTTAATATTCCATATATACATCTCAAAAGACACATTGGAGGTGAAATCTTTGTTTTTATAATATTTGCTAGTGAGGTAAAACTCCTTTAGGGGGGTGCAGTGAAACTTTTTTGGGGTGTACAATATATTATTGGCTCTCTTATCCTAAGGTACATGCATAAACATAGACTAGTGATGTAGTAAAAGAGATTATAAGAGATAAGAGATTTGACCATGTGGAAAAATCTAACCAAAACTAACATGACAAGATCATTACACAACACATATGACAGTTTAATTGAAATCAGATCTAAAATAAACTTAAGTAAATTTTACATAGCTAGCTCAGACTTTTCATTATGATAAGTGTTCTTACACACTAGATTACAATATCTCATTTAAATAATTATCCTTATAAAGGATGATAAATTTTAATGAGCTCTTAATACTATTTTAGCAAAAGATTTACTTAAATAGAATTTTAAAACCAAACATGCTTGGTACCTTTTGCAAAAATTTAGAAAAACTAAAGACATAGTTTCTTTAAGTAGTATCACCAAGGAAAGAAAATATTACAAATGCTAATGGAGGTAACTTTCAAGAAAAAAACCAAATTTACATCAATGTTTCTTCCTTGATGAAAAGAGAAGGAACAAAGTTTAAACACTTGAAGTAGCCTGTAATTTCTCTTTCATAATTAGATGCTACATCTTGGCTTGATTCTTCTATGCCCTCGCATGGTACTTCAAGAACTTGAACTTCAGTAGGAGGAACCTCTTAGGCATTCGAATTTTGTTTGACACTCTCATGGACTCTCCACAATTGTGCACTCTCATGGACTCTCCACAATTGTGCTTCAACCTCTCTTTGCTCTTTAGTATTGCAAATCAATGCAATAGTCTTCATGTGATTAGCCAATGCCACCTTAGATGCAAGTCCACTTGCATATACATCAAATACAACCTCATGAGCATCATTGAATGCTTTGATTGTAGTCCCCATAACTTTTCTTTTCTTTCTCAAAACGGCCTTCATAATCCTCTGGTCTTCTTCAAGGTCTTCATCATTGCACTTCTTGTCCAAGCCTTCAAAGTCCAAAATGGAAGGCTTGTTTTGACATTGTTTATATATCGCTCAAAATTGATAAAGCTTTTTTCCATGGTCACTAATGTCAAATCCACAAAGGAATCTATAGATCCAAAAGTAAAGGCTCTATCCATTGGTAGAAAGTCAACACTACCAACTAGCATGTGATACTTGCAAGAAATGCTTTTAAGAGCATTTTTTAAAGCTGCCATTTGCTTTTGATCATGAAATTATAACAACATGAATTATTTAGGTTCACATGTCCTTTTGTAGTAGAGTGGATGCAACCTTTCCAAGCTTTATAGAGTCCCATTTCATTCCCTCAAATCCATGTACTACATCTAGAACAATAACCCCAATGATAATTAGACCTCTCTAAATATTATATATAAGATCAAAGGTTTCTAGAGTACATCTGACAACATATATACACCAAGGCGAACTAGTGGAGGATTGAAGAGGATTTTTCTTTTTTCCAATTAGGAAGTTCACTATATATTTTTCCCCATTTGGTAGGGACCTGCATCAACTCCATGTGTGAGCTTATTTGATAACCACTCATTGGCAAATGCCTAAAATCTTTGTGTAGACTTCATCATTGATATCATAGTCATCAACAAGCTCTTCCCAAGTCTTCATCATAGTACTACTTTTTGAAATTGAGTCATTGAAAAGAGTGGCAAATTCCTCCTTTAGGACCCTATCTTGCTTGATTTTCTTAGCCCTTCTTTATATGTCAATCACTTTTTCCTTATCCCATTTTTTTCTAAGAAAAAGGATATCACATTCATTGATATCCTCTTATAGTGTAAGGATGCCTCCATCCTTTAGACCCGTAAGGCAATGAAATGCAACTAGAGAAGGTTGCCTTCCCTTCTTTCTTGAACTCTTCTCCTGAGATATAAGCTCACCTCTAGAGTATCTCTTCACGATTTTCATCCAACTATCAAATATTTCTTGGGAGCTAACAATCATATGGCAATATCTAGATGCACAATTTTCTCCAATGTATACCACAAATCCCTGCAAAAAAAAGATCAAAATAGTGAGCATAGAACAAAAGAAAGAGCATCACACTAATCTTCACAAAAAGAAAAGGTAAGATTATATGTAATTACCTGCCATGGTACTCTTTTAGCTTGTCTTAGAAATCCTTTGTTGGGATTTTGGTGGAGAACCAAATGCTAGCCACTAGTGATCTCTTAATTTTTGAAGTTGCTCAACATAAGGGGCATTCTTCATAATATTATGTGATTCCATATTTGTCATTCGTGAAAGATCAATGCACATTTCAACAGGACAATCAACTAATATTCTAGCATTTCTCATGGTGTATAAATGCTTGGTTACTAGAAAACGTGTAGTATTACTTTGAATATATATCTTTGTTGCGTGAATTGAGTGAAGCCCTAATATAACCAATAACATTAACTGTCCAACTTATTACCATCCACCTCATTACGATGCATGGGTCTCTTCTCATTGTTGTCTTGTATAAAAGGCATATGATATGCTACTGTTACTAGATTCATGCTCTCCACATAATCCCAACATAGAAACATGTAAGCATGCAAAGGAGGTGCCTCTCATAGCACCTATCAATGAGAATAGGGAATTGTGTTGCTGGACCAAATGGGAAGAATTTTTCAAACATGTGAAATCCTGATCTTCCCACTTTTCCTTCTTCTTAACTATCTTAGGAAAATCAAATGTTCTTTCTACTCTCTTAACCTCAAGAGAAATTATTGGCTTTGCAAGTGTAACTTTCAACATATGGAAGGTAAAGCGGCATCATTCTGACCAGTGTTAGCAGCCATACTAACAACTAAAGCTTATGACAAGGAACTTTGTTGAGGTTATTTTGACTTTAAGCTTGTGGGATTTGGTGTATCATTTTCTTCTTGATGATGAGTAGGTGAAGACCTCAAGTCGATTTGTTTATCTTGGAGTTTCATTATTTTGTTGGGGCAATCACCTTTTCTTGATAGGGAAAGTAGCTCACTATATTTTTGGATATCTTGGAATGCTGATATAATATCTTATGTGCCCTTTACCTCCTCAAATAAGGTGCAATCCATTTTTTTCAAAGAGTATTCTTTGTCCTCTTTAATACGTGTAGCGTGAATTGACAAAGGATCAACTTTGTATACTACATTTTCTCCATTGATCTTAACAAGATTACATGGTATTCCCTCTTTCCCAACACATCCATCTGTTAGCTTCTCCATGACACCATCTTGTTTAAAAAATGTTGTATCACTCTTTAAAGTAAATAAGAAAACATTGTCATTAATTTTTCATTGACTATCATAGGCATCCACATACCATGGATACACAAAATTAGCACTAAGTCCATCAATGGTTTAGGTTTCCTTTTTGGATGTGCTATCTTTCTTTGCCATTGAATAGTTCTACAAAGAGGAAAAGCTGTCAAACAAAAGTGGATCTACAAGTTTCACAAAATCTAAATCAATGTATAATATTTCTATGTTAAAAATTGAAAACACAACACCACAAGATTTTACAAAATACAAGATAAATATACTCCAAAGGGACTCTTCTATAAAATAAAATATTAAAATTTGAGATTATGTGTGGTATGAGATCTAACCATAAATAGATGTGCTTATGTATCAAATCTCATGGATTATTTTGGCCCTAAATTAGCATTAATTGTGTTTTTCTTACAATAATCATATAGTAGAAACTTTACCATGGGCTCTAGTCAGAAGATCATATTCTATTAATAGTGAGACTTGATTGTGGGCTTAACCAAATGGTCAAGCGATAATGAAATATTGATTGTTAGTGTGGTATGAGATATAGTGAAAAATCATTGTGGTTATGTAGAAAATCTCATGGATGATTTTGTCCCTAAGTTAACATTGGATTTCTTCTCCATGTAAGTTTCCTATGCAAGGATCGTACTCCATGAACTTTGCTAAGGTTTTTGGCCATGTGGTCAAATCCTATTTAATCAAAGAACGAGATTTAGTCCAATATGAGATCCATTCACATATCAATGTGGTCATATAGCAATCTCATGACCCCATTTGGTCCAAAGTTAATATTTCAATTATTGTACATGTATGTTTCCCTTGAAAGCAGTCATATTGTAGAAACTTTGCCATTGGTTTTAGCCATGTGGTCAAATCCTATTTATTCATAAGACTATGCACGAGATTAGAAACTTTACCATGACCCTGAAATGGATATTGTAGTACTTGTAGACCTTCAAAGCAATTAATAGACTTATGATAGGCTGTAAGGCACCTGAAGTATCCAGTAAACCCCTGCAAACTGATAGGTACCTGTGTGAAAAGACCTGTAAATTTGTCCAAGGATGTCACAAATTGCCCTGTTTTTGGTACCCCAAGTCTTCAAATCTTCATCCACTCTTTCCCAAGTCGTCTTCCATGGTCCACCACCTGTGGTGAGGGATAAAACGTTAGGACCGGGCACCTACATGGGCTCTGAAACTCTGGAAGGTGTGCAAAGTTCCTTCCAGGCCAGGTTGTGCACCCCTACCGAGTCTTAAATAGCAAGGGAGGGTCACCTCTCTTTTTGTCTTGCTATCTCATCTGGTTTCAACCTTTTTCCTCGGTCGGAATATACATGGTAGAGCTAGTGTTCTAACAATCAAGGAATGCAATGCATGGGTAAATCACAATTTATGGTATGCAAGAATTGAAGGGTAAAATGTATGAAAACTGAGGATGAGAAAGGCTTACCAATAGTAATCAGTGACTCACTAATTTACTATGCTCACCTTTTACAATTTATTGGATATTCTCAATGGATTGAACCACAAAATCCCAAAGTTAGAGGTTAAGCAATTCTTAAGCATCAATGAAAGGAAATTGCATGAATTTGTAATATGGGTTGATCAAGCAACGAAGCAAGGAGTAATGAGTCAATCTATGCAAACATTTGGGCATCAATTTATGAATGGACAAAGCTAGAAATCAGTAAACAACATCAATCAACCCTAGGTAAGGTACTGTATGTTCATGACATCAATGATTTACTCTTAATTTCTTCCCTTTCAGCAATTGGAAAGCTTGAACAATTGAATTAATAGGGAAAATTAAGAGTAGAGAACAAGAATTACCTCTTGATTATTGTTGAAGAACGGTATATGAATCACAATTGGTCAATACTCTATAAAATTCACCATCAAATTGATCCAAATTGAAAGGTATTGGCTCAGCTTCAAGAGAAAATTAACCCCATAATGCTTGCTCCAACTCCAAGCAATCAAGAAGCTCCAATTGATTATGGGAATGCCATCATTGATTGAATGTCTTTAAGAAAGGGCTGTAGATAATCCAAGAATCTTGAAGAAGCGTCAATTTCTTGATTAGGAACAAGAATTTATGAGAATTCAGGACCTTCTTGCCTTCATGAAGAGAACATGCCTTCAATTCTTGATAGATTGCTCCAATGTTGGCCCTCCTTTGATGTAGTAGATTTAATGAGACCTTCTTGAAGCTGAAGAATACAAAAGTCCCATTATTTGAGCCTTGTAAGACCAAAACTTTTGAAGAATTGAGTGGCTGCCCTATTTTCCCCCAAATTTGAGAAGAAAAGTTGCTCCAATCTTGACAAAAGCCTTCAATGTCAGGTCCTTGATGTGTAGGGAAGCTTCAAGAAGCAAGAAATATCAAAAGCCCCATGAATTAAGCTTCATTTGACCAAAAATTTCATGAAATACATGGCTGCCCTATTTTCCCCTTCATAAAGAGAAGAAGAATGCTTCAAATCTCTTCAAAATGCTTCAATGTCGGTTGTAGATGCTTGCCTTTGACCTTTGGAAGCTAAAAGGCATCAACAAGAAGCCAATTCTTCAAGAAATTGAAAGAGTCTTCATGCTGTCCACAAACTCCATAGATAGGGTTTCATGTAAGCTTCAAGAACTCAAATGTCAGTGAAGATGAAGATGTTTGAGGCCAAGATCTTCAAGATAATGCTCCAAATAGTCCCCCTCATAAGCCATAGCTCATATGCTTGATGGATAAGCTTCCATTTCAAAGGACAAGATTCTGAAAATCAGTGCAATTTGCACTTATTTTCAGCATGATTACGTGGCATGAAATCTCTCCAAAATGGTTATCTACTGTAAGCCCTAGGCAAGGAGAATCAAATGAAGGATGCTTAGAAGGTGATTGAAGCTTGGGAGAAGAGGTAGGAGAATATTTTAGCCATGGAAGCTCAATGGAAGCTTTGGAAGAGAGAGAAGACCCTGTCTCTTCAAAAATTAGTGAAACTTTTAGTCTCTTCCGACTCCCTATAGCCCATTTTTGAACCAAGGACCTCCAAAATACCCTGCCAAATGGTCACAACCTGCTAAAATTGGGAGATCTCCACCATTTTTCCCTAGATCTTGGTCAAATGGTTCAAAATAACCATGGTTTACTGAAGAAGAACCTATTTAGTCACAGTTATGGTGTAACCAAACCCTGTAACTAAGTCTTTAACTGCAATTCCCTATCTTTAATGTCCGAAACTGGATAGTGATATGGAATTGACCTTGCTCATGGATCAAAGCAAAGCTCTGATACCAATGTAATGAAGCTAAATTCCATAGTAAGCTTTTAAACTATAAACACAAGAAATAGACATAAAATGCCAGGACGCCATAGCCAAGGTAGCTTGGCAAGAAATGGTATTACCAATATTGGTTGAGAATCAAATGATGAGAGGCTGCAGCAAGGTATGCACCCCAAGCTATGGTGTCCAAGAGTATTCACCCTCTTAGATGGTGGGAGGTTGAGATCTCAAACAATATATGTTTGTAAAATGGAAAAAAGATCCTACACATGTTACACCTCCACCTTTTATACTTACCCTAGACTAAATCATTTATGCTTTATTACAAAAAAGATTTATAGATTTTAACAAAAAGAAAAATATTAAATCCCTAAAAACCCTCATTCCTTGGTAGCATTCCTATATGGTATGCATTTAACCCTTTTTTGCTTGTTCATGTGGAATAATGTCCCTTTGGTGGCCACAAAAGCATGCCACACTATCTCTCTTTCTTTACCACCATGAGAATCCCATTTTCACATGCAAAAAAGTTTCTTTAGCATGTTGTAAAGAAGAATGTTCAAAATAAAATATGTTTTCTTTTCAATCCCTTAATTGCCCAATATTTCTTTCCTTTTTGTTGTTCCAATTGTTTTTATCTTACTCCTATCTATTACAGATTATAATGTAACATACCTTGCAAGAAAAAAAATCATTTTACTCGTCAAAACAAAATCCAAGGACTCCATCATTGACTAATAATAAACAAAAACTAACTACGTGTGTACACTTCATAGTTATCAATAGTGTATCCTCTCCTAATTTACATTGCAACATATGTGAGCAACTTAATGTCCAATCTTTCCTTTGTCTTAGAGAGGAAACAAAAAATGTGCCATGATCTACAAACTAAAAGTCAAGGCTTAGGACACAATTCTTATTGTTTCAAGGGCATGATCCATATAGTCATAACTATCTTTGACCTAATCGACTCACATGCAAGACCTTACAATGAATCTAATCTACCACTTGTGCAATAAAACGACTCAAAGCACAAGTATAGAGAGCTTAATGATCAACTGACCACATTATAGCTATGATAACTTGAAAAGGGAGCTCCATGATCCACACGATGCTCATTGTCTTGCTCCTTGTTGTCACATCCAACTTCGCACGAGATATGGAGAGGAGAAGATGAAGAAGAATGGGAGAAGTAGAGCAAATTGTATTTTTCAATGTCTACCTCACTCCCTCTCAAATCTACCTCACATACACTCCCTCAATCTCACCTTTGACCACCATGAAAACTCACCTCTCACCATATGAAAGGATAGATTAGAATAAAGTATAATAGCAAGAACTTCTCTCTACCAAGTCCCTCACTTGACACTCACTCTCTCCCTCTCCCTCACTTGCACAAAAGCATGAAAGGGTAAGCAAGAACAATAGTCTGCATGTTTTCACACACATTAATACTTTTTTAATTCTTTTTTATCTTTATTATAAATAAATTCTAGGGTCTCCACCCTTTTTAGGCATCTAGCCCACTCTTCTGCCCTCAAGATTGGATTTTGCAATACATGCACTTAGAGATTTAGGTTAGACTCTACTCCAATTAAAATTATTGCAATTTTCATGATAGTGAACCTAACTCTCAACATCATACTATATTGGTGCTTCCTCCATTGTTTTGCTTTGCTGCATGATGGGGTTAACACTCAAATATGTCTTTTACCCTAAGTGATTGCAACTCAATAAAGCACAATAAGAAGAGGAGATGGCCCCAAAAAATCTTGCATAGTCCCTCAAGGGATACACCTATAAGAAATCATCTATATAACATGCATTCAAAGGATGTTAAGAAATACCCTTTATTTACGTACTATAAGGCCATACAATGACCCTTTTACTTCACTAAAAGTATAGATTTTTTTCAAATTGTAACAAAAAAAAAATTGTAAATATAATCTGGTAAATTTTACTAAATAAAATACTATTTCCTTTGACTCAAGGTGGTATCTTACATGTTCTATATGGTGCACCCCTTGAGCATAGTCCTTGCCCCCCTCAAGGGCTCATTTATAACCATTAGTCATGGTAAAAAAGAGGGATTTTCTAGAGGGTCCTCCCTTCATAGTATGCCAAGAGTTCACTCTTCTATCGCTCAAGACGAGGTGGATGAGAGCATGGATGCAAAATTGAGGGTGTGTAGCCTTTCTAAAATCTTTGTTTGCCTTACAAAGTTCATCTTTCTCCACAATATGGAGATGATATTTGATCTAAGGGAGGACAAAGCACTCTTCATGCTAACAATAGCATGTGATTCTCCACTAGACATCGTGCCAACATCGCTTGAAGAGATACTACATACAATTGCCTCAAGCAATTGAAAAGTTACATTTTAAAAATAACAAACTCCACATTCACGAATTTGGGAATTTTCCATCAATATGGGAATTCCAAATCAAAATGGATTTCGTGAATTTTGGGAATTTCATTAATTTGAAACTTGGTGCAATGGAACATATTATTGCTTCTAGTTGTTTCCAAGAGATTGAAAAAACTCAAAAAGTTGGTGTTAATAAACACAGTTTTAATATCCTTGAAAATCTTCAGAAAAAATCTTCAGCTAGATTCTTGTACTTTAATACAACCTTTGGGGGAATTTTAAAAATTTTGGGAGATTTTGTACCTTTCTTCATCCAAGAGAAGACAATGCTATCTATTGTTTCCCATCGTTTAGGTTTTTTTTTGTTGCACATTCAATATTTATCCCAATAATTAAGATGAATATGTAGCATTTTGACAATTACAAACTAGTGCCCAATATTATATATGTACCTTATTGAAGTTTTTGGAGTCTCTATTTGTATCCACCTCATTGTGCAATACCAAGCTATATTGGATATACTAGATTTGAAGGTCTAACAAGCACAAAGTCATATTTCCTAACATCAAGCATTGGTTCAAATGCATGTTTGGGTTTTAATTTGCACAATACCTTGATGGTGGTCTAGTGCTTTTTTCGAGTTGAGGGCTTTTAGTAGCATGGAGGTTGATCTCGGCATTCTATCTACTTGTAGATCACCATTTGCATGCCTATGTAGTCACTCCAAGTTCCTAAAGCAAAGGACAATGAGGCAATTGTGAAGTTGGGATCGTGAGGCCATAGATCAAGTGAGACATGTCTATATTTGCCTTCTTCATGCCCATGTGTAATCATGCCTGTTAAAGAAACCGGTAGTTGAGTAGATCTTTCAGTGTCTTTTGATCAAAGCCTTAACCTAGGGGTAGCTGTCTTTTGCTGGTCAATCTTATCATTTATGATGCACAACTTTGTTGTTGTAGTATGTGACATTGACACTTTTTTTAGAAGCACATTTCGCTCTTGAAGACACTTTGTTGCTGCAAGTTGATCTTTGATCTCTGAGCAAATACTACATTTGGAGAAAATACTTGTCTTTGCTAAGGTTACATGCTTGAATTCTATGTTCCAAATACTATTGAAGGTGGAGAAGGACATTTGCTTACATCCAATACCATTCAATGTTGCCTTTACTTCTGCCCATATATCTACCTGCTTGTAAACATCTAGGATGACCAATTTTGTCTCCCTTGATCCATCTTGCATTGTTCTACTTTTATGTGGCATTTGCTCTACATTCTTCTTGACAAAGTCTCTAAGGATGGCTCTTCCCATCTGTGTGTGATCCCAAGTTGCTCTTATTACCCCCTATTTCCATGCATTTTCCTCCTCACACCATGCTAAAATTGTGTTTTGTGCTTGTAAAAAGATGTCTTTGGGATTCCATGAATCTCATACCACGCCCTTACACATACCACTTGTCCATTGAAGATGAAACTGTATTTCCTTGTTCCCACATAATCAATCTTGCATGATGACTCAAACTTGTCATAAACATAGTTTGTGCGATCGTCAAATTGCAATCCCCAAAAGTATTTATGTAATTGTTGCATTGCTTGTCTATCAACACATTGACAACACTTTTCTTGGTAGCAATCAATTGTGAAAACCTGTGAAATGGAGTCCATAGAAGATCTCAAGTTTGCACCTTTAGGAGCAAAAATTTGAGAATTGACCATAGAATATGATCTTTTCTGAACAAAAAGCGATTTTTTTTACACAAACAAAATCTTCATTGGTATCTACCATGTTTTTGGCACAAGCATTTGTAGAGATAAATTGCATGTATGATTGTTGTTGTACAGCACTGTTCCATCATCAAAGGTGATATGTTTAATAGTCATCTTTCCAAAGTGACACAGTGGAGGTTATCACCTATATATGTTCTTGTGGTTTGATCAATAGCTTTATCCACCACCACACCAGCATTCTCTTCTTCCAACAATTCAAAGTTTATCACATCATATGGAAAACCCAATAATATAACCCCTATCCCAACACACATTGTGTTGCCTTCTGTCCATAGCATCACTCTACATTCTCTCCAACTTTCATGAATGCTAAGCACATCAATATCCTTAGAAGGTAGGACATGGTTTGATTCATAATCATATTCTTTGTCATGAACTGTTATTGAGTTTTAAACAACCACTACATCTTTTTTTCCTCATTTTGTAAGACCACCTACAACTTCATGAACCTTCATTGCATCAATTGTTGGGAATGGAAAATATGCCGCTACATTTAGACATTTGTCAATAACCACTAAAATATATCCATCTTGAAGTGTTTCTCCATGGCATGTTTCATTTAGATATATTGCATACACTCTCCCAAAGTGCAATAATCGCATGGTCAACTAACAAATTCACAATTTCTCAAAAATAAAATTCGTTATTCATGATACATGTATAAGTGAGAAAATGGAGATTTTATAATTTGTATATTATCACCTCTTAGAAAGATGAAAATAGTAATGAAATTGCTAAATACAATGAAGTATCAAGTTTCATTGAAAAGAAAAAAGTATTGAAACATTAGATAGAATGAGTCAAACATCCATAATACAAAGTATTAATGGAAACATCTCACAAAAAGGGGATAGATTTGACCATATGGCCAAAAATAAACTTTCTCATGAACTATTCTCTAAACTAAAGAAGAAAATATTCTTCTATTATTTTTAGTTGCCCTTGATTTCACTTTATTTTATTAGCTATTCTTTGTGTAAGTAAAAACTTCTGTGTGTGTTCCATTGGGGAAAGATATAGAAGATGGTCAAAACTTGTACTATATCTATTCAACACGAGAATAATGATTAAAATACTTTATAATATATATAGGAAAATATCTAGCCACCTTGTCAAAAATCTATTGTATGTATTTCACACCATAGTAAATATAAAAATTCTTTGTGATCCCCATAGGAAAAGACATAGTCAAATGATTGAAACCTTTATTATATGTATTCCACATGACAAAAAGGATAAAAGATCATTGTAGTCTCTATAGAAAAATATTTAGCCAGATAGTCAAAACCTCTAGAAAAATACATATAACAAGGAGAAAAATTCATTGATGCCAGGAGGCATATTCCACGGTGGATTTCATGAGGTTTTGTGGTGGATTCCGTAAAATTTTATTACCGGGGCTCATACACAATGTGGATTCTTTTTGCGAAAAGTCGATGGGGACGCCTATCCTTTTCGGGCGTTTTGTTAATTTAATGTGTAAGTGGGTGATTCCATAGCGGGTGATTCCGTAAAATACATATTTAAATTAATAAATGTTTATGAGTTTAGAGTGCGCACTCGTAATAAATTAAGATTAGGATTGAGTTCTAACCAATTTATTTTTGTAGCTGAAGACTGCTGGGTATTCACTTTTGTCGGTTTAATTGTATTATTTTTCTAACAATTGTGAATGCTTCAGTTGATGTGTAGAGCAAGCAGCGGTGGCATTGGGAAGCATTGGAGAATAGCGTGTATTCAAATTATCATTAATTTTTTGATGGGCACGTATCTTAGGCATGGTGTCCATATTTTGACGTGCTTATTTATCAAAGCGCTTGATATTTAATTATTACTTTTGTATGTGCATGGGCGCACGATTTAAATATTTGTATTGGACATTGTATTTGGGTACTGCCTGACTCTTTGGGCACCCAATAGCTTTTTAACTTTAGTGGCACAAAAGCAAACACAAAAGCTAAAGCGTGCTAATTGTAAATTGGGCTATTTTTTGAGCTTGAAGATGAATAATATATAAAATACATGCTTTGTGAAGCACTCACACAAGGCATGGGGGAGATTGCTCCCAATTAGTCTCTTGTTTCATGTTGTGCAAGCTTTCTTCATTGTTTTTTGTGCAAAAAAGTAGAGTTTTTTTGTTCTTGGGGACCTTCTGACGCTCACTACGTGCGCATACGGTGTCCGATCTGTGCACCAGTGGTATCAGAGCGAAGCTCAGATCGAGAGCTTCCAATCGCTTACCATCTCACGCGAAGGCAGAGCTCCTGGAACGATCGAGCTCTACAGTCAGTCTCGTGGCAAACGGTCGATACCAGCGTGTTCCTGGCAGTCAAGAACCTCTGCTGTACACTCAGATCGCGAGAGACCGGCCTCTGCAAGGCGGAGGACCACGCGGGAAGTTCCTTCATGAAGTCGTGGAGAACAGATAAGAAATTTCATCCATAGCTTTTCAAGCTTTCA
Organism: Lygodium microphyllum; assembly: GCF_053477565.2. Taxonomy (NCBI): domain Eukaryota; kingdom Viridiplantae; phylum Streptophyta; class Polypodiopsida; order Schizaeales; family Lygodiaceae; genus Lygodium; species Lygodium microphyllum. The sequence goes on along the minus strand of NC_141153.1, from coordinate 56,501,687 downwards.
TAATAATCTTATTAGGCTTCAAAAGAAGCTTATTAAAAAGCTTCATACCCCAATTTAACCCGTCAGCAATGGTAGCATGTACTGCCCATCGCCGAATCGGGCGAAAACATACTGAGGTCCTCTAAATCCAAGTTTAGTCATAAAAGACTAAAAGTCCAATTACTCCAAGTCACTAAGGTTCTAACTTCAATCTTCAACAACTATCATAAAGGCAGTTCGTATTCAGCAACTCACGAATCAGTCTACTACCCTCTGGAAGCCCCTGTTCACACCTGTGAACTGACAGAAGCAGATTACAGCAAACAATCGGCAATATGCAGTCTATACGCACAATTATTTTCTTGGAAGATGGTTGTGACATCGAATTTCGCAATCGTAAAGGAGAAATACTACAAAAGCCAAACTAAAAAAAATATACAAGCCTTGTAAACCCGCCTTTGAGCTACGCTCATCCCGTTAACAAGGTTTCGAGTGTGTGATGTCTTTTGGAATTTTGCAGGATGACTGATCAAACCATGGAAGATTTTATGGCTGAAGGAGATCTACCCGAACCAACAATGGAGCAAAAGTTGGATTTGATTATGATGCAGCTTCAAGAGGAATGAAGAGCATGACAAGCTTTGCAAGCTCAATTGGCCAATCTGCAACGATCTACCCCTGACCAAGATGGATCGCAACCTGAAGATCTTATACGACGTACCATCGATGCAACACTTGAAGCCCGATCTATTCGGAAAGAAACAAAGATAAGTAAAAGAAACTTCAAATTTCATACTTTCAATGGATCACGCAATGGAAAGACTGTCCTTGCTTTTATCAGTCAATTTGATGATTATTTCCATGAAGAAACATATGCTGAGAAAGACAAAATTAAATGTGTCACTAACCATTTATGGTCCGCAAAAGCGTTGATTGTCCCACTACTTGGGAGACTTTCCAAAAGAAATTTTTGCAAAATTTCCTTCCTCCCCAATTCCACGAAAAAGCAATCAAACAATGGGATATTCTACAACAAAGGGATCGCGAACCTATTTCATAATATATCGAACGTTTCGGGAATGCTCTATTGCAACTACGAATGCTCGAAGATGTACCTGAAGAAGCAACTCATAAACACAAGTTTATGTCTGGCCTACTTGGACATTTTTATTATCTGTGCACCATTCATTGTGATCTTTATGGGAAAAAACTTTGCTAGATGGTCAAAATCTCCATTGCAAGTATTTTACACAAGACTTAGGATTAAAATTATTTTTGATGTTCATAAGAAAAGATTTAGTCATATTGTCAAAACATGTATTGTATGTAACCTAAATGGTAGCAATGATAATAATTATTTGTGATGTCCATAGAACAAGATTTAACCAAATGGTCAAAGCCTCTATAGTGTGTATTCCATATGACAACAAGGATAAACAATCTTTGTGATCTCCATAAGAAAATATTTGACCAAATGATCAAAACATTTATTTTATGTATTCCACATGACAATAAGGATAAATATATTTTATAAGAAATATTGACCCTGTACTTAAAACTACAAGGATTTCCAAAGAATATGAGATTTTATTCCCTATGACATGAAGCTATAAAGATTAAGAAAATTTCACCATCAATTAGAAGCTATTTGAGAAGGAAATATAATTTATATCATTGTTAAATATTTATAAATCTTATAGTACCTACTTGTTCATAATAGTAAAATGTATCATATTATATTTTATTCTTATGTTAATATACTATTTTAGTCTAAATCATGTTATATTAATATATTGTACTATATACATATCATGGAATATAGTATCAAAATATATTTTAATTTACTTTTATTAATAATTAATAACTATAATTAAAATATATTAAATCATATTCTATAATATTATGTATATTTAATATATCTAATGTGCAATGTGTAATGTCTTTGAGGATTTTGAAGCCACCTTAGTGACAGTTCGATAGTAGAATCTCTAGTAGAGTGTAGGATAAGGAGTGTGTAGGTAATACCTCTAATTGTGAAAATAGAGGCAGTATCCTAATCATAGGTTCTTAGGGGTATCCACTCCAAGTAGCAATCTAGAGGCAAAAGTAGTACAAGGGAATGAGAGGCAACGTGTCCCCACGGGAATTGGGGGCAATGCCTTGAGTGGGAGGGGGAGGGGGCTTGGGGGGCAACATCCCCCTATGGAGGCCTAAGCGCACTAGGGGGTTTGGGAGGTAGTGTCCCTCGCTGGGGGTCCAGGGGGGAGCACTCCTCGATGGGGGTTTGGGGGTAGTGTCCCCATCGAGATTTGTGGGCAATGCCCCAGTCGGGGGTTCGAGGGGTAGCGCCCCCCATGGGGGCCTGGGGACAACACCCCTAGTGGGGCTGGGTTCGGGGAGTGTTGGTAGATCTCAATGAGCGACAGTATAGCCATTACGTGATTTTTAAAAAAATTGCAACTTAAAATCTTTAAAGAAATTAGAAAATAGTTACAAAAATAAGATCTAAATCTACTTGTATTCTGTAACGAGTTATGGTTATTCAAATAGCGCTATACATTAAATGATCCTTTTTACGAGGTCAATCTTTACAACTAGTCATGATTCAAAACGAGTTTCTCTTCCCGTCCCTCTCTCTTCCACACAACTCTCTAACCCGAGTGTTTTCTTTGTTGCATTTTTACAGTTGTAAGTTTTGCTTCCCTAATCCTTTGTGTTTTTATCTCTGCTCATATTGCCCCTCTCTTACTGCAAGCTTTGTGGCCCTAAACTTTGGCGATTCTGTCCCCTTGCTTTTCTTTGAGTACTCTCTATTGTTTCATTCTCTCAATTGAAATACATTGTGCAGTGTAAATTTTGATTCAAATCAGGGTATTGTGACCAAAACTTGCTGTGCCTTGAAATTCAGAAATCTCGCTCCAAAGGTTCAACAAATCTGCAGGACAATGAATGATTGTTACTCCCCAACATGTCTGCTCTACTTCACGGGTGATTTCTATACATTTCAAAAAGCACATATTGCTTACTTCTACTAACTACAATATGTTTTAAACTCTTCTCTACTTTATTTCTGATTTTGAGTTAAACTACACTGATTTGATACTAGTGATTCTCCACTTCTTTTCTAATCTCTGCTAATGCATACTCTTTCTTTATCAATTCAATCCATGCAATTATTACAAATCACAGTACTACTATTTCATATGATTAGTATAGAATGACATTAAGATCAAGCATCATAAGCATTATCTAAATAAGAATTAGGTATGAAAATTAAATGCAATCTTCACTTTTGTAGTAATGAGATTAGGCACTTACTCTTGGAAATTCAATGTCTTCTTCTTCTTCCCGATTTCTTGATTGATCTCTTGGGGTTCTTGTCTTTTTTTATATGCACTACCTTGCAAATGATAGTTTCTTTGTTGTGAATATGAAAAACACAATTTTGTGCAATGTTGAAAATACTTCCTTTGCACTGAATATAAAATATATTTGTATAATGTTGAAAAAACTAACTTGGATGTGAATATGGAATAAATGATTTATGCAATGCTTTCTTCCATGAGTGCTTTCAAAATACTAACATTTCTTTCTATTGTGTGATGCAATATACCTTAAGGTTTCGCCTCAAGGCTAAATTTGGCCTTATATTTCTTGTCGGTGTTCACTAATATTGGAGCCTTTTATCAAGTTCTTATGCATAATATTATACTTTAAATATAGCACTCTCTATTATACTATATTTTCATACTAAAAGCATTTTCATAATATTTAATAGTTGTATCCTTTATTATTTTGCAATAAGTATATGGCCATACAATACTTATCAATACTCAATAAAGCATATTACATGGAATGCAATATATGATTTTGCCATAGGATTAAATTTGATATTCTAATAACACATATCATGATCTTTCATCAATCTATAGATTAGACCATATGGTCAAAAACATTTCTTACAATGTGAGAAGTAATTTTTGTTATTTATCCAATACAATTTGAGATTTGGTAATCTGATCAAATCTTTTCTTATAATATAAGATGCAATTTTTTTTCTTTTTTCCAATATACTATGAGATTTTGTCATGTGGCCAAATCTTATCCTTAAGCAGGCTCTTGGCCAAAACAAGGACTCTTGCAATATCATAATATCTTGCAATAAATCAACCACTTTGTTCATTCTACTACAAGAATAAAATTTTACCATTTGGTCAAATGCTTTCTTGCATTATCAACCCTTACTTCCAACAAGGATGACTATTTTCTACTTAGATTTTGTTACTTTCTATATTTTTGCCATGTGGTGAAATCTTATCTTGAAATAAACAAACCACTTTTTAAAGAATTAATCTTGAAAAATTAAGACTAAATCTATGGTGGGATTGATCACATAGATTTTGGGTATGCTAGATTTGGTTGTATGGCAAAATCTTCTAAGACAAACATATTCTATATTATCTTAAAAAATGAAGATCATATTCTACTTAGAACTCCTTAATTACTTACTATATTTATAGGAAGTTTGACCATGTGGTCAAAACTTGTGTGGAAACAAGTGAACCACTTTGTTTCTATAAACCATTTGTTTCATTTCAATTTTTCATAACTTCCTATGTATATGGTCATATACAAATATCATATCATTTTTCCACGACAAAAGAGCCACTTTGTCCATTCCACTACAAAATAAAAATTGGCCATATGGTCAAATATTTCATTTTGTTATCAATGCTAGCATCCAAGAAACCCCCACTCTTATTTCCTTCAACCATATGTTCAAATCTAATCTCATACATCTTGCAAACCATGAGACTAATTTTTTCATTCCATTATAAAATGATATTTGTCTATATAGTCGAATCCAATTTCACAACATGTTGCAACAAATGAACCACCTTCATATGGTTATGAAACTAGATTTGGCCATATGGTTAAAACTAGTTTATAAAAGTATAGATATCTTGTAAGTTTCACCATGAGGTCAAATATCTACCTTTTAAATGTTTTTCACATTACCTTACATTGATATCTATGGGATTTTTTGCATAGCCACATTTGTTAATATGTGAATCTTATATCACAATAAACCACATCCTCTGTTTAACTCACCTTAAAAAACCATATGGTAAAAAACCATAAGCAAGTGGCTGAATAGTTCATGGAATGTGTTTTTAAGCTTCATGGTATGCCGCTAAAGATAGTATCCGATCATGATACTAAGTTCATGGGAAGCTTTTGGAGGAGTTTATTCACTTCTATGGAAACAATTTTGACTCGTAGCATGGCATATCATCCCCAAACCGATGGCCAAACGGAACATGTCAATAAATGGTTGGAAGTCTATCTTTGTCATTTTTGCCATGACACTCAAGCTTTGTGGGATCATTGGTTACATCTTGCTGAATTCTGTTATAATAATACTCATCATATGAGCATGTCACCATTTGAAGCGCTTTATGGATACAAAGTGCAAATACCTTCAGCCCTTTTTCATGAAGACGTGAATCCACAAGCCAAGGCTGAAGTGGAGAAAATGGAAGCTCTTTTGCATCAATGCAAGGAAAACATTCGAAAGGCACAAGATGTTATGAAGGCTTATGCTGATGAAAAGTGGAGACCTTTGGAGTTTGAAGAAGGGAATGGGGTATTCCTCAAAGTGCCTAAATCTAGGTATGCTTCTCTCAAAGGCGGTCATAATAAGTTGGCTCATCATTACTATGGGCCTTATCAAATCGTCAAACAAGCTGGTGAGCTTGCATACAAGCTTGATTTGCCTTCTTCAACAAGGATTCATTCTACCTTTCATGTTTCCCAACTTAAGAGATATGTGGATCCATCCATAAAGGTTTTAGAGGAGTTACCTCCTATGGATGAAGATGGTCTTATCATTTATGAGCCTGAAAAGGTTATTGGCAAAAGACTCTTTTCCATGGCTTTTGCAGGAAATAGAGTAATATCTGAACAGGACAGCTTGCTGTATTAAATTTCTGTCATAAAAAATAATTGCTCTATGGTCATCAAAATGGGATTTTTATGGCATGGCTGGATACTAGGGATTGTCCTCTACATTTCTATGGCTCAACCATGATGATTGGACATTCCTTCTTCAATTTATGGCCATTCTCGTGCAGCCACCTGTTTTGGACAGTTTCCAGCAGTATATTCAAATTTCATACCTATACTTCATTGATATATGAGATCTTCTTCAGCTTGGAGTTTCATTCAACATGGATTCATCACTTACAAGCTATTCTTGTAATCTTCCTTTATCAATTGCCCCAATTCCAAAAAGCTCTCTTAGGCCGAGACAGCTTGTAATAAAGCATAAATGCTTAGCATAAATGCCTTAGTCTAGGGTAAGTATAAAAGGTGGAGGTGTAACATGTGTAGGATCTTTTTGCCATTTTACAAACATATCTTGTTTGAGGTCTCAACCTCCCACCATCTAAGAGGGTGAATACTCTTGGCCACCATAGCTTGGGGTGCATACCTCACTCTACAGCCTCTCATCATTTGATTCTCAACCAATATTGGTAATACCATTTCTTGCCAAGCTACCTTGGCTATGGCTTCCTAGCATTTTATGTCTATTTCTTACCTTTACAGTTTAAAAGCTTACTGTGGAATTTAGCTTTATTACATTTTTCCTCATTGTTGTTCTTCAGCATTTGTAGGCTCAAGCATCTTCTCCCCATAGGAAAGTTTTGGCTTTTTGATATCTAATTTATTTGGTTTTGTCTCTTCAATAAGGTAAATGAAAAACATGGTACAATAAGCAAATTTTAGAATGAAATTTTGATACGTGATGACACCTTTTAATCCTATAGCGTATTAAGGACATAAACAAAATATGACTTTTCAATGCATGAGTCAATGCCTAAGACCATTTCAAGTGTGTAGTGTCAGTGTTGGGGATAAAGGCGCATGTGCCTAGCCTCCCATGTATTACTACATTGACAATACTCACTTGCGCACTACAAGTGACGGGCGCCCATCACTGTCACTTCATTCTTTATTCTTTCAATGACATTTGAATAAAGGGAAGGCCGATTATATATTGTGACTGTTGGAGTTCCCACATCTTGAGTCTCCTCTCTCTTACTCTCTTGCTCCATCTGCCATAGCTTACATCTCTCTTGCTTCCACTTGCTCGTGCTTCCACTTCGGCTTCTCCCTTCAACTAGTATCAGAACCACATTCTCCATGACCTTGAGCTCAATCCGACATTGCTCCAGCTCTCATTTGAGTTGCCTCTAACAAGGTTTCACTATTGACAGCCATATGCTCTAGGACTTCTCAGGACATGTTGGGGCTATCTCAAGGAAATCTTGAGCCTACATTGAGCTTATTTTAGGGAGTATTTAGCTCAATATTCACGGCTGGAAATATGAGCACATTTTTTTAAAACTGTGGTGACTTTCAAGCACTTATGCTTACTTAACTACTCCCGAGCAGCATTGGACAAAGTCTTTGGCATTGTTCACCACTCCTCTCAGCAATGACCATTAACATTGAGCATTGGTTTTGAGTCATTGAGCTTCAGCTATTAACTGTGCAAACAAGCAGTGTGTTTTCACAAAACAGGAATAGCCATATCTTCAATGTTTGGAGCTCGTATATGCTTCTTGGGATGCTCATGTACCTATGTTTTGTTGCATATACTTGGGGGAATCATATGTCATTAGTTTGAGATACCATTGGACTGATTTGAGCACTCTTTTAGCTCAGTTTTCTCATAGATATCATTGTTATCATAATAGGGATGAATCCTATTTAGCTGGAAAATGTCATGCTCTTGGCTTAGGTGATGCTTCCAAGATGCTCATTTTGATGGTGGACACTTGGGGAATATTTGGCCAATGTATTGGAAAGCTTTTGGATTGATTTGAGCCCATATTTGGCTCAGTTTTACTGTCATTCTTACTATTGCAAGAAGCAGGGTTGAAGGTTATTTTATCAATAAAAGCATATGCCTATTGTTTGTTGATGCTTCCTAGCTACTTGGGATGATACATCAATGTTTATGGTTGATGCCACATGCTTGGCCATGCTCCTAGAATGCTTTTGGGCTTTGAATGAGCTCACTTTTTCTCAGTCTTGACTGTCATTTTACTATTGTACATACAGTTTGACAACAAGCTTTTAACAGTGTGGAAGCTTTCACTCAACCGCCAAGACCCACGGACCGCTTATTGTTTCAAGCATTCCAAGCCGAGCACTAATGGCTACCTCTCACATAGCTGACGCGCCATCCATATCTACGGTTGTAGTGAGCTTACCTCCATACCGTTCAAGTTACCTCCTCTCCTGCGCTCTCTGGTAGCTCCACGATCCAAGTGCAGGCTTCAAGCAAGCTCCATCCTCAAGCTCCACGCTCCAAGATCCATTGCCGCGAGCAAGACAAGATAAGAGAAGAGAAGAGAAGAAGAAGAGAGGAGAAGATGGAGAGCTTCTCCTGCTCGGTCCCTCACCCTCACACACTCACTCCCTCACACTCTCACACTCCCTCTCTCAAGCACAAGCTCAAGCAAGCAAGAACAAGAAGAAGAAGAAGAAGAGGAGAGCTACTTTTGGCCACACACAAGAATGACCTTTTCATTCACTTTTCAACTTTATATACAAAACCCTAAATCCCTTTTGGGCGGTCATCCCCTTTTCCCCTTTTTACATGGCTGGCCGTAGCCTAGGCCCTTTTTCCCATTGTCCTTCTATCTTCCTAGCTTCCTTTCCACCGCCCATCTATATTTACAAATTGCACGGGTGAGAGCCCGGCGCTCCTTGAATTAAACCATGATGCGCTTGCGCTCTTTTACAAAAGTTTTGACTTGCGTTTTTCCTTGTGCGCCTTTCTCCCTTATTTAGGACTCTTCTCCTTGTGCGTCATTGTCTTCCGTTTCTCTTTGCCTTAGCCTTTTGTTTGTCTTCTGCTTTAGCTTTTCCAGATTTTCCACCTTCGTTCGTTTGAGGGTTAACATTACCCCCCTCCTAGACGAGTGCCAGTCCCATGGCACTCACCGTCGTAGGTAGCAAGCGTTTAGCATGCACCGAAGACGTGGGTGGCAAGGACGTCTGTGGTTGCCATGGCGGAGTGTTGATAGTGGTGGGGAGGAAGGTCATTGGGGGCACATTGGTAGGTTGAGTGGTAGGTGGTAGGGCAATGGGAGTTGGTGGTAGGGCTATTCTTTGGGGGGATTGCACTGATGGAGTACAAGTGGCGGTTTGTTGGGGATTCTATACATGCTGATTCTTGGCAGGCTTACAGGGTGATAAGGATAGGAATTCAGAGTTGAGTGTTGATGAAGACCGAACGACACCTTCATTGGAGTCTTCAATACCTGCAATTGAAAACCTGTCATGTGGTCTCTCCCTAAGGGGTAATGCTAGTCTTCTTATCATGCACAAGACATATTTGATTAGTTTGGGAGACAGGTCGAACTCTAAGGAAGCTGAGAGTATTGTCTTGCACTTGAGGACCCAAACTGTGTATATACTTCGGTGCAGATACTATGTAAGTGCTCGTGCATACTTAGATATTACGTAGTTAGAAGACCGTGGGCTAGTTTCTCGTGACAACGTGTGGATGAAGCAAAGTTGTCCATGTTGAGAAGAAGTACACATGAAGGTATATGACACATCCTTTGCATTGTGACTGCACGATGTAGCATAATTGAATACAGGGACACCACACTTTCGGTAGCTGGAAGCTATTGTATGTGCTTGATGAGGACGGTGCACATTTCATGGCCAATCGTGCGGTGCTTACCACAATTGATTGCAATGGTATTAAGGTAGAGTGCGAGAGGGAATTGTGCAAGTGGGTCAGGGTGACAGGTCTAACCATAGGCGAGACAAGCTCCCTAGGTATGTCCTGCCCTTGATGTGCCCTAAACAATTGTGGGTGATGCTAAAGGGCTAGGGGAGTAGGGACGGAGCCAGTCGATCAAGGTCACTGGACGTACCTAATTTGAGGACCCCTAGGTGCTGTGCTGTGATTGTGGGTGCTTCTTTTTGTTCATTTCTTTTCTTTGTTTGTTCTTTTTTTTTTCTTTTTTTCTTTTTTTCTTTTTTCTCTTTTTTCTCTTTTTTTTTTGTTTTTTTTTTTGTTTCTTTCTCTTGTGATTTTTCTTACTTGCTTTCTTTCTTTCTTTTTTTTTTAAAAAACTTGCCTGAGTACAACCATTGCAATAAGTTGAGGCTATCAGCCTTTCAATGGGTTGGAAAATGTCAAGCTTCGAAGGCTCAAGAAATGGATATTACAATGATGATTGTGCCCTAGCCTTGTTGTTAGAGAAGCAGTTGTTGAGATGGGGAGATACACTTGAGATATTGCAAACCTCCTTGCGGCACACGCGATGTTGGTACAATTGAGGTAACGACTGCCGTGAGCCAACTATAGAGCTTGACCCAGAAAGAGAGCGTAGCCCATGAATATGCTTTTGGGCCATGCGATGTGGGCGGTCGGCAAGGGTGATTTTTTCTTTCGACAGCATGGCTTTGCCGCGGCTCTTTGTGGGGTCGATGGTCTTGCGGTGATTGGGCATTGAACACTTTCGCACAAAGACCTGTATCATCCTCCATCCACTTGTCACTTCATGAGAGTACATGCATGGTATATACTGCAACTATAATAAACCAGTGCAATGCAAGGAGACATCACTTATCTGAATTCTATGGTGTTGACTTAGATATTTATCACCTGCGCTTGATTAGCTTTTTCTTTTGCTAAATACGTGAAATACATTAAACGCGGATATGAAAAGTTCGTACAATTGGGAAACATGTCAACACTGAACCATTTAAAGGCAAAAAGTCCTGGCCAGGTAGCATTTGATAAGCCTTTATTCAACATGGGGCTACTCCATTTGTACGAGGCGGGGCCAGTCTGGGTGGTCGGGTGACTGGGGCTCTGCTAGTGCGGGGCTCCCGTGGGGTTGGGCAGGGAACATGTCGGCCGGGATATGAATGGTGTAGTTCCGGGCCGCCACCATTTCCAAAATGACTTTAAATAGTTCATTGAATTCGTCCTTGTCCCGAGCTGCCCTTTCTGCCCTTGAGCATCTGGTGCCCGAGCGTACGTCGGGAGTTCGTGCCACTAGTGTTGCCACATTGTGTGCGCCTCCTTGAGCGTCCGCTCCCCTGGCCCGCGGCTTCTTCGGCCTTCGTCTAGGGCAGTGTCGCTTAGGGCTGCATTCTTGGCGTACCTTTTAAGAGTGGGCACGTAGCGCACTGGCGGAGGGGCATGTGCTGCATGTTCCCATCGGCTGCGGAGAGCATCCTTGCAAGCTAGTTGCCCTTAGTTCTCCATGTTTTCCTCGCGGGGGGCCTGTAAGATGCGAATCAAGGATTAGGATTTGTTACATGATAAGACCATTCATATGTAAGGGATTATAGTGCAGGTTATCAAGGGCATAGGACGAGAAGGGGAGGGGTGGGGCATGCAATGCTTGTTGTAGAGGGATAGCCCCCGTGATGTATATTTAGCCTCCTGCCATTAGCATATCTTGGCTCATGCCGAGTTACATCGGCTGTGGTCATGAATTTAGGCAGGGCTCAACCTTGGAAGGATAGATTGGAAAGGGAAGAAGGTGTATAGAAAAGGACTACACCCTGTCTACACCATCAGAGTTGTTGGTCAAGGCTTCCTATGGTGGTAATGTGGGTTGGATGCCCTTCACTTGGAGGTGGGGATGGTCACACGACTTTTAAATGCCTGATGAGAGGAGGACTTGAGAAGCTTAGCCTGTCAGACCCAACTCTTCTCCCTGCGCTTGACTATCATTGCTTGTGTGTGTTGATATTGTTTATACACGGTGACACAAAAATCAATGTTTATTTATATACATATTTATGAATCCATGTCACTTCACGAGGATAAGAACCAATTGTAGAACTCGGGGTTGTACTGGAGCGTGGCACACACATCCAACACTCGTGGCAGCTTACTTAGTACCGATAGATATTTTGCCACATCAAGCAGCATGGACCCTTGTCCGAGTCTACTGGCAACATGTAGCTCCTCCTCAGTGAGAACCTTATCAAACAGAGAGTTTTCTTGGCTAGGTTCAGCCAAGTTTGTACCCCAAATGGCAGTCAGCACTCGAAGGGAAGTTGGTGCCACATAGGTTGGGTCCCTTTGGGATCGCCATTTGGCCAATCGCTCCTCAGAGACTGTCATGATCTGAGCCCCTAGTTCGGCCATTACAACGCGGCATTCGCATCAGCGCTGCTCAAATTGACTCTGGCCTACTGACAGTCGCTTTAGTTGCTCTATGTCTAAGAGATTCGATCGGCACAGCACTTCATTGAACGTGACGGTTAAGCACAGTTCGTCAGCCTCCTCGTGAGAGATGAGTCGCATGCATTCATGTAAGAGCTTGTTATAGTGCTCGTCAAGATGTTCTTGCTCTTCCCAAGATAAGGGGAATGGTAAGTATTCTTCGAGTTGCTCCTTAGGGAATGCGCCCATGTCCGTAAGGACGTAGACACGTGCGCTAGCACTTTATATCCCTTGGTTGTATGTAAATTGGTAGATCAGATTTTGTCCTGTGGCTGCAATTCCACATGCATCTCTTTGGCATCGTCACCTTGGTCACATGTCCTTAAAGGGAATGAAAATACTTACTCATTTGCAGTATCTTACGTCCCCTTGACTATAAGTGTTTTAAGTCATGTGATCATTATTTGTGTAGTAGGTTGGCACGTAGTTCGCATAAGAAGTCTATCACTATGCACATGGATGAGCCTTTGGCTCTTGTTCATTCTAATGTTAGTGGATCTATGCCCTGTTAGTCATTAGGAGGTGTGAAGTACTTTGTCACATTCATTGATGATTACTCACATAAGGTCTAGGCATATCCCATAAAGCTGAAATCTAATGTTTTGGCTACCTTTCAGCATTGGCTTACATTGGTTGAGAACCAGTTTGGTTATCGGCTGAAATGCCTACAGTCAGATAATGGGGGTGAGTATGTCTCTAAATCCTTTGAGAAATTTTATGATGAAAGGGGTATTAAGCATTAGTTGATCACCCCATACACCCTACCCCAAATTGGTATGGTTGAGCATGTAAACAGGACAATACAGGAAAGGGTCCATAGTATGCTTAGCCAAGCAAGCTTACTAACATGGTAGTTTTGGGTTGAGGAAGTGACTACTACCATACAATTGATCAATTGATCTCCTTGCAGCTCTATTAACTTTCAAATTGCGAGGAGGAGTGGTTTGCAAAACCTCCCTCGTATGATCATTTGTGTGTATTTAGTTGTGAGAATTTCTACCATATATCCAAGGACAAGCGCACAAAGATGGATCCTAAGTCCGTGAACTGTATCTTTCTTGGTTATGGGGATGTAGGTGAGATGGGCCATCACCTATCGGATCCACAGGCTCGGAAAGTAGTCCATAGAGCCATGGTGTAGTTTTCCATTATGAAAATATACATAAGCATCCTGAGCAGATAGTTGAGATATATAATCTTTTAGGAGAGAAGCCTCTTGCTCCTGCATAGCCAGGTAGACAACCTACAGTAGTAGTTGATGCTATAGTAGCCCATGACCATGATGTTAGATAGAGTGTGTAGGCTCCTCAACTTGCCTTGAAATGCTCTACTAGATCCAAACGCCCTCTTTAGTAGTTTGAGCCCTCCGTTGATTATGTGATAGTGACAAATGTAGGTGAGCCTCTCACTTATTGTAACGTGCCCGCCCCTCAAATGCACGTCTTAGCAGCCCATCGGGAAGAGGGTCTAGAAAGCTCTGCCTATAAGCTTAAGTTTGGCGAGCCCTGGCTTGGTTAGCAGGTGCAGTTCCTGTTGCCTCAAAATAGTCCTCCATGGACTCAATCCAGATCTCGGCATCAGCTTGAACAGTCCTTCCCTTGCCATCAAACTCGGGTGCCTTAATTTGCTTGAGAAGAAATTTCTTCTCTTGCATGTCAGCATTCGTGGTGGGTGCAGAAGGTGCCTGACAATCAATCCATACCGCTTAGGTTATTTATGTTTAGGATATATCTATGAACCGAACATTAATCAATCATGTATCATTATGAAGTGTTGCTCTGATACCAACTATAACATGCTCGCCCCTCAAATGGCGGGACACGTCTTAGCAGCCCATCGGGAAGAGGGTCTAGAAAGCTCCGCCTAGCACTCGCAAGGAATGTCACAGGGTTCGCGATCTAGGTCTTCCCGAGTCTGCCCTGAGTGGAAGTGTCCAGCGGTTCCCACTAGGATTGACCTGAAGTCTGAGTTCCTAGTAGTCGGGTTCACCTAACAGCCTTCTAGCATCGGTTGACAGTCGCTCCACTTTGCATGGATACAACTGGACCCAAGCAGACTCATACTGCACTTGGTTCAAAGAGAATGGGAAACGAGAGGGATGCATCGCTTGACCTCTCTACCCATAGGGCATAGTCCCATTCCGATCCCCTAAAACGGTATGAATCGGGGTTCTAACCAACATTGTCTAAGGTCATCGTCTGGCTTTTCCTAACATTTCTCGTTAACATTTCCCTTGAGGAAAGCTCTCGGCTAACCGAGACCACCCTTCCGTAGGATAGACCCATTGGTCACATCCACCATGCTTCCCTCGGGGATTGTTTTAATTATCTAATTACCTACCACATTATGTTTGACACATAAAAGCATCTTTCTTAATTAACCTATTAATCACAGGTTCCTTTACGTAATTTAGGGCACAGACACGAAGACAAGATATCAAGATCAAACACTTTCTTAACTTATCTTCAGATTAATGTTTGTCTCCCGTCCATACAGGAGAACTAAGTGTCCCTTTCTGCCTCCGCAGAAAAATCCTTCCGTTTCCCGGCAATAAAAACCTGAAGGTTTATCCTACCAAGATTCTGCCTTGTAACTAGTATCAAGGCCTCGAGATCCCATTTGGCACCCAAGCATCCTCCTACGCCTGTGTAGGGTCCGGAGGCATTGGGATTTATGGCCCGAGCCTCCCTGGCACCCAAGCATCCTCCTACGCCAAGTAATTTCCACGAAGAGACCTCTCGCGGAGGGTCCGGTCCACATTCCCGGCGCGGATTCATAACCCCCTTGGTTAGGGTTTGGCGGAAACATCCCTTCTGTTCCCATGGCAATTTATCCTTACAGTTCCCGCCATGAAAATATAATCACTTGGATATTCATCCAAAACCACAACCAATCCTTAAGTATCTTTTAGATCAAGCTGAAACAACCAGCCTAACATCCTTTAACTAGGAAAACATCCTTTTTGTTCCCATGGCAATCACTCATCATAGACCCGACCATGAAATCATCAATCACACCCCCCTTGAACTTATTATTATTATTATTATCATTTTAATCGATGCAATCTATTGTTGCCACTAATATTTTTACATGTTAAAGGCGGATTAAGAAGTCAAATTACGAGCTTAAATTCAGCGAGAGGATATGAGTCTGGGACCTGGTTCCCATCGGTTGAGATTCCATTAGTGGTGACGGCCCCGTCTCGATTGGACTTACTCGCATGGTTGCCAGACGCACGCCTCTTAGGTGCCATCCTTCGCAAGAAATTAGCGGACGTACACGAGGTAAAATTCGCTTAGGCTTCGCAGAAAATTTTCTCCAAAAGCTCCCGCAGCCTGCAGCGCCTTCGGCAATCCAAATTGCGAATCCCGGGAAGGAGGAGAAAACTCCCTGTAAGCTAGGGATGCTTGGAAGGTTCCTAGAACCTTCCAAAGCTCTCTCTCTCTCTCTCTCTTTCTTCTTCTTCTTTTCTCCTTCTCCTCTCTCCCTCTTCTTTTCCTTCTTCTCCTCCTTCTTCTTCTCCTTCTCTTTCTCTCTCTCCCTCTTCTTCTTCCTCTTCTCCTCTTCTCCTCTTCTCCTCTTCTTCTCCTTCTTCTTCTTCCTCTTCTCCCTCCTCTTCTCTCCTTCTCCTCTCTCTCTCCCTCTTCTTCTTCCCCTCTTCTTCTTCCTCTTCTCCTCTTCTTCTCCTTCTTCTTCTTCCTCTTCTCCCTCCCCTTCTCTCCTTCTCCTCTCTCTGTCCCTCTTCTTCTTCTTCTCTTCTTCTCCTCTCTCCCTCGTCTTCTCCTTCTTCTCCTCCTCCTTCTTCTCCTTCTCCTTCTCTCTCCTTCTCCTCTCCCTCTTCTTCTTCTTCTCTTCTTCTCCTGTCTCCCTCTTCTTCTCCTTCTTATCCTCCTCTCCTTCTCTCTCCCCTCTTCTTCTTCCTCTTCTTCTCCTCCTCCTTCTTCTCTCTCTCACTCTCTCTCTCTCTAATCACGCGGGGGGGGGGGGGGGGGGGGGGGGGGGGGGGGGGTTTCTCACATCATGGCCATGGGGGGGCGCAGTTGCCACGATGAGGGGGGGAGGGCTTGCGACTGATTCTGGGAGGGGGGGAAAGCTTACTGCAGTAGCCGCGCACTGAGCCTCAGCCCCATGAGGGGCTTTATAGAGCGGGGAAGGGAGGAGGTGGTATGGGGAGGGGGGAGAGATGCCACCCTCCATCTGGGGAGGCTGCATGCCCCCCTCTTGTTACTTACTCTCTCTCTCTCTCTCTCTCTCTCTCTCTCTCTCTCTCTCTCTCTCTCTCTCTCTCTCTCTCTCTCTCTCTCTCTCTCTCTCTCTCTCTCTCTCTCTCTCCCTCCCCGCCATGCACATTGTAGGGGGAGAGGGAGGGAGAGTTGAAAAAATTGCATTAAATAAAATTTAAGGGGGGGTTCTCATGGGGGGAGGCACAGGAGAAGCGTGGTGGATGTGACCAATGGGTCTATCCTACGGAAGGGTGGTCTCAGTTGGCCGAGAGCTTTTTTCAAGGGAAATGTTAATAAGAAATGTTAGGAAAAGTCAGATGATGACCTTAGACAATGTTGGTTAGAACCCTGATTCATATCATTTTAGGGGACCGGAATGGGACTATGCCCTACGGGCAGAGAGGTCAAGCCATGCATCCCTCTCGTTTCCCATTCTCTTTGAACCAAGTGTAGTATGAGTCTACTTGGGTCCAGTTGTATCCACGCAAAGTGGAGCGGCTGTTGACTGATGCTAGAAGGCTGTTAGATAAACCTGACTGCTAGGAACCAAGACTTCAGGTCCATACTAGTGGGAACGGCTAGACACTTCCGCTCCGGGCAGACTCGGGAAGACCTAGATCGCGAACCCTGTGACATTCCTTGCGAGTGCCAGGCGGAACTTTCTAGACCCTCTTCCCGATGGGCTGCTAAGACATGTCCCGCCATTTGAGGGGCGGGCACGTTACAGTTGGTATCAGAGCAAAACTTCATAATGATAAATGATTGATTAATGTTCGAATCATAGATATATCCTAAACATAAATAACTTAAGCGGTATGGCTTGATTGTCAAGCACCTTCTGCACCCACGAATGCCGAGATAAGAAATTTCTTCTCAAGCAAATTAAGGCACCCGAGTTTGATGGCAAGGGAAGGACTGTTCAAGCTGACACCGAGATCTGGATTGAGTCCATGGAGGACTATTTTGAGGCAGCAGGAACTGCACCTGCTAACCAAGCCATGCTCACCAAACTTAAGCTTACAAGCGGAGCTTTCTAGACCCTCTTCCCGATGGGTTGCTAAGACATGTCCCGCCATTTGAGGGGCGGGCACGTTACACTTATGATGAGGCCATGTGCTATCATTTGAGGGGCACATTACACCCTCTTCTCAATGGGCTGCTAAGATGTGTCTCGCCATTTGAGGGGCAGGCACGTTACACTTAAGATGAGGCCATGTGCTGTCATGATAGTCACTCTTTGTAGAGGGACATGCAATGAGAGTTTGACTCTTTATAGAATAATCATACATGGGAGTTGGTTTATTTTCCTGGTGGAAAGTGTGCATTGCCATGCAAGTGGGTATACAAGTTGATGAGCACCCCTAGACACCCCAAGCTTGCCTATAAAGCCAAATTGGTTGCTAAGGGTTTTAAACAAGAGCATGGTGTTGACTTTGAGGAAATATTTTCTCATGTAGTCAAGATGACTACCCTACGTCAGGTACTAGCATTGGTTGCTCAGTTAGATTTGGACCTTTATTAGATGGATGTTAAGCCATCTTTTTTACATGGGGACTTGTATGAGGAGATTTATATGTAGCAACCTAAGGGCTTTGAGGAAAAAGGGAGGGAACACCTAGTGTGCTGATTAAGAAAGAGCCTTTATGGCCTTATGCAGCAGGCACCTAGGGACTAGTACCACAAGTTCCATGCTTTTATGCATTCACAAGGCTATACGTGCAGTGATATGGATCTAGGTTTATACAAAAGAAGGCTCGTGATAGTAGCCTTTTGATTTTGGCACTCTATGGATGACATGTTGATTGCTAGGAGAGCTTCTGATGAGTTGGATGCTCTGAAAAGTTAGCTCAAGAAGAGCTTTGAGATGGAAGACGTGGGGCACGCCTCACATATTCTTAGATGCACATTACGCGTGACTGCTCTCAGGGGCTTCTTTACTTGTCACAAAAGGAGTGTATCCAGAAGGTCCTTGAGTAGTTTGATATGCAGGATGTTAAGCCTATTGGTTGTCCTTTGCCTTCTCATGCAATTTTCTGCAATCTGATGAGCAGAAGACCGAGATGGTCAAGTTCCCTTACTAGCTTTTCCCTTCAGTCAGCACCTCAAGAAATGTAGAGTTGGAGACCTTATAGGGAGAAATAATCAACTATTTCAATAATAGCAAGATTAAGAAATACTACCTTCTAAGAAACATCTTACAAGATCCAATTATGGCCAAGGCTAAACTATGGTGAAAAAGGAAATCAAGATTAGATCCATGCAAAACAAGCACACTATAAACCTTGCCTATGAATCCTCAATCTAGCTTAGGCAACTAGACTTGGTGCTAATAAATGACATAGTCATTCCATATGACTACAAGGTGTATCCATTATTAGGTAGTGCAAAGTATTTATGACTATCAAAATGCAAATAGTTCCTGTAAGGTTTTGTGTATTGTCCAACCAAGAGGATATCAAGAAAAGGTTTTACTTGGCAAACACTTCAAGCTACAACATTGACTATTAAAAAAAAAGAATAGATTTAATCTTACTAGGACTGAGAGTAGTGACGACCTTCAATCAAGTCCACCCCATCATATAGGAGGGTCAATGTGTGAAACTCACTTGCACACTTCACTTTGTTACTTAGCATGTACACTCACCTTTAGGATACTAGATTCATATACACATTATCCTAAGGTGTGAAAGGTCACATTATTGCAATATACATTTTGTGAAAGTTGTGGTTGTATGGTTTCATGTGGAGAAAGTTGAGGAGATCAAAAGTAGGTTCTTTTCTTGTTCATTCTAACTATTCTTGATAGAGATAATGCAAATATGATTCTTTCTCATACTTTTATTATGGATATTTTTGTATGTTGTGTGTTTCTTATTGTTTTATTTTAAGGATGTTGTGATAGATAGTGCTATACACTTAGAGAACTTGCCTCTTTCCATCAAAATGATAGATTGAGTATGAAAGCGATAAGTTTTGATGGTCAAAAAGTTTCAAATCTATATTTAAGTAGTTTTTGCAATGGTTGCAATGAAGGAGATAAAGAAAATCTGGTTCTCTTGCATACTTTCTTGTTTGACTATCCATTCTTTGTCTATATTTCTTATTTGTTCTAAGGATATTATGATAAGTAGCCATTTTTTCTTAACAATCACTTCTCTTTTTATCAACATAGTAGATTGAGGATGAGACCACCAAATTGCAAGGATGCAAAACTTTCACATATATTTTCCAATAGTTTGCATAATGGTTACATTGAAGAAGGAGATGATTTGGTTTTCAAGTTCAAATATCAAGTATCCTAGAAGTCTATTTTTTCATGGTGGTCATTTCTAGATCTGAGGCAAAGAAGCCAATAAATGTTGTGCAAATATTTATTTGATGATATTCTTGAAGAAGTCTTTCCGTGCAAACAATTCAGGTTCCGATAGTGTAAGTTTTACAAGTTCTCAAGTCCCATCTATCAATATTTCTATTTGGTTCTCTCTATCTAGGTTAGTCTCTCGCCTATGATATGCAAGAGTTCAAATCTCTATAAGGAAGTGTAGACTTCAAGACCCAATGCATAGTGCATGCTTACCTAAACTATTAACCATAAGAAGCAAGTAGCGTGCAATATGCAAGCAAGCACAAAGAAAGAATCTAATTTTTCATATTATTAGCCACAATATAATGTGCATGGAGCACTTTCATATTGCCTAAAGGTTGCAACAATTGTATTAATTTATCATGTAGTTCCACGAGCCGCCCATGCAATTTGTAATAGCATAGGCTCCAAGGAAAAACTGCAAAGGATCTAATTTGTTCTCACCATAGGAAAAGCATGCAATAAGATATGAATTGTCTTGAGGCCCAAAAGTGCATTGAATGCCCAAGAGGAATGGGAAAAACCTAACCTTAAAAATGTGTATAAAATGGATGAGAATGAATTGAAGAAGCTATTCATGTATGTTCAAACTTTGTGCACTTGTCTTCTTGATTTCATTGAGTGAGATGAGTGAGTGAAGGTGGGCATGAGAGATTGAGAGCAAGAGAGTGAGGGAATGAGGGTGGGTGGAGAATTAACAAGTACTTTCTCTTACCATTCCCATGCTTCTTCTCTTTCATATGTGGAGGTCATAGAGGGTTGAGAGTCGAAGGAGCACTCACTTGAATTGTGGAGTGTGCAAAGTGCATCCTTCATGGAATTGAAGGAGGGCCATGCCATTCACTATAAACAAATGCTTTCATTTATGTGCAAGAGGCTATGTGAGAGGTAGTCGTTATGATTCTTATGCATTGAAGCTCTTGAAGGAAGAAGAGCATGCCCCAATAGTCCCAACGTGTTGAGCATAAAGCATAACATTTTGATTCTATTGTTGAGACCAAGGACACGTCAATCATGAGATCACTAATGCATTACACATGCAAAATATAAAGGGTGCAAAAGTGCAATATTCGAAATGCAAGTACTTAGATAGAGTTTTGCATTCATAAAGTGATTGATTTTGTCGATAGAAAGATTGCAATTTTTTGTTGACAAAGATCGTCTATTTTACTCATTTTGTTTTATTTTATTTATTATTTTAAAAAATCATTAGTTGGGATAGTTTTGGGTTTTCTCATGGTTGTGATTGGATTAAGAAATCATGGTTTTTAATCTAATTACTAGTTTGCTCTTTGCTAGGTTGAGAAAAGAAGAGAGAGAGTAGGAGGAAAGAAGAAGAAAAAAAAGGAGAAAAAAAAGAAAGAAAAGAGGGGGAAGAAAAAGAACAGAAGAAAAAAGAAAGGGAGAAGAAAGAAAGAAAGAAAGAAAGAAGGGAAGAAGAAAGAGGAGGAAAGAAGGATAAGGCAAAAGAAAGGAAAATGAGAAAAGAGAGAAGGGAAGAAGAAAAGAGGAGAGGAGAAAAAGAGAAGGAAAGGGAGAAGAAAAAGAGAAGGAATAAACAAGGAAAGGAAGAAGAAAAAGGAGACGAAGGAAGAAAAGAAGAATGAAACGAGGACACTGCCGCTACCCACAAAAAAAGAGGGCTGGTGTCCCTAAACCACACAGTATCACTCATGTAGCGGGACTCCGATAAATCCCAAGTGGGTCTATTTGTCATTTTTGCCACGTGAGCATGGGGGTGGGGTTCATCGATGTGGCTGAAAATTTCATTACGGTTTTCACTTTGACCCTTCACGTCGTCATGAAATTTTTCACTGCAATGCTTGAGTATAGGAGACGTGAGAAGCTGGGCCTGCAATCATTGCGAGGATAGAATAATGGCAAGGGAATGTGTGCTGACATGCCATGATAACTGAATGGCCAACGACATTGAAGCCGCCTTCTAAGCCTCACGTCGTCCTATTTCAAATAAACCAACACGCAAGTCTCCATTAAATAAGTTTGATTGTATTGAAACTAGTTCACATATTCTCTCTTTTACCTAAACATCCAAACCATTGCTTCTTTAAATAACAAATGAAAGCCTCTTGGGATTTGTACTTGTCAATGAAAGAGTCAACAAGTGAGGAGGCCTCTTCCTAAACTGTATTGCCACAAGTGCATTTGCACATGTTCATGATGTCCCCCAAACATTTGAACATCTCAGGTCGAAGTGATGGATCATGAACCTCTTTGATCACTTGCTTCAACCAGCAACGTCATACATGCCATATACAAAGATAAATTGGAACCCCAAAGACCTCCCTGCATGGACAGTATTGATCAATGACTACAGAGTGAAACTCCCAAATAACACGATAGATAGAGGTCATAGTACTTACTTGATGGCCATAATTTCAGCTTGCGCATCATCTACCATAAAGGCATTTGGTTCCCAAGATTTATTGTAGTCAAGGATTTTATTTCTGAATGCCCTCAACCAAGCCTTTGTGTTTGTAGCCGAGCATGATGATGTAATTATCCATGCAACAAGAACCCCATTGCGATGGCTATCAAAGACAAGGATGGTGTATAGCAAAAACTATAAAAATTGATTGTATGTTAGTGCCCTTACATAACAATGAACACAAATAATCCAAATACAATGGTATTGAAGAATTTTTACCTGCCTTGTACTTGTTTGTCCCAAAAGTTGCATCCATGGCAACCAAGCCATTGTTGGCATATGTATTCAAAACCTCCAATTGCCAACCAGTTTGAATACCTAGGATAAAAGCTTTCTCCTTTGCAGCATCAAAGATTTTATTAAAAAAATGTTTGATTCTTGTTTGATGATACCCAATTGTGCACACTACGTGTGTCATCCTCATCTGTCGTAGAGTCAAATACTCATGCTTACTAGAGATATTTAGTATATCGCGCAATGTGAGGAATGAATCCCTAGATGCATGCAGCTTATCTGCAATAATTTGATGTGATGTTGTAGGACTTGGTGTGGTGTGAAGCCCTTGAATAGCATCTCAGACACCCAACATCTCATCTCCTCCGACAACCATGGAGCAAATGATATCTTTGCATATGTTTGACCAATGTAATGTGGGCCATGGCACACATTTCCTTTCTTCTCCACATGATGGAATTGTACATAATTGATCCAACAAATCATGGGCCATAAGTAGAGTTGTGAGACCACAAAATGGCATTGACACCCTACAAAATGTCTCTCTGAAGAGACTCTTCTTTTCTTATGTGTGGTGGAAGGAGGACATTCACGTGCATCTTTTGGACCAAATGCACACCAATACCTGTGAAGTGTCTTTTATTTATGAGACACATGTTGAATATGCGCCCCTTATATGCTTCTTTAAGAATTGAAATCAATTTGTAATAACCTTCTTGATTGACATAGTAGTGCAAAAAAACTTACACAGTTTGCAAGAGGTAGCTATCAATGTTGGGTTGCATGAGGCTTCCAGCTGCATGCTTCTTGGTCCATTACTTCCGAAAATTCGTTGGAACATCTGGTCTTCTATTCTCTCCATTCAAAAAATCAACAAGCCTGCTCCAAGGGATGTAAGCGAGGTGCAATACATTGTACTTGGATTGGGGGTCATGCCTCATTTCCCATTGAAGTTGCACACCATAGAATGAACTAGGAGGTGGGTTTTGCAAGTTAATGTGATCAGTCTTGTTTTGGTTGTCCATGTGTTTAGTGTATATATATATATATATATATATATATATATATATATATATATATATATATAGAGAGAGAGAGAGAGAGAGAGAGAGAGGAGGGAGAGGGAGGCTATGTGTGCAGGGTAGATGGAGAGAGGGAGGGGAGATTATGGGAAAGAGATAGACGGTCTGAGGGGAGAGAGAGAGAGAGAGAGAGAGAGAGAGAGAGAGAGAATGGGGGGAAGGGGGAGAGAGAGATTTTTACTTATTAGCCTTCTATGCAATCCAAGCTTATTCCCCAAGATTCACGCACGTCGAGATGCATCGCTAGGTTAGTCATTTTAAAATTAGTTGTTTTTCTGGAAATTTTTTCGCTTCAATTTATTCGCTTAATTATTCCCTTAATCCACTAATTGTTGAATGAGCATGCATCGCTTAATTATTCGCTTCTATTCCACTCAGGATCCACCAATTACGTACTTGAAACACCAGGCTTTGATTTCTTTAAAATAATAGTTTATTTCAAAGAGGTCAACGTGAGGCTCAGAACTTAGAAGGCGGCTCCAACATCGTCGGTCATTCAATTATCACTGTGGCGCATCAGCGCAAATTCCTCACACACATATGCGACATGCCCACTAAACACACATAAATCACCCACACCCCACATGAACCTCATGCCCCGCCACACATTAAACATGCCCATGCACAACACACACAAGAGTAAACTCACTCACATACACGCATACCTACACATACACTGCACACCCCTACACACTTAAGAGATATGACTACACCTACACATGCACACACACAAAACCACACATACTGCAACACATTATCTTGCACATCAATCACACACACACCATTCACATATACGTACCCATATATCACCACACACACCTATATACATGATATACACCACACACATATATGTACCTATACATCACCACACACACCTATATACATGACACACACATTCACCACACATGATGTAGTCCACATGCACATACATAAACACACAAGATACACATAGGAACATGCAACATGCATGAGGCACACATACCACACCTTATACATGCACTACACTACTCTTTCCTCTACACTAGAGGGTTTTGATCATTTCCTTTTTTAAAAAAATTAATATTGTAAAGCCATACCTCTTTCTCACCAAGATACTCTACCTCCATGAGTAATCGTGCAACTTGTTAAATTGGCAACCTTATTGGACTAAGTGTACTCTTCTAGTTCTAAGAAGATGTCGACATCTTATATATACACAAATATTGGTAGGCTTAATCAATGCCTTGCCCATGACATAAATGCATACTTGCATCATAAGTCTGCATTCCCCACCTAACTTTGAATTTGCAGAGCTAAGCTTGGCATCTAGCACACACTATTTATGATTGTTGTGTACTACAATTATAAGTGGCTGATTCCATATAATCACTATTGGTATAAAGGCCTCACCATAATGGAACTAGAAAGGAATGATACATCACACAAGCTCTCAACATATGAGCACGGACTATGTTTATTCTTATTACTCCACACTATTGGGTGAGACCAACATATCATGGAATCATATTTTGTGATTTGCTCTACTATACAAACCTCCTTCAAGGCTAGTCGATGCGGGCAAGGACACATTGAGGTTTTGGACTTAGATTGACCTTGAAAACACCTATCACATATATGTAGCACCATTGGAATATTTCTTCTAGGTATTCTTTTTGTCCCTCAAGTCAACATGCTTTGTGGGGATAGCCATCTGAGGCTTCTTATTGTTGGTACACAAATTCTCGATTTTCTTAGTAGTAGGATTATATGGCTTCAACTCCCCCAATCTCTTTACCTTGATAAAGTAGTTCTACATCATCATGATGTATGCACTCCTTGAAGGCATAACCTGTATTGTCCTTTATTCCAGGACATGGGCCATCTTCTAGCGTTTTTGGGTAAGGTTCTATGCAATTCAAGCTCCTCGTATGAAGCCACTGTTCCTCCAATATTTCACCTGCCCTGATAAGAGTTGGCCTACCATAATGTTTTCTTCCTGCACTAGTATTGTGCCTCACTCCATATGGTATGTCAAGTTGCTGAGTGAGTACCATTCACTACTTAGACATTCTTATTACCCAACAAACATGGTATCCTCCTCACCCTATTGCTTCAACACATGAAGCATCACATGTGTGTTTCCAAAAAGTGGGCTGAATTTTGTGGAGGCTTCTCGAAACTTGGTTAATCCTTTTGGATATGGCAAGCTATCATCCACTATGTTGGGACTTGTCGATACTTATATTTTAAACTCCCCACACTCCTTGTTCATTTCTAGTGCAATGATGCTATACTCACGCTACTACTGTTGTACTACATCACTAGAACTTTGGTTTGCTAAACCCTTGATCTGGATCCTATATAAATAATTTCTTCTCTTGTTGGTAGTAGTACATCACTTTAAGGGCCCAATATCTAGGCATACACTACTACAGTCTTAAACTTCAAGTGAAGCTACTTGACTGGGGAACTAATGGCATCTTAGTGGGAGACCCATCACATAACTCTGGTTACTTCGCTAGCTATGGATCCAAAAAACCAATGTATTCTACAAAAATGATAAAACTTGCTATGCCTTGATGAATATGGATAATATATTTTTTCTTGGTTTGATTGGTCTATATAATTAGAAGTAACATTCTCTAGTTGACATGATGAAGGGGATAACAACTAGATTGTACCCTTGACACTTATAATACACATTACCTAGATCCCTTTTTCATTGACAAGATGTCCTAAGTATTCCACTTCAGTATGCATGAAAGAACATTTCTTCTCCTTAGCAAAGAGTTTGTTATGTCTCAATACATCAAAAACCTTCCTCATGTGTGATAGATGGTCCTCAAAGGTCTTACTCTAAATAGAAATGTCATCAAAGAAGAGCAAGACAAACTGAAAGAGGAAAGGCTATAAAATCTTATTCATCAAACTGTGGAAGGTAGCTAGAGCATTTATAAGCCCAAATGGCCTCATTAGAAAATGGTAGAGCTCTCAATCAGTTCTAAAAGTAATCTTGATTTCATCACCCTCTTGCATACAGATCTGATGATATCCTAACCTCAAGTCAATATTTGTAAAGAATCTAGCCTCCTTGAGCTCATCAACTAAATCATCAATCTTGGGTATTGGGTACCTGTTCTTCACTGTGATCGTGTTAAGATCCATGTAATCAATACACATTCTGAAAGATCCATCTTTTTTTTAAACTAACAAGACCGAATATACATAGGGTGAAGAACTAGATTCAATGAATCCCATGTCAAGAAGCTCCTTGATTTGCTTGGCTACTTCTTCCCGCTCACACTTGGACAATCTGTAGGGTGTCTTACTGATTGGCTTTGTGAGTTGGGCTCCAAATCAATGGGGTGATCAACTGCTCTCTTGGGAGGCAATGAAGTAGGCACCTCAAACAAATCCCTAGACTCCTCAAGAAGAGCTTTAAGGCTGGGTGACTTGCTGAATTTGTGGATTGATCTTCAATATCTTTATTCAAGTGCAAAAACAATATCTCTGAGCACCTCTTGTACTCTTTTTGGAGTTGTTGAATGGTGATAAGCTGAAAATTTGATCTACTAGGAATCCCTTGTAAACGGATGAGCTATCCATCATAAATAAACTCCATATACAGCTATGATAAATCCATACTGATTTTGCCTAATGTCATCAACCAATCACAACCGAGTACAATATCTATAGGCCCCATTTCCAAGGTAATCAAGTTTACTTTTGCTTCATAATTTTCAGCCTTCTGTTTTGGGAAGACAATTCAGCTTGTCCATAATGGACTTATTCACAAAAATGTGTGTACGCACTATCTATCAAAATAAACATGGTCTTCCCATTAATGTTAACCTTCATATGAAGTGTATTAGGGTTCTTAGAACATATCCAAGCATCCATGGAAATGGAACAACTAGTGGCAGCAAGTGGCTCATTATAAGTCGCACTTGGGTCAAAAGGAACACTCCTACCTAGATCAAAAGGAAAAGAGTCAACCGGATCATAAGAGTACTCTTGCCCAACTTCTTCCTCAAGATCATCATTTTTAGATGTAGGTACAATTGCATTAGCCTCATGAATGCCATCTTCAGAATCCTCAAAGACTAACGTACTATGAACCTTGGCTTTTCATTTTTGTATACACATTGTGCGCTTATAAGAACATGAAATGCTTAAGTACAAAAAGAGATTTTTTCTTTAACTAGTCTGCATAATCCAATAAAAATCATAAAAATCCATTAAATTTTTCTTAAAGTATGTTTTTCCACCTTACCCCCTCCTCCCTTGGAAATGCAAAGAATCCTCCTTAGGATTAGAGGACGAAGGGTTAAGGGCACTCAGCACACATTCGTGGTATTTTACTTCTATATAAGCCAAGTATAGAAGTACGGATTGTATTCCAAGTGGACATGGTAGTCCATGTGAAAAGGTCGAATGCCAACACGTGTTATGTAGGTCAAGGTATCCATTAGAAAGTCACCAGAGGCAATTCGGCTAGCAATATGTAATTCCTCCTTAGTCAGGACGTGGTCTAGGTAGGGATGGGTGAGTTCATGGTCATCTAAAGTCCAATGATGGCAACGGATGGCTAAGACTCTGAACGAGGTAGGAGCCACGTAAGTTGGATCATACTCTGAGGTTTTGATTGCACGTCTTTGCTTGGCGTTGGTCATGATGCGGCGGCCGCTTTGTTCCCATTGGAGTCAAAGAGCATACATTTACACACGAATGTAGACTCAGTGTGGGTTAGGGCTTTTAACGCTTCAATTTCCTAGGTCGTGGTAGAGATCGTGTGCGTGTTATAAGATGTGATGATTCGTTGTTTGTGCACTTACTCATGAGAGATCTCGTTGTCGATTAATTATTTAGCTACCATGGGAGCCTTAACAAATACGAATTCAAATTCCTCTTAGGAGCAAGGTAGCGTGCACACTTCAGTTTGCTAAAGGCTCATCTAAAATACCTAAGTATGATTAGTCATAGCTTTTAGCAAGCATGGTCAACGTAGCATCTAAGCATCGAATGCAAGTGACCAAGTCATCCCCCGTATTCTCAGCTAAGTCCGAGGCCAAGGAAGGATAGATTGTTGCTCGTAAGAGGGTTTAAGATTGACAAGAGGTTGGGGTTTGATGGTTGTGGAGGCTTCTGTGGAGTTGGAGAGGTCAGTTATTCTGATTCTTGGGTACTGGGCATGGTTCACAATTTTGCCAATGTGCTACTAGATGCTTGTGAGACTCTTGAAACGCTAGCATTGCTAGGTTGAGGTGGTTTGGAGGCAGCAAGCTGCATATTCAATTGACAGACTTGTTGAGGCTTTGCAAATGTAGTGGGTTTTGGACTTTATGGGCTCCACAACTCGAGTCTTTCATGGCTTCAGCTCCTTAACTATTGTGCTAGCCTATTTAGACAAGTTTCAGGGTTGTGCTTGAGCAATGCCCTTGGCAATCTTGGCTTTAGGCACCCACATCCAGGTATTGCCCTCATAATAGCCTTGTGCTTGCAATAGGGTTTTGGGAACCCATCATAGCTTGACCATGCGTCAATGCCTATAGTGCCTTTTTTTCCTTCTAAGTTATGAGTGTGAGTCTCTGGCATTGCGAGATCATGTTTGCTTATGGCTAGGTGGCGATCCTTGGTGTTTAGATACCCATTTGAATTTGGGCTCACTGACTTTGATTGCGCTCTCAATTGCACACTAGCATTGAGGCTTAGCGGGATGTGACAAGTCACGATCCATGTCCTTAGAGTTGGTTGTGGGTTTCTCTATCAGTGGCCTTGCAGGCCGTTGTGTGGCTGCACTGCCCTTGCTAAATCCTGTCACTATGCACACATTACCAACGGCAAGGTGAATGCATTGTGACGTGTAATTAGCATTGCAATGTGTTTTCTTCTTAAATGTGCATCCTAACAGCGATTCCTTGTGGCATCCTTCGTATTTGGCAACACATAAAAGGCCATGGGTATACTCTCAGACTCGATAGAGACTATGACCTTGCACTTTCCCAAAAGCACGTATCATTGACCCCCCAAACGAGTGAGTTTAGTGTTCCTGGGGTTATAGTTGCGATTAACCAATTTGAGTCCAATGATAGTGAGTTAAGATATTAAAACTGACCCCCTCATTAATCAAAGCATCAAAGGCATGCATTTGTGGAGCGATGATTGTTATGTGTAGGTAAGCACATGCTACTGCTTCCTCAGCTTCGTCCTCAATCTGTGTGATCGTGGCAACTCATACATTCATAGGGGACTCTAGCATCGGAGCCTCATGCGATGGATGTGCAAGAGGGTAGTACTTCTTTATGTGGCTACCATTGAAGAAGCATATGCCCTCGTTGTCTAGGGTTTCGAGCTCAAGGTTACCGATTTGACTGATGGTGCACACTTTGAAAGGCCCTAATCCCCTAAACTTCATCTTTTTTTTATGGCCTTTATTGACTATAACAATACTAGGTTTCCCTGGTCGAAGTCTCGATGCTTTACGTGCTTGTCCAACTAGCTCTTATGTTGTGCTTTTTTGCAAATCAGTGCATGGGTTGCTAGAAGTCGGTGTTTCGTCCATGCCTCCTTTCCATCCCATGTCTTTTGGATGGCCACTCTCAAGCTAGGGACAAATAATTCTACTAATAGAATGGCTTCAATCCATAGGTCAGCTTAAAGGGAGTTTGTCCCACAACCGTTTTATAGGCTGTTCAATAGGCCCATAAAGGTGCCATCAGCTTGTTTTCCTAGTCACTACGAGAAGCAGAGACTACCTTGGTCATGATGTTCAATAAGATCTTATTTGTGGATTCAACCTAGTTGTTAGCTTGAGGGTAGTAGGGTAAAAATTTCCTCTATATGATCAAGAGGGTAGACTTGAGGTGGGCAATCACTTTGTTAATGAAGTGTGTGCCTTGATCACTGGCTGGTTCAATGGGGAAGCCAAATTGTGTGATTACTTGCTCCCAAAGAAACTTGGCCATGGTCCAAGCATCATTTTTCCTCGTGGCTCGTGCTTCTGCCCACTTTGTGAGGTAGTCTCTGTGGCAACTATGATGTACTTTGCTTGTGAGTATTCTGCTATAGGACTAATCAGCCCAATGAAGTCAATCCCTTATTTTTTGAATGGTTGTCTTGCAATGATTTTGATGAGCTCCATCTTGTCCTTGCAAACCGGGACTTTGTTCTGTTGGCACTCATCATAGTGCTTTACAAATCTTGCTACGTCATGGAAAAGCATGGGCCACCACAGTTGGGGCTGCATCACCTCACACGATGTCGTATCATTGAAGTGTCCTACAATTTCATCGTGTGCCTCCACGAGTACGTCATGCATCTCATGTTTGCATACACACTATT
This sequence comes from Lygodium microphyllum, assembly GCF_053477565.2. NCBI lineage: Eukaryota > Viridiplantae > Streptophyta > Polypodiopsida > Schizaeales > Lygodiaceae > Lygodium > Lygodium microphyllum. The sequence goes on along the minus strand of NC_141153.1, from coordinate 56,470,759 downwards.
GTAGTAAGCCATCTTTTCCTAACCTATAGAGTTGACTGGCTATCAATTGATAGGGTTGTATCTTGAGGATAAGTCACCTAAGTTGGGCCTTGTGGTGGATAGGTCTCTCGGGTAGTCCATGCTCTAGTAGTTGGACTATGTCATCCACCCAGTATGGCATCAAGTCGGCTCTAAACATGCCTTTTTGCTAGACAGGTTGAAGAGATGTACATCGGATAAGTCGTCTATCATGCACTATCCCAACGGCTTCTCCCCTGGATATGCAAGACATGTGATCAGCAATGTAGTGTTGCTTTTCTTTGTGTACTGCCACAAAGAAGTCGAATTCTAAAAGAAAAAGTAACCATCGAGCAATGTGTCCTGTAAGCGCAAGGTTTATTTATGAGATAAAGCAAGGCTTGATGGTCAACAAAGAAGGTAAAAGGCGTTGCTAGAAGATAATGTCAAAATTTATTTACGAAAAAGACCATGGCTAAACTCTCTCTCTCAGTCATGGAATAGTTCCATCTTGGTATTTGTATTTGTGAGCTATCTGCTAGCAAAACTCACACGATAGTCTAAGTTGTGTTCTCCATGCTGACATAAAATAGCTCCCACGGCAAACTTCAAGGCGTCAATGTGCACGTTGTCAAAGCGCATAGGGTTGAACGTCACCACAGGGGTTTGGCAAGAAAACTGGACAAGTTAGATGGAGATGTGTCTTCAAGAAGTAAATAGATTCCAGTGATTGTTTAAAGGTTCAAGAGGAACTTCACGATCAACCACAGGGGTTTGAGAGAGAAGAATGTATGCGGGTTCAAGAGCTTAGACTCCAGAGATGGTAGAGATAAAAGAAGGGTTGAAGGTTCCAAGTCAAGTTCTCAAAGATGCTAATAGATCTTCCAATTGCATGTTCTTAGTGAAGATCACGAGTATTACCTCAAAAGATCTAACTCAAATCAAGCTTGTTTTTTTTTTTTACTGTAAGAGCAATCACAAGATATGTATTCAAGTACAATAAGATGTCATGTATCATAAACAACTCTGCATACCATCAATCATACATGATGCTAAAGCACGAATCAACTTTGCATGACTACATTCAATGTACACTGTTAGGGACAAAAGATTATGAGTCAATTTCAAGCTTGTAGAGCAAAAGAGACCTACTTCAAGAAAGCTTCAAATAGAGTTCTTGATAAGGATAGGTTACTATAGCCAAGAAATAAAGAGAAAAAAACTCCTCTTAATCCAACTCAAAGCATCTATGAATTATCTATAAACATTGCCCTACCATAGGGCCACATAAGACTTGCATATTTTGTCAAGATGTCTTTTGTAGAGCTAGAAATAAATCAAAAGAACACTGTTGTAGCTAATTCTTTGATTATGGCTGAAGATATCAGCCCCAAATCAGCCTAAATATCTTCCAAAGTTCACCTTTTATGATAGCATAAGCTTTCCCTAATATGGGGTGTGTAGATCAGCCAAATACAAGTGTTTATCTCATTGTATGAAGCAATAGAGAAGAAAAAGGACTTGTTGTCCACAAAATTCACTGTGTGGGCTACCTATTTTAGTCCATATACATGGCATCAACCTTCCAAGAGGACTCTTTGATAAAGTACAAAAGCAGCTCCTATACTCAAGAGCATGTAACAAGCAATAGGTAGCTTGCAATAAGCATGTAGAAGTAGGAGAGAAGAAGGAAATCTTGCTGCCCTTGTCTGACCCATTATTGGCTACCTATTTCAACCCTAGCATGTACATAGAGCAATTAAGATGCTCTCTTGATTCCCCTTTCACAATGCTTGTGCAATGTCAACTTGCATCAAGCATATCAATGTGAAGTAAGACCAATGATTGATCATGAATCTTCAAGAAGAGAATGATATGTGCTACTGCCCACAATACTTTGTTTGGGCTGCCTATTTCAGCCCACTTTCATCCCATAATCAAGTCAAGGAGGCTTCTTGATACTCCTCTCTTCAAGCTTCTACAATGGTAGCTTGCAGTTAACTTCCAAGAGCAAGAATAATCCCCCCCTTGATGTGACAAGATTAGATGAGAATGCAAGAAGATGAGCTTCAATCCTTCAGATTATAGGTTTCGACAGCCAATAGCAGTCCTCATTCAACTCTTGAAGTACTCAAGAGAGTAAATTTGATACCTCTCTTGGCATGAGAGATCAGACATAGCATATAGAAGAATACACAAGTCAAGAATAAACATTCTTATTCATAAGAGACATCCACCAAGTATGGGCTGCTGCCCTTAAATACACACTTCAGCCCTCTTTTGGGCAGCCACTTATGGCCATGAAAGCAACAGATGTATGGAGAGAAGATGAAATTACATGTCAAGTGTTGCAACCCTTTGATGGCTTGATCATCCTTTATGGTTGCATGCCTCCATCTCCCTTTGTGTGGTAGTCTTCGAGCTCCTTCCATCTCTCTCTGTCTTGTGCCCTGTTTTAGTCCTAAGAACTACCCAAAAAATGCGGTGCTGATCACATTGTCCTCTTGTTTTCTTTTTTGACTATTTCATATTAGTCACACAAGTAAGGTGCAAGACATATGCAATGTCCTATGCTCACAAACATAGTAAACTTCATGAACTTTAGTGGTTCCTCTTTATAATGAACTTGCGAGTCATGTTTTTGGAGTAACTGCATCATTGACACATGTAGTTAGGGCCTCAACCAAGCCATATGATTGTCCATGATCACATATACCATGACATATGTAGCATGACTCACAGAACTTCATTTTCTCAAGTAGTGAATATACTCTTAGAGAGGAAAGATTTCAAGCTAGAAGTCATCACGTATTTCCAATTAACCAAGTTGAATGTTTCTTCTAAAACAATGAATGATTAATAGAGCATACATCATGTCCCATGGAGCAGACTTAGGTGACTTGGTCTTGAGGAAGCATGAAAAACACCTTACAACTTGTCCTTACGAAGAGCTAGCAAGACCATCATATAGACAACCAAACTATAATTTTCACATCATGAGCCTAAAATCCCATGATATTCACCCCCTCCTAACCTGCACATCCTCCGGCATGTGCCACTTCGTTAATTTGCAGTTTTGGGAGATTCTTCTTCTGTCATGTCCACATCTTCATCTTCAAAGTCTTCTTCCTCTTCCGTATCTTCAAGTCCTTGACCTATTTCTAAGTCATGTAGTTCATAGGTAGATGCTTCTCTTCCTTTAAAGATCTTGATCCATTTTCCAACTATTGGTACTTTCATACTTGTTCCATCTAATTCAGCCAATGAGTAGGTAGCATTATCATATACTACCTTTACCACATACGGGCCAAACCAATGCTTTACCATCTTCCTAGAAGCACTGTATTGATTGTCTAGCTGCTGTCATATACTACCTTTACCACATATGGGTCCAATGCTTTACCATTTTCCTAGAAGCACTGTATTGATTGTCTAGCATACTACCTTTACGACATACATGCCAAACCAATGCTTTACTATCTTCCTAGAAGCACTGTATTGATTGTCTAGCTGGTGTCATAGACAAGCACCCATTCATTTTCTTGGATAGCTCTTGGTTGAAGTCGATGTTGCTTATCAAATCTTTATTTGTTCTTTAGCCTTGCTATTTTTAGCTTCTCAATAGCTGCTTGAACATCTTCAGGCCTTCTTTCTAGTTGCCATATGCGCAAAGTCGGCAACTCTTCTCTACTAATGCCTTCCTCCCAAGGTAGAAGACTCCATGTGAGAATAGATTCTTCCATTGGCATAAGAATAGGCTGATGCCCTCACTCAGGCTGATGCCCTCACTCACTTTTCCCATTACCTTTAGGATTGTAGGCTGACATTAAAGCGAACTTAATACCCAATTGAGCAAAGAAGTTTCATGTCTCATCAGCATCCAACTCTTCTCTATTTGCAGTTACTTTGTCGACATAGCCATATCTGCAAAATACTTCTTCAAGCAAAAAGTGACAAATAGCTTGAGTGGTCTTGGTTGTTAAAGCTTTACCTTCAACTTGATTGGTTAGATCCTCTCTTGTAAGCACTAAATACTGCATATTCCATATCCCTGTAGGCATGGTTATAAGATCAATAACCCATCTATAATGTATAGACAAGGGATAAGTCGATTGTAACCCATCTCGATGCTTAACCATAGAGTACATCTGACACACATAACAAGTTTCAACAAAATGCTCTATGTCTCGATACATGTTCAACCACCAGTATTTTTCTTTGACTTTAATAAAGGTTTCCCATTTGCTTCTATGGCCAGCACACAAACTTTCATGAAATTCCTTCATTACCTATTGTTGCAATCTTTTGTTACCTAAAACGGAGAGGAGCTCCTTTCTTCTTCTTTGTGTGCTTCCATAGATGCCCATCTTTAAGAAAAAAGCCATTAGCTTTCCTCTTAATATGCTTGAACTCCTCATCAGTCCAAGTTTTTTTCTTCTTCATTGTGATTAAATATTGGCCGTTAAATGTTGGCCGATCTTCATCCAATCTTCTTCATAATCTTTTTCAAGGAAATGAGCTAGAACTTGAGTAATGTAATGAGCATGCTGGCTTCTAGCTGACCACCCTTCTTCCATAGGCAAATCTTTGGTCTTTGTTGTTGTTTTTTGATTTATAGCAGTACCTTTTTCTGTCCTTGTTGTACTTAATGCTATACCATTAAGAAGATTAGCTACACTTGTTGTTTTCAGCTTTGGTTCTATATATGCAGTAGTTGGAAAGGTATTATCAACTGTCATAGAATGAAATTCAGCAAGTATAGACTCTTCAATTTCATCTTCTTCCATCAACTCCTCTTCATTGTCATATATTGTGTGTGACAACATGTCAGCAACTAGATTCTCATTTCCTGCAATATGCTTTAATTCAGGGTTGAGAGATTAAATATATGCAATCCATCTTAGCATAGCAATGTCGGGTGTAGAGCAGTTGGCAATCATGCCCAAGAGTGGAATACAATCAGTTTCTACCACTGCGGGAGCACCTATAAAGTATTTACGATCACACTTTAATGCTGTTACAACTCCCCATAATTCTCTTTTTACTTGTGCCTACCTTCTTTGACATTCATTGAGAATCTTTGCTCCAAAATGAATTGCATACATATTACCTCCAAGATCTTCTTGGCCAATAGCCCATCCTACCCAATGGGACTTGTATCCACAGTAAGGATGATGGGTTGTCCATTTGAATAACCAGCCGCTTTGAGAGTGGGGACTGAATTAACAACTTCTTTAATTTACGTAGTGAGAGTATGCTCTTTTCCCCAAAAGAATATTTGGTCTTTTCTTAATAATTGATAAAGATTTTTGGCTACATGAGAAAAATGTGGTATCCATATGAGATAGAATACACATGCACCAAGAAATATTCTCACCTCTGAAATATTTGTGCATTTTTCTTACATTCTGCTGATGGCATCTATCTTGATTGGTGAAGGTTTACGTCCATAGGGGCCACACAGATGTCCAACCACTAGGACTTCTTCAACTCCAAAAATTGATTTAGCTCCAGAAAGGGTAAGATGAACCTCTTCTAGCCTTGTCAAAATCCTGCCACAATCTTAACTATGCTTAACTACAAATGTCATGCAGCCATGTTTGTCAAGCTCCTCATTCTTTTCATAGACTTCACATCCCTTGATAGGTACATCATCAAGAAAAGGAAGAGTAAGCTGTGGAATAAAGTCCCTTAAGACTTTGTCCATGGTGTTCATCATATGGGCCACTGAATTTTTTGCACCTTGCTATAGAGCACACATGCGGACCAATCCAAGAGGTGTCTTCATTGTGGTAATGTCTCGGCTCTCTAATGAAAGCTGAAATTGGTCATATCCTGAATATAGGTCACCCATGGAATAAAATGCTCTACCTGCAAAAGCTTCAGCAAACTCGTCAACAATTGGACCTGAACCAACATTCCGGATTGTGACTTGATTAACAGGATGTAGATCTTGAATGAATCGTAAAGATCCATTTTTCTTGGGCACAGTAAACCATCGATTTGAGTAAGGTGCTGATGAAGGTTCTAAAATCTTCATTCTAATCTTTTCATTTAGAAGTTCCAATAATTTGGGCGAATGCACCCTTGGAACAAGAATAGGCTTGAGGTTCCAAGGCACATGTGGAACCATAAAAATGACCATATGAGCCATAATATTTGGATCCACACAGCCTATTTCACTTGGCTGAAATGCAAAAGCTTTGCCATCAAAATTTGGCTCCACCAGTGGAAGACCAGTTTCTACTACATAAATCTTTTCGTCTTTTCAAAAGACAAGAGCTTCTATGCTTCAGCCTCACAAAAGGCAATACATTCCCTCTTGTCATGTTGTTGGCTGTCACACCAATTATAGCGCCTCTTATAACCTTCTCTAATGGGTCTTTGAGTTGACGATCGTCCTCGCTCTTCAACTTTGACATCCAACTTCTCTACTTTGGAACTAATTTCTCTAAGATTCAAATGAAGACCTTGCATGCTTTTAATGATTTCATTCATGACATCATTTTTATAAGGAACAGAAGAAGAAAGAGTTGGTTGATTAGTCAAAGGGGTTTTTGGAGGTGGAACGGGCTCCATCAATGGAGTTGTTGAAGTAGAGCCCAATCTTAGTTGCATTTGCTCTCTTCGAAAAATCATGTTAACTGCATCAATAATATATGTCCATGTAGTTTTGACTCCTGTTTCGGAATTAGCATACTCTAGGTGATCAGCAAGCTTCTCTTGCAAGATGGGATCTGCAACCTTAAGGAATAATTCAATCTTCTAACCTTCCATACTTTGTTAGTCTTCAGCATCAAGTTGTCCTAATTTACTTTCAAACTCATGGTATAGAGTTGTTCCAACTAACCCTTTGTTGGGTTTCTCAACCCAATCAGTGAAACTTTTCTTTATCATAAGGCCAGAGTCTTCTAAGAAGAATTCTTCACGTAGGGATTTTTTGAATGCAACCCAATCCACATCTCACTGAAAAAGACCATGGATTCTCTCTTGAAAACCGTGCTTGGCTAGTCTGGCAAAATAGCAACTCCATGCATGTTGCGGTACATTAAAAAATAGCATTTTCTCAACATACAAACGAATGAAAACATAGACATTTTGACCATTAAATTGTTCTGATTCACGCCTAACTTCTTCTAGAGCCTTGATAGCTATGGAATCAATCTTCTCTTCATCTTGCCTTTGTTGTTGTTGCTGTAACATTTGGATTTGTTGTTGTTGAGTCTGCTACAATATACAAACCAACTACTGTAGAGTATCTCCTGAAGAATCCCCCATCTTGAAGTTTTCTTACAACCGACCTTCATATCGGGTTCACCAATGTTGGAGCACGTAGGGTTGAAGGTCACCACAGGGCTTTGGCAAGAAAACTAGACAAGTTAGATGGAGATGTGACTTCAAGAAGTAAATAGATTTCAGTGATTGTTTAAAGGTTCAAGAGGAACTTCACGATCAACCACAGGGGTTTGAGAGAGAAGAATGTATGCGGGTTCAAGAGCTTAAACTCCAGGCATGGTAGAGATAAGAGAAGGGTTGAAGGTTTCAAGTCAAGTTCTCAAAGATGCTAATAGAGCTTCCAACTGCATGTTCTTAGCAAAGATCACAAGAGTATTACCTCATAAGATCTAACTCAAATCAAGCTTGTTTTTTTTTTAAACTGTAAGAGCAATCATAAGATATGTATTCAAGTACAATAAGATGTCATGTATCATAAACAACTCTGCATCCCATCAAGCATACATGATGTCAAAGCATGAATCAACTTTGCATGACTACATTCAATGTAGATTGTTAGGGACAAAAGATTATAAGTCAATTTCAAGCTTGTAGAGCAAAAGAGACCTGCTTCAAGAAAGCTTTAAATAGAGTTTGTGAAAAGGATAGGTTATTAAAGCCAAGAAATAAAGAGAAAAAACTTCTCTTAGTCCAACTCAAAGCATCTATGAATGATCTACAAACATTGCCCTGCCATAGGGTCACATAAGACTTGCATATTTTGTCAAGAAATCTTTTGTAGAGCTAGAAATAAATCAAAAGAACACTGTTGTAGCTAATTCTTTAATTCTGGCTAAAGATATCAGCCCCAAATCAGCCCAAATATCTTCCAAAACTCACCTCTGATGATAGCGTAATCTTTCCCTAACATGGAGTGTATAGATCAACCAAATATAAGTGTCTATCTCATTGTATGAAGCAATAGAGAAGAAAAATGACTTGTTGTCCACAAAATTCACTGTGTGGGCTGCCTATTTTAGTCCATATACATGGCATCAACCTTCAAAGAGGACTCTTTGATAAAGTACAAAAGCAGCCCCTATACTCAAGAGCATGTAACAAGCAATAGGTAGCTTGCAATAAGCATGAAGAAGTAGGAGAGAAGAAGGAAATCCTACTGCCCTTGTCTACCCTATTATTGGCTACCTATTTCAGCCCTAGCATGTACATAGAGAAATCAAGATGCTCTCTTGATTCCTCTTTCACAATGCTCATGCAATGTCAACTTGCATCAAGCATATCAATGTCAAGTAAGACCAATGATTGATCATGAATCTTCAAGAAGAGAAGGATATGTGCTACTGCCCACAATACTTTGTTTGGGCTGCCTATTTCAGCCAACTTTCATCACATAATCAAGTCAAGAAGGCTTCTTGATACTCCTCTCTTCAAGCTTCTACAATGGTAGCTTGCAGTTAACTTCCAAGAGCAAGAATAATCCCCCCCTTGATGTGACAAGATTAGATGAGAATGCAAGAAGATGAGCTTCAACCCTTCAGATTATAGGTTTGGACAGCCAATAGCAGTCCTCATTCAACTCTTGAAGTACTCAAGAGAATAAATTTGATGCCTCTCTTGGCATGAGAGATCAGACACATCATATAGAAGAATACACAAGTCAAGAATAAACCTTCTTCAAGATTCATAAGAGACATCCAGCAAGTATGGGTTGCTACCCTTAAATACATAGTTCAGCCCTCTTTTGGGCAACCACTTGTGGCCATGAAAGCAACAGATGTATGGAGAGAAGATGCAATTACATGTCAAGTGGTTTAGCCCTTTGATGGCTTGATCCTCCTTTGTGGTTGTATGCCTCCATCTCCCTTTGTGTGGTAGTCTTTGAGCTCCTTCCACCTCTCTCAGTCTTGTGCCATGTTTCAGTCCTAAGAACTATGCAAAAAATGCGGCGTTGATCACGCTGTCCTCTTGTTTTCTTTTTTGACTATTTCATATTAGTCACACAAGTAAGGTGCAAGACATATACAATGTCCTATGCTCACAAACATAGTAATCTTCATTAACTTTAGTGGTTCCTCTTTATAATAAACTTGTGAGTCATGTTTCTGGAGTGACTACATCACTGACACATGTAGTAAGGGCCTCAACTAAATACACCAAGGGGGACCTACGCGTCCACTTAAGGCAGATACAGGTGAAGGAGGAAAGAAACAGGCAACCTAGGATCACTATTTGAGCTCACTTCCGACTCAAAGTTGCTCTCCATCTTCGCCGGAAAAGGAATTTTCTCCTGGTGGTCGTAGCTCCAAGAGTGATTTCTTCTTATGTAGCGGTGTGGAATTGCGTTGGGTGAGCCCTATCCATTCGAGTCAATTGCTCATGTGTGCTCCAACCATGTGCAATCGCACTCTATCCACATGATTTCTCTCTCAATTCTAAAGGTGCTCTCTTCCCACGGCTTGGAGTCTCCTAGTATTTGCTCAATCTCATGTCCATCAGTGTCATATTCTATTGTGGCAAACTCTTCATCACTCTCTTCACTGGAGGAACAACAGTCTTGATTACTCGTCATCACAACTATCCTTGTCTAATTTCTCGTCATCCCCTAGGTTTCTACACTCCTCTTTCTTCTCATTCGTAATCAAAGTCCAATTGTATATCAGGTTCAAATTGTGTACCTTGGTCCATTTCCAGTTGGGCGGTACATGAGATCCTCAAGGGGTCTAGCTTGTCTGTCAAGTACTCTAAGATCTTGTGGAGCTCTTGCTTATCGTTTGGGATGTGGAATTTCATAGGATTGGATCGGCTACAAAAGCTTCTAGCCATCATGCATAAAGGTATTGAGGACTCATTCGTGGGCTTTTCAACTACCTTAGCGGTGTGCTCATATTCCTCCTCATTTTCTAAGAATGGCAGATCAATTGTGGCTAGCACATGCATCCAATCCCACTCATCCTCAGGGCAAGGGATATACTTTGTCAATGGCTCATAAGATTTCCTAACTTGAGCATCACCCTTTTGCATGGTGAGGATGGTATCCAGGTCGACTTGTGTGGTTTTCTAGGTATCCATCTCTACCCTTATTGCATTCATTTGATCGGCTAAGAAGATCAGACCATTGCTCCAATCTTCTATGACTCGCACGTTCTCCGCATCCATGGTCAGCCTAGCAGGATGTCGTATTCTACCCCCTTCAATGTTGAGATATCGAGCTCCACTCGTGATATGCCAGGGTGACCGTTGTGCATTTATGTCACCGACTTGTCAGTTGCAGATGCGGTTGGTACACCGCCCATGAATAATAGCTACATGATAGCTATCCTTATCTACTCTAGTTCGTGGCTCAGTTAGTATGCCACCTTAGTTAGTTGAGTTTGGTTTGAGACCCATATATAGGGTTCTTCTATTTCTATATACTAGAGTTTTTTTGGCTTACACAACTAAGAAGAAGAAAACTGTTTTCAGCCTCCACCTTTGTGTGTATTCCCCCATTGTGCAAGCAAGAAAGCTACAAGTGAGACTCCTTCTTCTCTCCCACAATCTTGACATGGTATCAGAGCCTTGTTCGTGGTAAGGAGCTCAAGAAAGCAAGCCAAGCTCGCAGTGTTCTGGTAAGAGGAGCAGTGTTGCTTTCATTTTCTGTTTTGGGAGCAGATCTCTACAGGTAGCACAGCTGGAAATTGCAAGAGTGCATTGTCTCAGGTTGAGACGCCCTTCGCGGTGAAGCAAGAGGGCAGTATATGCTGCGGGAGAGGGCTTTATCCCTTGGCGACCCTGTTTTTTTAATTTGAGGCCATTTCGGGGCCTGTTTTGGAGGTGGAAGTTTTTTGCACGCACTCAGAAAAAGGCCCAGTTTTATGCTGTGCAGCCACTGTTCTACAGGTCGGTGAAAATTTACTGTAGAAATTGCATCGTATACCTGTGCGCAGAGACATTGGGAGTTACAGAATCATCCCCGTTTCCTGTTGATGCAAAATCGTCACTAGGAAGTGACTGTGTGGTCAAATACCACTTTCGTCAGTTTTGCAGATTAGCCCTTGTGAGGCTGAAGTTGTGTTCTTTGCAGTGACAGAATTTTTTGCAGTGTTCTGTAATGGCATCTGATTCTCTTTCACAGATTGTCATTGAAAAGCTTGATAAGAACAACTTCCAAGCATGGAAGTTTAGAATGACGAATTTCCTTATGGGAAAAGGATATTGGAAATTTGTTGCAGGAAATGAAGAAGAACCGGTTCTTCATGATGTTCCCAATCAACAGCAAATGCAGGCATTCAAAGCATGGCATGAGAGAGCCAGGAAAGTTATGTACTGGCTATCTATCAGTATTTCAAACTCTATGATTGTGCATATCCAGGATGCAAGTACGCCAAAGGAGGCATGGGATACTTTGTCAAAAATGTATAGTACAAATACACAAGCCAGGAAAATGCAGCTCAAGCAAGAGTTGCATAATGTGCAAAGAGAAAATATGAGCATCAATGACTACCACATGAAGGTGAAGAAGATTGCAGATGCACTTGCTTCCATTGGGTCGCCAGTGGAAGATGATGATTTAGTTTTTGTGACCTTGAATGGTCTAGGAAAGGATTATGCACAGTTTCGAACATCCATTTCCATCCGTGAAAGATTCCCTGATTTTGAGGAGTTGATTGCTCTTCTAATTTCTGAGGAGCAGAGAAATGGTGGTGCATCTTCTTCAGGAGGAACTTCAAAAGAAGATGTCTTCTACTCAAATGCTGGAAGAGGTAGAGGCAGAGGTAGAGGAGGCTGATTTGCAGGCCGTGGTAGAAATCAGAATATACAGCAAACTCAAGAAAACCAGTCCTATGGAGGAGGACATGGTAACTCTAGAGGCAGGGGGAGCCAAAGAGGTCGTGGTGGATGGCAAAGAGGCCAAAATGCAAACAGCAATGTTGAATGCTACTACTGTGGTAAAATGGATCATATGGCTAAAGATTGCTATAAAAAGCAGAATGACATCATGAATGGGAAATTGCAACAAGGGAATTATGCATCTTCTAGTAGACAGGGTGATGACAGAAATGAGCATTTGTTTATGGTGCAGCACATGAACAATTCTGTGACAAGTGCAGAAGAAAGCAACGATGTATGGTATGTTGACTCAGGTGCATCAATCCACATGACAGGTCATGCAGAATGGATGGAGGATGCAAGGAAAATGAAAAAACCAGGATTTGTGGAGACTGGTGATGATACTGCACATCCTATTGTGCAGATTGGAAAAATTCCCTTGTCTATGCAGGATGGGGAAAAGAAATACATGTCCGATGTATTTCATGTCCCGAATATCCCCAAGAATCTGGTTTCTGTTGGTCAAATGGTTGAGCAGGGCTTGCAGGTCAGATTTAATCCTCATGGATGCTTTTTTGAGGATATGAAAAATAAAGGTCGCTTGATAGCAAAAGGAAAGAAGAAGGGCAGAATGTTTACCTTGGATACAGACATGTCTGAATTGAGTGCAGCAATGTTTGCACATGGGACCGGTGTAGTTGCAGATATTGATATCTAGCATAAACGCATTGGTCATGTTAATGTGCAGCGACTTAAATCAATGCAGGCCCAAAATATTGTTGCAGGATTGCCTAGATTCAAGGTTGTAGAAATGCATAAGGTATGTGAAGCCTGTCAGTTTGGAAAACAGGTAAGGAAACCATTTCCTAGACATGTTCAAGAGAGTAAGAAGCCATTGGAATTAATCCACTCTGATGTGAAGACTACTAAAGCTGCATCTCTTGGAGGTTGTCATTATTTTGTCACTTTTATTGATGACTATAGCAAAAAAGTTTTGGTGTATTTTATGAAAAAGAAAAGTGAAGTTTTTGGGCATTTCAAAACTCTTAAAGCTATGGTCGAAAAAGAAACAGGCCTGCAAATAAAATGCCTAAGGTTAGATGGAGGGGGAGAGTACCTCTCAAATGAGTTTGCAAGGTTCTTGCAGGAGCATGGCATTTACGAGGGGGTTAGGAGAATTGGAAAAACGGGGATTAATGGGGAGGGGAGGATAATGGGAAGTTAGGGGGTAATGGGATGGGTGGGTAGGTATGGGGGATTAGGTGGATTAGGTAGGGTATGGGGGTAAGCTGTTAATGGGCTGGGTGGGGGATTCTAAGTGTGCAGGATAGGTGGTTAGACTAGGGGCGGTGGGGGTAAGTGGGTGGACCAGAGAGAAGGAAGGATGTGTGGCAGGTGGTTAGGTAGCATGAAGGAAGTTGTGGGCGATAGGTGGGACTCAGGTCTTCATGCAGTCATACCCCACAGCAAAATGGAATTGCAGAAAGAAAAAACAGGCATATTGGAGAGGTATCTCGCGCCATGCTCAATGAAAAAGACCTGCCAGATTTTTATTGGGCTGAAGCAGTTGCTACAGCAGTCTACATAATGAACAGGACTCCCACTACATCAATACATGGAATGACTCCAGAGGAGAGGTATACTGGTAGGAAACCAGATATTTCTCATTTGAAAATTTTTGGTTGCATTACCTATGTACATGTGCCAGATGAGTTGAGATCCAAGTTGGATATTAAAGCTGAGAAGTGCATCTTTATTGGTTACTCTCTGCAGCAAAAATGGTATAGATGCTATAACCCTTCTACTCGTAAGTTTACAGTGAGCAAAGATGTTGTTTTTGATGAGATGAGTAGCTGGTATAAACCAGTAAATGTGATTGATAATGTAGATGCACAAAATGGTAATGCTACACAGAATTCACAGCAGCAATCACAGGATATTAGTGGACCTGGAGCGTCCTCTAGCATTGGTTCACATTCTTCGCCATGGACAGGCAGATTGAGAGCAGGAGAATCTTCCCAAAGCAATGCAGATAGTGGTATGCAGGTATCATGAAAAGGAAAAGAGAAGGTAGATCAGCCCATGTTTGATGTGAATGCAGGTCACTCTTATGTGGATGGTGAATCCAGTGGCTCAGAACAGAGCATTGATGATGGGTTGGGTATTCCTTCTATTGTTACACCTGGAGTAAGGAAGACCAGGGATGTTTTGAGAGCACCTGGGAGTGAACCTACTTTGCGCAGGTCTACCAGAGCTAGGTATCCTGTGGATAGGCTGAATATGATGGATTTACAGCCATCCACTATGCATATATGGTCAAAGTGATACAGGAACTAGAACCCACTTCTTTTGAGCAAGCCATGGGAAAAGAAAAATGGGAGAAAGCCATGGATGAAGAAATGGATACCTTGGAAGAAAATGCTACATGGGAGTTGGTACCTTTGCCTAAAGGTAAGAATGCAATTGGCTGTAAGTGGGTTTATAAGGTGAAGCACAATGCAGATGGTTCTGTGAACAGATACAAGGCAAGATTAGTAGTCAAGGGGTATGCACAAACATATGGCATTGATTATGAAGAAACATTCAGTCCGGTTGCAAGGATGGTAACCGTAAGAGCAGTCATTGTTATGGCTGCATCAAAGAGATGGTCTTTACATCAGATGGATGTAAAGAATGCCTTCTTGCATGGTGATTTGCAAGAAGAGGTCTATATGGAGCAGCCACCAGGTTATGTGCATGCTGTTCATCCTGAGTTTGTTTGTAGGTTGAAGAAAGCCTTGTATGGCTTGAAGCAAGCACCTAGAGCATGGTCTGACAAGATAGGACAGTATCTTGTCACTATTGGCTTTCAGATTTCCAAGGCAGATTTTTCACTTTATGTGAGAAAAACAGAGAAATGTATTATGCTGCTTGTCATTTATGTTGATGATTTGATTATGACAGGTGACAGTGATGAAGATATCCTTCATGTGAAAATGCTATTGAAGCAAAAGTTTGAGATGAAGGATTTGGGAGAGCTGCGTTATTTCTTGGGCATTGAGGTGATTAGATCACCAAGTGGGATACACCTCTTGCAGAGGCAGTATGGATTGGACATACTGTCCAAATATGGGATGACAGGCTGTAAGCCTATTTCAGTTCCTTTGGAGCAGAATATGAAGCTGAGCGCAGATGCAGGTGAGCTTCTGGAAGACCCTACTATGTACAGACACATAGTAGGAAGCTTGATTTATATGACTATTACAAGGCCAGATTTGAGCTATGTTGTTGGATTGGTAAGTCAGTTTATGCAGGCTCCAAGGAAACCGCATTTGGATGCGGCTAGACGCATACTCAGGTATGTGAAGTCCACATTGCAGTATGGACTATTTTATGAGACTGGGGTTCAGATACAGTTGCATGGATACACTGATGCTGATTGGGCTGGTAGCATTTCTGATAGACGATCTACCAGTGGATATGTGTTCTCTTTTGGGAGTGCTGCAGTCACTTGGAGCAGCAAGAAAC
This sequence comes from Lygodium microphyllum, assembly GCF_053477565.2. NCBI lineage: Eukaryota > Viridiplantae > Streptophyta > Polypodiopsida > Schizaeales > Lygodiaceae > Lygodium > Lygodium microphyllum. The sequence goes on along the minus strand of NC_141153.1, from coordinate 56,455,210 downwards.
AACCTACTGTTGCCTTGTCCAGCACAGAGGCTGAGTACAGGGGTGTAGCAATGGCTGCATGTGAGGTAGCTTGGTTGCATAAGCTACTTTATGATATGCATCAGCCTACAGATGGGCCAGTTGTCATTTATTGTGACAACATGAGTAGTATACACTTGGCAAATAACCCAGTCTATCATGCTAGAACAAAGTACATTGAGGTGCATTATCACTATGTGCGGGAGAGGGTTTTACTAGGTCTTATTGATCTAGTTTATGTCAGCACAGAGGATCAGGTAGCTGACATATTTACGAAGGCATTGGGCGCAGAGAAGCTGCGCAAGTTCAGAGACCTGCTTGGTGTGCAGGAATTGGGATTGAGCTCGAGGGGGAGCGTTGAGATATCGAGCTCCACTCGTGATATGCCAGGGTGACCGTTGTGCATTTATGTCACCAACTTGTCAGTTGCAGATGCGGTTGGTACATCGCCCATGGATAATAGCTACATGATAGCTATCCTTATCTACTCTAGTTCGTGGCTCAGTTAGTATGCCACCTTAGTTAGTTGAGTTTGGTTTGAGACCCATATATAGGATTCTTCTATTTCTATGTACTAGAGTTTTTTTGGCTTACACAACTAAGAAGAGGAAAACTGTTTTCAGCCTCCACCTTTGTGTGTATTCCCCCATTGTGCAAGCAAGAAAGCTACAAGTGAGACTCCTTCCTTCTCTCCCACAATCTTGACATTCAAGAGACGGTGAAATCCATTGAAAACTAGATTCCTGCAATCTTCAATGGCCAATTTTTCAACACCTAAGATGGCTTTTAACTTTCATCCCATTCACCAGTGTGACATTGAACCTAGCATTCTTGACAGGTGGGTCATCCCAAGCCTGGACCACCACATGCCTAAGTACACTGACTCATGACCCCATGTCTACGATCCCTTTCCTTATAGCATCTCCTAGCACCAGAATGTGCAAGACTGCATGCATCTTAGCACCTTCCCATAATAGGCATTAACATGTAACGACTTGCGTAGTACTGACTGCACTGTCAAGCTTGGTATCTGAGTCCCTCCATCAAGGTCATGTAGGTCAGTTGTCCCCTCCTTCTTGATTAGTTCTTCTATCCAGTACTTCAACTCTTGCCACAACATTGGATGCTACCTAAGCAGGTCTCCTAAGCGCAAAGTCATAGGGGTTGACACTAGTTGTGTCGTAAGATGGGTGCCAGCTACCCACTTCCCTCCTAACTCCGTGCTTCTTGGCCAATGTTCTTGGCTCATTTGTTGGCCCATGGCCTCTAAGCTTTGTCTATGTGGTACTTCTCATTGCACAGATGCGTCTCTTAACGTCAGTCGGGTTGGCAAGATCGGTGTGCTCACACTAGAGAGCTCATTGATTTCATCCTCTACTATGGCCTCTGCGTCCTTTAAGTGCTCTTGGTCTTCCCTCACCCACTCCTTGACCTTATCTATGGCTTCAAGCTAACGCCTCAAATTAGGGTACTCCCCAACCTTAGCACTCCCTTTTTCTATAGTCTTCAAAGTAGATGTTTCTACCTCTACATCTCTGACTTTTTTTCCTACATGCAGTGTCATGGCACTCTCCATCTTGAGCATGACCTTTGCCTCAGTTCTCTTCTTCCTTCGCCTATGGATATTTTTTCCAATTGATGCTACATCTAGGTTATTAGGGCCTGGTACTAAGATGTTGGCTTGCTTTGTGTCTATGCTCTCATCATAACATGCAATGGGATGGGCGTAGCCTCTCCCTAGAGTGTTTCAATCCCAAACATCCCCAATAGCAGTGATGGCATGATTGCCAAACCAAAAGATGGTTTTCTTCTAGGGAAATTGGTGCACAAATGGGTGATTCCACACTCTGGACATCTGAGGTCAGAGCCTTGTCTTTATTGGCTTGCTCCCTCTCAAGCTAGTGTGAAGAAATATGCCCTGGGTGATCGCAAGTCCAACATTCAATTGGCTCTTGCTTCTGCCCTCCCAAGCCTCTACCTCTACCTCTACCTAATGCCATCACTGGTACTGGTCAATAGTCCATGAGAATGGGGTTGCCCTCTTCGTCATATGAGACATAAGGGTTTACATATGCCTCCTCATCATTCACTTCCTCTACGTAATGGACTAGCCAGTGGATGGGCTACAAAAGGCCTAAGCATCCTAGGGATGCCTATGGGATTAATCTCCATTCTAGGGATGGCCAGTTTCATTTCATTTGGCACTGGAAGAGCCAACGAGGCTCCCCTTCCAAGGAATTTTGGTGGCCTAATCCCTAGGTATGGCTGGTTGTACAGTTGTGAGTATGGAAGCCTCCTTGGTAGCTTGCAATGCATGGCACCATGGCTGAGAACCTCCCGCAATTGATGTAAGGTAGGTCTTCATCTTTGCTAGCTCTTGGCTTTGGTCAATGCTTTTCCCTATATCTTGGATGCTCGAAGTTGATCATTTGTTGCTAGATGTCGTGGTTCTCTCTGAGAATGTGGAGTTAGTGCCATCTAGATTCGAGTTCTTAGAGCTTCTCTCTTTGAGCTGGTCATCCACTTGTATGGCCTATTTGAAGACCCTAGCTAGCATCTCTCTTGATAAGCTTGAGTTCTAAAGGTGCTCTCTTCCCACGGCTTGGAGTCTCCTAGTATTTTCTCAATCTCATGTCCATCAGTGTCATATTCTATTGTATCAATCTCTTCCTCACTCTCTTCAACATTGGAGGAACAAGAGTCTTGATTACTCGTCATTAGAACTATCCTTGTCTAATTGCTCATCATCCCCTAGGTTTCTACACTCCTCTTTCTTCTTATTTGTGACCGAGGTCCAATTGTACATCAAGTTCAAATTGTGTACCTTGGTCCATTTCCAGTTGGGTTCGACCATGAGATCCTCGAGGGGTTTCAGATTAGTGGGGCTAGGTTGTCACCTAGCTTGACTGTCAAGTACTCTAAGATCTTGCGGAGCTCTCTCTTATCATTTGGGATGTGGAATTTCATAGGGTTGGATCGGCTACAAACACTTCTAGCCATCATGCATAAAGGTATTTCGTGGGCTTTTAAACTATCTTAGCTGTGTGCTTGTGTTCCTCCTCATCGTCTAAGAATGCAAGATCAATTGTGGCTAGCACATGCATCCAATCCCACTCATCCTTAAGGCAAGGGATATGCTTTGTTAGTTGATCGTAAAATTTCCTAACTTGAGTGTCACCCTTTTGTATGGTGGGGATGGTATCCAGGTCGACTGGTGTGGTCTTCCAGGTATCCATCTCTACCCTTATTGCATTCATTTGATCGGCTAAGAAGATCAGACCATTGCTCTAATCTTCTTTGACTCACACATTCTCCGCATCCATGGTCGGCCTAGCAGGATGTCATAGTCTACCTCCTTCATGAGACGATGAAATCCATTGAAAACTAGATTCTTGCAATCTTCAATGGCCAATTCTTCAACACCTAGAATGGCTTTTAACTTTCATCCCATTCACCAGTGTGACATTGAACCTAGCATTCTCCACAGGTGGGTTATCCTAAGCTTGGAGCACCGCATGCCTAAGTACACTAACTCATGGCCCCATGTCTATGATCCCTTTCCTTGTAGCATCTCCTAGCACCAGAATGTGCAAGACCGCATGCATCTTAGCGCCTTCCCAAAAGAGGCATTAACATGTAAGGACTAGTAGTACTGAGTGCAATGTCAAGCTTGGTATTTGAGTCACTGCATCGAGGTCATGTAGGTAAGTTGTCCCCTCCTGCTCGATTAGTTCTTCTACCCACTACTTCAACTCTTGCCACAACATTGGATCCTACCTAAGCAAGTCTCCTAAGCGCAAAGTCATAGTGGTTGACACTAGTGTTGTAAGAGGGTTGCCAGCTACCCACTTCTCTCCTAACTCCATGCTTCTTGGCCAATGGTCTTGGCTCTTTTGTTGGCCAGTGGCATCTAAGCTTTGTCTATGCAGTACTGCTCATGGCACAGATATGTCTCTTAATGTCAATCGATGGGTTGGCAAGACGGGTGTGCTCACACTAGAGAGCTCATCGATTTCATCCTCCACTATGGGCTATACATCCTTTAAGTGCTCTTGGGCTTCTCTCATCCACTCCTTCACCTTATCTATGGCTTCAAGCTGACACCTCAAATTAGTGTACTCCCCAACCTTAGCACTCCCTTTTTCTATAGTCTTCGAAGTGGATGTTTCTGCCTCTACATCTGTGACTTTTTTTCCTATAGGAAGTGTCATGGCACTCTCCATCTTGAGTGTGACCTTTGCCTTAGTTCTCTTCTTCCTTTGTCTATGGATATTTTCTCCTATTGAGGCACTGAGATGTTGGCTTGCTTTGTGTCTATGCTCTCATCATAACATGCAATGGGATGGGCGTAGCCTCTCCCTAGAGTGTTTCAACCCCAAACATCCCCAATGGCACTGGCGGCATGATTGCCAAACCAAAGGATGGTTTTCTTCTCGGGAAATTGGCACACAAATGGGTGATTCCGTACTCTTGACATTTGAGGTCAGAGCCTTGTCTTTATTGGCTTGCTCCCTCTCAAGCTAGTGTGAAGAAATGTGCCCTGGGTGATCGCAAGTCCAACATTGAATTAGCTCTTGGTTCTGCCCTCCCAAGCCTCTACCTAATGCCATCACTGGCACTGGTCAATAGTCCATGAGAATGGGGTTTCCCTCTTCATTGTATGAGACATAAGGGTTCACATATGCCTCCTCATCATTCAGTTCCTCTACATAATGGACTGGTCGATGGATGGGCTACAAAAGGCCTAAGCGTCCTAGGGATGCCTATGGGATCAGTCTCCATTCTAGGGATGGCCAGTTTCATTTCATTAGGCACTGGAAGAGCCAACGAGGCTCCCCTTCCAAGGAAGTTTGGTGGCCTAATCCCTAGGTATGGATGGTTGTACAATTGTGAGTATGGAAGCCTCCTTGGTATCCTGCAATGCATGGCATCATGGCTGAGAACCTACCGCAATTGATGTAAGGTAGGGAACTAGGGTCCTGACATTCTTTCGGCAGGTGGCTTCCACCGCAATGCACGAACTGGACATGTGGGCGCATAGGTCTCTTCACTATCTCTTGCAACCTTATTACCTCGATCTTCATCTCTACTAGCTCTTGGCTTTGGTCAATGCTTTTCCCTTTATCTTGGATTCTCAAAGTTAATCATTTGTTGCGAGATCTCTTGGTCCTCTCTGAGAATGTGGAGTTAGTGTCATCTCGATTCGAGTTCCTAGAGCTTCTCTCTTTGAGCTAGTCATCCACTCGTATGGCCTCTCCGAAGACCCTAGCTAGCATGTCTATCAACAAGCTTGAGTTGCCTACCAAGGCCTTGTAGAGTTCTTCACTATGAATTCCATTCACAAGACTGTGGTGCTCTCTCAGTGGATCGCTCGTTAGTCGAGATTCTCTTAAAGAGACTCTCCATGTGAGTAACGTAATCCTTAATGTCCTCCTTGTCCTTTTGCTTGATGTTCATCAACCTAACTATGAGATTGTCGAAATACCTAGCCTCAGAGAACATATTGATGAAGAGATACTTGAGGATGTTGAAGTTGTCGTGCTCCGACACATGTAAGCCGGTGTACCATGTCCTATCCTTATTTCCTAGGCAAAGGCCAAAAGCTTGCGAGCATTGGCCAAGATCCATGAGGTCCTTAGCCTAGCACACTTGCTCAAACTGCTCTACAAAGCTGTAGGTGTCCTTGCCTAGCTAGTATTTGTCTAGCTGCTTAGCAAACCGTGCGGATTTTCGACTAGCTCTTGGAGCCCTGGGTGACTTCTAGCCCTGTAAGCAACGAGGTTGCTAAGGCTCCTCCACTTTGCTCTATAGATGTATTCTATGAGCCGCTTCATGAGAATCTTTCTCAGTATCAAATCTTCATCTAGTGGCCTCTCCCTTTCCACGTTAGGTCCCACAAAATTCCTATTGGCTAGAGCTAAAACATGATGGACTTCCTGCATCTCAATGTCTTGCTGCAATGTCCTAGTTCACTGCTCATGGTTGTAAGCTGTTATCTTCTATAGCACTAGCCGTGCTAATCTCCTCTCCTCCTTGAGGTCTGCTATGATGTCTTCCGATGGCCGATTGTGGTGGTCCAACCTCGTTTGTAGGTCGTATTTGTTCACCATCCATTGGATGTTGACTAGAAAATCTCCCAAGTCGAGCTTGTCATTATCGCAATTGGAGCTAGGTCCTGACATGTCCATGGCTTCTTGCTCCACTAGGCTCTTGATGAGGTTGATTAAGTCAAGCAATGTTGTTCCTCCAATGGTGTTAGTCCATCTATGCCTCTAGCATTCTGCATTGGCTTTCTCTTGGTCCTACTCAACTAAGGTTCTCGATCATTTGTCTAATTTTGAGGGCCGTCTCCTATTAGTGGGTTCATTCCTCTTGTTATATTTGAGTGTATTCCTTCTTATTACAAATAGCCCTCAACTTACATCCACTCAATGTGTGTGTGATGATCCTTTCGTGCATGGTGCAAAATCAAGCTTTCAGCTTTCAAGTGCACTTCCAGTGAGAAACAATGTGGGGTGCGAATGCAAGGTAATGAATGTTGAATGCAATTCTCACTCTCCCCTCGTTCTATTTTTGGCCAAATATGGCTCTAAGCACAATTACTGGCCACTTCTATGGGTTCTCTAGGGCCTCTGCTATGTCTCTTGGCTTGGTTAAGGAATATCCAGGGTTTGTGGGTCAAATTGGGACTCCAAATGTGGGCAGATAGCTAGTGGATTTGCTAGTTTCGGTGTTTAGGTCATCAAGTCATAGTTTCCATATCCAGAGGCTCTATGAGGCGTCAGATGCACACCTGGTAGGCTGTGAAAAGGTTTCCCTACTACGAGAGGTGCTCCAGCTAGCCTGCGATGTGCTGGATCTAGCAAATTTCCTATCAACTTCTGGCCTGATTTGCAATGTTTGATTTGTAGTGTCTGATTATCAAAATGGGACTGTGTGATTTCAATTGGTCAGAGCATTTGAATCCTGCTGCATCCGATTGTCGATGGTCCAACTATCCGATCGTCTGATTGTCCAAATCAAACAAGCCACGTGTTCGATCGAATAGGTTGGGTGGTGTCTGAGTGGGCCGATTTTCTAGAATAATCGAACCATCCAATTATCCAGAATTGGACATCCTCTATCCATATATTTTACCATTTGCACAAGAGGGAGCCTGGTGCTCTTTTGCAAAATTTTAGGGGTGTCTTTCATTTAAACTTGTGCCTTTTGCATTTTTTTGAGATTGCTTTTGTGCCTTTTTTATTTTCTACTTCTTGTTGACTTCATTGGGTCCACATTTTGAAATTTTCTTGGGTTTATTTTTTCCTTCCTTTTTTCTTGTCATGCATTGGGGTTAACAATCCATTTTTAGTAGTGAATGTGCAAAGCATAGCCTCAAGGATGAAGAATGCTTGTGTACCATATGTGTCAAGAGCTTAATATTATAGGTAGGCGGCATTAGGGCTCGGAGGTAGAGTTGTATCATAGCCACTCTGTCGATTCCAACATTTACATCAAAGAGGAGTGGCAACATCCTTTCCTCATAGGGTGTGATGGGCTGTCACAACAAGATGCGAAGGAGTTAGAGATAATTACATGTAGTGATGAAGGGTCCGAGAAATTGGTGAATTTCTTCACAAAGTGTATGAATGAAGGAATGAGGTTGAGGGGATAAAATAGATAGGTCTTCTTCTTCTCATGGACCCTTACATTTATAATCTTTGGGAAGTTGTACCTCCCATGCTCTTTCTTGTCACACTCCTCTATAGATTTCTTATTGCTTCATGAGGACGTACTTGTAAGTATCCAATTGGATTTTGTACTGGGAGTCCCCACACAAAGTAATGCCTAGATTATTGCCTAGCTTCAAGAGCATTTTTCCACTCAGTTGTTGGGCTTCCCCTTCCATAGAGTTCACAATTTGGGTTAATTGGTTGGTTAATGACTATTGCAAGGTATCAAATGTGATCTTCCATTGTTCTATCTCTTTTAGGTGCTACATGTGTTCTCTCTCCTTATGTTGAACTTTAGCCTTCTCTTGAGAAAGCTCAAGATTGTTTTGTGTCTTAGTTCAATTCAACTGTTGCTTTACTTAGGACATCATTGTCCACTTTGTATTTCTTTAGGTTTATCTTTGCTTCTTGAAGCTCAATGATGGTGTCACGTAGAGCATTCTCTTTAGCATCTAGTTCCTCTTGTAGCTCTTTTATTTGTGCTACATCTTTTCTTCTAGTCTCATTGATTTCTTCTCATAAATATTTCTACTTTCATGTAGTTCTTTCTGGAAGTTTCTCCCTTAAGACGCTCTATTTTTCTTGTAGTGATTTTTGGAATTCTACATGTAGAGGGTTCTTCTTGTCTTATAGTGTCTTCTAAAACTTTTATCATAGCACTAATCCCTTCTTGTTGAGTTCTTGTTTAGAATCATGGATCTAGATCATGGCTATGGTGGATGGAAGAGAAAGAGAAAACTCATGATTACATTGAGTGTAGTTAGACTGTCACACAAGTGAATTAGGTTCTAAGATGGAAGCTTGGACTCATATACACAATCTTATGTGTGTAAGCAATGACACTGACACTTCAGTGAAAGGAAAAATGTACTATGACATTGTGTCAAATGATAGACAAGTAAAATTATTTATAGCTTTAGGATAGGTAGCACTTTCCACCACTGTGCTTATGGGATTGAGCAAGCCTACATATCCTTAGCCCAACAAATACTCCATACAAAGGGGCTACACTAGGTGTGATTGTCTAGTTCTCAACATCCCTCCTCAATCGCAACCAAAAAGGCACGAAGTGTGTAGAGGCTTTAGTGAGAAACCTCTTGCAAAGTGTGGGCACATCATAAATAGGGTAATCATCCAAAGGGGCTATCGCAAACAAAGCTAAGTGTGGGTACCAAAAACATGGTGGACATCTAGAGGTTGTAATAAGGGCTTCACAAAGTGTACAGAGGATGTAGTACCAAGTTACATGAGGAGTCTACAAAGCTTATGATAGAAGCATTAGGAAAAGGTTATACAAGGCTTCAAAAAAGCCTATTAGAAAACAAGGAATAGAAGGATTAGTAAGGCTTGTCTTTCTACTCCTGATGGTCTTATTATTATTATTATTATTATTATTCTTCTTCTTCTTCTTCTTCTTCTTCTTCTTCTTCTTCTTCTTCTTCTTCTGCTCCATGGTCTTCTTCTTTCACCGCTACAAGGTAGGTCTTCTGAGACCTCTTTTTGGCTCCGATCCTTCTGTAGAAATCATACATTAGCTAGTCCTTTTTGCCTTTGTTCCTGTTTACTGACATACAACAGTTGTTCATCTTTTGCAATTTCTTATTTACTTTAATATTCTTTTCTTCTCCCAACAGAGAGGCTTTAATGTCAACCAATTTAGGGTTTGGCATATTGATTAAGATGGTTGAAACATTATCATAATCTGGAGGCAAACTTCTTAACAAGACACCAATACATATATCTTCATCCATTTTTAAATTTATTCCTAAAAGCTAGATTAGAAGACTTTCCATGTAGTTTAGATGAGATGCCATGGATGTATTAGGCTTCATGTCTAGTCTAAAGATTTCAATTAGCAATCCATACTTAGAAGACTTTGACTAGGCACCAAATAATGTGTCCAATATATCCCAAGTGTCATGAGATGTGTCACAAGCATGCACATGATGGATATAACTATTTTTTAACTCAAGATTTATAATGGCTTGAGCCTCATCATTATTCTTTTGCCAGATTGTTGCAAGGACAGCATCTCGAGGCTTCTTCTCTTGTCCATTAGTGTTGGCCCATAGGCCCTTCTTCATCAGGCTTAAAGAACTCAACAATGAGGTTTCCATTTCTTCAATGGCAGCATAACTTGACTACATCATCCAATGGTCATCTACTTCCTTAGGAGCCGTTGCAAATTGCTTCATCAATGAGCATACTAGTCTTCATTTCCAAGTTCAGGTTCTTCTTCAACAACAACTTCATCAACAATGTGGCAATGTGCTTCAATGTCCAAGCTCAATTTTCAAATCTTCATTGTACGCACCTCAGTGCACCAATCATCTTATGCGCCAAGTTTTATTCTTTGTAGTCATCCTTTTGATCTCATACTTCCATTTCTCCTTGTAAGGAAGCATGCCTTATTGTATATTACTATTGCTACTTGACTTGCCAAAAGAAAAAAAGGAGAACAAAGAGAGACAAGAAAAAAAACAGAGCGAAAAAAAACGAGAGGCAAAAAAAGAAAAAAAAAGAAAAATGCACTCACATGCACTACACCACACCTACGGGTCCTCAAATTGGATGTGTCCAATGGCTTTGGTCGACTGGCTCCATCTCTAACCCCCTAGCCATTTTCCCATTTTCCTGCACATTTGCTTAGGGCACATCAAGGTCAGGACATACCTAGGGAGTCTCGGTTCGCCTAGGTTAGACCTATCTCTCTGAGTCACTTGCACATTTCATCCCTTCATTTGATTTATCTAGTCTCATCAATCCTCACTTCCCAACAAGCTAGAAAAGGTTCTTTAACATAAAGCCGACCATTGCATTAGCTACCATGTGTGTTTGATCTTGTAGAGACCCATGTTCTTTAAGAGTTTATTGGATTGGGACACCTGCTAACTCCTTTTCCTTCAGCCATGACAATTTTCCTATCATCATCAGTTCAAGTTCCTTTGCTTCATCAAGCATCATCGTCAACAAAAGTACCCATGGAGAAGTCTTTTAACTATGTATTAGACTATGTATGCACGTGCACTCACTTAGTATTTGCACCATAACCTATTCATGGTTTTGGGTCCTCAAATGTATGGGACAACACTTCAAGCTTGCCTGGAGTTCTCAACTGATCTCCCAAACCAACATCATTATTTGTCTTGTGCACGAACAACAGACTAGCACTTTCCCCTAGTAGAGAGTGATTGCATGAGAGGTTTTGCTTTGCAGGTTCAAAGTTTGTGGAGGATCGTACGTCATCACTACTACATCAACATCAAATCTCCCATCTTCTGCAATATTCCAATCATTTCCCATGACCATTCAAGCTTTCTCCATTCGAAGGACCAGCAATCAAGTGTCTCTTTAGCAAAACCCACTTCTACAAGATTTGTCACTAGCAACAACATCAATCACTATCTACAAAAACATGAGCAACATCCTCTATTGTCCCAACTGCAATAGAAAGAATATAATCTTCATCAGCAGCATTTATTTCTCCACCATCAAGACCACTACTCCTTCATCGATTGTTCCCAGCATTCTGCATGTTTGGTGCAAGCTATTGCATGCTACCTACGACATGAGTGCCATGGGACTGACATGCGTCTAGGAGGAAAATAATATTAATGGTATTTTGAGAAGGTTACAAAAAGCACAAGTGTCGACTACTATTTTGGATTATGGACATCATCATATTATTATGGATGTATTCCTTTGTGAGAGCCACTCACTCCCATGCACATTGTATTTATCTTCCATAGTTGTATTTGTCGCACACCCGCAAGTGTTATGTAGGTTGCACACATGTATTTGTGGTTAGATTAGCATAGGCTTGGTCTATTTAGGCTAAGGTATAAGCATGCTTCAAGGATTGATCGGCCTAGAGCCCACTAAGTGGGTAGAACGCCCAAGAGAGGGTGCAAACCCTAATTCATAGTTGTGAAAACCCTAAACGCAAAATGCAAAAGGGGCACAAAAAATGCAAACCCTAACCCTAACCCTAATTCTTGGTCTATATAAGGGTGGGAGGTCTCAGTTATATGGACCCTTTTGGCATATCCATGCTACGGAAGCTCTATCAATGTGACTACTCAAGCTATCTATTCTATCTTTCCATTCTATCATATTGCTTCCATTGTGTTGAGAGTGACTGAGAGGGAGAGAGTAAGAGGTATGTTGAGTGAGGGACTGAGGGAAGGTGAAGATCTTCTTCATCTTTTTGCTTTCCTCATCGTCTCTACTAGCTCTTCAACTCATTGGTGTGCTTGGTGGTAGATGCAAAGGAGCAACGGCATCGGATCATGTTGATCGTGGTCATGGAACTATTTTTTAGCCTTCGAGTCATCAAATGCAAGAAGGTAAGTTAGGCAAGTTCACTACAACTCGAGCTAGTCTTGTGTTCGCTTTCTTGGGTTGGAGAGGAGGATGCTTGGTTAGTTAGAGTGGAGTGTTGAGAGACAAGGTGAGAGATTTTCGCTGAAGTGAGTTGCAGCTTCTAAAATAATAGAAGTCTGTCCAAAGTCTCGACTGTTGGTGCGTTTGGCTCAACTATTTCTTGTGAATGAATTATACTATATAAATGCATTTTGTAACCTTTGGAATCCCCTAATTCATGAATCTTCATACCACATGAAGAGATCCTTTTTAATCACCCTATTATTAACACATGGCACACATTGAGGTCCTAAACCCACAATAGTCTGTTGATAGGAAAGTTATAGTGTAGTACCCCAAAGTGCACAAAATATGGGAAGTGAATCAAAGTGCATTTATGCCAACACATGCCAAGCTAAGTACAAAGTTGATTTGATCTAGAATCCCAAACATTGAGATGGGAAGAATGTGAATAGGAATCATGCATTGGCATAATCGAGATCCATGGGCAAGTTGTTGGCCAAGGTCGCTCCCTTTTGGCTCTTTTGGCCTTGTGCCTCCCCATACTTCCAATGCTCTCATTGGATCGTCAATCATCGGTCACATTGAACTTGCCACATGTCTTCGTCTCGATAGTATGCCTGTGAACTGTGACAAGGCCAATAGATTGAAGGGGTAAAGTATACACACACACACACACACACACACACACACACACACACACACACACACACACACACTAGTGGTGTGCCATGGTAGGAGATGAGGAGCTGAGGAGGGAACCCAAAGTATATATGGATACCTCTCCCATAGTAGCTGTTCATACATAGCTAGTCTCAAATGGATTTTCAACTTCCCTGCAAGCCCCTGTTCACACCTGTGAACTGACAGAGTTCAATTCCAGCAAAGAAGATTGCTACACACAGACTACACGCATGAATATCCTTTTGGAAGAAGACCATGATATCAATTTTAGCATTCGCAAAGAAGAAATACTGCAAAAAACCATTTAAAAAAAATAAGCCTTGTAAACCCGACTTTGAGATACGCTCATCCCGCTAACAAGATTTCGAGTGTGTGAGGTATTTTGAAATTTTGCAGGATGTCCGATCAAACCACGGAATATTTTATGGCCGAAGGTGATTTACCGGAACCAACGATGGAGCAAAAATTGGATCTAATTATGATGCAGCTTCAAGAGGAACGAAGATCACGTCAAACTTTGCAAGCTCAATTGGGCCAGTCTGCAATGATCTACCACTGACCAAGATGGACCGCAATCTGAAGATCTTATACGACGTACGATCGATGTGACACTTGAAGTGCAATCTATTCAGAAAGAAACAAAGATAAGTAAAAGAAATTTCAAATTTCGTACTTTCAATGGGTCACACGATGGAAAGACTGTACTTGCTTTTATCAGTCAATTTGATGATTATTTTCATGAAGAACAGTATACTGAGAATGACAAAATTAAGTGTGTCACTAATGATCTAATGGACAGAGCATCCCTATGGTGGACTGTTGTCCGCAAAAGCATTGATTGTCCTACTACTTGGGAGACTTTCCAAAAGAAATTTTTGCAGAATTTCATTCCACCCCAATTCCACGAAAAAGCAATCAAACAATGGGATCCTTTGCAAACAGAGGGATCGTGAGTCTATTTCACAATATATCTAGCGTTTTTGGAATGCTTTATTGCAACTTCGAATGCTTGAAGATGTACCTGAGGCAACCCATAAATACAAGTTTATGTCTGGCTTACTTGGTCATTTTTATGCGGAGGTGAACATGTTTAAGCCAACGACTCTCGAAGATGCAATTTCCTTGGCTCATGATGCTGAAGAAAAAATTCGAGGACGATAGAAGCGACCTCAACAATTTCCAACTAATGGTAACTTCGGTTCAAAACAATTCAATTCAAATTTTTGAAGATTCAATCAAAATCGTTTCCTTCCATCTTCATTCCGTAAAACCTGGACACGACCCCCTGCTTTATCATCAAATGCAAATCCAAATCCTAAGCCATCTTTCCAGCCAAATCCCAACATTCCTAAACTTCCCACTATTACCAATTATGTGTCTAAGGCCAAACCCATAGTCTATTACAAATGTCATCAACCTGGACATCTAGCGGTGAATTGTCAATCTAAAAAGCCAACTGTTCACATCAACTATTTGGGAGCGACAGAAGATGAAGAACATGAAGAAATGCCAGATTTTACGGAAGACGATGACAATATCGGTACTACTTCAGATACTTTACCAGGTATGCCAAATCCCCATTCTTTATTAACGATGAAATGTCTTGTGTATGGTAAAGAAAAGACTGTTTTACATGATGATGGGAGCATACACAATTTTATTTCTACAAAATTGGTCAAAGAATTAAATTTATATACTATTTCTACTCATTATCGCATCAAGGCTGCATTCTTAGGCACTAGATACAATGGAACAAAAGAAGTGCATGACTTAGAAATTAAAATTGGTGACTATGTTGAACGTAGAAATTTCTTAGTTGTGCCTTTGCAATCTAGTGACATTATCTTAGGACTGCCTTGGCGTCATCAGTATAATCCCGATATAGATTATTTTATGCATTCAATAAAGATTCATTCTAATGGGAAACAAATCATATTGCATGGTATGCACACTTTCAATAATTTTCCATTGCTTAGTCATACACATTCTAAACGTGCATTACGAAAATGTAGAAAATCCTACTTAATATGGTTGAATGAAATTGAAGTTAAAGAAAATCAGATGCATCCTAGGCACGCACAATTTCTTTCACAATTTCAAGATTGTTTTACTATTGGCTTACCACCTGGCTTACTACCCATATGTCCCGAAGATCACAAAATAAACTTAATTCCTGGATCACAACCACCATGTAAAGCACCATATAGACATAACCAAATTGAATAGAAAGAAATTCAAGCCTAAGTTGAAGAATTGTTAACTCGAGGACTCATTAGACCTAGTAGTTCTCCATTTGGTGCACCTGTTCTATTATTGAAGAAGAAAAAAAATACTTATAGAATGTGCATTGATTATCGTGCCCTCAATAAGATCACTGTCAAGAATAGATATCCGATTCCTAGGGTAGACGATCTTATGGACAAACTACAAGGGTGTGCAATATTTAGCAAGATAGATATTAAATCTAGATACCATCAAGTACGATTGGACACATCTGATATTTTCAAAACTGCATTTAGAACACAATTTGGACACTACGAATTCCTTGTTATGCCTTTTAGTTTAACTAATACACCAGCCACATTCAGTCGTATGATGAATCACATATTTTTGAAGCATCAGCATTGTGTCATTGTTTTCTTTGATGACATATTGGTTTTCAGTAAGAATGAGAACGAGCATTATGAACATTTATCCATGGTTTTCAAATTATTGAAAGAGAATCAATTATATGCTAATCCTGAAAAGAGTGAATTTTTCCAAACACAAATTGAATACCTAGGACATATTATTTCATCTGAAGGTAAAGTTGACCCTAAAAAGATAGAAGCAATTTTGAATTGGTCGATACCTAAAAATGTGCACGAATTACGTTCTTTCTTAGATCTTGCTAGCTTTTACAGAAAATTTATGAGAAATTTTTCATTGCTTGCATTACCTTTGACAAAATTATTAAAGAAAGGCATTGTGTATCATTGGTCTGACAATCAACAAAAATCTTTTGATTTACTGAAACATGCTTTAACTCATGCTCTTGTATTGCAATTACCTGACTTCAATAGACCATTTTTCCTAGTAGTCATTGACGCTAGTGGATCTGGAATAGGAGCAGTCCTTATGCAAGATTCCCATCCCATAACCTATTCTAGCTGCAAACTTAAACCCTCTGAACTTAAGTATTCTACCTATGATAAGGAATTGCTAGTTGTAGTACAAGCTTTACTTCAATGGAAACACTATTTAATGGGATCTGAATTCATGATAAAAAATGACCAACAAAGCATTAATCATCTCCTTAGTCAACCACAAATATCTGATCGACACATTAAATGGGCTGCTTTTATTCAAAGGTTTCATCCACTCATACAATATCAACCTGGAAAAGAAAATGTTGTTGTTGATGCTTTAAGTAGAAGATCGACAATTCATAATATCTCTGTGATATCTTTTGACTCTCTTCTCTTTATGAAAGATACCTACGACCAAGACCCTAGTTTTCAAACTGATTGGAATAAATTAGTTTCAAATAACTGGATTCCAATTGATTCATTGTCTTACGCTGATGGATTTATGTTCTATGAAAAAAGATTATGTGTAACTGTTCCATTTCCATCATTTTTCTTGCACGAAATTCATTGTTCCTCATACCAAGGCCATAGAGGAATTATTTCTACTTTGCATACACTGATTGAAGATTTTTATTGGCCACATATGGAATTTGATGAATCTAACTTTGTAACTGAATCTTTAATTTTCCAAAGAGTTAAACGACACCAAGGTAAAAAATATGGTTTATTAATGCCTTTACCAATTCCAGACCGACCATGGGAACAGATTTCAATGGATTTTATCACTAGTTTGCCTAACACTAAAGCTAATCATGACATGATTTAGACTATTATCGATAGGTTTAGCAAACAAGCATATTTCATTCCATGCAAGAAAACGTTAACTGCATCTCAAGCTGCTCAATTTTTTTTGAAAACTATTTTCACTAATCATGGTTTGCCAAAAGTTATTATTTCTGACCGTGATTCTAGATTCTGCAATAATTTTTGGATTATTTTGTTTGCTAATTTAGAAACAAAATTTTATTTTTCATCTGCATTTCATCCTGAAACAAATGGGAAAACAGAAGCTATTAACAGTACCATTTTAGATCTTTTGCGTGCATATACAATTTCAAAACCACAAACATGGGATACACATTTACATTAACTTCAGTTTGCATACAATAACACACCACATACAGCTACACAGAAAGCACCATTTGAAATTATTTATGGATATAGATTACCTACCCTAGTTACATCATTGTCAAACAAAGTTCAAGCTACTGATGATATTGCTAACATGCATGCTACTATTTTTTATGAAGTCAAAGATATGATTGCGAAAGCCCAGCAATCAAACACAAAACAAGATAACAAGAAAAGAAAAGTTATGAGTTTCAAAGTTACTGATTATGTTTGGTTACGCATTGAAAAGAGAAGATTACAAAGTGTTGACAAACACCCTGTTGTAAAGTTAGCTCCTAGATTTTATGGACATTTCAAGATCATTCACAAAATCAATGACAATGCATTTAAACAAAAGCTAAAGCATGCTAATTGTAAATTGGGCTATTTTTTGAGCTTGGAGATGCATAATATATCAAATACATGCTTTGTGGAGCACTCACACAAGACATGGGGGGAGATTGTACCCAATTAGTGCTTCATGTCATGCAAGTCTTCTCTCTTGTTTTTTGTGCAAAAATAGAGTTCTTTTGTTCTTGGGGACCTTCCAGCACTCGCTACGTACGCATACAACATCCGATCTATGCACCAGGATGTAGGTAGTAGAGAAGAAGAATGAGCTATTGGTGTGCACTGGTACGAGAGGTGCCTATGTGTATTAATGTACTCATGGGTGCAAAGTATGTGCAGTCTATGTGTGTATAGGGTGTGTGTAGATAGATGCACTATGCAAGGGAGTGGAATGCACAGTGCTATGTACGTGTGTTGCTAATGTGGGGTGAGCGCACTGTGTGTGAGTGGGATGCACTTATAAGTGCATATGCATGCACTATATGCATGGATGCACTATACATACAATATATGCAAGCAAATGCACATTGTATAGGTGGAAGCATGGTGCATTATGGAGGTAAGTAAATGAGTGCACAATGTGTGCCCACATACATGTGTATCTCCAAGGTGTCTTCCTCTTGCCTCATTTCCCATTTTCCTTCTTTCCCAGGAGGTTAGATTTGGGTTGTGAAGAGGGAGAAGGCTCCTATAGATGCACAGTGTGTATAAGGCAATGGGGCCCACATACATGTGTATCTCCAAGGTGTCTTCCTCTTGCCTCATTTCCCATTATCCTTCTTTCCTAGGAGGTTAGATTTGGGTTGTGAAGAGGGAGAAGGCTCCTATAGATGCATAGTGTGTATAAGGCAATGGGGCCCCTTTAAGAGAATCGATGGATGCACAATGTATTAGTAGGTGGATGCACTGTGTGTGGGTGGATACACACAATGGATGAATGTATAGTGCAATGAACCTGTGGTATTTGTCACACAAATGCCTCAATGGATAGCTTCTCCCTACCTCACTCCCCTACAATCCTTCCTTCCAATAGGTTGGAGTTGGTTTGTGGAGAAGAGGAAAAGTCTCAAGATGCACCCAATTACCTATGTGCTTTTATGTATCATACTGTATGTAAAAATTGTGTGTGTGTGTGTGTGTGTGTGTGTGTGTGTGTGTGTGTGTGTGTGTGTGTGTGTGTGTGTGTGTGTGTGTGTGTGTGTGTGTGTGCGTGCGTGTGCGTGTGCGTGTGCGTGTGCGTGTGCGTGTGCGTGTGCGTGTGCGTGTGCGCGTGCGCATGTGCGTGTGCGTGCACATGCACGTGTGTGTGGGTGTGTGTGTAGGATGCATCAATGTGGGGTGAATCCTTTACAATGTGCAAGGTATGTCATCACTTGTGTATCCATGCAACCAATGCGCATAAGATATTCAATGTGTTGTCTGTAAGTAGTCATTAACATACTAATCAAAACACACCAATCGTGATTGATGCATGTATGCCCACATGCACCTATGTGTGGCATTGGTGCATTAGAGCTTCATCTTGTCTTGCCACTCCTACCAATCCTTCCTACCAGTAGGTTGGATGGTTGAGTGTGTGAGAAGGTGGGCTCTATGCTCACATGGTTGCAGGTTGGGTGTATATGGATGCACACAAATAGTGCCACACAAAAAAGAGAGAATTTTTTTTCCTAATTATACAAAAATAGTGAAAATAAAAATTATTTTATCCTCATATAGAATCATATTGGCAATGACTGTACCACAATAACTACATCACACAAAGTGAATGCTCATATATTAAATCCATCGTGTATTAAATCTTTTTCTTTCAGTGCATGCATCAAGATTTAAATAAATACATATGCTACATTTAATGACTACCCATGTGCAATGAACACACTATCAGGGCCTTCCCTTCTTCACATAGTGTACTCTTTTTCTACAAGAGCTTTTTCTACAAGGAGGAGATTGAGACACATGTGATTATTGAGGAAACTCTTTCTTATGCTTCCTTGACTTTATAAAATTAATAATCTATACAAGAGGCTCTATTGCATACCTATTGCATTGTGGTGGCCATGGTAATGGTGACAAGGTAACTCTTCTTGTTCTTGAAGGTAGCTCCTCCCCCTCTTTGGTAGTGTGAAGAGGAAGAAGGTGATAGTGGTGATGATGGGGAACTAACAGAGGTAAAACCAATAGGATAAGAGAAGAAGTACATGTGAAGGAGATGGAAAATATGAATACTATTGCCAATGTGGATGATAATCCTTAAGAGGCTCAAGCTAGTGAAGATTACTTTAATGGAGGTAAAAGATGAAGATTGACCTGAAGCTTTCAATAAAAGCAAGGGGTACAATTGACATAGATGGAGGTGACTCTATGATTATCATATCTCTTTCTTGCAGATTCGTGTAGTAGACATGTAGATAATATCTACATCTATCTTTTCAAAATATGTTCAAGACAATAACACAAAATATTCATAATTTCACATGCCAAACTCTAGTTTTTGTACTTGGACAGTCAAAGTTAGATAAATTGAGCAAAACAGGGTCTATAACGCAAGCTGTTTCTGCAAAAGCATTGCAAATCGAGAACTATGAGAGTTTTAAAATTAGAATCACTAATTTCTATTAGAAGCACTACTTCCTCCTAAAAAGCAAGTTTTAAACTTAACTCACTCTTTACGTTAAGCTTATAGGTTAACTCACTCTTTACATCTCTATTTTTAAAAATCTTATCATAATTTTAATCATATCTCACACACTCAATACTTCAACCATGAAATCCAGATATGTGTGGAAGAATAAGCTTATGTATATGGTGGAGGTACGTGAATAGGGAAAATCAAAGATCAATGGATAGGAAGACTTCAAAGCTCAAATGGCCCAAGTATTTGTCTCACCTATAAAAGAAGAGAATCTAGCTAAGAGATGCTATCAACTTGACAAAAGGAACCTATCATCATTGAGAGAGTATACTAACCAATCCTTAAATTTGACTATATATGTAGAGTGCAAATGATGATGCAAAATTGATTAAGTTACAAACTAAAACCTAGTTTATCAGATGATGTAATGATGCAAAAACCCTTTGCTCTCTTTCAAGTGATTGAGTTAGTTGATAGGTATGTTCACAAGTACAAGAGGCTTGTAAAGCCTCAAGAGACTTTTAGACAAACTAAAGCTACCATAAAACGAAAACAGTTTGGAGGAACTTTTGGAGGTAATAATGTGTCTTATACCAACCCTAAAGTTCCAATTCATCCACCTTTTAATACAACAAGATATCAGGGAAATTTTAAGGTAACAATCAACCCCAAAGTAGAGAGCAATCAAGCTAAAAATTGGCTAAGGAATGCTTCTACCCAAGGTGGATAGAAGTTCATTCCTATGATCTTTTCAAAGAGTGCAAGGAGAAGGGTGTATATTTCAAACATTGAAAACAACATACTATTGATCATGCCAATAAGGAGCGCATGCAAGAAGCGAGCTTTTGTAGTGAGCTTTTTTTGGCAACCTCAAGTTTTATTCCACAAAGTCCACTTGGTTTTCTTTTTCTTTTGGGCATATATCAAGCACCAATGCTACTTCTCCATTGCCACCACCACCACCACATCTTACTCTCCCGCTCCTCATTAGAACCACAACCAATTCTCCTCTCTCTCTCTCTCTCTCACAACACATTTGTAGTTCACTCTCCTTAACTTCTTTACATCACTACATTAAGCTTATGCAATTATTTTTTACAATATTATCACAATGTTAATGATTGAATTACACATACCTAAGCGATATCACAGTCAATATACATTCATATCTCCTCTCTCTCAAATATTTGCATGTATGTTACAATTACATCATGATATATTAATACTTCAATTGTACACACATGAGAAAATCTAGATACACTTACACATTCCTCTCTCTCTCTCTCTCTCTCTCTCTCTCTCTCTCTCTCTCTCTCTCTCTCTAACAATGCATTAGTAGTTCTCTCTCCTTAACTTATTTACATCACTAGATTAAGCTCATGTGCTTATCTTTGATAATATTATCACAATGTTAATAGTTCAAATATGTATACATAAGTAATATCACACTATATATACATTCACATCCCCCGTCTCTCCCTTCTTTGCACATATTTAATAATTACATCCCAATGTGTTAGTACTTCAATTATGCACATACAAGGAAAGCATAAACACATCCACTTATACTTACACATTCCTCTCTCTTTTTCTCTTTCTCCCTCTCTTCCTCATTTGATTAGGCTTACATATGGATTGAAGTTATGCATTTGTTTACAATAGACCCTTACAAGCAATTACTTCACAATCTCCATAAAATATAGCTTCATATTGCTTCATTACATGTATCTATTATTTCTTCCAAGAATTCTTCATTTTATGCTCTAAACTTCAATAATCAAATATTTAAGTGTAGCCAATCAATATCATCAAAACATTTTAAAAACTGTGGCTTCGCCCTAACTCCTTCCCGAAGAATGAGTTACGAGAACAAATGCACTGGTGGTATCACTTGCCTACAATTAATCATAGTGTCTTTAAAAGAAGACATAAAAGTGCAACATATTCCAAAGAATACATATGGAATTACTCACGAATTTGGATCCTTATGTCTCTTGCATCCTTTTTTCTTCAAGTATTTTTTATATAATGCCTTCTCATTAGAGGGGAATGCACCTTTAATAGTCAAGAAAGATAGAATATCTTAGGTACACCTCCTCATTCCACTACTGCTCAATCTAGCAATCCTTATGCATGAGCTAGTCCTCCTTCAAGTCCACCAAATCCCTGCATTCCCCTGCCAAAGTTTGCAATGCCCCTTCTCTAATTACCCATATATGAACCTACCATTCATAGTTCTATTACATTTAGAGAACACATTGATAAGATATCATTGCAAATATACTTCCGTAAAAGGATACCAAGTTATGCATGTAGAGAAGTCTCCATGCTGCTAACTTACACAACTTCTAAGACTCGATATCATCATTTTCTTTAAAATTCTCTTTATCTCCTATGTGAACTAGAAGAATAAATATTTGTCCACTTGAATGTTGTAGTTTTCTGATTAAAACGAGAGAGAGAGAGAGAGAGAGAGAGAGAGAGAGAGAGAGAGAGTATATCATTTTCTTTGAATTTTTTTCCACCAAGAAGGGTGTTCTTGGCAAACCCTTCTTGGCAAAAAAAAATCACAACTCCCATCCATCATTTCTCTAAGGGGATGTGAATTTTTTTTCCATTGGACAAGAGTTGCCAACAACTCCTTCTCGGCAAAAAAATATCACAAGTTACCCCCTTCATCTCTCTAATGGGACTTATGAAAAAAAAATTGGCTCTGGGAAGGGGTTATCAAAATCCCTTTTTTCAAGGAATTTACTTAAATGATTAACGAAGCACTAAATTAAGTATACATGTGTATATGCACCTCTCTCTCTCTATGTCAAGAACTGGACTAGAGAGAGAGGAGAGAGAAGACTGCAGAAGAGAGAAGAAAGAATGCAAAAGAGAGAGAAGTAGAGTGACGAGGAGAGAGAAATACTAGAATATGAGAGAGAAAGACACGAAAGAGAAAGAAGCCATTGAAGCTGTGAGCATGATGAGAGAAGAAGAACAGTACTGTATTAATGTGTCAAAAGATAGGAAAATTTACATGTCCTCTCCTTTTATACCAATGTCAATGTGACATGGCAAACATCAATAGTATTCACACACTAAATCCTTATTCTTCCCCAGATTCTTACAATCCATCCCATTCCAAAGGTTTTTTCCCTCAAAAACAAACTTATAAAGACTGGAAAAGGATGGATAGAACAGAGTACTACTATGTTTTTTATAGCTTTACAAATGGAAATATGAATGGAAGATGACTCACATATGGACTAGAATGAAAGAACAAAAGTAAGTCTCAGATATATACATAATCAGGAATGATTCAAAAGTATATGGAGCCATAAAGTCTTCAACTGATGAACCCAAAATGAAGTAGACAGCTTGCAGTGTAAACAGACCTTGCTGGACCGAATCTGCCATAACTTCTAGTAGAAGTGTCCAAATGAGGCATGCCACATGTCAAAATGTAGCTCTTGAAGAGTACTTTGACGCTATGTAAGTGGCTTTTCTAAAAATTTGGCACAATAAAAAATGTTCTAAAATAGCCTGATATCATGTCCCTATTTGTACCAAAACTAGCTCCATCGTCAGTAGGCTTCAGCCACCAATGTGTCCCTTAGAAAAGGAAAGTCATGCCTTCAAGAAGCTTCCTCAGGTGGTAAACCTCTCCATTTGATCAAATATTCAATGATGGAACGAGATCGAAGCTTCTTCTCATGTTGACCTATGATAGCCTTTGGGATGTACTGAATAAGACCTTCTTCATCAATAGGTGGCAACTCATCAATTGTATCAATAGGATAGCCATAGAAATGCTTGAGCTGACTAATATGGAAGAAATTATGAATCTTTGTGGAAGAGGGTAGCTCCAATTTGTATGCCAAGTCGCCAATGCACTTCAAGATCCGATAGGGGCCATAAAATCGGTGAGCAAGCTTGTTACAAGTTCCATCTTTCAAAGTAGAGTACCTAGACTTGGGCACCTTCAATAAAACCAATTCTCCTTCTTGGAACTCTAAAGGCCGCCACCTCTTCTCATCAGTATACATCTTCATTTGGTCTTGAGCTTTTCTAAGATTCATGTTACACTACTGAAGAAGGGTTTGTATTCTTTCCAGCTCTTCTTTCCCATGAGGGTTGATTCTTTCATTAAACATGACTATGGATAAGGGCACCTTATAGCCATACATAGTCTCAAAGGGCAAAACTCCAATGCTAGCATGAGTAGAGTTATTGAAGGCAAGCGCAACCAACTGTAACCAAGAATCCCATGAATTTTGGACATCATAGCAGAAATGACAAAGATAAGTCTCCAACCATTTATTTGCCCTTTTTGTTTGGCCATTAGCCTGTGGATGATAGGTCATAGAAGGAGCCAATTTAGTGCCCATGGATGTGAATACCGCCTGCCAAAAGCTACTCATGAACTTTGAGTCTCTATTATGAATAATCACCTGTAGTCTAAAAATCTTCTCCATGAACTGACTAGCCACTTGAGAAGCAATAAATTGGGTCTTGGTTGGAATAAAATGAGCTGACTTGGTGAGTCTATCCACCACTACATATATACTATTCCATCCCTTTTTGGTAGTAGGCAAGCCAGTAATGAAATCCATGGTAATGTGAGTCCATTTACCTGTAGGAATGGGTAATGGCTGCAACAAACAACCTGGCTTATGGGTGATGTCCTTATTATGCTGACAAGGCATACACTTCATGACAAAGTCCTTGGCATCTTTCCATAGCCCTTTCCAATACATCCTATCATAGGTCTTGAAAACTCTGAGGTGTCTAGCTAAAGGCCTAGCTAAAGGCAAAGAATGTAGTTCCTCCATAATTTTTCGTGTAAAAGAAGAGGTAGAAGGAATGACAATCTTGCCATTTAACCAAATAAGGCCATTTTTAAGTTGATAATGCGAGTTATCTTCCATGAGACCTTGCTATAATTTCTCAAAAATACGGCTGAGCTCTTCATCCAAAAGATAAGCCTCCTGTAGTTCTTCAATCCAATCACTATGTAGCTCAATCATTGCTGAAACTTTGTATGCCCACATATGAGAAGGAGAATCAGCCACTATATTGTCTTTACCCTCGTATGATGATGTTAAAATCATAATTCTATAGGGTAGCTACCAAACTACACTACTTAGAAGTAAGATTGGAATGAGTAAGGAAATACTTAAGAACCCTATGATCACTCTGGACTCTGTATCGGCTACCATACAAATAATGGTGTCATTTCTTTGTTGCATGCAAGATAGCCAACATCTCTTGGTCATAAACATTCATGGCCATTTCTTTATCTGTAAGCTTACGGCTTTCAAAGGCAATCACTCGATGCTCCCTCCTATAACAAAACATCCCCAATGCCTCGGCCACTGGCATCACATTATATGGTAAATTCTTTCGAGAAATCTAGGCATACTAGAATAGGAGCGGAAGTAAGAAGTTCCTTTAACTGGTTGAAGCTACTATCTATAAGAGCATCCTAAAAGAAAGCTTCCTTCTTCAACATGTCAGTCAAAGGAGCTACAATAGCCACATAATGCTTGATGAATCGATGGTAGAATGAAGATAGACCAAGAAATCCTCAAAGAGAAGTAGTAAATACCATATTGGGGAATATGGAAATTTTTCCATAAGTTTGGGACACGTGGTCAAATCTTTGGATTTATCATAACTTGAACACTATAACTCCAAATCGAGTGCCCTATAGCTCAATAGATTCCATTTTTCAAGTGCTTTCCAATTATAGGTCATATAATATGGTTTTGAGAAACTTATGGGCATACTATCCGGGTGCCACCTTTTTAGTATTCAAAAAATGGGATTTGGCAGATTCCCAAACTCACTAATATTGTGTTAGTAGTAGTAGGTGTTGGCCAACCTTTTATACATTGCACCTTCTTAGGGTCAACCTGTATCCCCTTTTCACTAACAATATGTCCCAAGTATTCCACTTCATTCTGCATGAAAGAACATTTCTTCTCCTTAGCAAAAAGGCAGTGATGACTCAATTCGTCAAAAACCTTTCTCATGTGTGATAAGTGATCCTGAAGGGTCTTACTGTAAATCAGAAAGATAAACTAAAAGAGGAAAGGCTCCAAAATCTTATTCATCATGCTCTGGAAGGTAGCTGGAGCATTTGTAAGCCCAAATGGCATCACTAAGAAATGATAGAGCACTTGATCATTCCTAAAAGCAATCTTAATTTCATCACCCTCTCGCATGCGAATCTGATGATACCCTGACCTCAAATCAATCTTCGTGAAGAATTGAGCCTCCTTGAGCTCATCAAGCAAATCATCAATCCTGGGTATTGGATACATGTTCTTGACTGTGATCTTATTAAGATCCCTATAGTCAATGCACATCCTGAAAGTTCCATCTTTCTTTTTGACTAACAAAAATGGAGATGCATAAGGTGAAGAACTTGGTTCGATGAATCCCATCTCAAGAAGTTCCTTGATTTTCTTGGCTACTTCCTCTCACTCACACTTAGAAAATCTGTAAGGTTGCTTGTTGATTGGCTTTGAGTTGGGCTCCAAATCAATAGGGTGATCTACTGATCTCTTGGGAGGTAATCAAGTAGGCACCTCAAATAAATCCCTATACTCCTCAAGAAGAGTTGTCAAGGCTGCATGACATGTTGAATTAATGGGTTGATCTTCCATTTCTTTATTTAAATGCAAAACAAAGATATGTGAATGCCTCTTGTACTCCCTTTTGAGTTGTTGAATGGTGATAAGCTGAAAATCTGATCTACTAGGAATTCCTTGTAAATGGAGGAGCTGTCCATTGAAGATAAATTCCATATACAGCTATGAAAAATCCATAGTGATTTTTCCTAATGTCATCAACCAATCACAACCAAGTACAATATCTATAGGCCCCATTTCCAAGGTAATCAGGTTTACTTTTGCTTTAAAATTTTCAGCCAGCTATAAAGAAACCTGTGGGCATATTTGTGTGTTGATTTCTTCTTCACCATTGGCCACTTGAACTCTTATGGGATGCTATAAATCAGTGGAAAGACAATTCAGCTTGTCCATAATGGACTTATTCACAAAACTATGTGTATTGCCACTATCTATCAGAATGAACACAGCCTTTCCATGAATGTTACTCTTCATACGGAGTGTATTAGGGCTCTTATAACCTGTCCAAGCATCCATGGAAATGGAACAACTAGTGGCAGCAAGTGACTCATGATAAGTCCCACCTGGATCAAAAGGAAAAGAGTTGGTTGGATCATAAAAATACTATTGCCCAACTTTTTCCTCAAGATCATCATTTTCAACATTAGGTGTAATTGCATTAGCTTCATCAATCTCATCTTCAAGATCCTCAAAGACTAACATACTCTGAAGTTTGGCTTTGGCATTTTTGTATACACACTTTGTGGCATGATCAAGTGTATACTTTTCTCCATACTTGAAACATAAGCCTTTTTCCTTTATTTCTTTGTAGAGGACCCTAGGGATAGACTTAGGATTCATGTTGGCTGAAATGGATTTAGGCTTGTTGTCCCCTTATTTGAAGTCAACTCTAGGACTGCTTGCTATCCTGAAATTACTTTGAGGTCTTGAAGCATTGAATAGTGGATAAGTTGGCACTCTTAAGCCTCCACTTGGCACATGTAGAACAACATTTTCAGAGAGACCATTAAATCATAGAAGAAAAAGATATTTATTGATTCTTAATTATAGGATGACAATTTTCTGAAGGATGTGTTGAAAATTTTTGAAATACAAAAGTTACAAATGATTATTGTAAACATGACTATTAACAAAAGGTCTCAACCTTGGACTAGTGCACGTGATGCAGGGCAACCACTGTGTTTATTATTATTATTATTTTGTTATTTTTCTTTCTTTCCCACCCCCTTCCTCGGTTACCAACCCCGGTTCTCTCTCTCTCTCTCTCTCTCTCTCTCTCTCTCTCTCTCTCTCTCTCTCTCTCTCTCTCTCTCTTTCTTCTCTCTCTCTCTCTCTCTCTCTCTCTCTCTCTCTCTCTCTCTCTCTCTCTCTCTCTCTCTCTCTCTCTCTCTCTCTCTCTCTCTCTCTCTCTCTCTATGTTCAAATTCACTTCTTCCTAAGGCCGATTCATTTTAGGAGAAAACTTATTCAATTACATGTGGGTAGGAAGTGCTTACCTGTAAAAAAATATAAGCGAAATCACTATGTATAGACAAATGGTGGGTAGCCTGATTTACCTTACCATTACTAGACCGGATCTTAGCTATTTAGTTGGATTGATTAGTCAATTAATGCAAAAGCCTATGAAGCCACACTTGGATGCAGTGAGAAGGATCTTGAGATATATGAAGGCTACATCATATTATGGTCTATTTTATGAGCATGGTAAGCATTTGGAGCTTACAGGATATACAGATGCTGATTGGGCACGAAGTACCTATGACATGAGATCTACTAGTGGGTATGCATTTTGCCTTGGTAGTAGTATGGTCATCTGGAGCAGTAAGAAGAAATCTACAATTGCACTCTCTGGTATTGAGGCAGAGTATAGAGGTGCTACATTAGCTGCATGTGAGGTAGCATGGCTCATGAAGCTTCTTGATGATTTGGGCATACAGGAGGTCATGCCTGTCACACTCTATTGTGACAACACGAGTAGTGTGTTCCTAGCCCAGTAATCTTGTCTATCATGCTAGGACTAAGCACATTGAGGTACACTATCACTTTATCAGAGAAAAACTGATTGTAGGTGACAATGATTTGGTCCATGTGAGGACCAAGTCATTGGGTAAAGATAAGTTTGTGCATTTCAGAGAGATACTTGGAGTGAAGTACCCCACTTGAGCTTGAGGGGGAGTGTTGAGATTCAAGCTCATTAGTCTTCTATCAGTTGTTTACCTTAGTTGAATAAGGTTAAGTCACACTGACTTAACCATGATTAGATCTAGGTCTGTTGATCTTTTGTATGTGTGGAGTACACAGTTGACTTTGGAGTGTGTTGATGAAATGGACTGAGAAGGGAGCATGGCTGCTACCCTTATGACCTGAGTCTTTGTCCATCTTTCTCTCATTTTCTAATATAATGAAGCCTCAATAAATCGACCAAAAAGTGCCAAAAAAGGAGAAAGGGAGGTGAACTCAAACTTAAGAGCAAAGGCCTCTCTTTAATCCCACTAGTTGATGTGGTCTCTAGCATAGAAAGTTCCGTGACAACACCACCAATCGTAGAAGAGAGTATTGCCAAGGACAATGCCTATCCTAACCTAGAAGAACATCTAACTGCCATTGAGAAAGTCAAGGAATGGGTAAAAGCAATGCAAGATGAGTTGCACAAAGGAGAGGCCAATGAGATGATCAATCTCCCTAACCTTTCTCACATGCCAAATGCTTCAATTCCAAAAAGGACACTACAATCAAATGAGATAACAATTGGGTCACCAATTAGACTAGAACCTATGGAATAAGCCAACAATGGAAGGATCAAATTGTTACCCAAAAGGGTTGCTCTTGCCTATGTACAAGATGAGGTGTTGAAAGTCACATCATAGATGCTCCACCACCTCTTGACATCCAACAAGTCCACAACTAGCTAGCTCGGGATTTCCAAGTGGTTAATGGATGACATCATGATAGAGAATATTGTGAATTAGGACCTGAATGCATTATGGATGGAATGCATCATTAAGTCTCTCACTAAGGCCCATAAGGTCTATGAGCAAGATAAACTCCAAACTAAATCTCATGGAGATAAAGAATACCATCATAAATTATAGTGGTTCCTTATTTCATCTCATAGTAGTCCATCTTGGTGTCACTGCAGGAGACAACATAATACCTCACCTACCACCCAGCATAGAAGAACTAGAAAAGAAATTAGAAGATCAACCAAAAATATGAAAATGCCATAGAGAAGGGGATGATGATGACGAAGGTAGGAGACCAGTGGAGAAAATCTCAAAGTCGTCTAAGATGGGATTTGACAACTAGAAAGCTAAAAAAGAGCAACTAAGGAGAAATAAGACTATGTGAAGGCAGTCAGGGAGTCCATAGTATTTTTTGATGTGTTAGTGCAAGTAGGCATTATCTTGGATGAAAGAGGGGAAAGAAGCTCCCAAAAAGATAAGGAAAAAGCAAAAGAAGTGCTTGTTCCTCTAGCTCTCCTCCTTGGCATAGAAAAATAGATGCAACAAGTACAAGCTTAAATGAAGCAAATGGACCAATTGCAAGCTTTGGTTTCTAAACTTGCAAAGCATCAAAATTCACAAGAGACTATCATTGACTAGAAAAAAGAAAGACAACAACAAGAGGAGTCCGCCAAGAGCACACACTATCATCCAGAGTGACACAACAAAGTAGGTGGACTAGAGGCCTTGGAGAAGATGTGTAAGTGACTAAAAAGAGGCAAAGTTGAAGCACTTAGAGACAAGTACGAGTTGTAGGAAAAGTTAGAAGAAACCCAGGAGGAGTATAGAAACTTCATCATCCAAGCAGAGAAATGAGCCTCTAGAGTTCCAAATAAAGATGGAAGAAAATGAGACTTCACTTTAGGCATAGTCTTAGGAACTATTGAGAATTAGACAATCACACCTAGTGTAGCCCCTTTGTATGGAGCAGTTGTTGGGCTAAGAATATGCAGGCTTGCTCAATCCCATAAGCACAGTGGTGGAAAGTGCTACCTATCCTAAAGCTATAAAGCATTGTACTTGTCTATCATTTGACACAATGTCATAGTACTTTTGTCCTTTCACTCAAGTGTCAGTGTCATTTCCTACACACACAAGATTGTGTATATGAGTCCAAGCTTCCATCTTAGAACGTAATTCACTTGTGTGATAGTCATTAACTACACTCAATGTAATCATGAGTTTTCTCTTTCTCTTCCATCCACCATAGCCATGCTCTAGATCCATGCTTCTCAACATGGTATATCAGAGCCATGGTGAGCATGGCTCAACTCCCTTCTCTATTCTTCAAGCTCCTCTTCCTCATTGCTCAGCTCAAGTCTACCTAAAGCTTTCATTTTCCACCTCTATCTTCACTTTACCCTTCATGGTTGCCATAGCCTGTAGAACCTTGTCTACTTGGAGCACTCATATCTCTCTCCGCAGGCCAAATCTCAGCTAGCTCTCTTCTAGAGATCTCTTGTTAGACTCTTTGCATAACTTTTTATCACATCACTCCCTGACATTAGGCCATTTGGAGCTCAACATTGGCAAAATTTGTGGTTGTTGTAATTCTACACCTAATTCCAATAGTCATACAACTCGTTCTCCTATGGGCCACCATTTGTCCTGTGACCTTAAGAATTTAAAAGCTTACCACTTAAGCCTTCTCCACACCAAATATTTTTCTTCATAATCAATTCCTTGAGCTGGTGCATCAAAAAAACTAGTCAGGTTTGTCAGAAACCCTGAAGACTCCATAGCCATTTTGCTTCAAGCTCTTTTTCACTCCATTTTCTAACTCCTCCTAGCACATTGAAGGTCCTACCACTCTGATTTGATTGAGCATTGAAGTCTCTAGTAGGATTTGCCCATCAAACCAGCATGGAGGGGATTTCTTGGAAGATTTGGAAGACCCAAGAAGATTCAAGCATAGTGTCTATTGACACTCATTTAGTGACTCTTGCCACTTGTGTCCTTTGACACAATCAGCTCATTTGCTCATTTGATATTGTTCTAGTCACTCAACATGGGCAAAGACTCTCCTACATGTTGCTTCAAAGGAGTCAAATTTCATACTTGGAAAACACACATAAAGCTGATGCCTCTCGAGCTTAAGATCTTTAGGAAGGTTCTGATGCTAGTGTTAGCTTCAAGTTTTTAATGTTGTTGCAGCATAGGATATTCATAGGAAGCTTCTATTGCCAATGATATTTTCTTCAAGCCTTGAGGCTCATTGCATTGCTTTGTCACCTGCTGTTTTTCTGCATTCACTTGGTGAAACTTTGAGAGTACTATGCAGTGGATTCAAGGAAAAAAGATAGAATTATGAACAACTTTTTTTCTTCTTTGAATTTCACCATCACATGAGGAGCGAAAGGGTTTGAGCTTGTACCTCTAGTTTTTATTTTTTGCCCTCCCATAAGATGTGTTGTTTATAAAGTCGGAGGGATTTTGCTCTTGTCAGTGTAACAAATTGAGCTAAAGAAAAATATGTACAAAGAATCTAAGACTAAAAAGGAAAAAGAGTTAGTAATCTACAATTTTTGGAATCCACCAGTCATAGAAATTCAGATTGTACTCCCATTTGGCAAAAGCATCCAAGTCAAGTGCTTTGGCAACCAGTCCACGAATGTAGGTGATCAGATCACCAAGTAAAGAGGGTCTTGCAAA
Source organism: Lygodium microphyllum (assembly GCF_053477565.2). Classification (NCBI taxonomy): domain Eukaryota; kingdom Viridiplantae; phylum Streptophyta; class Polypodiopsida; order Schizaeales; family Lygodiaceae; genus Lygodium; species Lygodium microphyllum. The sequence goes on along the minus strand of NC_141153.1, from coordinate 56,422,885 downwards.
GCGACTAGCAATGTGTAGTTCCTCTTCGATCAAAATCTTGTCAAGCAATGGGTGATATATCAACTTTCGTAGCAAGGTGAGATTTTGAGCTAGGATGATAGAGCGTAGTGAAGTTGTCTCGCAGTAAGTTGGGTCAGCTTGAAGTATACTGATTGTACGGCGTTGCTCAGATGTGGTCATAAGACGACTGCCATCGCAAGTAATCTCAAGTCAATGAGAAAACCACTTCTGGCAGAATAGACTTGAGGAATGACAATTCTGCTCAAGCTCATCAAGTATTGATTGGTCTGGGATTTTGGTCACAGAAGCATAAGAAGGAATAAATTGGCATGATAGCAAGTGCTCTTGAGGGAGAGTCCTAACATATTCCTCTTGAATCAAGAGGCTTTTATCGAAAATATATTCATTGTCCTCCCAAGTGGAATGCCATTGAGAAGCTAAGAGCGGAGTTTTGAGCCCGGGATGTGCCTCAAATTTTCCATAAAATCCGAAATTTAGGGGAAAAATATTTAACATCGAAGCCGGCGGCTACAACTAGGACGATTTTAAGCACCAAGTGAAAGACGGCTTTTAAAAGGTGCCCGAGTGACACTTGTGAATTTTTTATAATTTTTTTGACTGCCGTGTGGGATGTCAGGAGTTGCCAGTCAATGCGGGATGTCAAGCCGGATGCCTAGGATTTTTCAAAGCTCGAATCGGATGCCGGATGGGGAAATGGCCACAAAAGGGGCAAGATATGAAGAGGTGGACCAAAGTTTGGCCAAAAGGGGAGGTGCCCTTTGGGGAATTTTACACCCCCCCCCCCCAATTTTTTCATGCATCAAATCTTGGAGAGACAAACGTGGGGATGGCGTGAACTGCACGAGCACAAATTTCGCTTCATCCTCTCTCCTCATGATTGTGGGGCTGCAAAGAACCCCTGCAACAACTGACGTTGGGGCTAAACTTCTCCCTATGGGCTAATCTTATCGCCGCCCTTCACTCGTGGAATGATGGACTGAATGAAGAGAACAGATTCTAGTATTTCTCTCTCGTCCCTCTCTCTCTTCCCTATGGGCTGTTCACGTGTGCCATCTTGATGAAGGAATCCGGGATGGAGAATGAAGGAAGTGATGAAGAAGATTGATGGAGATACTGAAGATTGAAGTACAACATTGGATTGAGAGCAATGGAGGCTCCGTTTGCTGATTATGCAACCATTCAAGGCATCTCGGGTTACATAAAAACACGGTATGACCATTTTTAAGAAGAAAAATGAAGGATTTTTATAGTTTATGATGATAATTATGTTCTTATTGGATGAAAATTTATTTGTGGGCTGTTTGCATTATGAGTAATTTCTGTGTATCAGAAAATTTTGGTTTTGCAATGATTTACATGCTTTATTTAATTCCCGTAAACCCGAAATGCGGTTTTTAAGTGGCAGAATGGTAGTTTTTCCGTTTCAGGTGGGGGAAAAGTGTTCCCATGGGGGGAATATGGAAGATAAATTAAATGTTAGTATGTGAAGTGAGTGGAATAAGAAAAACCAGAAAATAGTATATTTTATTGCTAAATAAATCAAGAAAATGAAGAAAATAAGGGAAAAAATAGAAATACGTCCTGGAAAAATAAGAAAAAATATAATAATTATTTGTGGATGTGTGGTAGTGGTAAAGCATGAGGTTTGGCCTCAGTTTTCCCTATCTCTTTGTCAAATTTTGTGATTTATTGCTTTTTCTACATCAAAATATGACAAAATGAACCTTTACACCTATGCAACGAAAGCAATACCTAAACGTAGGGGGTTGGGATGTTTGAATGGTGTGATTTACGTGCTGATTGTTGCTGATTTTCTGATGCATACCATGTCATAGAGTCCGTATTATTTTGATTAAGAGGATAGTAGCACGAGTGTGGTCTCGGTGCTATCCTTTCATCGCCGCAATGCATTAGAGAATAAGCATTTGAAAAGCCTGGTTGTGCACAAAGCACGTTGCTGATTTGAAAATGATGTTTGAGAACTTTAGAATCATTCACCTTTGCATGTGCATGAAACCATGGTATCGTAATAAAAACCTGGATGCATAGCACATGTTCTCAATGACAATGACTATGTTGAGTGTGGAAAGGCATCCTAAGCTGCAGGATAGACGTTCGGTTCTTGGGGGATTATTTAGTGAGGAAACATGGTATATCTCCTGGATTACTTTCGAAATAAAGAGTGGAGTTTATTCGTTTGTTTTATATGTTAAGCAGTGCATCAAGGGGCCAATCCCTGCGATGTAGGAGAGGTGCAGTGGGGCTACGGTGTTTCTACCGAGAGGTTGCCTCCCATGTATGTGATTACCATGGTATTTATTGCCAATGTGTATGGGTTCTCCCTTTGAGGAGTTTATAGAAAGGGAAATGTTGGACTACAAAACTATAAAACTATAAACGCATAGATTAGGCTTTATGGTAGTTTGTCCTTTAGCAGTGGATAGACGCTCCTGGTCTGCGAGGCCGTGAGGGTGTGTTCGTTTGTCATGAGCATGAGGTCCGGCTAGTGCCATAGCCAGTGCCGGCCCATTTCAGGTCCCATTAGTGGTGCATCTACCGAGAGCTGCCAACAAGTGGTGGTTCTTGAATCTAGTGTTTTTAGGGACCAAAAAGTTGGTTTATGTCCTCTGACAAGGACCGTCAAGACGAAATACAAAAAGCAGAACATGTTAGAGGGGTAGACGGCGGTTGGAGATTGTAAGTCGCTATTCTCCTCAAAGAAGTAGCCCGATACGCATAAGAGACAGTGGTCTTAGTAACCCAACTGGTGCACATAGTCCTTTAGGTGTAGGAGGAAGCACAAGTTCTTTCTCTCTTCCACCAAGTCAACCCACTTCAAGTGGGGGTGTGATTCCGTCAGTCCAAACTCCTATTGTTAATCCGATTGTCATCATGGCACAACCCATTGCAATTCCTGCAAGGACGCCGGATCTCCCAGCTTTAGGAGTTCCTTTGCCCGTTTTTAATGGGTTAGCCGAAGAAGATGTGGAGTTTCACATTTGTGAATTCCAAAGACTAATTTTTAATTACCGTATCCAAGATGAGGGACATCTTATGATGTTCTTTAACATGACATCAAAAGGAAGGGCTGCGGTATGGTATCATAGCATAGAGACTGGAACCATAACCACAATCGATCAATTTTATGCAGCTTTTCGAGTAGAGTATGTGTTGAGATATCGAGCTCCACTCGTGATACGCCAGGGTGACCGTTGTGTATTTATGTCACCGACTTGTCAGTTGCAGACGCGGTTGGTACACCGCCCATGAATAATAGCTACATGATAGCTATCCTTATCTATTCTAGTTCGTGGCTCAGTTAGTATGCCACCTTAGTTAGTTGAGTTTGGTTTGAGACCCATATATAGGGTTCTTCTATTTCTTTGTACTTGAGTTCTTTTGGCTTACACAACTAAGAAGAGGAAAACTGTTTTTCAACCTCCACCCTTGTGTGTCTTCCCCCATTGTGCAAGCAAGAAAGCTTCAAGCGAGACTCCTTCCTTCTCTCCCACAATCTTAACATGGTATCAGAGCCTTGTTCGTGGTAAGGAGCTCAAGAAAGCAAGCCAAGCTCGCGGTGTTCTGGTAAGAGGAGCAGTGTTGCTTTCATTTTCTATTTTGGGAGCAGATCTCTGCAGGTAGCACAGCCGGAAATTGCAGGAGTGCATTGTCTCAGGTTGAGACGCCCTTCGCGGTGAAGCAAGAGGGCAGTATATGCTGCGGGAGAGGCCTTTAGCCCTTGGCGACCTTGTTTTTTTGATTCGAGGCCATTTCGGGGCCTGTTTTGCAGACGGAAGTTTTCTGCACGCACTCAGGAAAAGGCCCAGTTTTATGCTGTGCGACCACTGTTCTACATGTCGGTGAAAAGCTACTATAGAAATTGCATCGTATGCTTGTGTGCAGAGACATTGGGAGTTACAGAATCATTCTTGTTGCCTGTTGATGCAAAATCGTCACTAGGAAGTGACTGTGTGGTCAAATACCACTTTCGCCAGTTTTGCAGATTTGCCCTTGTGAGGGTGAAGCTGAGTCTTTGCAGTGACAGAATTTTTCGCAGTGTTCTGTAATGGCGTCTGATTCTCTTTCACAGATTGTAACTGAAAAGCTTGACAAGAACAACTTCCAGGCATGGAAGTTTAGAATGACGAATTTCCTTATGGGAAAAGGATATTGGGAATTTGTTGCAGGAAATGAAGAAGAACCAGTTCTTCCTGATGTTCCCAATCAACAGCAAATGCAGGCATTCAAATCATGGCATGAGAGAGCCAGGAAAGTTATGTACTGGCTGTCTATCAGTATTTCAGACTCTATGATTGTGCATATTCAGGATGCAAGTACGCCAAAGGAGGCATGGGATACTCTATCAAAGATGTATAGCACAAATACACAAGCCAGGAAAATGCAGCTCAAGCAAGAGTTGCACAATGTGCAAAGAGAAAATATGAGCATCAACGACTACCACATGAAGGTGAAGAAGATTGCAGATGCACTTGCTTCCATTGGGTCGCCAGTGGAAGATGATGATTTAGTTTCTGTGACCTTGAATGGTCTAGGAAAGGATTATGCACAGTTTCGGACATCCATTTCAGTTCGTGAAAGATTTTCTGATTTTGAGGAGTTGATTGCTCTTCTAATTTCTGAGGAGCAGAGAAATGGTGGTGCATCTTCTTCAGGAGGAACTTCAAAAGAAGCTGTCTTCTACTCAAATGCTGGAAGAGGTAGAGGCAGAGGTAGAGGAGGCCGATTTGGAGGCCGTGGTAGAAATCAGAATATGCAGCAAACTCAAGAAAACCAGTCCTATGGAGGAGGACGTGGTAACTCTAGAGGCAGGGGGAGCCAAAGAGGTCGTGGTGGATGGCAAAGAGGTCAAAATGCAAACAGTAATGTTGAATGCTACTACTGTGGTAAAATGGGTCATATGGCTAAAGACTGCTATAAAAAGCAGAATGACATCATGAATGGAAAACTGCAACAAGGGAATTATGCATCTTCTAGCAGACAGGGTGATGACAGAAATGAGCATTTGTTCATGGTGCAGCACATGAACAATTCTGTGACAAGTGTAGAAGAAAGCAATGATGTATGGTATGTTGACTCAGGTGCATCAAACCACATGACAGGTCATGCAGAATGGATGGAGGATGTAAGGAAAATGGAAAAACCAGGATTTGTGGAGACTGGTGATGATACTGCACATCCTATTGTGCAGATTGGAAAAATTCCCTTGTCTATGCAAGATGGGAAAAAGAAATACCTGTCCGATGTATTTCATGTCCCGAATATCACCAAGAATCTGGTTTCTGTTGGTCAAATGGTTGAGCAGGGCTTGCAGGTCAGATTTAATCCTCATGGATGCTTTGTTGAGGATATGAAAAATAAAGGTCGCTTGATAGCAAAAGGAAAGAAGAAGGGCAGAATGTTTACGCTGGATGCAGACATGTCTGAATTGAGTGCAGCAATGTTTGCACATGGGACCGGTGTAGTTGCAGATATTGATATCTGGCATAAACGCATTGGTCATGTTAATGTACAGCAACTTAAATCAATGCAGGCCCAAAATATTGTTGCAGGATTGCCAAAATTCAAGGTTGCAGAAATGCATAAGGTATGTGAAGCCTGTCAGTTTGGAAAACAGGCAAGGAAACCATTTCCTAGACATGTTCAAGAGAGTGAGAAGCCATTGGAATTAATCCACTCTGATGTGTGGACTACTAAAGCTGCATCTCTTGGAGGCTGTCATTATTTTGTCACTTTTATTGATGACTATAGCAGAAAAGTTTGGGTGTATTTTATGAAAAAGAAAAGTGAAGTTTTTGGGCATTTCAAAACCCTTAAAGCTATGGCTGAAAAAGAAACAGGTTTGCAAATAAAATGCCTAAGGTCAGATGGAGGGGGAGAGTACCTCTCAAATGAGTTTGCAAGGTTCCTGCAGGAGCATGGCATAAAGCAGCAATATTCATGCAGTTATACCCCACAACAAAATGGAATTGCAGAAAGGAAAAACAGGCATATTGGAGAGGTATCTCGTGCCATGCTCAATGAAAAAGACTTGCCAGATTTTTATTGGGCTGAAGCAGTTGCTACAGCAGTCTACATAATGAACAGGACTCCCACTGCAGCAATACATGGAATGACTCCAGAGGAGAGGTATACTGGTAGGAAACCAGATATTTCTCATTTGGAAATTTTTGGTTGCATTGCCTATGTACATGTGCCAGATGAGCTGAGATCCAAGTTGGATCCAAAAGCTGAGAAGTGCATCTTTATTGGTTACTCTCTGCAGCAAAAAGGGTATAGATGCTATAACCCCTCTACTCGTAAGTTTACAGTGAGCAGAGATGTTGTTTTTGATGAGATGAGTAGCTGGTATAAACCAGTAAATGTGATTGATGATGTAGATGCACAAAATGGTAATGCTGCACAGAATTCACAGCAGCAGTCACAAAATATTAGTGGACCTGGAGCGTCCTCTAGCAGTGGTTCACATTCTTCGCCATGGACAGGCAGATTGAGATCAGGAGAATCTTCTCAAAGCAATGCAGATAGTGGTATGCAGGTATCACGAAAAGGAAAAGAGAAGGTTGATCAGCCCATGTTTGATGTGAATGCAGGTCACTCTTATGTGGATGGTGAATCCAGTGGCTCAGAACAGAGCATTGATGATGAGTTGGGTATTCCTTCTATTGTTGCACCTGGAGTAAGGAAGACCAGGGATGTTTTGAGAGCACCTGGGAGTGAACCTACTTTGCGCAGGTCTACGAGAGCTAGGTATCCTGTGGATAGGCTGAAATATGATGGATTTACAGCCATTCACTATGCATATATGGTCAAGGTGATACAGGAACCAGAACCCACTTCTTTTGAGCAAGCCATGGGAAAAGAAAAATGGGAGAAAGCCATGGATGAAGAAATGGATGCCTTGGAAGCAAACGCTACATGGGAATTGGTACCTTTGCCTGAAGGTAAGAATGCAATTGGCTGTAAGTGGGTTTATAAGGTGAAGCACAATGCTGATGGTTCTGTGAACAGATACAAGGCAAGATTAGTAGTCAAGGGGTATGCACAAACATATGGCATTGACTATGAAGAAACATTCAGTCCGGTTGCAAGAATGGCAACCGTAAGAGCAGTCATTGCTATGGCTGTATCAAAGGAATGGTCTTTACATCAAATGGATGTAAAGAATGCCTTCTTGCATGGTGACTTGCAAGAAGAGGTCTATATGGAGCAGCCACCAGGTTATGTGCATGCTGTTCATCCTGAGTTTGTTTGCAGGTTGAAGAAAGCCTTGTATGGCTTGAAGCAAGCACCTAGAGCATGGTCTGACAAGATAGGACAGTATCTTATCACTATTGGCTTTCAGATTTCCAAGGCAGATTTCTCACTTTATGTGAGAAAAACAGAGAAAGATGTTATGCTACTTGTCATTTATGTTGATGATTTGATTATGACAGGTGACAGTGATGAAGATATCCTTCATGTGAAAATGCTATTGAAGCAGAAGTTTGAGATGAAGGATTTGGGAGAGCTGCGTTATTTCTTGGGCATTGAGGTGATTAGATCACCAAGTGGGATACAGCTTTTGCAGAGGCAGTATGGATTGGACATGCTGTCCAAATATGGGATGACAGGCTGTAAGCCTATTTCAGTTCCTTTGGAGCAGAATGTGAAGCTGAGCACAGATGCAGGTGAGCTTCTGGAAGACCCTACTATGTACAGACGCATAGTAGGAAGCTTGATTTATATGACTATTACCAGGCCAGATTTGAGCTATGCTGTTGGATTGGTAAGTCAGTTTATGCAGGCTCCAAGGAAACCACATTTGGATGCGGCTAGACGCATACTCAGGTATGTGAAGTCCACATTGCAGTATGGACTATTTTATGAGACTGGGGTTCAGATACAGTTGCATGGATATACTGATGCTGATTGGGCTGGTAGTATTTCTGATAGACGATCTACCAGTGGATATGTGTTCTCTTTTGGGAGTGCTGCAGTCACTTGGAGCAGCAAGAAACAGCCTACAGTTGCCTTGTCGAGCACAGAGGCTGAGTACAGGGGTGCAGCAATGGCTGCATGTGAGGTAGCTTGGTTGCATAAGCTACTTTATGATATGCATCAGCCTACAGATGGGCCAGTTGTCATTTATTGTGACAACATGAGTAGTATACACTTGGCAAATAACCCAATCTATCATGCTAGAACAAAGCACATTGAGGTGCATTATCACTATGTGCGAGAGAGGGTTTTACTAGGTCTTATTGATCTAGTTTATGTCAGCACAGAGGATCAGGTAGCTGACATATTCACGAAGGCATTGGGCGCAGAGAAGCTGCGCAAGTTCAGAGACCTGCTTGGTGTGCAGGAATTGGGATTGAGCTCGAGGGGGAGTGTTGAGATATCGAGCTCCACTCGTGATACGCCAGGGTGACCGTTGTGTATTTATGTCACCGACTTGTCAGTTGCAGACGCGGTTGGTACACCGCCCATGAATAATAGCTACATGATAGCTATCCTTATCTATTCTAGTTCGTGGCTCAGTTAGTATGCCACCTTAGTTAGTTGAGTTTGGTTTGAGACCCATATATAGGGTTCTTCTATTTCTTTGTACTTGAGTTCTTTTGGCTTACACAACTAAGAAGAGGAAAACTGTTTTTCAGCCTCCACCCTTGTGTGTCTTCCCCCATTGTGCAAGCAAGAAAGCTTCAAGCGAGACTCCTTCCTTCTCTCCCACAATCTTGACAGTATGCCCCTGAAAGAGGTGGCCAATACTGGTTGCGTGTTTTGAATGTAACACGCCAAGACCCCCATAACAATGTGAAAGCCTATGCTAAGAAGCTTAAGGAAGTGTTTCGTAAGTTACAAACTTACATTCCTATTCCGACGGCTGCCCAATTGCAGTACTTCTTACATGTATTGGATTTCAATATTTAGGTGCAATTGAGCAGTGTGGCTTTGGCTGATATAGATACTGCCATCACGCGGGCAGAAAGAGTAGAGTCACGATTACAAATGGCCTACTCCTCTCGAATAAATCTTAATGCGGGTTTAGTACTTGGAGGCAATTTACCATTGATGAATGGAAGTCAAGTTATGCCTATGAATAACCCTAATGGGAGAGGAAGCATGGTTCAAAATGTACCTTTGCTGCTAGCTCCTCCCAGTGTGACTATGCCTATGGCTAGTCAGTTGGCTCCACCAAATGTTGGAGGCCAAGTTTCGAACCCTAATGTTGTTCCTGTGAGTCAACAACCAATGCCCAATCAAATTGTTAGGCCAATGGAACGATGGATAGACAATCAAGGCTATGAGTCGAGTGCCTCTAATGTCCTTGGCGAAGTTAAGGATATGATGAAGCATTATACCGACATGATTTCTGAACAATATTGGCAAATAGCTGTTGACGCCAATTTCTTGAAGAAGTAGTAGAATTTGATAGGGAGTCGACGCCTTGAAGAGGGTGGTCCCTCAAGATTCAGCTGTAAGTGGTGTGGCGGAAAACATTTCCCTAGAAATTGTCCAAATGTTAAATGTGATATTTGTGGGAAGTCGAGCCACTTAGCCACTACCTATTGGAGTAAGATTAGTTCCCTCCAATAAGGGAGTAAACATGCAGGTCCAGTTAATCATAGAGCGCAAGGTAATAACCTGCAGCAAAATGATGGACCAAGACAAATATTGCAAAGGGGAAAGACCACTATAGAAGAGTTGCCACAAGGCAATGGAGTCAGCCTTATCGAGGCTGCATGCATCAATGACACTGAAACCTCTAACCTACGAGCCGTGACAAGAGGCCAAAAGGCTAAAGAGGGTGATAGAGATCATGCAAAACCGATCGAGGAAAACCCTAAGCAAGGGGATAAGGGGACGCAAGTCCTGAATCCTGGCGTGGAAGGGGGACCTCTAAGGCCTGTTGACAAAAAAATCGATCCTAAAAAGGATGAGGAAGTGCCAAGAAAGAAGGCAAGAGCTAAAAAAGAAGCACCAAAGTCGGTCCCGAGACCAAAAGAAACAATGATTTGGAGAGAAAAGAGAGCTTTGGCTACCTATCATGATTTTGATTTAGCAAGTTCTCTTTGTGAAGTCAAACCAGATGTAAACCTCTTACAGTTGATTAAATTATCTCCAGGAGTACGCAAGGAATTCAAGAAGATCTTGCGTATTGGGTATATTGTAGAACCTTTGGGCATAGCACGAGTAGGGGAAGATTGTTTTGATCATGCTGAAAAGAATTGCCCTAGGGTTCCAGCATATATGGATGGAATACTAGTAGAGCATGCCATCGTAGACACTAGGTCCTCCGTCAATATCATGAGTTCAGAGTTGATGGAGAGGTTGGGTCTAGGCATCCAAAAAGATAGCTCCACCCTTCTTAGAATGGCTGATGATAGTCTAAGGCAACCAGAAGGTTGCGTTACTAAGGTCCATGTTACAGTTGCAAATGTAGAATGCTTCTTAGACTTTAGGGGGGTGATAAGATTTGCAAGATGTCCTAGCTATCGAGTCTTGCTAGGTAGGCCTTGGATCTTACGAACAGACTGTCAAGTTGATATACCCGTCGGTCGAGTGGTTCTAGGTAGAGGTACTAATCGAGTAATAGTCGATGCTTACCTTGAGTCCCCTCAGAGTGAGAGAGCTCCTTTATCCTCTACTGAATTAGAAACAACAGATGATCCATCTGGTAGTGATATATCATCCAGTGATGAATCTAAAGAGGGATCCACTACAGATGACATTTATCAGATAACTCTAAATGAGCCGATAGAGCCTCAAGATAGGATAAGAGACGCGGATGTGATTGAGTTATACCTTGGCACACCGAATGAATCGCGGCCAATTAAATTAGGTTCCATGCTCAGTTCAGCAGAAAGGGAGGACTATGTGTCCTTGATTCAAGAATTACGCGATATCTTTGCTTGGAGTTATGATGAGCTGAGAGGCATTCCTCCCAGTCTGGCTGTTCATACTATTCCTGTAAAAGGAGGCAGTCGTCTTATGTGTCAGAAAGTGCGGCGTATGCCTTTTGAATTGAGGGACGGGCTGTTTGAGGAGTTACAGAAGTTACGAAAGGCTGGTTTAATTTTCCCTATACAGCACACAGAATGGTGTCACCAGTTGTCATCAGGAAGAAGAAAAACAACTAGATACGACTATGTGTAGATTTTACAGAGCTGAATAAGCAGGCGGTGAAGGATTACTACCCGTTTCCATTTATTGACCAGATTTTGGATCAATTAGCGGGTAGGAAAATATATTCGTTTATGGATTGCTTTGCGGGTTACAACCAGATGGCAATTGCAGAAGAGGACAAGTTGAAAACAACTTTTATTACTGTCTTTGGTACTTTTGCATACCACATGATGGCCTTTGGATTGTGCAATGCACCTGGATCATGGCAACGAACAGTAGACAAGACCTTTGATGACATCTCCCCAGATGAGTTGAACGTATTTATCGATGACCTGGGGGCAGCCACTGTAAGGGAAAGGATGTTGATTATCTTAAGAAAGTGCTTTGAGCGCTGCAAACAATTTTGTATCGCTCTTAACCCACGGAAGTGTGTCTTTGGAGTGCCTTATGGGCTATTGCTAGGCCATGTGGTCAATTCAGTAGGGATCGCAACTAACCCTGAAAAGATCAAGGTCATAGTCGCTATGAGTCCACCATGCACTCCGAAAGAGGTACATAGCTTTCTGTCATCGGTAGGGTACTATCGGAGGTTTATAAATGCCTTGGTAGAAAGGACGTTGCCATTAACGAACTTATTATCCTTTAGCTATTTATTTGTATGGAGCGACCCTTGTAAGGTAGCTTTCGAGGATGTGAAACAGGAGCTAGTAAAAGCACCAGTTTTAAAAGCACCTAAAAGAGGCGAGGTATTTTATATATTTTCAGCTAGCCACCATGCATAGTATAAGCTGCTGTTTAGTCCAAATCTGGGAGGGAAAGTGGTATCATCCGATAGCTTTTGCTAGTCGAAAATTGGACATTTCAGAAATTAACTACACCTACATGGAGAAGTTGTGACTTGCGATGGTCTTTGCGACTAAAAAATTCAGGCACTACATCCTCTATGAGAAGGGAGTTTTCTATACGAAGGCGGAAGGGCTTAGATTGCTTATGAACAAAAGCTACAACCGCTTGATCGTCTGGCAAAGTGGTTAATCACTTTGTAGGAGTTCGATTATGAGATTAAGAGTAAGCCACCGAGGTTGCAGGGGATTGTGGAATGCCTTGTGGATTTCGGGGAGCCGAAAGAGACTTTGGCTGAAGAAAGTGATATTGAAGAAATGTTTAAAATTGATACAGCTTCTATCCCATCTTGGTATGCTGCTATTATGCATTATCTATCAACGGGAGAGACTCGAGATGGTTTATCAAAGTTTGAAAAGAGGAAAATCAGACAACAGGCTTTGAAGTTTTCCTTGATCGTAGGAACACTATATCGGCAGGGTGTTGATGATATCTAACGTCGATGTGTGATGCCTGACGAGGTTCCTTTCATCTTGGAAGAGTGCCATGATTCTACACATGGAGGGCACTTCGTTGGACGATTGACGGCACAGAAAGCTTTAAGAGCTAGATATTGGTGGCCGTCCATCTTCCAAGATTCCTTTGCATATGTTAAGAGATGTGATACCTACCAAAGACATGACAGCAGAGAGAATAGGAAATGCCCACTTACGCCTATCATGGCTATCCTTCCATTTGAGAAGTGGGGCATTGATTTTGTGGGTCCTATCACCCCGTCGTCTACTATCTAGAAGAGGTACATTATAGTAGCAACTTATTATTTTACAAAATGATCAGAAGCGCGGGCGACGAGGCAGGACAATGCAAAAGAGACTACAAGTTTTCTTTTAGAGCAGATTATCTACCGTTTCGGTCCACTGAAGGAATTAGTGTCGGACCGTGGAACCCACTTTTTGAATAAGGTGATCAAAAGTCTGACTGAAGCTTGGCAAATCAAGCACAACAAAATGACCCCCTATAATCCGCAAGCAAATGGGCAAGTCGAAAGTACTAATAAGCAGCTTGTGGGTATCTTGTCTAAAATAGTCTCTGAGAAAAAACGAGACTACTCCATTTAAATTAGTTTATGGGGAAGAGTGTGTGTTACCCCTTCAAATTGAGTTACCAACCATACGGTTTGCAATTAACTACTCTTTGGAGATGAGGATTCACTCTTTGAACGTTTCACGACCATAGCCCACCTGGATGAGTTGAAATTGCAGAGCTTATTACACCAGGAGGTAGCTAAATGTCAGATGAAGCAATTGCATGACCTTAAAGCAAAAAAGTATACCTTTAAAAAAGGGCAATTAGTTCTGTACTACGATGCGCGTAGGGAGCTGTTTCCAGGGAAGCTGGAACCTAGATGGAATGGCCCCTACAAGATTGTTAGGATAGGGAAAAATCCTGATCTGCAGGGAGTAGAATTTAAAAATAAGGTTAATCTTAATAAGATTAAACCTTATTATTTCTGAGTATGCTAACATAGAAAAATGCATTGCAAGTCCATGCTGGGGCTGATTTGAGACCTGCAAAAGAGCTTAAAGCTGGTTGATGGGGCGGTTAATTCCTTATTTGGAGCACCCATATCTGGAGCAGAGATACCATCAGGGAAAACTTATCTAGTGGAGCAAAGGATACAAAGTGATTGAGCAAGAAGACAGAACCTTTGTGTGGGAGATCAAAGTCTTCTGCCATCACTGCTTACGAATGTTGACAAGTATCCCTGTTGAGTTCAATGAAGAAGGTGGGATGGAGCCGTCAGTTCATCCTCTAAACATGTTAAATTTTGACTATCACAATTACGAATAGAGGAGTTCATGATGGTAGGGTGTGTAAACCCATGGTGGACATACACATTATATTTTTACGGGGCGTCCAGGGGCCCTAATAAAAAAGGAAGTGTTGGAGTAGTAATCCGAGATCCCCGACGTAGAGTTACGATGAAGTTAGCTGCTTATCTCGAGGTAGGATTCACTAACAATATGGCAAAGTATAAAGCCTTGATTATGGGACTACATATTGCCAAACAAGGTGGTATTCAGCGGTTGTCAGTAAAAGGGGATTCCCAATTGATCTTGAATCAGCTAGATGGGGCATACACGGTGCGAAATCCCATTCTTTGTATGTATCATCGAACTGCGATGACCCTACTTGACGAATTTGAGAGAGTGTCTTTTCAGTTGATTCCACGTTATTAGAATCAGTTTGCAGATTCACTGGCAAATCTTGCTTATGAATAAGACTTTTTTTTCAACTGTGGTCCTAGTTTGGATATTGCTATTAATAATGAAACAGGACCCGGTCACTTGTGGGGAATGTTATCAAAGCATGCAATATATGGCAGATGATGGTTGATATGGGTGATGCAAAGAGTAGCCGAGACCAATCTACCGTTGTTATCCTGGACCCATAGGTTGATTAGCCAACATGTTATGCGTACGTCTCTTGCTATATATGCAGGAGGGATGGGTCATAATCTTATGCATTTAGCTTAGGGCTGTGAGCCCTATTTTTCCTCCTTGGAAAGGAGCATATTATTGTACATCTGTACTATTTCGGGGAGAGACGTGTAGGTGCTATTCTGTTTTATTTTGTTAGGCCAAGAGGGCCAGTTTTGCAAGGTGTTAAATGCTTTATTTCATTAGGCCAAGAGGACCGATCAGTTTTTGTAGTGAAATGCTTCATTTCATTAGGCCAAGAGGGCCAGTTGTCTGTTTAGTACAGGTGCGGTTAATGGTTTCTTGTTTTAGTTCTATGCTAGACAGGTTCGAAGAAGAGCTTGGAAGGAGCCTTTGTTCCGTGGGAGCTTCTCGTGGCCCTATCCAGGTGATATCTCTCCTTTACGAGTACCGTGTCTTTATGCTATATGTGACTGTGTACTTGTAGGGGATTTTCTTTTCTTGTTGGGGACCGAAGTCCAAGGCATGAAGTCCCAGGTTTAGGTTGGGTATGTCTAAGGGAGGTCTGAGTAGTCGTTGCCTTCTGTAAAGACATTGCCAGGTTTTGAAAGACCTGTTTTAGAAGGCAGTTCTAGTGACCCTGTTCTGCTAGCCTGCTAGGCAGTCATTCTAGGAGTTCTTGTTAGTTGTGAGGCAGTTAGAGAAGCCTACCAAAGGAAAATAATGATGATAAAGAGAAGAAAAAAAACCGTGAATATCTTAAAAATATAAATATATACAAAGGTGTGTAAAAAGGGGTTCTAACCCCTATAAAAATAGAAAAGGAAAGAAAGGAAAAAATTTATAAGTAGTTGATCATCGCCTTGCGAAGGCCTGGTAGGTTCCTGGGGACGAGTCAGACCCGGGGCCGATGCCTTGTCTTCCTAGGGTGGCGTCTTGCTGGAAAAGAAGAAAGTAAGGAAGGTTGGAGCGAAAATAAAAGTGAGCGTTAGAAAAGGATTAAGTGTCGCCTTGCGAGGGCTTGGTAGGTTCTTGGGTACCAAGACAGGACCTGAGGCCGATGCCCTATTCTCCTTGGGTCACTACGCTCAGCTCCCTCCTTTTTACATGCCCGAGTATGGAAGAAAAAATCCTCAAAGAAGAAATGTGTAAAAAAAAAAGACAATACTTCTTGATCAGGCTATAGGAGTCCTCGCCTAGTAGGAGCTCCTGGTTGTGTTATCCTTAGTTAGGTAGGTAGTTCAGACCACCACTTAGGGCGACCTTTTTGATAGTTCTTTTTAGTTTGGCCATATTGGAGCAGTCGGTTAGTGACTAGCTTCGGACCTTTTATCAGATTATGCTAGGCCTACTCCTTGTGGATTTCATGCCTTGGTTTTGTCAGGGGGTAGGGTGAGCATTGTGCTGTGTTTTAGTATGTATCTATTTTGTATCAGCTTGATGCTTCCTTTGGTTGTTTTGTACAGATCTGCTGTGGGATTCGACGGGCTGAGTCGCCCTATCCCATGGTCGCCAATGAGAGCAGAGTTTTGAGCCTGGGATGTGCCTAAAATTTGCCAAAAAATCCAGGATTTAGGGAAAAAATATTTAACATCGAAGGCGGCGGCTGCAGCTAGGACGATTTTAAGCACCAAGTGAAAGCCGGCTTTTAAAAGGCGCCCGAACGACACTTGTGGGTTTTTTATAATTTTTCTGGCTACCGTGCAGGATGTCAAGAGTTGTCAGTTAATGCGGGATGTCAAGCCAGACGCCCAGGATTTTTCAGAGCTCGAATCAGATGCGGGACGAGGAAATGGCCACAAATGGGGCAAGATATGAAGAGGTGGACCAAAGTTTGGCCAAAAGGGGGGGTGCCCTTTGGGGAATTTTAACACCCCCCCCCCAAATTTTTCATGCATCAAATCGTGAAGAGAGAAACATGGGCATGGTGTGAACTGCACGAGCGCAAATTTCGCTTCATCCTCTCTCCTCATGATTGTGGGGCTGCAAAGAACCCCTGCAACTGACATTGGGGCTGAACTTCTCCCTATGGGCTGATCTTATCGCCACCCTTCACTCGTGGAATGATGGACTGAATGAAGAGAACAGATTCTAGTCTTTCTCTCTCCTCCCTCTCTCTCTTCCCTATGGGTTGTTCATGTGTGCCATCTTGATGAAGGAATCCGGGATGGAGAATGAAGGAAGTGATGAAGAAGATTGATGGAGATGCTGAAGATTGAAGTATATCATTCAAGGCGTCTCGGGTTACGTAAAAACACGGTATGACCATTTTTATGAAGAAAAATGAAGGATTTTTTATAGTTTATGATGATAATTATGTTCTTATTGGATGAAAATTTGTTTGTGGGCTGTTTGCATTATGAGTAATTGTTGTGTATCAGAAAATCTTGGTTTTGCAATGATTTACATGCTTTATTTAATTCTCGTAAATCTGAAATGCGGTTTTTAAGTGGCAGAATGGTAGTTTTTCCGTTTCGGGTGGGGAAAAAGATGTTCCCATGGGGGGAATATGGAAGATAAATTAAATGTTAGTATGTTGAAGTGAGTGGAATAAGAAAAACCAGAAAATAGTATATTTTATTTCTCAATAAATCAAGAAAATGGAAAAAATCAGGGAAAAAATAGAAATACGTCTTGGAAAAATAAGGAAAAATATAATAATTGTTTGTGGATGTGTGGTAGTAGTAAAGCATGAGGTCTGGCCTCAGTTTGCCCTATCTTTTTGTCAAATTTTGTGATTTATTGATTTTTCTACATCAAAATATGACAAAATGGACCTTTACACCTATGCAATGAAAGCAATACCTAAACGTAGGGGGTTGGGATGTTTGAATGGTGTGATTTGCGTGCTGATTGTTGCTGATTTTCTGATGCATACCATATCATAGAGTCCTTGTTATTTTGATTAAGAGGATAGTAGCACGAGTGTGGTCTCGGTGCTATCCTTTCATCGCCGCAATGCATTAGAGAATAAGCATTTGAAAAGCCTGGTTGTGCATAAAGCACATTGCTGATTTGAAAATGATGTTTGAGCACTTTAGAATCATTCACCTTTGCATGTGCATGAAACCATGGTATCAAAATAAAAACTTGGATGCATAGCACCTATTTTCAATGACAATGAATACGTTGAGTGTGGAAAGGCATCCTAAGCTGTAGGATAGACGTTCGGTTCTTGGGGGATTATTTAGTGAGGAAGCATGGTATATCTCCTGGATTACTTTCGAAATGAAGAGTGGAGTTTGTTCGTTTTTTTTATATGTTAAGCAGTGCATCAAGGGGCCAATCCCTGCGATGTAGGAGAACTGCAGTGGGGACGTGGTGTTTCTACCGAGAGGTTGCCTCCCATGTATGTGATTACCGTGGTATTTATTGCCAATGTGTATGGGTTCTCCCTCTGAGGAGTTTATAGAAAGGGAAATGTTGGACTACAAAACTATAAAACTATAAACACATAGATTAGGCTTTAGGGAAGTTTGTCCTTTAGCAATGGATAGACGCTCCTGGTCAGCGAGGCCGTGAGGGTGTGTTCGTTTGTCATGAGCATGAGGTCCGGCTAGTGCCATAGCCAGTGCCGGCCCATTTCAGGTCCCATCAGAAGCAACCTAAACTGCCTCATCATCAGCAAGGCCTAAATCAATCGTTGCAAATGACTTGGCATAAGTAGTGTATATGGCCTCAAATTGGAGTAGGCATTTTGTTTTAGAGAAATTGAATTTCTTTGCCAAATGAGCAGCCATGGTACTCAATGGTCGACATACTAGTAAAGGCTTGATGCCAAAAGGAGGGTCATGTTTAGTAGGTTGATCTAAAGATGTGTCTTAGCAACCTCCTCAGAAGTATCTTGAGGTTCAACCAGCTCAATTGGGACTAAGTAGTGGGGTGAGCTATTAGGGACATCAATGGTGTTGGGCCTAGGATCTGGAGTCACAAGCATACCTCTTCCAACCCACTATGTCTGGGGGGTTACGAGAAGGTTTATGTACATCACTCTGCTTCACACCATTGAATGAAGATTCAGTCATTGTAGTACTAGAAGTAGAGGTAAGATTTGGTGTTGTGTCATGCAGCCTTGGAATAAACCATTCATAGAAATTAGGATTGTATTCTAATGAAGCATGCTCATCAAGAAGTTGTGGGTCATGGGTGAGACAAAAGATATATCTAGAGACATCCATTATCATGTCTCATTGTCCTAATTAACTTGCAATGTGTAGCTCTTCCTCTGAAAGAAGTTTGTCACACAAGGGATCAAGTTTAGCCAATTTAGAAATGTTGACACCACGGACAAGTGCAAGCACTCAGAGAGATGTAGGAGCAACATATGTAGGATCATGCATTGAAGTCCAAAATGCCTTTCTTTGCTCAGCAATTGTCATTAGGTGGCTACCATATCGTGCACCTAACCCTCAACTAGAATACCATTTTTGTTCAAACTCACTTTGTCCTTTTGCTTTTTTGGCCAATGCTACAACATCTTCCCAACTTGTTGTGTGCTTCCCAGTGTAAAACACAGGAATTAAGTGATGCTTTTGCTGCTCTATCTTGGTCATTTGCTTTATAACTTCTCCCACGACAGCTGGGTAAATCCAACAAATTTTTGATTGCTCTAACCATGTCAAAGGCTTTTCTAAGAATTTTTTATGCTCAGTAGTCTGAATTCCAAGGTTGGCATGAACATATGTGTGAGAAAGTGAAGTCAAGAGTGTTTCATCTAGTTCTTGAGAACTTGTAGCTTTTGATTGATCTCTGTGTTGTCCCCTCTTTTCTAACATCTCCATGATCGATCATTTAGCTAGTTTCAAGTGTATTGGAGCCTTTGGTCGAGAAGAACATGAATTGTGAATCAATGGGCTCATTATGCTCTTTACACTAGATCCTATATCCTTGTGTGAGACTAAAGTACTAGAGGCTTGTTCTTCAACTAAAGTGATAGTCTTAGTCGCAGCCAAGGGTTGTGATTGTGTGGGTTCCATCTCAAAACTGGAAGTAGTAACTTTCGATTTAGTGGAGTGGTCAATCGTGACAATCATAGATGACTGTGCACTTGGATCCTCGGACTGAGTGGAAGTATTCATGATCTCCTTATTCTTCTTTTTCCATTACTCTCTTCATCTTCCTACACTTCTTCCCTTCTTCTTTCACTTGTCTCTTTCCTCTCCCTTCTTCTTCCACTAGCACTTGTTTTTCTTCTCTTCATACTCTTCTTCCTATGCTTCTTCTCTTCTCATGTCTTTCTCCATCTACTCCTTAATCTCTTCTACTTATTCATTGCCTTCATCTTATCCTTCTTTTGACCATCCTTCGATAGAGCGAGAAGCTTAATGGCCAAGAAGAGTGCAATGCAAGCTATACATTCGGTTAGGTTGTGATCATGAATGCATACAACCAATCACAAAGCCACACAAGATGAACCTTTCGCACCCTACATTACCACAAAAGATATCCAACAAGAAGGGCTTGAGTTTGTGTTTTTTGTTTTGTGTTTTTGTGTTTTTGAGTTTGTATTTCTATGTTTTTCTTCTACTCTACCCTATTCCAATCTCAATCCAATGAATCTCTTCCTTTCCATTCAGCCTTCCTAGCCTAGCCATATGGGTTTTGGAATGCTACCCAAAAACGTGGATGATCGGTATCCCATCAATCCCATCCATGCCCATGCACAAGCCTCCTATTCCGCCACGTGGTGGGAGTTTGAGAACCCTGACAATTGCACCGTCCTTGGTCCTGGCAAACAGAACCAAAATGTTGAGCCAAACGCACCAACAGTCGGGACTTCTATTGTCTTAGAAGAAGATGCAACTCACTTCGGCGTTAATCTCTCACCTTGTCTCTCAAGACTCCACTCTAACTAAGCAAGCATCCTCCTCTCCAACCCTAGAAAGCAAGAACACAAGACTAGCTCGAGTTGTAGTGAACTCACTTAGTTTACCTTCTTGCATTTGATGACTCGAAGGCTCGAAGATGATTCCATGACCACAATCAACACAATCCGATGTTGTCGCTCCTTCGCATCCACCACCAAGCATACCAATGAGTCGAAGAGCTAGTAGAGATGATGAGAAAAGAAAGAATATGAAGAAGAGCTTTACCTTCCCTCAGTCCCTCGCTCAACACACCTCTTACTCTCTCCCTCTTAGTCACTCTCAACACAAATGCAAGCAAGATGATAGAATAGAAAGCTTGAGTAGTCACAGAGCTTTTGCAGCATGGATGTGCCAAAAGGGTCCATACAACTAAGACCTCCCACCCTTATATAGACCAAGAATTAGGGTTAGGATTAGGGTTTGCATTTTTTGCACCCCTTTTGCATTTTGCATTTAGGGTTTCCACAACTATGAATTAGGGTTTGCACCCTCTCTTGGACATTCTACCCACTTAGTGGGCTCTAGGCCGGTTAATCCTTGAAGCATTTAGCCTAAATAGACCAAGCCTATGCTAATCTAACCACAAATACATGTGCACAATCCACACAACACTTGCGGGTGTGGGACAAATACAACTACGGAAGATAAATACAATGTGCAGGGGAGTGAGCCCGGATCTCACAAAGGAATACATCCATGATAATATGATGATGTCCATAATCCAAAATAGTAGTCGCCACTTGTGCTTTTTGTAGTTTTCTCATAATACAATTAACAACAATACAACGCAATCGGCTATCTCATCTTCTTCTATCTTTGCATTATGTGTCATCCCCCCCCTCCCCCCCAATTATATAATTGAGACTATTTGACCCATTAGATATGCTCCAAGTCAAAACACATATCGCATAAGCCATGCTGACAAGGATTGGAAGCATGGTGACCCATAGAGACCAAGTTAAAACCCTTTAGTGGCCAAAAAATTAGACAAATATCAAGTTGGTGTGATAGACCTTATAATTTCATAGAACAATTTGAGCAAGTTCGCAAGGCAAATAACCTCATGGGTGTTGATCAGGCTCAAGCATTTGGGCTTTGCCTAGGTGAAAAAACGGTGCGCCTCATTCACAGGTCTAGACATCATAGTAAATACTTTCCTTATACTGCTAAAAAACTCATTTATCAAGTGTTTTGCTAAAGCTAGTTTTGGAGACAACCTCATTGTCTAACTTATGAACATATAATAGTATGAAGGAGAGAGCATGAGAGATTACATCTCTAAGATCAAGAGCCTATTTAAACCCATACCCTTAGAAGAGATATTCACACCCAAGGCAATCACAAAAGCCTTTATTAAGGCCATCTACAATGAAAAGATTTATGTGAGACCTTAGCCAAAAACTATGAGCTAAATCACTTCATCATCACAACAATATACTTGATGAGGATATTCGTGTGGATGACCTACATGGAGGACACAATAAGGAAAAATGAACAATGGGGTCCCATCTAGAAAGATATGTAGGACAAACATGAATAGATAATGAAGAGACAATTGAATTAATTACCAATGTCAAAAAGGAACATCAAGAGTTACTTAAGATAGCAAAGTCCCTAAAAATCTCAAAATCGTATTGTCACCAAAACATGCAATGCATGCATTGTGGTAGAGCCTCACTTGTCTAGTGATTCCTAATTGCTTCACCTAAATCCTTTCAAAATCGTGTTTGGTTCTGCCTTCAAGACCCTATCGAATGTTATAAATCTTTGGGGAATTCCATTATCATTATTCATGAGGCACATCCTAGGTCTAAATGGATTCTACTTGAAATTGGTGCTTCTCAGATATATGGAGAACAACAATTGTTCAAATTCAAGGCTTCCACTCTCTCTACATTGAAGATCAAGGCATCCTTATGGTAGGCGATACAATGGTTGGAGATCAACATGTAAATTTTCTTGCATTAGTTTTATCTAAAATCCAAAAAAAAAAAGAATATTCCTATTTGCATTTAGGCTACATAGCAATTGACATTATTTCATTATTTCATCGAGGGTTAAATGTCTCTTGCATGACTGCTATCCTAGATACTAGACATATGGAACTTATGGATATGATAGTAGGTGATGCAGTTTCTCCTTTATCCAATGGCCCAATTTTCTTTGAATTAAGACCAAATTATGTCATTGCCATGGGTGACCCCTATCTTCCTGAACTTCTTACGTCGCATATTAGAACTATGGGATTACAAATGAAAGCATCCTCAACTCATCTACCTATTCAGTATCACATGGTTCTTCGATGCATGTCTTTAGCTATACCTAGAGTATTAGGCATCAACTCCTCCAAGGATAGAGGGCAGACTATTATCATGAAATCACGTGAAAGCACACATAGATTTTTGCCCAAATGTGTTAACTGGTCGTACATTGAACTACCCCAAGAATGGCATCTAGACATTTCCTCCTTACAGAAGAAAGAACTTTTGCCTCCATAAGTGATTTTTGTTAGAAATATGAAAGGCAAAACACTCCAACTTCCTTAGAGGGCTGTTACAGAA
Source organism: Lygodium microphyllum (assembly GCF_053477565.2). Taxonomy (NCBI): domain Eukaryota; kingdom Viridiplantae; phylum Streptophyta; class Polypodiopsida; order Schizaeales; family Lygodiaceae; genus Lygodium; species Lygodium microphyllum. The sequence goes on along the minus strand of NC_141153.1, from coordinate 56,400,022 downwards.
GCATCATCAGAAGTTGTCAAGATGGCTCCGCAACCATAGTTGAAAATTTCTCCATCTCAAAGAACTAGCTCGTTGAAGTTTCATTTCACAATCGTGTCTGCATCCTACTATTGTACAAGGTATATGTCAATATTGCAAGAAATCGATAGATCATGCCAACTCTTCTTCCATAGTCAAGGTGTTATAGGAATTTGATTATGAAAATCATAAATATAAAGCTGCTCCATATCTCCCCCGTCCACAAGAATCTTCTTCGTAGACTGTTCAATTATAGGATACAAATTGGACACATCTGTCCTTAACTTGAGTCATTGAAAAATTAGATCATTTAGTTATTATGTGTGATAATGTCCTACAGTTGTGTCAAACCTTAGTAAAGGTTAAAACTCCACAATCTTCTTCACCCACAATTAGATCCCTCTCTAATCTTGCCACCTTCTCCTCTTCTCAATCTCCTACTGTGCATGATTGGAATGGCTTCTCTACTAAGTGCTTACAAAAAGGTTGGGGTTCTCATTTTTCTTCTCCATCTCCTAGCTTCCTCAACGCACATTCTACTGTGAATCCTTCTCAGGACAAAGGCAAGGATATCTGGATTAAAGAATATGAATATGATCCTACATCTATCTTTTATGAGATTCAATAGATCTACTACCCCTCTTTATCCTAAGTCATGGATGATCTGAAAGCTATGGACTGAGTGAAGCTAGACCTAGTGATGCTGGACCAAGTACAAGTCATCAACCTGTTATACATCAAAATGATGAACCCTTATTTCAGTGCAAAAATTTTCAAAAATCAATGCTATGTACTTCAAATGTAGTGCAGACTAAAGGGTCTTTTGGACATGTGAATCTCATTTGTCTTAGCCGAACAAATTATAAAGGCTACGAACCTTAGAATAATTTTGGATTTTGTGCTTCCATAAAATGAATTGTTTTAAAAAGGAGGTTTGAAAGGTTGTGGGAGAGGAGGTTGGAAAAGGTGGTTTTAACTACCTCTCTCCTTTATCTTCTAATCTCATGATTCTCTCTCTCTCTCTCTCTCTCTCTCTCTCTCTCTCTCTCTCTCTCTCTCTCTCTCTCTCTCTCTCTCTCTCTCTCTCTCTCTCTCTCTCTCTCTCTCTCTCTCTCTCTCTCTCTCTCTCTCTCTCTCTCTCTCTCTCTCTCTCTTTCATTCTGTGCAACTCTTGTTTCCTTCTCTTGTGATTCATGTCTGATCTCTTGAGAGAGGGAGTGAGGAAGGAATTTTTTATAAACTCTCTTGCGCATAGTGGTTCATGGTTTTTGTGTGTAAGAAGAGAGGTTTGAAATGCTTCAAGTTTGATGATTTCTGGGTCTGTGAGAGTTGTTATTTTTTGGACCAAGGCAGATGGGAGATCCTTGTAGTGTTCAAGTGGGAGTTTGAAAAATAAGTGTGGGAGCGTCCCATGGTCAAAGAGGCATTTTGATAAAGTGATGTTGAAGAGTTGCAGGGTCTTCACCAAGCTTGGTACGCAAGAGCTCACCTCTCTAGTGTGGGAGAATGATGAACCCTTATTTCAGTGCGAAATTTGTCAAAAATCAATGCTACAGATTGTCAAATGTAGTGTAGACTACAGGGTCTTTTGGACATGTAAATCTCATTTGTACTTGGCCTAACAAACTATACATGCTATGAACCTTAGAATAATTTTGTATTTTGTGCTTCCATAAAATGATTTTTTTTAAAAAGGAGGTTTGAAAGGTCATAGGAGAGGAGGTTGGAAAAGGTGGTTTTAACTACCTCTCTCCGTTATCTTCTAATCTCATGATTCTCTCTCTCTCTCTCTCTCTCTCTCTCTCTCTCTCTTATATATATATATATATATATATATATATATATATATATATATATATATATATATATATATATATATATATATATATATATATATATCTATACACAACTCTTATTTCCTTCTCTTGTGCTTCATGCCCAATCTCTTGAGAGAGGGAGTGAGGAAGGAATTTCTAATAAACTCTCTTGTGTGCAATGGTTCATGATTTTTGTGTGTAAGAAGAGAGGTTTGAAATGCTTCTTTGATGGTTTCTCGGTCTGTGAGAGTACTCGTAGCCTCCCTTTCTCGGGATTCTCTGTGTTAGCCGGCTCAATAAGCACTTGAACTTGCAAAGTATTTAGAGTTATTATTTCCTGAATGGTCAAATCAAGATTACAAAGTTGCCTTTGATATGAGATTGATGAATATGCAATTGAAAAAATCCACAAATAGCAAATACCTAAGAAAGTTTTGGATCAAATGCCCTTATGAATTGACCTAGAAGAGAAAGATAATTATGATCTTACAAGATTCGTGCATAACAGGTACAATTCTAGGGTAATGGGAGAAGTGATTGAACAAAATCAACCCAATCATCTTGATTCTCTTCTAGCTTGGTATTATATGGATAGGAATGCTTTTCGACATCATGCTGCTTATACTCTCTCCTCTTCAAACGAAGATGGTGATAGTATTGTGGATGATAATTTTGTTCCTATTAATCCTCATTGACTTCAGTATGCATTAGAGGTCCCTCATGAACTCTTGAATGCCCACACTATGTCTACAAATTTCTCTACTCTCAATGCTATGACTAATCAATCCCCCAGTGTGGTTAATGCTACTTCCTGTTCCCGATCAATATATTCCCACTCTACATTCTATAATAAGATAGGAGTTCCTGAAAAGGTTGGTACTTTCCCTATTTGGTCCATTGATGGTAAGACATATGAGGAAATCAAATAGTTGATCTACATGATGTATGCTTATGTCGACCACAAAATATTGGACGAACCCCAAACTAGTAGAATTGATATTCTTAATGCTATGACACATGGGTTTGTAGGTGGTGGCTTGAAGCAATACTAGATTTCCATACATCCCTAAGTAAAACTGGCTATTGTACAACATGCAGATCATGCATTTTCTTTGAACTCTTGCTTGGAGAACTCATAGGAAATAAATTGGATAATGTAGTAGAGGCTAGGAAGAATTTTTCAAATCCAAACTCTATGATTCTCGAAAATATAAGGAATATCTTATTTATATGAGAGATTTATTATATGAAGGACTTGGAGCTCATGATAACAGCATGAAGGAACACTTAGTCTATTCTTTTCCGAAGCCAATTCCATTTTTCTATAAACAATGAATGAAGCAAGAAAATAGGGATTTTTTTGACAATGTTGGTCAGATGATATAGATCATGGAACAAACTATCAAAGAAATCTTCCACCAACAGTAGAAGATGACCTCTCTTCATAAAAAATTACCATAAGTAGTATGTAAAAATGCTTCTAAATATGATGTTGATTTTGGTTGCAATCATTGTACATGCCAACACTACAGTAATTCCAAACAACACTTAAAAAATGCCAGGAAGTATTCTTCTCAATGGCCACATTATCACTCAAGACATTACAATACTTTCATTGAGAAACACTCAAATAATGCTCATCATCGCCACAAGCATCATAGAAGAGATTCTTATAGAAGCAAGAAATTAGAGAATGCAAAGCAGAACAACCTTAAATGCTATCTATGTGGAAGTTCTTCTCATTTGGTAAATAAGTGCCCAACGAAGAAAAAGAACTCAACTACCACCAAGGAACCAGCCAAAGGTAAATGTGCACTATCTCTGTGAGATCAATTCTAGTGACTCTTCCACAACAACTGATTCTGATTACAGCTCTTCTCACTATTCTTTTGATAATGAAAGTGATAGTGCTAGTGATGAAAGCTCATGGTATTCTACTACTAAATCTGATATGATAAATGATGATTGACTCTATTCTGACTCAAGTTTGGACATGTCTACTTCCTTAGCTTCTACTGTAGAATCAGCTAGTACTGATGAACCTATTAAATAGGAGACTTTTGTGCCTATGAATGCTCATTCCATTCATTTCTCTTCTTCCTCCAAAAACAAGGATAAGCCTTTTTCTGTTCCTTCTAGCTCTAGACCAAAACAAAAAGGAAAGGCATGCCAATTAGATGATGAAGATTTTGATATACATCCTCTCCTAAAGATTTGTCCAATAAGAAGACTAAATAGAAACTTAGACAAGATTTTTTTCATAATCATTATGATCTTCCCGAACCAAGTATGCTCAATTATGATACAGTCAAAAAGGCTAATATGTTTGTTCCACATACTCTGGATCAATTGCATCAGCCAAGGATAGTCACTTAGTTTATGTAATCTTTACAACAACCTATCCAAGAAGTTCAACATGAGTGTACAAACATGGTCCAAGCCTTTCAACAAATGCAACAAGAGCTACATTCTCTATGCAAAGTCTTCAAAAGAGTACTCTGGAGTCAAAAGGAACTTGCCCAAAATTCTATAGATGTTTTAGTAGAATTATAAGCACAAGCTGCAGAAACAGATGATGTGAGACCTAAACTAGTCAATCAGATTTGAATCTCCTCTACAAAACATGTGACACACAAAGTCAATGCTTTAACAAATGGTGAAGGGACTCGTACCTGTATGCATAATGTCATGCTGCGTATCATCCCCTGTGCAAACATATCCTCCTGACTACATCCAGGTTTCCAGTCCCATTATAGTGGAGTTGTCCAACAACAAAATGTGACTTTAATCCATATAATTCAAGCCGATCTTCATCTGAGTCATATTAAAGTCCCTATTGAAATACAACTCATGAAATAAATGCCGTATGATTTGCTTCTTGGTAATCTATTCTATCTCTGAACTTCCCCAATAGAAAAAGGTTCAAGGTATAGAACAATGGCTACAAAAAAAGAAAAAGGTTCAAGCTATAGAACAATGGCTTGGAGTAGGAGGATGCTTGGGTGTCAGAGGGGGCTCTGGTCGTAAATCCCTCGCCTTCGGGGCCCTGCGCAAGAGGCTAATGTGACTCGAGATTGGATCTCGAGGCCCGCATACTAGTCTACGGGCGGAAACTTGGATTAGTGATCGTTGTGGATTGCTGGATAGTCTTTGGGCAAATTGGGGATAAGCCTACGGGCTGGACTCTTTGTATTTCAAATATAAATATGATAACCTCTTAATAAGGAACTTGTCAGATATTGTTTTTCTATGTCAAGTGATAAGATTACGAGAAAGAACCAGTGCCTAAGGGGTTAATTAAAGAAGCTGATTGTTACATGTCCAACTAATGTGTTAGGTAATTAAATAACTAAAACAACCCGAGGAAAGTGCGGAGGATGGGCCATAGGTCCGTCCTATGGATGGGTGGTCCCGGTTGGCCGGGAACTTTTCTCAAATCACGATGGACAGCAGGAAGATCGCCAAAGAACAGGAACAACAAAAGCGTTGACCTAGAGTTATGATTGAACCCGATTTACGCTGTTTTAGGGGAATGGAATGGGACTATGCCTTATGGCAGAGAGGTTGAGCTTTGCATCCCTCTCGTTTCTCATTCTCCTTGAACCAAGTGCAGCGTGAATCCGCTTCGGACCTGGCATTTCTGAGTAAAGTAGTTCGCTTGGGTTCGACGCTAGTTGCCATTAGGAAATGACCAATAAGGAAAACCCCAATTTAGGTCGATCCTAAGTGGGAACGGTCGGAATACTTCCGCTACGTGGCAGATGCGGAAAGCTCTAGATCGCAAACCCCGTAACATTCCATGGGAGTGCCGGGCAGAGCTTTCTAGACATCCTTTCCGATGGACTACTAAGACATGTCCTGAAGATACAAGTGGACACGTTACAGTTGGTATCAAAGCCAACCAGCAACGAAATTGTTTTTATGAAATCTTAATAAGAAGAAGTAAAGCAAATGTTGATGTTCCAAACATTTCCTTACTTCCAATGCTGTCTTGTAGAATTACGAAGCGTGGAACAAGTTCTTAGTGTTTCGAGTCATGTTTATGACTACAATGCATTCTCCGCATTATCGACAAAGGGTTGAGATGATGAACATCTTGGAGCAAATCTATAATCCATCACCTTTGTACATGGAATGAAGATGGACGGGTGCCTCAGGAATCTATTATATAGCCGCACATCGGTTTGCTTATCTACAAACCAACCTAAAGAGGATCAAGTGGTTGGAAGACCTGAAAGTCGTGAAGCTGTTCATTTTTGTGGAAGCTCACGTAAACTCAACTTTACATATTCGAGGTCGAAGGATTGAGGTGAACTCATATGTATATGAGGAAATAACCCATGTAATCCCCGCTGACAGGATTAAAGTGTTGGGATGCCATGAAAAGAATGGGTTCCGAAGAAAAGGATACCCTGAACTTCCAATGACGTACCGGTTCCTGAAGATCCATGACCCGAAACCATACTATTATACAATTCATGTAGATAAATGTAATACAACGTTATTCTCCCCAAACTAAATGTAACAGTTGGCTTATCATCGCAAGAAATGTTGTATTCCGAAAGGGCTATGTCCATATAAATACAAATATGACTTCTTTTTATCAATGTCTGATTGTGCGTTAGAATTGATAAAAAGTTAAGTGGTTAGATTGTCTAGGTGATAGCGGAATTGAAGATGTAATATAAATCAATAACGTTTATCGTATAATGACGTTAAGAATCCTTTATCCAGGCACAACCCCATGTATAGGTTCCTAGTTCGCCTCCTACATCAAGTACTGCTATAATCCAGGAGAAGAAGTTTCTTCTCAAGCAAATCAAGCCGCCTGAGTTTGACGGGAGAGGCAGGTCCGTCCAAGCAGATGCTGAAATTTGGATTGAATCCATGGAGGATTACTTCGAAGCAGTTGGTACTGCACCCGCCAACCAGGCTCTGCTCGCCAAGCTGAAGCTCAGCGGCGAAGCCAGGCTTTGGTGGAAGCAATGGTGTAGGGATCAAGGGATCGCGGAGGGATCCATTACCTAGGAGAAGCTGAAGAAAGCCATGTGGGGAAGATACTTGCCACCTGCATATCACACGCAGAAAATGAATGAGTTCTACGAGCTAAAACAACTGGGGCTCACGCTTGATGCATACTATTCTAAATTTGTCTCACTTCTTAAGTATGCACCACAGATGGAAATGACACAGCAGGTGTCCAAATTTTGTGATGGTTTAAATCCACCAGTAAATACCCGTCTCGAATCTATGCGTCTATCAGATCTTTAGGATGCACTCATTCGAGCTGCGCCTATAATTCAGGAGGTGCAGTCTAGACCAAGGGGTAATAAAGCTTGGTCTTATAATGACCCAAACAGAGGAGCATTCAGACCTCAGATGAAGAGAGTTCAAGGTCATAATTAGGGACAAAGAAAGAAAGCAAGGACTAATAACATCAACAACTTTGTTCCTACTCAAAGTAATGGCCAAAACCTCAGTTGTTTCCACTGCAATGAGCTCGGTCATTTCAAGAGGCAATGTCCCAAGCTTGGTGGAGGACATCGCCAAGAACCTTTCCAAGGAACGGGCCGTGGTCAAGGAGCTGCTACCTGAGGCAAAGGAAGAATTGCCTGCGTTGCCAATAGGCAATTGTGCGAAGAAGAAGAAGAAGAAGATCCGACCATGGAAGCAGAGTTCGAAAGGGCGACAGTCCATGCCGCTCTACACAAGAAAGGCCCGAATCGCCAATTCTTGGTGATTCAGACACCGTCGGACTATCAAGGTAAAAGTTTCAAGACCTTGATTGATTGTGGCAGTACACATTCCTTTATCTCACCAGCTTGTGCAAAAAGATTAGGAATAGCCACAGTAGAAGCACCTACCTTGCTTGTGGAATTGGCAAACAGTCGTGAGGTTACTTGTACCAGGCAAACTGCTAAGGTGGAATTCTTTCTGGGAGGAAAGAAGACTTCGGTCAAATTCAGAGTCATGAATTAAGGTATCCATGAGTGTCTACTTGGAATGGATTGGCTTAAGCCTAATGACGCCCACATTCATTGTGGAAAGGGTCAAGTTTCCTTTCGAAACTCTGAAAGGGAATTAGTCACAACCCAAGGTGAGGCTGGAGTGCCAAGAATCCAATTGGCCAAAGTATCTCGGATCATAAAAGGAGTCAGAAAAGGATTACCTGTCTACTTGATCAAACTCAACAAGTTAGATCAGAAGCAAGAGTCTAATGAAGGACCTTCTTGGCTAAAGGAATACGCAGACGTATTCCCTGAAGAGTTGACAGAACTCCCGCCTCAAAGAGAAGTGGATCATGAGATTAAGTTAGTACCAGGAGCTGCGCCAATTGCAAAGAGACCTTATAGAATGTCCATACTAGAAGCAATTGAGCTGAAAGAACAACTCAAGCAACTGCTAGAACAGGGCTACATCCATCCTAGCAGTTCACCATGGGGAGCTCCAATACTGTTCCAGAAAAAGAAAGATGGAACACTTCGACTATGTATTGATTACCGAGGATTGAATCAATCAATGGTCAAGAACAAGTACCCTATTCCTAGAATAGATGAGCTTCTTGACCGTCTTCAAGGTGCAAAGATCTTCTCCAAGATTGATCTCAGGTCAGGTTACTATCAGATAAGGATCAAGGAAGAAGATATCTCCAAGACGGCCTTCAATACAAGATATGGGCACTTTGAGTTCCTAGTTATGTCATTCGGGCTTACGAATGCACCTACCACTTTCAACAGGTTAATGCAGGATATATTTAGGCCATATCTTGATGATTTCGTGCTTGTCTTCTTTGACGACACTTTAGTTTATTCTAAACAGGAAGAAGATCATGAACCCCAACTTCGGATTGCCCTTGAGACAATGAGGTCACATAAGCTGTATGCTAAGATGAAGAAGTGTGCATTCTTCAAACGTCGGATTGAATATTTGGGATTCATAGTATCAGCAGAAGGAATCTCAGTGGACCTGGCCAAGGTCAGAGATGTGCTAGAATGGCCAATACCAACATCTGTCAAAGAAATACGCAGCTTTCTTGGATTGACAGGATGATATAGGGTTTTCATAAAAAACTATGCTTTGATTGCAGCACCTTTGACAGACTTACTGAAGAAGCAAACTTCCATTGCATGGTCAACTCCCCAAAAAAATAGCTTCGACAGATTGAAGCAAAGTTTGTTATCAGCACCTATTCTAAAACTTCTAGACCTCCATAAAGAGTTCGAGGTAGTAACTGATGCTAGTATACTTGCCTTGGGGTGTGTACTTATGCAGGAAGGTCATCTAGTAGCATACTCTTCAAGGAAATTGAAGAGTCATGAAAAGAATTATGCTACACATGATCTGGAATTGCTAACTATCATCCATGCTCTAAAGCTTTGGAGACACTACCTATTGGGTAACAAGTTTACTCTAGTAACTGACCATAAGAGTCTCAAATGGATCTTTACTCAGAATGAGCTCAACATGAGGCAACGTCGGTGGATTGAAGTGTTGGAGGAGTATGACTTTGAAATCAAGTACCAACCAGGAAAAGAGAATGTAGTTGCCGATGCACTTAGTCGCAAGGCATTCCTTAATTCCCTAATCTTGCAGAATCCATCAATAGCTAGATCTCTAGCTACTAAAGGATCTATGCCAAACAATCCAATACTTGAGTTAGCTAGAGAGGAAGCATGCCATGATCCAGCCTATCAAAAGATGCTAAGGGAAATCTCTATCAAAGATTAGGATCAAAAGCTGCATGCTAAGTATCACGAATTTTCTATCAATAGTGGACTTGTCTACTATAGAACAAGGCTGTGTATACCAGCAAGCCAGTCACTTAAGCAGAAGATATTGTGGGAAGCTCATGACTCCCCTTTCGCAGGACATCCTGGCTATGCCAAAACTCTTAATGCAGTTAGGAAGAGCTACATTGGGAGAGGCTTAAAGGTGACGTTCTCAAATATTTCACCGAGTGTTTGTCTTGTCGCCGAACGTGTCAAGATGCCAGGGAAGCTGTAACCGCTTGACATTCCCCAAATGAAATGGGAATTCATCAGCATGGATTTTGTTGTAGGCCTACCCCAAGTCCAGGGAGGATACAACTCCATCATGGTTGTGGTTGACATGCTGACTAAGGTTGCACACCTTATTCCAATAAAGACAAACTATAAAGCCTCAGACATTGCAAGATTGTTTATCAAGGAGATATTCAGGCTACATGGTTTACCCAGAAGAATCATTAGTGATTGTGATTCTCTCTTCACATCACACTTCTGGAGAGCTATCTTTGAAGCCACTGGGACTCAACTCTGCTTTAGCACCGCTTACCATCCCCAAACGGATGGCCAAACAGAGCAAGTAAATCAAGTCATGGAGGACATGCTTAGGGCATACTACTGTCGTGAGCTGAAGAGGTGGATTCAATACTTACCTTTGGTTGAATTTGCTTACAATGCTTCTTACCAACAAAGCATTCAGATGACCCCTTTCCAAGCATTATATGGTCATGACCGTCGAAGTCCCCTAAACTTCTCAGATCCAACCTTGAGGGTTGAAGCTTCAAGGCAGATGTTGGAAGAGATGGATGACCAAATAAAGTCAATAAGACAAGACATCCAAGCGGCCAAGGATAGACAGAAGGCATACGCGGATTTGGAGTGTCAAGATAGAATCTTCAAAGAAGGAGACATGGTCTTCATTCGCGTACGCCCAAAGAAGAGTTCCCTATCCTTAGGGGATTGCAAGAAGCTAAGTCCAAGGTATTGTGGACCGTACAAGATCCTCAAATGCCTACGACCTAATGCTTATAGATTCCAACTCCCTGAGAACCTAAAGGTTCACAATGTATTCCATATCAGCCTATTGAAAAAGTACGTACCTAATCCTAACCATGTACTTGATGACCAACAAATTGTAATGCCTAGTCAAGGAGTCCTTGAACTAAGGCCTGACAGGATCTTAGATGTTAGGGAGAGACAATTGAGATCCAGAACCTTGAGAGAATACCTCGTCCAGTGGAAAGATTTTCCCGAAGAGGATGCCACTTAGATAGATGCAGGCACTCTCAACCCCATCAATATCCCCAGCTTATCTCGAGATGAGGACATCTCGATTTCTCCAAGAGGGAGAGAATGTAACATCCCGAATTCCACGCGTAAACCACCTCTACAAAGGATATTTGATTTGGATAAGGGGATTTTTTTTTAAAAAAAATTATCCCCTCCTTCTCCCCCAGCCGACGTCACGCAGGAGGGGAGGGAGGGAAGCCACGAGGAGTGCGGCACGCTGGAGCTCATGTAGGAGCCGAGGCCATGTGTGCTGCCGCATAGGAGAGGGAGGATCCCCCTCCCCTCCCCTATTTAAACCATGGGGCTGCTACCGTTGAAAAGGAGGAAGGAGGGAGAGCCGCCAGGACGCCATTCTGAACAGTCTGGGTATGAGAGAGGAGGCCTTGAGAGAGGGGAGGAACGCCGTGGAGCTGTTGAAGGAGGAGCCACCATATCATTCAGTCGTCGTTTGCCGCCACTAACGCTGCTATCGTCACGTCATGCGGCCGTTCATAGCTAAGGCCCCCCTGTCCCATGTGGCGCTGAAGCTTTAGAAGCTTCCTGAGGGGGAAGCTTCTAAGGGGCCTCTCAAGCCCCCTTCCCTTGGGCTTTGGAACCACCCCCGTGTTTAAACCTTCCTTAAGCCCCCTTCCTTTGGACTTGAAACCTCCTCCCCCGTGTTTTAAAATTCTTTTAGCCCCCTTCCTTTGGGCTTGAAACCCCCTCCCCCATGTTTTAAATTTCTTTTAGCCCCCCTTCCTTTGTGGCATCTTGAAACCCCCCTTAAAATTCCTATTTAAGGCTTCCTTAGGGTTTCCCCCCCCCAAAAAGCTTGACCTTAAGGGTCCTTTGCCTCCTCGTGATTATAAATCCCCCCTAAGGGCCCCCTTAGCCTTTTTCTTTTCCCATGCTAAATACCCCTTGGAGCTTTGTTTTTGCCCCCCACTTGTAAAAGAAAAAGAGAGTGTTGAGGGTCTTTTGACACCTCCGTTTCCCACTCAAAAGCCCTCGTAAGGGATTCCACACCTTTTTACTCCCCGTTTGTGCAAGTCTTTACAAGGCCATTAAGCCCTTCCCATGGCTTTAATGGGTCTTATCCGCAAAAGATTTTGAAACACCCCTTCTTTCGAAATCCCTACTTCAAGGAGGGAGCCTTCTAAAACTACTTTCGACGGACAGTGCAAGTTATTGCAAAAAGGGAGCGACGGTGGAATTCCAAAGAGGAGTTGTAAAGCTACTTCCATGACGGAAATACTACAATTGCGTTGCCTCCTAAGAAAGTCCAAGGCGCAACCGCGGGAGGGTCGTCTCCGGGCATCCATGTGGATATCTCACCCCAAGCCCAGGTTTTCCTTCCTAATTTTTATTTGATATTGTTGTAATTCAATCATGCAAGGTTAATTGTTAGAAATAGGATATATTTTTGTCCTAAATGCTCATGATGAAGAAACTTAGTCATTAATACTTTCAATAGAACATGCAAAATAAAGGAAGCATAAATACATTTCTAGCAAATAGCTTTATGCATTGAAATGAATTATAAATTAGATTAATGTCCATTAAAATAGTATACTTCGTTTAAGCCTAGAAGTATAAACTGCATATCGCACTATTAACCCATATCCTCTTCGCAACGAATCATCGTGGAAAGTGCAAGGCATGAAATGATTCTTACGATGCATAACTCTAGGAAATTATCGTTTGTCAATTGCATAAATTATCAAGTAAAAGGTTGCTTGTTAGCATGACTTTTTGTTCGCAAGTTATAGGAAGATTAGTTGGAATTTAACCTAACCTCAAATCGATAAGTTAGGGTTGAAAAATCAATTTACGCATAGTCAACGAGTCATGTGAAAAATGATCACGTAATTATCTTCTAGAGTTAAACAAATTGGCATAAACCTAAAACACCTAAGCCGCAGAGTACTCGTTTTGAATGAGTTAAATTCCAAGAAATTCACTAGGAAATTAACACGTGACCTAATCGTTACGTATCGCTAAAACTGAAACTCCTATACCTTAAATACTTGCCCACATTCACTGAATGTAGGGATAGTGAAATGTAATTGGAAAGTGAGCTAGGGTTTGTCCCCAAGAATCTTACGAGATGGAACTTGGAACTCTAGGACTGACGACGTCAGCCTAACGTAATCAGGAACAGATTGTTTCGTGACTCCGTTCAATGAGTAGAATAAATTTCATAGTTTGATGCGACACTTGCACAGCAAGTGCGGAGTCATATGATTTTGTGATTGAATCACAAGGGAATGGCCAAATTCTCACAATGAGGTTGGTAGGTCCTTACGCAAGTTATCTTGCAAGAGAAAGAGTAATCATCCTAATTTAGTATCTTTCTTGAGTAAAGAAGATTGATTGGAAGCTAAAGATCAACTGAAATAACCTATGAACTTAAGGTTTGGCCAAGTCAGGTTAATAGGGTACGCCCTAACCCATGATATAGGGGATCTTGCCAAGTTGCAAGTCATCCCGGATCGAGTGCTGGACACATTCAAAAGGAAGGATTCATTCCTTAGCAGTTTGCCAACAAAAATAATCAATGGAAATGTTTGTGCTTGCTACAGATTTTAGAGCATTGTTTGGCTTTGTTTGATCAATGAATTAAAAGATAAATGGATATCTATACTTCAGGTTGAAGGCCTGAAGGGAGAGGCAGCTTCAGTTACCCCCGACTGCCTGCCTGACCCTAATCAAGGGGGTTGTTAACCGCGCCGGACAAGTGGACCGAACCCGCCACGAGAGGTCTCTCCGTTGAGCGCTACTTGGAGTAGGAGGATGCTTGGGTGTCAGAGGGGGCTCTGGCCGTAAATCCCTCGCCTTCCGGGCCCTGCGCAAGAGGCTAATGTGACTCGGGATTGGATCTCGAGGCCCGCATACTAGTCTACGGGCGGAAACTTGGATTAGTGATCGTTGTGGATTGCTGGATAGTCTTCGGGTGGATTGGGGATAAGCCTACGGGCTGGACTCTTTGTATTTCAAAGATAAATATGATAACGTGTTAATAAGGAACTTGTCAGATATTATTTTTCTATGTCAAGTGATAAGATTACGTGAAAGAACCAGTGCCTAAGGGGTTAATTAAAGAAGCTGATTGTTACATGTCCAACTAATGTGTTAGGTAATTAAATAACTAAAACAACCCGAGGAAAGTGTGGAGGATGGGCCATAGGTCCATCCTATGAATGGTGGTCCCGGTTGGCCGGGAACTTTTCTCAAATCACGATGGACAGCAGGAAGATCGTCAAAGAACAGGAACAACAAAAGCGTCGACCTAGAGTTATGATTGAACCCGATTTACGCTGTTTTAGGGGAACGAAATGGGACTATGCCTTATGGCAGAGAGGTTGAGCTTTGCATCCCTCTCGTTTCCCATTCTCCTTGAACCAAGTGCAGCTTGAATCCGCTTCGGACCTGGTGTTTCTGCGTAAAGTAGTTCGCTTGGGTTCGACGCTAGTTGCCGTTAGGAAATGACCAATAAGGAAAACCCTAATTCAAGTCGATCCTAAGTGGGAACGGCCGGAATACTTCCGCTACATGGTAGACACGGAAAGCCCTAGATTGCAAACCCCATAACATTCCATGGGAGTGCCAGGCGGAGCTTTCTAGACATCCTTTCTAATGGACTGCTAAGAGGTGTCCTGAAGATACAAGTGGACATGTTACATTTCCTTAAAACATGATAAAGGTCTTTGGTGTAGAGTGCTAGATTTGGAGTTGGTGAGTTTAGCCAATTTAAACAACCCAATAATTGTTGTAGTTGTTTGAAAGAAGTTAGCTCCGAGGGAAACTCTAGTACCTTTGTCAAGACATGGACCTATTGTTCAATAATTCAATGATGGATATGTAGACCTAAAAAGTTTACGAAGGTAGTAAACATGATTGATTGGGTTGGAGATAAAACCATGCCAGCATCTTCAACTGCTTTGGAAAATTGAGAAAGATGGTGGATTTGGTCCGGATGGTTTCAGAAAAAACCAAAATATCATCAATATACACCAAGCAAAATGGAAATTTAGAAATAATTGAATCTGACCATCCTTGGAAATATGTGGGAGTAGTCTTGATTCCAAACTGATGAATAGTCCATTGGTAATGTCCATGAGGCACACAAAAACATGTTTTATAGTGATCTTCTTACTTGATGGGGAGTTGCCAAAAGCCTGATTTTAGATCAAATTTGCTAAAGATTTTAGCTTTCTTAATCCTTTTAATCATCACATCTTTCAATGGAATTGGGTGACCATGGCCAATAAGATAAGCATTTAAGGGCTTATAATTAATCACCAATCTTTTCCTACCTCTTTTCTATTTTGACTGCTTATTTACACAAAAAACTGACAAGATCAAGGTGAATTGGTTGGCTCAATTAACCCTTTAGTATAAGCGATGTCTGAATTTCTTGTTTGTGTAATTCAAGATCTTCTTGTTTCATTCCTAGGTGTATGGCTTTTGTGGGAATAGCATTAGCTTCTTTGAGAGGTAATGCAATAGCATAGGCAGTTCTTTTCTCCCAAAACATAAGAGGGTCTTCATGCATGGAAGAGTGGAGATGAGAAGTAATTTTCTCAATTTCAATGGCATCAACAGAGAGACCTCTCGTGGCGGGTTCGGTCCACTTGCCCGGCGCGGTTAACAACCCCCTTGGTTAGGGTCAGGCAGGCAGTCGGGGGTAACTGAAGCTGCCTCTCCCTTCAAGCCTTCAACCTGAAGTATAGATATCCATTTATCTTTTAATTCATTGATCAAACAAAGCCAAACAATGCTCTAAAATCTATACAAGCACAAATATTTCCATTGATCGTTTTTGTTGGCAAACTGCTAAGGAATGAATCCTTCCTTTCGAATGCGTCCAGCACTCGATCCGGGATGACTTGCAACTTGGCAAGATCCCCTATATCCTGGGTTAGGGCGTACCCTATTAACCTGACTTGGCCAAACCTTAAGTTCATAGGTTATTTCAGTTTATCGATTGATCTTTAGCTTCCAATCAATCTTCTTTACTCAAGAAAGATACTAAATTAGGATGATTACTCTTTCTCTTGCAAGATAACTTGCGTAAGGACCTACCAACCTCATTGCGAGAATTTGGCCATTCCCTTGTGATTCAATCACGAAATCATATGACTCCGCACTTGCTGCGCAAGTGTCGCATCAAACTATGAGATTTATTCTACTCATTGAACGGAGTCACGAAATAATCTGTTCCTGATTACCTTAGGCTGATGTCGTCAGTCCTAGAGTTCCAAGTTCCATCTCATAAGATTCTTGGGGACAAACCCTAGTTCACTTTCCAATTACATTTCACTATCCCTACATTCAGTGAATGTGGGCAAGTATTTAAGGTATAGGAGTTTCAGTTTTAGCGATACGTAACGATTAGGTCACGTGTTAATTTCCTAGTGAATTTCTTGGAATTTAACTCATTCAAAACGAGTACTCCGCGGCTTAGGTGTTTTGGGTTTATGCCAATTTGTTTAACTCTAGAAGATAATTACGTGATCATTTTTCACATGACTCGTTGACTATGCGTAAATTGATTTTTCAACCCTAACTTATCGATTTGAGGTTAGGTTAAATTCCAACTAATCTTCCTATAACTTGCGAACAAAAATTCATGCTAAACAAGCAACCTTTTACTTGATAATTTATGCAATTGACAAACGATAATTTCCTAGAGTTATGCATCGTAAGAATCATTTCATGCCTTGCACTTTCCACGATGATTCGTTGTGAAGAGGATATGGGTTAATAGTGCGATGTGCAGTTTATACTTCTAGGCTTAAACGAAGTATACTATTTTAATGGAAATTAATCTAATTTATAATTCATTTCAATTCATAAAGCTATTTGCTAGAAATGCATTTATGCTTCCTTTATTTTGCATGTTTTATTGAAAGTATTAATGACTAAGTTCCTTCGTCGTGAGCATTTAGGACAAAAATATATCCTATTTCTAACAATTAACCTTGCATGATTGAATTACAACAATATCAAATAAAAATTAGGAAGGAAAACCTGGGCTTGGTGTGAGATTTCCACATGGATGCCCGGAGACGACCCTCCCGCGGCTGTGCCTTGGACTTTGTTAGGAGGCATCGCAATTGTAGTATTTTCGTCATGGAAGTAGCTTTATAACTCCTCTTTGGAATTCCACCGTCGCTCCCTTTTTGCAATAACTTGCACCGTCCGTCGAAAGTAGTTTTAGAAGGCTCCCTCCTTGAAGTAGGGATTTCGAAAGAAGGGGTGTTTCAAAATATTTTGCGGATAAGACCCATTAAAGCCATGGGAAGGGCTTAATGGCCTTGTAAAGACTCGCACAAACGGGGAGTAAAAAGGTGTGGAATCCCTTACGAGGGCTTTTGAGTGGGAAAGGGAGGTGTCAAAAGACCCTCAACACTCTCTTTTTCTTTTACAAGTGGGGGGCAAAAACAAAGCTCCAAGGGGTATTTAGCATGGGAAAAGAAAAAGGCTAAGGGGGCCCTTAGGGGGGATTTATAATCACGAGGAGGCAAAGGACCCTTAAGGTCAAGCTTTTTGAGGGGGGGAAAAAAACCCTAAGGAAGCCTTAAAGAGGAATTTTAAGGGGGGTTTCAAGATGCCACAAAGGAAGGGGGGCTAAAAGAAAATTTAAAACACGGGGGAGGGGGTTTCAAGCCCAAAGGAAGGGGGCTAAAAGAATTTTAAAACACGGAGGAGGGGGCTTCAAGTCCAAAGGAAGGGGGCTTAAGGAAGGTTTAAACACAGGGGTGGTTCCAAAGCCCAAGGAAAGGGGGTTTAAGGGGGGAAAAGGGGGCTTGAGAGGCCCCTTAGAAGCTTCCCCCTCATGAAGCTTCTAAAGCTTCAGTGCCACGTGGGACAGGGGGGGCCTTAGCTACAAACGGTTGCGTGACATGACGATAGTAGCGCTAGTGGCGGCAGACGGACTGAATGATACGGCGGCTCCTCCTCCAACAGCTCCACGGCATTCCTCCCCTCTCTCAAGGCCTCCTCTCTCATATCCAGACTATTCAGAACGGCGTCCTGGCGGCCCTCCCTCCTTCCTCCTTTTCAACGGCAGCAGCCCCATGGTTTAAATAGGGGAGGGAAGGGGGATCCTCCCTCTCCTATGCAGTAGCACGCATGGCCTCGGCTCCTACATGAGCTCCAGCATGCTGCATTCCTCGTGGCTTCCACCCCTCCCCTCCAGCATGACGTCGGCTGGGGGAGGAGGGGATAAAAAAAAATTTTTAAAAATTCCCCTTATCCAAATCAAATATCCTTTGTAGAGGTGGTTTACGCATGGAATTCGGGATGTTACAGGAAATGCCAATTCCATTGGAAACCTGTGCACACCATGGCTCTTCAACAAATTCAAAAATTAATTAAAACCCTTCCACCTCTCCACCTACCTATTGGACTACCTTTAGTCCTCTTGACAGATGCATCTGATTATGGATGTGGTGTTATTTTGTGTGAAGAAGACAAAAGCACAACACCACTTCAATTACACATTTGTTGTTATGCCTTAGGAATCTTCAACAAATCACAACAAAATTATCCATCATACACCAAAGGGAAAACTTGGCTATGATAAAAGCTATTAAAACCTTTAGGATATTTGCAGAGTTTGTCCCTTTCACTATCCGCTGGATCTACAACATGCCCTAGGCTATCTTACCAAAAAAACTCCTAATGAAATTGGCAACAAAAGCTTAATCTGGCGGTCCCTCTTTTTTTATGCTCTTGATGTTACTTTTCAACACATCCCTTAGCAAACAAAATATTTTGGTAGACCTTTTGTCACACCAACCACTGTAATCATGTATCTCTCCTTTTGTAAAGATTCCCATGCACACATTTTATGGATGTGCAACACCACTTGGCACCCCACTCAAAAGATACCCACTAAAGCCAATCATTCAAACCAATTACACACTCATTCTTTTCCTATATAAGGAGCCCTCTTTCTCTATTGTAAACAATGACATATAGCTATCTTAAAGCCATAGCTCTTTAGCTCACATTAAGATTTGTACTTTGTTCCTTGCCTTGTATCCAACAATCTTGAAGTAATATACTGCATTTTTTGTACATGTGCCTTCTCCTTAGTGGTTCATCTATGCATTGAAAGTGCACGTCTTTGTAATCTTCTGTAATCTCCACTCCGCTCCATGCCACTACATTGTGGACATGAAGCCATATATTGCAGAGCCCCACAAAGACTCCTTAGGTCCTAATTTTGCCTATCAAGACTGTAACTGAAGTGCCAATTATCCTAAACAATCCACTTGACCAAACAATTGGCACTATGCCAGTCCCTCCAAAACAACAAATAGCCACACAGATAGTGAAAATCAATCATTCACGAATACCTAGAACCCGCATCATCACACATCCACCTACTAGCAATGCTGCTATTCACTTCATTAAGGAACCCACTGAGGAGGATAAATATACAAAGCCTTTTATCTCTTATGTTGAAGAACAACACCCAATCCTCATGGATTACATGCCTCTTTATATCACAATCTTAGGATGAGGCCATGGGCGAGGAGTGCCATCCACTAGGGACCCTATCGCTCATTGGACTTGTGGGGAACCAGGGCACAATTTCCTCGAGATGCCCACAAAAGTTAGAGCAAGCTAAGGGAAATGAAATGGATCAGTAGCACGAACGGCCCAAAATGTGGGGTCACACATATGTATTCTGATTGTCCACAAAGTAAGGCAAGTAGTAGCAATGCTATTGTGCATTCAATAGCCTTAAGCCTATTTGTAGTGAAGATGATCAATGATGAAAATAGTATTCTCGTTCTAGTGTACCCTATAACACTCGTACACAAAGCAAAGTAGGGGCAATCGACATTGTAGGCCCTACAATAATGTGTTGAGATTCAAGCTCATTAGTCTTCTGCCAGTTGTTTACCTTAGTTGAATAAGGTTAAGTGACTTAACCATGATTAGATTTAGGTCTGTTGATCCTTTGTATGTGTGGAGTACACAATTGACTTTGGAGTGTGTTGATGAAATGGACTAAGAAGGGAGCATGGCTGCTACCCTTGTGACATGAGTATTTGTCCATCTCTCTCTCATTTTCTGATATGGTATCAGAACAGTTGCAACAGGGTGGTGCAGATCAAAGCTTGAAAACAATGTGGCTGCAATTAAAAACCATGGTTTTGCACTCCAAGCTCTTGCACTGTCTGGTGGTGTGCCTTCATCCTTGTTGATGTAGACTTTGTTTCCAATTTCCGAGTGCTTGAGCCTCTTGCTCTTCAGATTAGAAAGTAAAAATTTTGCTGCCACAACAGGGTGGCTTGGAGGAGGCACAATAGTTGCTACCTCATCTTGTTGACATCGCTTAAAGAACTGCATAGGTTGAACACAAAGAGACGGGCCTGCTCTAAGTAGAAAAGCCATAAGCAACCCAACAATGGAGCTAACCTGCTGAACGCATACGCAGATTGATCCAGATTTCAAACAGTCAGCTTAATCTGGCTTCAGCCAAAGTAAACGCCTAACAAAGATGTTACTCCTCGTAATGTCAACTTCTCAATTGATACATGATTGACATTATCCACATTAGGTGCTACTGACGAGCAAGGTGATTCACCAAGAGGAATATGTTGTTGAGTAGAGTGATGAAGTTCTAGCCGATCCCTATTGACTGAGGAGCTCTTCACCTGGACTACTTGCTAGATTTTTGTTGAGTGGAAACAAATATGCATTCGTTAGTGCTGGGCTTTCATAGGGTGGAACATTCTCTTTTGATATAATATAGAGATTTCCACCATCCACTCCATTCTCTGTGAATGTGCAGGCAGCATAACCAGTAGCATTGCCTCCACCAACTATGACATCGTTTACTGAGGTCTCCGAATGCACAACTGATGGTAGCATAGGACTGATTTGTGCAACGTTCTACCAAGATGCACGGTTGCACAACTGATCGAAGGACATTCTTTTGAGAAGGCTGGGGACACCACAAGGAAGCTCCATGTCGGAGACCTGCCATGTTCATTTCTGCTGATAAACTAGTTAGCTGATCCAGCACATTTGTAAGTAAGAGCAGCTGCTGGGTGATCTTTATTGCGTTCATACCGGCTCACGTTAAGTCTCGGCCTGCCTGGAGATGTGGCATCCGGTCACAGCCGGTGACAGTGCAAAGCCCTCTCTTTGGACCAAAAGAGTACGATTTTGTTGCTATCAGGAGTTGAACCCGCGCCACCCACCTGATAGACAATCACCTTACCATCTCACCTGTGCGTGCGCAGTTGAAATACATTGATTTCTTAAATGTATATATCATAAAAAATTTATGTGACCCCTAAAAAGTGCCAGGTCACCGACACGTGGCCTATCTATGAGCGATACCCCATAGCATGCCGATATATAACGTTAGCCGTTCATACCTGAGAGCACAAAACATAATCCATGTTTTCTGCAACTTCAGATTCCTTAATAGCAGCTGCTTGAAGAAACTTCAATGCAACTCGCAAGTAGAGACCAATACGGTGAAGTAGGCAGCAGGTTGCAAGTAAAATCTGGTTTTTCAAAGTGAGTTTGAAGATAATCTCTGCAGAGATTTTTTGCTGAAGGTTGGAAAGCAAGTTCGAGAACTCAATGTTCAAATGCAAGGCTATCTTCATGTGTGATGATTTCTGATGGAAGCAACCATGGTTATGGTAATGATATGCTTTAGGAAAAAGGGTTGCACTGCCTGAGAAAATTGAAGTCAGACAAAAAGGAAATATCTAAATTGAGTTTGCTGTTTGTTGCTTGTAAAAACAGTCTCTGCAATAGTTTTTTTAATCAACAGGTGTATGCACGGTGAAATCAGCAATTTGGAGTAAAGTACT
Organism: Lygodium microphyllum; assembly: GCF_053477565.2. NCBI lineage: Eukaryota > Viridiplantae > Streptophyta > Polypodiopsida > Schizaeales > Lygodiaceae > Lygodium > Lygodium microphyllum. Next base: position 56,378,299 of record NC_141153.1, on the reverse strand, counting down.
CATGGTCATGTCGATATTTCTGTGACAGAATATCATTGTGTCTCAATGAGCAGTTGAAGGATTTTTTAGGGTCTATTTCTTGCATGTATTGGATCGTATGCAGTCATCATATTAGATTAGAATGCAAAGTTGTTGATGCATTGTAATTGTAGTTGAATGGGAACAGAAGCACATGTACTGGTTGAGAATGCAATAGTGGTCATTGCTGAAAAATTTTAGTAAAAATTGGTTGCATTACAGGGTATTAAAGAACATTGCTTGTTGGCATTTTGAGAAATTGACTGACTTTTCAAAGTTGAAGACTTTGAAATGGCAAACATAGGAGAGAAGGATACTATCACTCAGATAGTTGTGGTGAGAAGTTGAACTACAACAATTTCGTTCTATGGAAATCCAGGATGTCTAATTTCTTAATTGAAAGAGGCTATTGGGACCTAGTCATAGGTCTTGAAGATGAGCCCAAACTACCAGAGGATAGACCTCCAACACAGGATCAATTAAAAGCACACAAGACTTGGTTATTAGAAAAGGCTAGCAAGGTCTTGCATTGGTTGTCATTATGTGTGTCAGACACAAAAGCTATGCAAATTGCAAAATTACCTCACCAAAAGCTGCTTGGGACTTATTGATGAAGAACTTTGGGCACGTCACTCATGCGAGAAAGACACAACTGGAGCAAAAATTCAGCCACATATCCAAGAATGGAAGGTCTATTGAAGACTGTCAGTGAGATTATAACCATTGCAGAACAACTAGGCTCAATTGGAGTTGAAGTTGAGAATGGTGATTTGGTGGCTGCTACCCTCCATGGACTTGGACAGGAATATAAACAGTTTGACACTTCCATTTCAGTGCATCAGGAGCAGCCTGACTTTGATGAGCTTGTGGCACTTCTTTTGCATGAAGAAGTGAAAATTGGACTCAATACAAGTTCCAATGGGTCTAAAAACAATAGGGACATCGTCTTCTACTCAAATCAAAGGGGTAGAGGTAGAAGAAGAAGATCAAATTTTAGAGGAAGAGGTGCTGAAAATGCATATGCAGCTCGTGGACAGCAAGCTACTGGATGGCAAAATAGGCAGCCTCAAGCAAATAGAGGTGCCTCAAATGCTTGTGGAAGAGGGGGGTTATTCAGCTAGAGGAAGAGGCACTTGGTAGCAACCTCAAATGAGTCATGGACAACAATCAAATGCAAATAAGGATTGCCATTATTGTGGCAAATATGGGCATGTAGCTAAGGATTGCTACAAGAAGCAGAATGATCAGAGAGCTAGAGGGAAGCGACGTGATAATTATGCTTCTTCTAGTGGTATACAGGAGGATGACAGGTTTTTTGCTATGCAACATGTGATGAAAGGGTTGCCTACACAAGGCAAAGCGGATAATGTATGGTATATAGACTCAAGGGCATCTAACCACACATGACTCTTCATGGAGAGTGGTTTGACACATTGGTAGAAGGTGCTCATGGATATGTTTGCACACGGGATGATACGCAGCATGACATTATGCATGCAGATAATGTACCCTTGATGATGCATGGTGACAAGAAAAAGAGTCTCTATGATGTGTTACATGTACCCTCCATAACCAAAAACTTGCTTTCTGTGGGACAAATGGTTGAACAGAATCTACAAGTTAGATTCAATAGAGATGGATGCTACATTGAAGAGTATGGTCAAGGATGCAAAATCATTGGTAAAGGAAAAAGAAATGGCAAGATGTTTACGTTGGATACGAAAATTCCAACATTGAATGCTACTATGTACTCACATGATAATGTTGCAATAAGGGACATTGAGATATGGCATAAAAGGATTGATCATGTAAATGTTCAAAAGCTGAAGAATATGCAGCATAAGCACGTTGTACTTGGACTCCCTAAGTTCAAGCATGTGGAATTGGGACATGTATGTCAGTCTTGTCAATTTGGGAAGCAATCAAGGCTTCCATTCATGAGGCATGTAAGCACTACTACTAGACCATTACAACTTGTACATTCTGATGTATGGGGACCCTCACAAAATGCATCTCTTGGGGAATCACATTACTATGTGCCATTCATAGATGACTATAGTAGGTACACATGGTTGTATGTGCTGAAGCACAAGAGTGATGCCATGGATGCATGATTGTTGCCATAAATGTTATCAATTTATAGCTATTTTAAAACAGTCCTTGGTTGTCCAAAACCAGGCTGAAATGAAGTCTCTCTTCTATATTTCCTTCGATAGCGCTCCGCAAGCTCAATAGCTTTAAAAAGAGAAGTAGGGTTTTGTACCATGATATCAGCTGATAAGGATGGCTCTAAGCCATACATGTACTTGTGGAGCTTAGCCTCATCACTGATGCTCTCTACATACATGGTTAGATTGAGAAATTGGTTAATGTACTCTCTTACACTTAGGCCTCTTTGCTCTAAACCATACCATTTCTGTGTCAATTTCTCTTTTTCAAGAGGGGAGACAAAGACTTCAGTCATAAGTGTCTTGAAAGCTTCCCAATTCTCTACAATTATATTTTCCTTTTTAATATACCTCCACCAAGTATGCACAAATCCCTCCAAGTGCAAGGAAGCAAAATGAATCTTCATGTCGTCAGTTTTAGGAAATATGTCAAAGTAAGATTCCATTTTGGAGATCCACTCCTCTAAATGTGAACTACTAACCACTCAATGCAACAATAAAGAGAGAACATTTTCCTCTTCCATTTCAAGATGAGATTTTCAATGGACCTATAAACACCTTGTAGTGTCCTGTAAAGTCCCTATTTTACCCTATTTTACCCTATTTTGCTCTTGAAGGTACTTGAGTCTTTGAAAACACTTCAATCTTCAATTCTCCACTTCTTATACCTATGTGAAGGATAAAATGGCAATACAGGCTCCCTATACACGCTCCAAATCACCAGGAGGTTGGCAAAGTTCCCCCCGGGTTGGTTGGTTGCACCCCTTCGGGATCTTCAATAGTGAGGGAGGGTCACCTCTCTTTTGTCCCACTATCTCCCCTAGCATCCACCTTTTCCCTCGATGGTTATATCAACATAGCAGTAGCATTCTGTGTTAATCAATCAGCATGAAATGCATTTCTGAAATATTCATTCAACCCCTTTCATGAAATGCAATTGGATGGAAATTTTGAAAGATCGGATAGGAAGAGGGACTTACCAATGCAATTTAGTGACTCACTAGTTGCTAGTACTTACCTTTTACAATATTTCAGCTTGGGTAGAAGAATTCAGCCAATCAAATCAAGGTTATGCATCAAACTTGGTAAATGATATCTATGATGAAATATGATTCAATCAATGTTGAAATTCAGTGAAATGAGTTCGGATTAATAGGAAAAGCACTAATCTCTGACCTATTGATCAATTCAAGGAATTAGTTGATCAATAATCTGTCATCAACAAGTGGAAAAGCATAAGCAAGTGGCTTATTGAGAGATTTCAGAGATTAAGCAAGAAAGATACCTTGATTAAGCTTGAAGAAGATGGTAGATGTCAGTTCCAATCCAAATAATGGAAGAATTCTCCATAATCCACCATAAAGCTTGAAAGATCCATAAAATCAGTCCATATAAGCTCCAATATGATCAAATCCATGAAGAATCAATGCCTTGAGCTTACTTGAACACTTGAATACCAAATATTCAAGCCTCT